>NW_027271803.1:676608-1353217 GCF_040938485.1 Diadema antillarum | reverse complement strand
ATGGAAGTGAAGATGTGTCTTGAATGCTCTAGCATTATTTTGATACGATTTCGTATTTGAATGATTTTCCCTTCTTTATTTCTTGGCACCCGTTATAATTGAGTTATTTTTCACTATTTGTTAGAAAGAGTACACGATTTTGACATAATCTAGCTAAAATAGAACTCTTTTCCTGTTAAACCATGATCTGTGAGTATTTTGCACTTCAAATCATTATTACAGCAGTTTTACTTTGCACTTCCGAGCGCGCAGAATAGAGCTAAGTTGACATAAGGCGTTTTCACATCAGCCCGATAAAAATCCAAGCTCGAGATATTTTTTAATGTACCAAGTCAGAAGAATAGCGCGCTATTTCGAAACATCGGGCTAATGTGAAAACGCCTATTGAGTATACTACAAGTCGCTTGAAATGCTAGTGTAGAACAGTAATGATTACACAATCACTAGATTGGAAATAACACGTAAGCTTACAATTCAAAATGGGATCAGTGAAATTCATGTTTATCCTATATACATCCTTTTTAATCACCCTTTCGTACTTTCGATTCCGCATCGCTGCTTCAGAGACAATAATTATTACTCGGGTCTTATTTTTTTTCAAGGGCTTAGGGTTAGGGTTAGGGTGGTGATAGGATTTCAGATTTAGTTTGATGTAAGGATTAGGATTAGAGTTATAGGATTATGTTTGTGGGTAGAATATAGATATCTTATGGGAGCAATTCTCGCAGGAGCAAATGCCACGAACCAATTCCAAGACAATACCACTTGCTCAACATGTCCACCTGTTTTGAATTCCTGCATGCTTTCTCCATTTGCTTTGCTTCTTTGAGCACCCAATAATGCATTCTTTTGTAAATTTTCTCTGTCGTCATCCTCATTCAATGTGAGCTGTGATCAATTTTGAAAACATTCTTATTCTTCATCCCAAACACTATAAATTCTGAAAGTATGTACCCAGTATAGCCTATGTATAGGTGTTCAATTCTAATAATAATCGAGTGTACAGGACTATAAAATAGGGTGCAAATCACAATATTGGCGGGATGATTGTAGCTGCTTGGCGGATGTCTAACAAGTTGCTTTTCTACTTTGGTTTGTTTTCATGTACGCCATTACACATATTTGGAATGTATGCAGATACTCAGAAACAGATGTATTTCGACACACTTTGAGATCATGTTTCGTTCCGTTAAAATTCATTATCTGCAATGATGTGGCTTTGTACACTTTTGTAACTCAATTTCATGAAGATATGTTTGACATTCAGGATTGAATGGGAGAATAATTATGACGTGTTGTATTTTTTCTTTGGTTAAACTAAAATCTATCAATGTAGACTTGTGTAGACCCTATCCACTATTGATTGAATATGTGCATCCCTTGATAGGCCTAAAGAGCAAGAAAGGACAGCCTTGAATCAGGAAACAATAACAACAAAAACAAACAAACAAACAAACAAAACAACAACTCATGGCCATCAAAGAAGTACAATGTGAACACTGGAACCCATCAATCTGCAAAAAGTAACTGAATGGTGGGGGGGGGGGTGTAAAATTAGTAATGTGACAAATCTTGTTTGCTCGTCGAATTATACTTACAATAATCCTTTGCGTTTTTGTCTCCTCAATCATATACAGTTACTTTTGATTTTTACGCTGTTGGGTTTTTTTTTTTGCTTTGTCTCTACAAAAATATATTATCGCTCCACTTTATTCTTCCAATAGTATAACGTTTAAATAGCGTTTAAACCATGACTTCATCATCCGCCAGTATCGATATTGTCACCCAAACTTAATTCTGTCAATTGTGTGGATGTTGATACCATGCATTATTTACTTTGAGTCTGTTTAGCAAAAGTCTATATACGTCAAGTACGTGCTACTCGTGCTGTCAGACTCGGCATATTATAGACAGGGAAAAAAAAAACCCCTGAAGTGAGACCATGCATTATTATCACGTATATTCAGACTGCCTCATGGATCACTATGTGATAGACTTGTAGTTCCTTTGCTTGTTACACAGATTGTTGTCTGCAAATGCAAGTTATTAAGCCGCCATTGACATGAACAAGCTGAGAGTGCATTGTAAACTTTTTTGTTATTTGTGGTGATACAGTATGATATTATGATTATTAATATAATCAAAAGATGTTGAACTTGTGAGCATTGGATCGTAGATCTGAATAAAGTAGTGGAAGAAGACGGAACGGAGTCACTATGTAGAAACAATAGTTCTTAATCAAAAGCATTTCTCTACAATTATTAATTATTAGATTACTCAGATCCTGTCACACATTGACAGCGTAATTCTTTTTGTCTTTGTTTCTGTTTCTGCCAATGAGGTTAGCCACCTCAATATGATCTCCCATTAGTGTGCAGTGAGCCTGAAACTATAGTGTATAATTATGGCTTTCGTTATTTCATCATGTTTTCACAGATATTTTACAGTATTGCGCTTACCATTCATACTGCAATATGGGAACATAGCTGAAGAGTTATCTCAAAAGAACTTTTAATTTTCATTTTATCAAAAATATTTCTTATCAATGCTAAGGTGTGAAACCGAACGTAAAACTTGTAACGATTGGCATAAAGAAACTACTGGATTTTACAACATACTCGGATTAAAAAAAAGAAGAAAAAACCAAAAACTTATAAGCGCGTAATCATGCAGCTGTGGAGAAGACTTGAGATCTGCCTTGAATGCAATAAAATTGCTTTGCTTGCTAAAATCGCTGCTGACGATGATTTTTGTGTTCTACCTATTATGTCATGTATTTTTTTTAGTGACGATGTATGAAGAAAGTGAATTACGCTAATATTTCTGAAGTTCAATTTCATTTCTAAGCTTAAATCTTATACCATGAATTTAATAAAAAATGACAATCTCTCTTCATAATAGCACATAGGTAAGCGAGCCAAGAGAACCTTGGGTCGGTGCTTGAATGTTATCTTTAATATCATATATATATATATAGTATATATATATATATATATATATATCTACATATATATATATATATATACACGTAAGTAGAGTGTGAACTGCAATATGGCTGACAGTGCTCAACTAATAATATAGGAGCCCATGTAGTACAATATAATATAGTAGGATGGAAGGCGTTGCTTTATTAGTGACTTGGCTGGACAGTCTGTTTCGGCCGAAGCCTCGTCAGCAACCAAATTAAACTTGTTTAAAGTACAGTGTAAGACATACGGCTCTGCATAAGCAAACAAAAGAACTCAAGTCTGAACTCAAGAACAGAACTCATTTCAACATGTAAACATAAGAAAAAAGTTTTCCCTCGCAGAGCTTGGTTATCCCCCCCCCCCCCCCCCCCCCCCGCATCCACATGTAACAATTTAAGCCATATTACCCCCGCCTTACGTTAAAGCCCAGTACCAGTGTCATTATCAACTTTATTGTGCTGTTATTAAAGTAGCCACGTGCATGTATCTTTTGTATCTTTTGTTTGCTTGCTTGGGTGCACCAGAGCCGTATGTCTTGTAATACACTGTACTTAAATAACAAGAAACTGATTTGGTTGCTGACGAAGCTTCGGCCGAAACAGACTGTCCAGCTAAGTCACTAATTAAGCAACGCCTCCCATCCTACTATATATTGTACTCTCTCTCTCTCTCTCTCTCTCTCTCTCTCTCTCTCTCTATATATATATATATATATATATATATATGTATGTATAAGTAACAAAACTGCAACAAAGTTCATGCTGTATTCACCAACGGTTCATTTCTTCACACTGAAGAAATAAACCGTGAAGAAATAAACCGTGTGAAGAAATAAACCGTTGGTGAATACAGCATGAACTTTGTTGCAGTTTTGTTACTTATCTTTTTATCTTGCCAACACGTGGACTACCTTATCAACATATATAAAACAGAAACCAACTTCATGTTGTCATTACCAACAAATTATTTTGGCGCACAATTTTCGAGCGATTTACTTTTTCTCTAAGTTTGTACCCTAATCAATTGTATACACATATTATATACGATACGATACAATATACATATTTGTACAATAATTATACAACTATTGGTGGTGAAAATTGACAGAAAACATGGTAGTTGAATTATCATGTTATCTTAGTCAAAATAGCTGAAATCGTGATAACTCTCCTCTTCTTTCTTGCTGTCTATCCCTCTAAAAGCCCAATGCCAACTGTGCGACCTGGTGCGAGCTGTATGGGCGCCAAGTGTCGCATGGCCTCTTTCGATCGTTCGATCATTTCAATCATTTTCGTAACGAAATAATCTTTTCACATTATGTAAACGAAATGGTCGTTTCGTCGTCGGGATTTCCATTTCGTTGTGATTTCATTTCATTTCATTAATGATAACATTTCGTTACGAAATAACTGATTTCAGAAAGAATTAGGCCATGCGACACTTGGCGCCCCATACAGCTCGCACCAGCTCGCACCAGCTCGCCACCAGCTCATAGGCTCAGCGCCAAGGACTGTTACCAAAACTATGTGAGGGCGGAGTTCCCATTCCCCGTGTTTCAACTTTTACGACTTTAACGTGTATGATCCTAGATACGATAAATCAGGTTTTGTTTAGAGCTGCCCATTTTCCAAACAAACAAGAATGATTGCATGCCTGATGTGATGTAGGATAGAAATAGGAATGGTTAAAGGTAAAACCCAATATATAAAATAGATATCGTTCCATAATCTCAACAAAGTGGAGAGATTCATATGATTACAAACTGAAAAACAAACAAACAAACAAGCGTGCAGAAGGCTTCATTTTTAAAGCTCATTTGCATGATCTCGACGGTGGACTCATCAACTTGAAAAGAAAATTAAAAGAAAATACACATTGAGCATGAAAGCTTAAATGAAGTGGTTTTCAGATAGCTTGCAAGGTTTAAAGAAACCCAATTCACCAAATGGCATAGTTCAACCATAGATTGGGTTGTTATTGCACTTATGATTATGTTTGACATAAATTATATGTCTGCTGGTATAATTGACGGCGAACATTATACAAGTATTTTCTAAATAAATGAATAGTTTACGAGACATAAAGTACTGGAAAGATCGCACACAACAATTTGATTACACTCTCCTTTCATATTCATGGGGGTGGGGGGGGGGGACGAGCAATAAAAACAGATATGCAAACAAGTCAAGGGATACGTTGCACAAGTGAAAATGGAGATTGTGTAGAAACACCAAAATATTACAAAATAACGTTACAAATGAAATCATTTCAAACATTCCAGGATATTTGGATGTTGTAAACGAGGGTTCCAGCACCTTCCAGAGAACCAGAATTCATATTAAAAGAAGTGAGATATAAAAAAAAAAAAAACATTAGGCGCATACGGGTGTATTTCTTCAAATAGCAAATGCTACACATGGAAAACCAGAAATAAGAAATATATCTTTGAATCTTATCATAGTAATCATTCGTAGAGCTCACGCCTGCCTGATCCATGAATATGTGAAAAAAAGAAAAAGAAAACACTTACATTAAATTTGTAAAGTCATGTGACAAATTACAGCACTATTACAGTATGATAATGATTGGTTAAAAAAGGCATGGCAAAGAAATCATTGCCGATGTAATGAACTATACCATGTTATTAGTACAAACGGATTTAACAACTGATTGGATAAATTAGCAGAACTGTTTAATGTACAGTGGAGAACTCTTTAATGCTACAATTTGCCTCTAAAATGGTATAATTCAAATACACTTCTTGTATCAATTCTTTTCATTGAATATCATGAACGCGACTGAACCCGAGCGAGCGGAGCGAGCGAGGGGGTAGGGGAGGGTGTGGGAGGGGGTGTCCCCCTCCCACGGTGAGAACTTTTTGCGTTTTGATGTTGCAAATGGTGCAATTTGATGCATGTTTTTGCGTGTTTTAACGAGTTGAAACAGTCCCACTTGTTTAAGGTTGCAGTATATTTTAGTGTAGATTATTATTGAACAATTTGCCTATGAAATGGTATAATATGAATACACTAGTCTTCTTGTATTAATTCTTACACTGAATATCATGAACGCTGTCTGTTCAGCAATCAAACAGAAAAAGCGTGCACACGAGGGTGTAGATAGGGGCATATCCCCTCCCACACGAAGGTGATTTTGCGTTTTCAGACCTGAAATTCCGCGATCTGGTGCAAATTTTTGGTGCGATACTTTTTCATCGAAGTGTTAAAATCACGGAATTTAGCTCTTATTCCGAATGTGCACCATCTGTGCGTATGTATAAAGTCTAGTGAGGTAGAGCTTAGGGGAAGGGGGATTTCCCCTCCCGCTCGCGGAGCTTTTTCGTTTTTAGAATTGAAATAAAGCGATCTGGGTATAGCCACAGTCTACTTCTTTGCATGGCAGGGGGCGAGCAGGGAGAAGGCATGGGCGAGTGTTATCTCCACCCTTCCCTTCCCATGGAGCTTTTATCTTTTTAAGGTTGAAATTGAGATATCTCGTATACGCATATTTGATGGAATCAACATTTGGGAAATCACCAAAAAAAAAAAAAAAAAAACTTGATGGGGGGGGGGGGCTGAGGGAGGAAAGGGTCGATTAAAAGGGGAAATTCCCCTTATACATGAGGGAACCTTCAGTTTTCGGAATATAAGTGATACGTCTTGTGCACTCAGAATTATTCAGAATTTTTTGTAAATCTAAAAAGTGTACTTAGCTAGGGAAAGAGGCACAGAGGGGGAGGGTTTGGGAGGGGGGATACCCCCTCCCAAGCACGAGAGATTTTGCATATTTTGAATTGAAATTCAACGATCTGGTGCACACTTTGAGTGAAATGTATGTGCATGCATACAGTATACACGCATTTTTTTTTCCGCCTCCCAAATCCCCGGTCCAAATCTTAGGGGGGGGGGGGGGGGGCGACCGCCCCCATCGCCCCCCCCCCCCCTGGCTACGCCAGTGTCCAAAGTGGTACAATTTTTTTCATTTTGTCTTACATTCGTCTGATAGAGAATTTTTTTTGTTCAAATACAATATAAAGCATATGCACGAGTGACGTCATAAAAAAGAAACAATGCAGTTTGCCATGGCAAAAAAAAAAATTAGTAAATAATAACAACGATGGAAAACAGTGTTCCACTAAAGAAGCCAAGCTTGTAAAACGTGGAACACTTGAACAAGACCACAACAGCACCAATTTGTTATACCAATAAAACATTCCATGCATTTGAATTCTTCTATATTGTACATTTACTCATTGATATATGATGCTGATACTATGGACAATACGTAGTAGGATTTTAGAATGCAAACATATAAACTATATAACATATCACATTTATGGCACAGACACTATAGGGCCAGGTATGACAGTAAAATTGAACGGAAAAGAAGATATGCAATCGGCCACAAAAAAAATCCCATAACGACAACAACAACAATAACAACACAAAACACAGAAATAACAGAACTTGAGGAAATGCACTTAGACAGATACTGGACAAACGAAGAACGAGGAAAGAGGAGCAGGGAAGAATAGAGAAGGAAAAGGAGAGGGATTCTTGTTACAATGAACGTTTTGAACACATAAACATAACACAATGAACTAACAATTACCCTAAGATTAATGTGCCTCAGACGCACAAACCAGCACAAACCGATCAAAAGATCGCCAAAATACCACAGTACGATGATTTAGGCTTCACTTTGGACTGCATTCCTCATCTGGGTTGCGCTGCGTAGTGGTTGAAAAGCCGTGTTCCAGAAAATTTTTAAACGAATTCCAACTCAGATATGCATTATGGACATATGTGCAAAAGTAATGCCTTTCAAAGAAAGATATGTTGGTCATTTACAGAGTTAAGAATAATAATCATAACTTTATTATGACATTTACATGATAGGACAACTCAGAATTTTCTCTGCAAATTTGCATCCTGCATACCTAACATACATATTTGTATAACATAACCTTGATGTTGTACATAATTATATCTTTGAAAAGCTGAATGTTTTCCAAAAGTGATCATCCAGAAACAAATAGCACATAGGGGTTTACACCGTGGCACACGGTCATTGTTTTTGTATTTCTTTTTATATTAGACAGACTTCAAATCACTTCTCTGTTCATGTGACTATATACTTTGCTTTCTCAATACTTTAATGTTGGCATTCATAATATAGTCATAGAATGTGTTTAACATTACCATTAGTGGTGACATGAAATTTAAAGACTGAACAAGTGAGGGCGCCATCACCAGAAACAGCAGGCGTCTTCGTGTTACCATAATACACCTTCATGCCAAATTTGAAGATGATCTAAGAAGAACTGCAGCCAGTAGAGCGCTCTCAAAAGAAAATCTCTGCGGCGGACGCGGATGCAGCGGACGCGGCGGCGCAACGAGGCCAAATCCATTTTATCCTCCAGACTCTGTTCGGGGGATACAATTAGGAAATTAAATTGAAATTTGCACAAAAGTGAAACATAAAAAAGGCAGAATGAAGTATGAATAATACACTCAAATCTGTTATACATTCATTTATTGTCTCACCCACCGGAGGTGAAGGCGAGACTAAGGGATCCAAATGGCGTCCGTCCGTCGTCCGTCCGTCGTCCGTCACAAATGTTAAAGTTTACCTGCAAGACTCTGTTATGCATAACTTGGCAACTGTTACAGCAATGGCAGCCACACTTGGGTGATAGAAGCACTAGGGGTATCTTCATGTTATGGTGTTGTCGGAGGTCATGAGATGATGTCAAAGGTCATTTGAGGTCATATGTGACCCGCTACAACAAAATGATCCTAAAGTCGGGCGAGGTCTATTATTTGAAAATTGCATGATATAATCCCCTAGTCTTTCTGCTTTAAATTGATATATAACACATTTTATAAAAATAATTGGCTGCGGATATATCGATGTTTAAAGAGAGCATGTCTAGACGTCTGAAATCACTGTTTCGAGAAAAGCGCCCTAAAAGTCTTCCTTTCGACGCAGTCGCGATCAAGGGACACGCAAGTTAGTTTTCACCTCTGGACAATAGAAGGTAAGCCCTAGCAACCCCCGAAGAGTTCATTCAAGCACATTAGCGTCGGCGGTCTCCTCACCAACCAATCAGTGACCAGGATGTGAGAAGCGGCTTAGCATAGCGCACCCCGCCCAAACGCACCAGTCGACTGGGCAGTGTGCGAGCTTCACGCTTCGGTTAACAGCAAGCAGCAAACTGACCAATGAGATCACTCTTGTCGTTGTAAGGGGCGGAACCTATCGGTGGCGCTCAATCCAAATTTTCAAACCAGTTTCTGCTTCATTGAAACGCCAAAAAAACATGGCTCAGAAAAACACTATTTTTTGGTCTTTCCTTTGATCATTTTGCTTCAAAATTTTGACAGATGATAGAAGATAGGTTAGACTCCAATAATATGTCAAAATCAGAAAATCGTAAGTTTTGACCAATTTTAATGCTCTGACTTTAAACTCGATTTTTACGGCTTCGACCGTGCGTGACTTTAGGACCTTTTTGTTGTAGCGGGTCACATATATTAAAGAGTATGTGCAAGACTCTCTTTTCTATGTTAAAGTTTACCTGCAAGACTCTCTTTTGACAAATAACTTCACATAAGTTGCTTGGATTACAACCTAACTTGGGTCATAGATGCACTGGGGGTACCTTCGTGTTATGGTGCCGTTGGAGGTCACAGGATAAAGTCAAAGGTCATTTGAGGTCATACGTTAAAGTTTACTTGCAAGACTCTCTTATCACACGTAACTCAACACATGTTGCTACAATGGCAATCAAACTTGGGTGATGGATGCACTTGGGGTACCTTCATGTTATGGTGCCGTAAGAGGTCACATGATAAGGTCAAAGGTCATTTGAGGTCGTACGTTAAAGTTTACTTGCAAGACTCTCTTATGATAACACGTAACTCAGCACATGTTGCTACAATGGCAATCAAACTTGGGTGATTGTAGATGTCTCTTGGGAAGTTGAAGGTTACCACAAGGTCAAAGGTCACAGACAGGGGTCAACAAACTTTTAGGGCCCAATGTTAAGTTTTTAGGGCGCATTTCGTTTATGGCTCATAACTTTTGATCCCTTTGTCCGTTTGTGACCAAACTTGGATGGAAGGATGTCCCTTGGGGAGGTGAAGGTCGTCACAAGGTCAAAGGTCACAGACAGGGGTCAACAAACTTTTAGGGCCCAATGTTAGGTTTTTAGGGCGTGTTGTGATTGTGGCTCATAACTTTTAATCCCTACATCCGTTTGTGACCAAACTTGGACGGTAGATGTCCCTTGGGGAGTTAAAGGTCATCACAAGGTCAAAGATCACAGAAAGGGGTCAACAAATTTTCAGGGCCCAATGTTAAGTTTTTGTGGCGCGTTTCGATTATGACTCATTACTTTTGATCCCTTTGTCCATTTGTGACCAAACTTGGATGATAAATGTCCCTTGGGGAGTTGAAGGTCACCACAAGGTCAAAGGTCATAAGCAGGTCAATTAACTTCTGGGAGTTATAAAAATGTTAATTCCTTGTACGCGAATGGGCAAGACAATTTGGCACTTGCCTTGTTTTACTAAAAAAAAGAGGTATGCAGAATGTATTGACGTATATGTAACAATAAAAATACCTGTTTATACACACACAAATTACAATGGGTGGGACTGTATTGCACATTTAGGGGAAGTTACAATGATTAATTTGTTAAAATGTGTAGATTATAGAGGTTTATGGGGAATGAAAATATGGTGAGGTTATTCAGCATGTTAATGCATGCAGTTAGTTATAATAGTATTAATCAATTTGATACCTTGAACAGAATTATTGTCCTTAAATCTAAGCTGCACACAGAAACAGTCAAACCGCCATTTTGAATTTATGAGTGAACAAGTAACTTTCTTTTTTGTAACTGAGAGGGCACCAGGCAATTTTCTCTATCAATTAACCTATAAGTTTGCGACAAGCTTGCAAAGATTTTGATTGTGACCATACAGTTGTAGTAAGCTTGCGGTAAACGCTTCCAGAATTTGCTCTAACAATTTACCCACAAGCTTTAGCTTCGGACAAGCACACAAAGATTTTGACTGCATTTTGCATGCTTGCGAAGTTCTAACCCGCAAGCTTGCAACAAGCATGCAAAAATTTTGATTGCAGTTCACAAGCTTAAGTAAGCTTGAGGAGTTTTCTTTAATAACCTGCAAGCTTGCGACAAGCTCACAGAAATTTTAATGGCCTGCAAACTTTGTGGTAAGCTTGCGGAGATTTCTGCATTACTCGCAAGCTTACAGCCAGCTTGCAGAGCTGTTAGTTGTCTCACTGCAAGCTTTTCGTAAGCTTGCACAGCTTTCATGTGGTCTTTCAAACTTATCTGCAAGCTTGCGACACAATCTGCAAGCTTGCAATTATTTTTGCAATCGTATCTGCAACCTTGCAATCGTCCACAAGCTAATGGTAAGTTGCTGCAAGCTTACCGCAAGCTTACCGCAAGCTTGCAGCAAGCTTACCAGGGGATGCCAAGTTTGTATCATGCTTGCAGTAAGATGGCAATAAGCATGCGCAAGCTTGCACTCTTTAATACAAGCTAATTAAGGTTGCCGCAAGCTTACTGCAAGCTTGCTGCAAGCTTGCTGCAAGCTCGCCGCAACCTAAGATTTTTATAAGGGCATGCTCAAGGTCAAAGGTCAAGGTCAAATGCACAAAATTGTACTATTTCCCCCCATATCTATGCAATGCCTTTTCTTAAAACTTAGTGTATACATGGACTACAAAATGGAGATTCTCCAGAGAGAGTTTCAGGTCATGAGGTCAAAGGTGAAAGGTCAGGAAGAAATGTAAAAATGTCACTTTTTTCTCCATATCTTAAAAATGGTTAGAGGCATCTTCATGGAAGTTGGTACATATGCATGCAGTGACTGACGGTCATTATCTAGGGAATGTTGGGGTCACGGGTCAAAGGTCAGGGGGTCAAAGGTTAAGGTCAACTCCTCATAATTTCACTATTTCCCTCTTATCTACATATATTGCCTGCAGGATTTTTCTTTAAACTTAGTGTATTGCCCAGTAGAGATTGTTGTATGAAGTTTCTTGCCATAAGGTCAAAGGTTATGTGAAAGTGCTAAATTTCACTTCTTCAAAAATCAAGTAAAAATTCTCAAATCTCCAAATACCTGCACTTTTAGACAATAAAATATAGAAAATTCATCCAATCAAACCTCGTTCAAGGAAAGTAAACATTCAACACATTTGTGATGGATCTGTCATTTTAATATTTTGCCAGTTTTGTGAAACTGTCATCACACATTGTCAAGACATTGTACTATAGACCTATCAGGAGAACCATGCATTATAGCAGAGGCATACCAGTCGCCATAGCAACATTTCTAGTTCCTCCTTGCATAGCATTAAGATGAAGAAATGTGGCTGAGGAATGAGACTTATACCCCTTTCCCGCTGAAGGAAATCTCCCCCGGGGGCACCCGGGGGCACCCGGGGGCACCCGGGTAACCCCGCAATATGAAAGGTAACTCGGTTGAAACCTAGGGGAAGCCTAGGTGAAACACCGATAAAATTTTGGGCTATTCTTACCCTAGAAACGTCCTGGGTAAACACCGATAGTTCAACAGGAAACCACCGGTGGTTCACCGAGGAACGCCCAGCGTGAAAGGTCGTCTCGGTGAAACACCGGGTGAAATATGCAAATTGTGTTTTTTGCAAGCAAGCGCCCAAGTTAGTCCACATGTAGTTGGTGTATACCCATGTAAACATACACACGACTACAGTAGTATGTCGTTCGTGTGACGTTCACAGCTGCGACGGCATTGTGGTATTGCATCGTGTTGTATTGTTTAATTGCACAAATAAACCGAGCTGATTAGAGTGTACTCGATCGAGTTGCCGTGTCTTCTTCTTCTTCCTCTTCCAGTCTGGTACGGTCCGCCTCTGGCGTATTATCGTACTGTACCTTGTGCTTGTCAAGCGCTGGGTGCACAGTGATAGCAAATTCCATTCTTTCTTTCTTTTATTTCACAAGGTAATGAACGGCTAATGTCGCGAATTTCAACACTTTGAGCACAAAAAAAATGAAAAAAAAATGAAGGCCCTCCGAATATGTGAATTACGATCGATAGAGGTAGAGAATTACGAGTACGAACCAACGAGTGGAAAAGGAAGGAGCAAACACATATTGTCTGTTTGGGTGTAGATGCAAGTGTGTCCATAACGCCGGTAGTCATTTACGTATGGATTACATAATACCCTTTCGCAATTATCTGGGTTACGCTTTGTAATGCGGAGTAATAATGTGTATGCTTGAGTGGGTGTATGAAAATATGTGATGTATGTGCCAAAGTTTTTGCCAAAGGGAGGTGTACGCTGTATGTGAGGGGTAAAAATGTCGAGTGTGTTTAAGTGTGTAATTGTATCCGTTTTTATCTGCATTTATGAATGTTTTAATGTTTAAAGGTTTTCATTGTTATATCTGTGTTTTGGAAACAGAGTTGTGAAACGAATAAGCAATGCTACAACGTTATCATATCACTATACCTCTTCAGTAATGTAAGATGTCAATGTCACTTTTTTTTTCTTCTCTCTCTCTTCAAGTTTGCTATCTTTTCTTCCTCTCATTATACTGGCCAGGTTTATGGTCGCTCATTTGAATGTGTTTGTTCATTTTTAAAGGTATAACCCTGTGAATGCATACCATGTGCACTAGTCCACATCATGTGATTATAAACACACTCTAGATGAGCTAAAAAAGGGAAGGTGCAAACATGCATTGTCAGCTTGGGTGTAGAAGCAAGTGTGTCCATAACGCCGGTATTCGTTTACGACTCGATTACATAATACCCAAACGCAATATATTTGGGTTACGATATGCATTGCGGAGTATATAGATGTATATGCTTGTGTGGGTGTATGAAAATATGTGATGCATGTGCCAAAGTTTTTGCCAAAGGGAGGTGTACGCTCTATGTGAGGTGTAAAAATGTCGAGTGTGTTCAAAAGTGTAATTGTATCCGTTCTTATTTGTATTACATGAATGTTTTAATATCTGACGGTTTTTTAATGTTATATCCGTGCTTTGGAAATTGAGTTATGAAATGAATAAGCAATGTTACGATGTTATCACATGATTGCATCTGTTCCGTAATGTAAGTTAATTTTTTATAAGCAATTTGTATGTGATATTGTTTTGTTATGTTGTATTACTGTATAAACTACCTCAATTCGGCCTTGTTAGGCTGCCATGGTAGTTGTTTTTTAAACCATGAATAAATAAATAAATAAATAAATAAATAAATAAATAAACAACCACTACGCACTATATACAGTACGTTCAAATTAGCGCGCGAAATATCGCACCATTATTACACACTTCTGCTAGGATCGGCCGCGGTGCGAGCAGAAAACACGTCTAGGGGAAAGTTGCATAACAAAATTCACCGAGAGCATTGTCGTAGGTGTGAAAAGACGGCACTGAAAATTTCACCCGACGTTCCCCGGTGAATTCACCGAGATATCCAACGGCGTTTCACCGAGAGTGGCAGCGGGAAAGGGGTATAACTCACCACTCGATTCATTCAAGTCACCAAGCAGAAACATGTGGTGCATTATGTTTGAATCAAGTGGGGGCGCTGTGGCATAGCGGATAAGACTCCTGATTCCCGTTCGGAGGATGCGGGTTCGAATCCTGCCCAGTGCTTACGTCCTTGGAAAGATGTTTTTACCCGCTATGTCCCTCTCAACCCAGGGGTATAAACGGGTACCTGCCAACACAAGACACAAAAGAGTCAACAGATTCCTACAAGCAAAAGGATTTTAAAGTTGAAAACTTAATACAGCATTATGCCTATGAAACATAAAAACACAAAGAAGGGGAAGGGGTGAGATCCCCATCCTAGCCCCATAGCCGAACCTCTCTCTGATGAGGAACAGGTAAATGTCAGCATTTCCCGGCGCCCAATGATGAAGGCACAGCAGGAGGCAGTGGATAATTTGTCAACAGCCCCCTCCACTCCAAGTAAACATTTTTAATTTCGTTCTTTTCAGAAATCAATTTCATTTGAGGGATTTTTAGCTCACCTGAGCTCACCTGATGGGGAGGGGTCCCAATGGGGGCTTAACCCTAAAAAGAGTGGGGGGGGGACTTCTTGGGCCCCCCTCAACATTTTTCACGATAAATCTGGAACGTAAAAATCTCCTATCGCAACGCTATATGACATTTTTCTTTGAAGTCTTGCGCAACTTTTGAGACCAAATTCGAGACGCCCGGGTACGTGGTTCTGAAGTTACACAATATTTTGTAAGTGCATGTCACACCCGAAATTGCTCAAAAATGTGATTTCATGTACAAATCTCATGCAAATTCTGTTTCTGACCAACATTCATAAATGTATCATTGTTTTTACTTTTACCGATCAAAATCAATTAATTTCATGTTGTTTATGATCGAAATAGTGTCGCCGATGATTTCCATCCAAAAAAACAAGGCAAGTGCCAAATTGTGTCTCGCCCATTCGCGTACAAGAAATTAATATTTTTCTAACTTCCAGAAGTTCATTGACCCACCTATGACATTTGACCTTGTGACCTTCAACTCCCCAAGGGACATTTACCATCCAAGTTTGGTCACAAATGGACAAAGGGATCAAAAGTTATGAGCCATAATCAAAACGCGCCATAAAAACTTAACAATGGGCCCTAAAAATTTGTTGACCCCTTTCTGTGACTTTTGACCTTGTGATGACCTTTAATTCCCCAAGGGATATCTACCATCCAAGTTTGGTCACAAACGGACTTAGGGATCAAAAGTTAGCCATAATCAAAACGCGCCATAAAAAACTTAACATTGGGCCCTAAAAGTTCATTGACCCCTGTCTGTGACCTTTGACCTTGTGGTAACCTTCAACTTCCCAAGGGACATCTACCATCTACGTTTGGACACAGACAGACAAATACATCAAAAGTTACGAGCCATAAACGAAATGCGCCCTAAAAACTTAACATTGGGCCCTAAAGTTCATTGACCTCTGCCTGTGACCTTTGACCTTGAGGTGCCCTTCATGTTTGGTAAAATGTGTAACTTTGTATAATCACTCTTCCCTCCAAGTTTGATTGAAATTAGAGAGTACCTAATCCAAAAATCCTCAGTAGAGAGTTATTCAAGTTTTTGTAGCGTTACGGACAGACGACGGACGGACCGACGCCGCAGGCGATCCCTTAGTCTCCCCACACCTCCGATGGGCTCGACAAAAAACAAAAAGTCGAAAACAATGAAATACATAAGAAATTTTAAAAACGATAAAATACATAAGAAGAAAAAAATTGATACCCCCGTTTTTTTAATATTTTTTTTATGTACATTCAATAAGAATCCTACACAGAGTACCTAAACCAAAAATTAGCAGTTTTGGACATTTAATTACAGATTTACAGCCATTTTTTGAATTCACGTATAAATTAGCATAATTAATTTATTAAAAATAAATTTGAATAATTGTAAAATAATTACCTATTCAGTTTTGTAGATTACCATGTGGGTGACGCGCTTGCCAATTTTCCTTGAGATCATGTGGTCAACGGCCAAGATCTTAGGGGGGCCCAATGAGCCCCCCCCCCCCCCCCCCCCAGTCCTACGAGGCATCAAAATAGCCCACTCTTTTTAGGGTTAATTGTACATTTTTATCTCCTTGAAAACCCCATGATGAATTTTCACCAAACTTGGCAGGTAGCACCCCTAGGGGGATAGAATTTCAATTCCTTCAAATGGTCACCATGCCCACCTGGAGGGCCCCCAGGGGGAGCTCAACCCATCCCCCAGTAAGGAATCTTTAAATATTTTCTCTAAAACCAGAAGTGATTGAGCTATTAGTTAATACAATGAGTCAGTATATTCATGCCTGTTGTTTCAAACTTGTTCATGGTGGAATCAGGGGTGTGCCTTCCTCCCTTCTAGGTACCCAGGGGAGTGGGGTGAGATGGGTCCAAATGGGGACTTAAATTGTACATGTTGATATTCTTCTTAAAAACCCCTTGATGAATATTCACCAAACTTGGCAGGTAGCATGCCAGGGGGTTAAAATCTCAATTTGTTCAACAGGGCACCATGCTCCCCTTGAGGGCCCCTAGGGGGTCCAATTCCCCCCCCCCCCCCCCCAACATTACTATAATATGGACTGGCCTTGAGGGGGATAAGACATTTAGTGCCTGAACTGGAATTGTATTGCCTGAGTTGAAGACAAGGGCTATACAATTCTAGTGAGGGCAATTAATGTCATATCCCCTGAAAGTAGACAGTCCACATGTGACCCTGCACCACAAAACCAACAAAAAGTTGCCAGGCATGGATTTTCAGTTAAGGGCAGATACTGAAAGAGCAGACTCTAAGCTTTAAAATGATGTATAACTCAATTCAAAAAATGGACTCCCCTAACCTACCTAAATACTGGAAAAAAAGCACACACTCTGGAAAAGTGTGAACTGAGAAAAGATGCTCTGAAGTACACGGTCTATTCAAGCGCTTAATCTTTAGCAAGCTGTGCTAACTGTGCCATGAAAGGGACAAAACACAGGACGTAAACCATCGGACCAACAACAATGAAGGGATTACTAAGATTAAGCTGAAATTAAGTACATTCTATTAGCACATTCTGCCTATGATTAAAGGGATCGCACAGTTTTGGTTGAGACCTAATTTCAGGTTTCTAACATTTTTGGTGAGATAATGAGAAACTTCTTATGAAATATGAAAGAGCGTGTAATTCTATGAGGAATTCAACGTTTATTTGATGAAAATTGGTTTTGAAATGGCTGAGATATCCAAAAAAGAGCGATTCTAATAAAGCGTGCCCCAATGCATGAACAAAATCATAAATTATTCGTTTTATACAACACCTTGTCCAGTACGTGCAACTCGGGAAGGCCCCCCCCCCCCCCCAAAAAAAAAAAAATAATAAATAATAAAAAAATAACAATTAGGCCTAGGCCGAGAATTCTAAACCACCCAGTGTACTACTGTATTCAAACACTCGTCATGATTTGATAACACAGTCACAGGAATCGCAAACTCTGCAGGGTCTATACCCATTCTACACTAACGTTAGATTGAGGTAGGCCTAACTGTTAGGCCGATCTGAGATGTCAGTAGATCTAGTAGGCCTAGGTCTTATGTGTATTTCCGACAATGATTTTGTATCAAAACACAGAAAAATAACCAAATTACAGTTTCTCAACTTGAAATGAAGTTTTGATTTTGAGATCACTGTGGTCCACGTAGCAGATCAGAGTCAAAAGTAAAAACAGCCGTAACGTAAGGCCGCAATACATGCAACTAGCTAGGTAAAGTAGCTGCGCGTACATGACTACACGTAACATTGTAGTACTCCGCCGCACCTGGCCTGTGAATGAACGTAGTTTGCTGGAGCTTTGCTAGTGAAGTCGAGCGGCCGTGCGTTAGTAACCACCCTTGAAGCCGTGCATTAGTACCTGCGAGCCGTGGAATAGGCCCATGCCAAGGGCCTATTGCACGGCTGTCACTCTCAATGAGTTTGGTAGGTATTTTCTATTGAATGTCATGTGACATGTTCTTGGCCAATCACAATTCAACATCATTTAAAAGTGTTGTATAATACATCATTTTCTTCATTTCAAATGTGACTGCCCAGCTCAAAACCCACAAAAGTGGAACTAGGTCATTTTTTTTATACTTATGTCAACGTACCAAGTTCTAAGCTTGAAAAAAATTATTTAACTTGCTAGAATTGGACCATCCTAACCCATTCAAAGGGGACCATGACCAGTGCTATCTGAGCATCTCTCACAGATTGTATTTTAAGCAATAAGGCAAAGTAAATTTCAGCTGGTGTGCCTTCATGATGGCTAGAAGTCAAATGAGAATAATCGAAAGTCAGCTCCCAGTTTATAACCTTGCCCATTGCCTTATACTGTCCACATATCTAACTTATATTTTTGGCAATTCATCCTGATTATCCTCGTTCATGATTTCACCACTCCTGGTGTAATCCTAGATGTGTCCACGCTGTCCGGCTACTATTAGCATATTCTGGGGTATTTCGCGCTCTTCCTGAGTGATTCCTTGGACACTCCTAGGAATGTCTGCAGCCAATCCACATAGATTCCTAGTAAAGTCCCAGGGCAAGCCAATTTGTACATTTTTTCCAAGTTCGATGTGGACAGGATGCCAAAATGACAGAATTTGCTTCCGTAACCCTTCCTAGGCGTGTCCGCACTCTACTAGTGGACGTCAACCCTTAGGCAGTTATTCACTTAGTTGTTGCTCGGTAGGCCAAGCCTCCAAGCCAGCTGTGTGGTTGTTAATGGCAACTTTTGTGAACAAAGCATGCTTAAGATTTAAAATACACAACACAACAAGTCTGTTGTCTTAAAACAAAAATGACCAGAAGAGACTGTTGCACAAATAAGGTGGCCATTTTGAATATCTCGAAACCCTCAAGGATGCAAGAGTTGATTCCTCTAGATTCAGATTTTTTTATATACACACTTGGTGATTCTATCCTTCTATGAAGAGTGCTCGATATCCTCAAAGGAAGAGCTTTAGACAGAAGTATTGGAACAAGTTCACTCGGTTGGTAGCAGGTTCATCCGTATTTTATTGCTACTCGGAGTTTCATGCCACCTCCATGAGGGGCAATCATCAGGCAATGATTAAATACATCCCAGAAATGCATCTGGATTGAATTAACGCATTTTTAGAGCGTGATACCAAAACAAAAACAAAACAAAACAAACTATACGCGCCTGGACCATAGTGACCAGTGCGCACTTAATCATATCCATTATTACGTATATCAGGCAATGATTAAACCGTTGGACAATGCATCGACACCATAAGTTTGTGCGCTATGACCATAGTTACCAGCGCGTACTAAATCATTAATAATATTTTGCCAATTTAGTGAAAATGTTATCACACATTGTCCATATGTACTGTAGACCTACAGTATTAGGAGAATCATGCAATATGGCGGAGGCATACCAGTCGCCTTAGCGACATTTCTAGTGATATTTGTTTTACTTTCAAATTGAGAAAGTACTAGTACTTACACTTGTAAGGCACTTTTAGTTTAGACAACTATAGTTTTTTCATGAGAGTTCAAGTAAGTTCGGTTAGACCCTCGCAACCACGAAATTAACAACACGCGAAAATGTCCTCCAAGTAGCAATTCACGAAAATATCTGTATTCGAAAATTTCAACTCGTACAGTAAGCTGCAGTAATCAAGCATTTCATTTTTTATACCTCCACCACACATAGTGTGAAGGGGGTATATAGGAATCACTGTGATATTGGTCGGGCGGTCGTTCAGGCGGTCTGTTGCAAAATCTTGCGTCGCGAACTCCTCCTACAGTTTTGAAGCAATTTAAATGAAACTTTTAATAGGGTACTGTAAAAGTGGTTTCTTTCGCGTACAGATAATTTCACGGTTTCCATCGGTGCCGACTTTTTCGTGTGTGTTTAAATTCGCGGTCGGCAAAATCTGTGAATTCACAGTCAGCAAAACTGTTTTATTTTGCACATGATATGAAAACCGAAACTATAATCCAATTATTACCTCCGCCAAGGGAGGAGGTTATATTTTCGTTACCGTTGGTTTGTTAGTTTGTCCGTGCGCAAAATAACTCAAAAAGTAGTTGACGGATTGGGATGAAACTTGCAGGAAAGGTTGAGAATGACACAAGTACCAAATGATTAACTTTCGGTAGTGATCCGGGAATTTTGGGGGAATTTATGAAGGATTTTTTATATTTTAGCAGGTAGCAATGAACTTGGAGTTCAGGCTGCGCGTATTTGAGGTTCGCCTGCGCGCACTAAAGTGCGTGCTCTAGTTTATGCTGGGGTGAGGCGCGCCTTGCAGATGAGGGTTTATGATGTAACAAAGGCTTCTATATTGGGAAATCTGGCAACTTTCAGCACACAATGCAGTACGTATGGGTGGAAATCACTGATATCTCTACGGAAGAACAAGATCAGTGGTGAAAATGATATGCATGCTTGGCGGAGGTCCGCGCTCTCAGAGTGCTCCTCTAGGTATTTTATTTATTAAGTAGAAATTAAAATCAAAAGCAGGCTTACCTGAAATCCCGTCTCTCGAGTACTTTATAACATGCTTGTACCTACATTGCGCGGTATCGCTGTGTGTGTGTGACTATCAATACACTCAATGCGCGAATGCGGAATCTTCATGTGTGCATGTGCGCAATAGCGTTGTAACAAGAGGTGAGTTCAAAACATTTTCGCGTGATGTTAAATTCGCGGTTCAATCTCAAAGTGCGAAAAGCGCGAAAATAAAACCACCGCAAAAGAAACCACTTGTACAGTAAATGATGATATCGAGGTATAGATGTGCAAGACATGTTTTTTGTGTTTGTCGGACAATGCGTTGCCATGGTAACCATAATTTTATTAAAACCTTGTGGATTGAATAACTTCCACAGTATTTAAGCAATCAATTTCAAAATTGGTATCTATGATGATCTATAGGTGTACAACGTAGTTATGCAAGACACTCTTTGTGTTTGTACTTGACAAAGCGTTACCATGGTAACCGCATGTTTTCTTCGAAATTTTGTGGAGTGAACAACTTCCACAGTTTTGAAGCAGTTGAAATCAAATTTGGTAGGCATTATGGCCTTGAGGCATAGATGTGGAACACATAATTTTAGTGTTTGTCGGACAAAGCCTTGCAATGGTAACCATAATTTTACCAAAACCTTGTGGATGGAATAACTTCCACATCATTCAAGCAGTTAAGGTCAAATTTAGTATGTATGCTGATCGGGAGGTGTAGTTATGCTAGACACCATTGTGTTAATATAAGAAAAATGTGTTGCCATGGTAACCACTCATTTTTGTATCAAATTGAATCATTTAATCTATGAAGGTGAAATTTGGTGTGCACGATGCTCTTTCAGTGTAGTTTTGCAAAATGTCCTTTGTATTTGTATCGGACAATGCGTTGCCATGGTAACTGCATGTTTTTTTTAAATCCTGTAGAGTGAACTTCTTCCACAGTTTTAAAGCAATTGAAACCAAATTTGGTAGGCATTATGGCCCTGAGGTATAGATGTGGAACACATAATTTTTGTGTTTGTCACACAAGCCGTTGCCATGGTAACCACAATTTTACCAAAACCTTGCAGATCGAATAACTTTTCCATCATTCAAGCAATTAAAGTCAAATTTAGTATGTACATTGTATCATGATCTAGAAGTGTAGTTTTGCAAGACACCAATGTGTTAGTTTAAGAAAAATGTGTTGCCATGGTAACCACTCATTTTTGTATCAAAATAAACCAAGCTATGAAGGTCAAATTTGGAGTGTACTATGGTCTTTAAGTGTAGTGATGCTGGGGGAAAGCATGTTTCCATTTGCTGTAAGTTTTATACTCAGTGTTAACTCTGTAATTGTACAGTAAACTAAAATTATTCTGTTTCCAATGCGACAAATGCACAAACTTGGTATTAACGTCATTGCCCTCATGACATCACATACTATAAAGCAACACTAGGGGCGGGGGTATTAATCACCTTCAGTGATAATTCTCGTTTCAACTATCCTCATCAGGTTGACAATTTTGTAGCTTAAAACTGAAAATGAGAATGGAATCCTGACAAAATGATTCCTGATTTATCTTTCACGTACAAGCTTACATTCCACACACTTTGAGTGTTGAGACACAGCTCAATAGTTAAAGGTGCGCTCTCTCTCTGGCACCAGGGGCGTAAGTTTGCACACGTGCAGGTTAGAACCCCACAGGATGAAGAACCAAAGTACAAAGTACCTCTTTTCTTTTACTTTTTTGTTTCAATGGAGGTAATTTCACTTTCGTTGATGTAGAAATCATGTTGTCATGTAAATGCACCCACACGCACACACACATTCCCTTTGTTCTGTGTTGCAGACTGCATTGCTTCGACTGCTGCAAAATTTTGATCATATCATATGTGACCCGCTACGACAAAATGATCCTAAAGTCGGGCGTGGTCGATTATTTGAAAATTGCATGATATAATCCCCTAATCTTTCTGCTTTAAATTGATATATAACACATTTTATAAAAATAATCGGCTGCGGAGATATCGATGTTTAAAAGAAAGCATGTCGAGACGTCTGGAAAATCACTGTTTCGAGAAAAGCGCCCTAAAAGTCTTCCATTCGACGCAATCGCGATCAAGGGACACGCAAGTCAGTTTTCACCTCTGGACAATAGAAGGTAAGCCCTAGCAACCACCGAAGAGTTCATTCAAGCACATCAGCGTCGGCGGTCTCCTCACCAACCAATCAGTGGCCAGGATGTGAGAAGCGGCTGAGCGTAGCGCACCCCGCCCGCACGCACCAGTCGACTGGGCAGTGTGCGAGCTTCACGCTTCGGTTAGCAGCGAGCAGCAAACTGACCAATGAGATCACTCTGGTCGTTCTTAGGGGCGGAGCCTATCTGTGGCGCTCAATCCAAATTTTCGAACCAGTTTCTGCTTCGTTGAAACGCCAAAAAACATGGCTCAGAAAAACGCTATTTTTTATCTTTCCTTTGGTCATTTTGCTTCAAAATTTTGACAGATGATAGAAGACATGTTAGACTCCAATAATATATCAAAATCAGAAAATCGTAAGTTTTGACCAATTTTAATGCTCTGACTTCAAACTCGATTTTCACGGCTTCGACCGTGCGCGACTTTAGGACCTTTTTGTTGTAGCGGGTCACATATATAATGACGACAAGACAAGACATAGCCATTTTGGTTATGCAAATAAGGGTCAGAGTTTATATTTGAAAACACCAATCGATTAAAGTCAACGTGACCCTTAAAAGACTTTATAGCCATGTTTCAGTTTCTTCATTTTAAAGACCTCTTAGTAAATATTCAGTTAGATAGCCTGTAAAATCAACTTACTCGCACATGCAGACACACAGAATTACCATTTGGTTGCATGGCAGATAATTTAATCCTTTTTCATTGTCATTTCATTTTTCGTTTTAATTGTCGATCACATGTGACTGATATCTGATGATCCCCCCCCCCCCCCCCCAGCGTATCACTTAGCTCATCTTCAAGTGAAGAGTTTCATGTTTTGTTTGGTTTCATTCTTTTTATGCCTCCGCCAACGAAGTGGCCGGAGGCATTATGTTTTCGGGCCGTCCGTCCGTACGTACGTACGTCCGTCCGTCTGTACGTACGTCCGTCCCGTTTTGTTTTTGTTGATATCTCAAGAACCGTGTGGTGGTTTTACATCAAACTTGATATGAGGGTATATCCTGGGGGGATGATACTTTGTTTGGATTTTAGGGTCACGGGGTCAAAGGTCAAAAGTCACAGGTTATTTTGTGAAAAAAAAGGTTGAAAATTCATGTTTTTCTCCATATCTCGCAAATGGTTCAAGGTATCTTCATGGAACTTAGTATATGGTCAGTTTCACAGTAAAGGGTGTAACTTTGATGTGGCAAGGGTCAAAAATTAAAGTTGTGTTTCTATTTCTATCTTTGCCTTTATTTTATATAGGAATGTCTATATTTTCAATATTTTGTCATTCCAGAGCTTAATTTTTAGGCTAAATATGAAAAATGAAGTGACTATTATGGAATTTTAGATAAATTTAGGTAAAAACAACAAGAATGTTTTGGTCACCCACAGCAACCAAATGAAGATAAATGGTGGATGTAATGCAACTTTTCACTTGCTGTGAACATATATTTGAAATATCAAAACACTTTTCCCCCAACAGATATTCGCTCTTGCAATTATTTGGATGTGAGCTTCAAATTCCAAGGTAAAAATGGTACCTGACAAACTATTTTTAAGTTAAAAGAATGTTCTAGAAGCAAGAGCCACTCTAAACATAGCCCTAAATTATCTCTTGGTAACAAACATTTATCAACCCAAATCCCAAAGAAATTGGATTATTTTTGACAAAGTTGAAATTTTCAGACTTGTGAGTTTCGGAGGCTTCAGTTAACAAACTAGTGTGTTTCGAAGGCTTCAAAACTGCTAACACAAAGTTCTAGGGCTGTATTCACTTAAAATAATAAAACTACAGTAAGCAACTATCACTACATGCTTGAATAACAACAGGGCATCAATAAAATGTGAATAACAGTATACAGATGTACATTTTATGGCAGTGCATAATGTTCACCCTTCATAGAAATTGTACTTACGTGACACTGCATTATTATAAGGAAATTGGCCTCCACAAAAGTGAATAACAAACTGTGTACACTTTGAGCAATGCTCAGTTCGAATTAATGACATTACATGAGGCAATATGATTCAAAAGGAAACTGCAACAGTAGCAATAAAAGTACACTGATTAGGAACATCTTTTTTTTGTGCCTTAAAGTTAGCAGCAACGCATGTTTCGGAGGCTTCATCATGACTGTTAACATGCAAAAATGGTCCATTTTAAGGTGATATGAAGTACATTAATGCAGCTGATTGTTTCCAAATAACTAACAATGTTGTAACACGTACAATAGTATTCATTTGTATGCAGAAAAAAAGACTTTCCAACATATATGTTAAGAGATAAAGAAAATATTTAAATCTTTATGCTCAGTTGTATACATACACTGTATTTGCATATCCATGACTTTGGCAATACAGAACATGATTAGGCTACACACATGTACAGCCTTATGCATTTGTCAAACTTTTCATCATAATGCAGTAAGAATTACTTTCAATGAGTTAGAACTGTAGCTATAGACTTAATGCAAAGATTATGTTTGCTTGCTTTATAAGTGCAGTTTGTGGGATGTATATTGACATAAACCACCCATCATAATTGTTTTATATACATGTGAAATCAATTTCAACTGTTGATGAGAAAGGGATAGAAAATAGACTACATAGTGTATGTGATGGCATGACGGTTAGATTACAACATAGCATTGTAAAATATAGAAAGGGAAAGAAAGGCTTACTTTTTGCATATGGACCATGCCTGATATCCCCTACTATAGCTATCAAATGCAGTGATCATGGTCATTGAACAGCAATCTTAAACACTGATCAGCCATTCCATGTAAGGGTCATCATCAAACTGTCATCATCAAAATGGAGTTGGAATAATCAATGTATTGGTGATATTATCATGGAGCTCAATAGAAATTGAAATGGTCAAGATCCCATTCATCTTTTTGAATTGCCTGTTGAAAAGATAAATGTACATACCCTACCCATGACTGTGTATGAATTTGAATTAAAAAAAAATGTTCACCAAATGTATAGTTCCCTATAATACAGTATATGATAGTTAGAATTTTACTTTCTCTTTCTGTGGTATACAAGTCACCCCTGTTTCATATCGTTTTATTTTTCATTTTTTTAATTCTTCAAAGGCTTCTTTTTTTATAGTTATTTTATAAAATTCCAGTTTGTGTGACTCCTGTGACAGCTAGGAGGCCTGTTTTTGAAGGTACGCATTGAGAAATTGCTAACAGAAATTTTACTGTTTCTAAAAATGACAACCTTTTTAGCAAAAAATTAAAAAGCAGCAAATGTGTTTAAATATCTAAGTTTGTTAGAAACCCACAAGTTTGTTTTAAATAGTATATAAACCCACAGACTACAGTTTTAACCTTTTGAATTTCAAAATAGTTAGGGGCTTGTAACTTTTTCCAGAAAAAGCCAGGATAAACAGATTATAAAGATTTCAATCATTTCAATATTGTTCTTCATGAACATAACTTCTCCAGTCACCCACCCATGTAAACTACATGTACCCCACGGCAACAGGCTATTTATAAGTAGAGGTCTATATGTCATTTATGAACAATCCTATCCCAACCATTACTGTCCATTTACTGCACTGAGAACTAAACCCACAAACATGTCATAGAGTCTCACACATGTTTGCGAAGAGATGTTTTGTAACACAAGTAACATTTTGTTTAATCAAAAATAGTCAAGTGGTCACTGCCAGCATAATAAAGTATGTTAAATAGGGTATAGCATCAAGATTGTGTTGCACCTAGCATGCATAAAATCTGACATACAGATTGACATGAAAACCTGTCTAAATGAAGTAATCAAATGTCAAAATTCCAAAACAGTACCCTGTGATCCAAGTCACACCACAGAAATGATAATCTGCAAGATGTTAGCTATTTTCAAATCCAATCACAAATTTATTAATTACTTTCCTCCAAATAAGTATTGGAAATGAAAGCCAAAAAACTTGTTAAGAAATGGAAAGCTGAAAAGTCAAGATTTTAGTATGGCAAAAACAAATGCCATGTGAGTAACAATGGAATGGATTTGTCAATGGGTTATAAATGGACATGTAAAAGATTGTGTTTCGAAACTACAATGTATTACACTCAGATGATAGTGAGTCGAAAGTGTAAAAATCCAAAAAGTATATTCCACCATTTGCTCTTGATCATGCATAAAGGATACAACCTTAAATTCAAAAGTAATATATTTCTTAGTTAAGTGTATGCTTCCCTCTTGAATAACCATCTATTAAAGTCCTGGAATCTTCAGGACAGGAATAGTGTCCAGTTCTTTAAAAAAAAAGTGTATTTAACACTAAATAATCAAGTAATTGTTTGGTCTTCATTAACAAAGTCTAACCAGTCAAAAGAGTGATACAAATATGGTCACAACACTTCAACTTCTCTCAAGAGTAAAAATGAGTTATCCAACTTTAATAAGAACATTGATGTATCCACAACTACTTGCTCTGTTGCACTACAGTTGCATGATGTGGGCATGCACGCAAGCTGGAAGTCACTTTCATTACTCACAATATCTAGCCTGTTCCATTGTTTCAAAAGGAAACCTACAAAATAAATGCTTTTCATACATTTAAACAACTATCTACACCTTGCTTGGGGAATCATTAAGTCTCATTCAGTCCAAACAGTTATTAGATAGACTTAGAATTACAAAATTGTAATCAAAACATTCCATTTACGTGCTGTTAACATAAAATGAAGCCTCCGAAACATCTGGAAAATTAATTTGGTATGCCGTATGTTTTTATGAAAATCATGTATGTTATGTAGAAAGTGATGGGTAAATTGTGTCTTTTTTGGTTGATATACACTGTTTAAACATATTTGTGGGGCAACATCCTCATCTGCCAATATTTTATTGCTGAATGAAAAGGTGAGTTATGTGTGACACGTCTGCACTGTTTAAGAAAAATAGGTAAATCGTATAGTAAATCTATATTGGTGAGTAAACAAAGCCGCCAGAAAACTGAATGTGATTAAATATCTTTAGATATGTCATAAGCGATCATTGGGTGGGTGAACAATAAATCTAATTTCATTTTGTCCAGAGAAAATCACAAAAATGCAGTGTTAACATCCTTTTGAAGCCTCCGAAACCACTTTTTCTCTATAAAGTGTATTAGCTCCAAAAATTATTGCAGTATCATAATGTTTTTGTTATTTTTGTTGTCTGTCCATGTCTGTTGATGATTTCATGGCATAATTTGGGGCAGACACTTAAAGAATTTATCAGAAATGTCAAATTAGATATTTTTGCTGTTTCGGAGGCTTCAATGCGTCTCGGAGGCTTCACGTGTTAACGGAAAATTTGTATTGTCTCCTATTTTCAGAGAGTTTGGCGGATCTTAACTATTTTTGGTCTATTAGGTTAGGGCCCCATATCCTACATTTTGACATATAGATTAGGTCGCTTCTCTTATCTATATTCATATTATTTTACTAAACACTTTGTTTCGGAGGCTTCAAAACTGCTAACGGAAATTCCACTTGATGGAATAAAATTATCACAAAATTTCAAATAGCCCTAGAATCAAGTAAACTTTGATGTAAGTCTAAAGTTTAGCTGTACATCACTATTTTCAGCATAAAAGAAAGTAACCAAAACACATCCACTGATCATTACTGTCCATCAAAGTTTGTAAACAATTGTTAACAGAAAATGAAGCCTCCGAAACCTCAAATTTGAAGTCATAGTATTCTAAAACAAAGAGCCAGATACAAACCAAACTAATTTGGTCGTTTCGATTGACCATGCAACTATGCTTTTAACATAAAAAATTATATCTCTGCAGTTGCTGTAGAAAATTATTAACATTTCAAAAATGTTATATAAATTTCAATGCAACAAAATAGTCATTTTTAGGGTACATATGTGACTGTCAAAACAAAACGCATCAATACCTGGACCTGATTATGCTACCCAAGGTGGCTACTCATAAGGTGACTCACATGGGAAAAAATCTTTGAGATCTGTAAATCTATGTGTTCAGGGTGGGCCAAAAGGCTAAAAATTGAAAGTTACACCCTTCACCGTGAAACTGACCATATATGCTTGTTCCAATGGGCAGTCATTATCTAGGGAAGTTGAGGGTCATGGTTCAAAGGGTCAGGGGGTCAAAGGTTAAAGTCAACTCCTCAAAATATCACTACTTTCCTAATATTTCTCAATACCTTGAAAATTACTCAATGCATAAACTTATAAAAGGGTCAAAAGTCAATTAAAAATCATCAGTTCCCCCAAATACCTGCACTCTGATGTTTTAATCATTCATCCAATTGAACCTAGTTCTAGGAAAGTGAACATTCAGCACATTTGTGGCAAACCTGTCATTTTGATATTTTGCCAATTGTGTGAAACTGTCATCACACATTGTCAAGACATTGTACTATAGACCTATTAGGAGAACCATGCATTATGGCTGCGGCATACACCAGTCGCCGTAGCGACATTTCTAGTTTAAGAAGATTTTGGATTTTGTTAAAGTACAGTCAAGCTTGCTTAAGTTGACTTCATAAGTGGAATAATTGCCTTAGTCAAAGGTCTTTTCAAGTCCTTTTCTCTTTATATTCTATTGATTTTAATCCCTCATAAGTTCAATTTTTTCTTGAGTCAAAGCTATTGCTCCAGTCCACATAGATCGACTTAGGCAAGGTTTACTGTACAACAAGGAAATTAAATTGCAGCCCAATTGCAACTCTTACAACTGGGTTGCCTGTTTATCTACTTCCTATTTCATGATGTCTTGTTTGTATGATATTGCAATTATTTGAATGAAAATCTTCTTTAAGAGTGTGAGCGAAGGAGCAAACGTATGTATTATTTATTTGGGTTTGCCCTTTTACTCATATTACAGCAAGCACACAATCTGACCTTGCCTGACTGGGTGACAGATGACGTCATGGTGCAACTGGAGAATCTGACCAACATTGGCATGACAATGCTCTTTGCAAAGCCTGAATTGGCAAGACTCAAGGGAGGTATGTATTGGTTGTGATTTATAGGTAAAGTTATACTGAAGGGTGTACTTTTGACTTGGGTAGTACATCAATAGCCGCATTTACACTTACTAACATCGCGATTTTTAAAATCGCGATATTTTGGTTCCACCGTTTACACTTGCGCAGAAGCATGCGAAGTTTGACCTTCACGAAACATCGCGATTTTTTGGTCGGTAGTGCGCATGCGTAATTTACCTCTTTTCAACACAGTTGCTGAGTGGAAGCGCGCACTATTCTGTTCGTTTTCACTGCAGCAGTGCAGTATTATTTTGATCACAGCTGGTTGGAACGTTGAGCCAGGGCTTTTTATCAGTACAATGCACACATAAATTTGTGCTTCTCGAGACTGTCATACTTACGGTAAAACTATGGAGCTTGCTATATTAGATCACATACGTAGTAGGTGTGTAAAACTTCATCTACAGCAGCATTCAGGAGGATCATGAAATTTCGCCGATATGACGAAAGTGAGAAGTAGGACTTGGGAGTTAGGACCGGTATTTTATCAGGCGACAGCAACAACTCACACTCGTTACGTACTCCTGTACTAGTATTCCACAAACAGCGTATATCGAGAGCAGTACGGGCACTCCCACAATCTGAATCAACGCATTTCTGGGAGAACATCATTTTGTTAAGTCGTCTTGGGGTCATGATACGTGGTTGGAGAACTTCAGGTTTGCTACTAGTTGTAGTTTTCACGTACTAGTTTCATCTGGGAGAGGGAGGTGAGAGACCACGAGCCGATCGAGGATTGGCCGTTTAGACCTGTACACAGCTACACGATCCAATGAGGGATCGGGAGCGCGCGTAAACTCCCGGTGCAATCCGATACCGAAAGTCACGTGATGAAAAATCGCGATATTTCTGCAGCTTGGGTTTACACTCGCTAACTTCGCCTCAAACTTCGCGATGTTTCAAAAAATCGCACTCTGGCTGGCGATTTTTCTGGCGATGTTTCGAGGGCGTTTGGGTGTAGTTGCATAGCAACGTACACCCAAATGTCGCGATTTTTCCAAGCAAATGTAAATGGGCCTAATGATTGGTCTCCCCAATACAGAAATTGTCCTTCAAAGAAATTATTGTTACTATTGATACTGCTGCAGCTGTTACTGCTCATAACACTTTGATCTACAATTGTTGCTGTGCAAGGATTGTTGCAGTGCTTGTGTAGATTGTTTCTTTTGATAGTCATCCAGGTGCAGATTACATACCCACCTCCCCTCTCCCCCCCCCCCCCCCCTCCCCAGTAACAAATTAATACTTTCATTTATACCTATGTGGATGTCTGTGTGTAGCGCATTACAATTGTGCTTTTGTTTACCGAACTTATTTGTAGGTATGACATTCTTATGAATTATAGTTGCTTCTGTCATTTGCTTTTCCAACCCTTGCCATCTCATAGAGTAAATATGTCATCAAGACATAGAGCAGTAGGAAAAAAGGAAAGGAACAAGAAGTAAACAAAGAAACTGAAGTTGCTTTACATTTGGCTTTATGCAATGATGCGATTATTGCGATGTGATTTTTTTTTTCTTCATTTTTATTAAATCCTGCCAATGATGTGTCGCAAATTTTTGTTAGAATCATGTGCATAATACTTCAAGATGTAGGCCTATTCATATCCCTGCCAAATGAAGGTTGAAGATGGCAAGTAGGAATCAGCATGTGGTTGAGTGGGCAGGCAGTTGATCTTTTGCAAATGCTGGAGAACAACCTACTCCAGTATTCATGTAGTTCCAATTTTGCCACACATATTGAGCATAATATAAAGTTGTGGAAGACATATTTTTCAACAGCAGTAGACAGTGCATTGCTGCAGTATCAGCACATTTTGGCCTCAAAATCATGTAAATGGCTTGCAGATTGAACAATTCATGTTTTAAGTGACTCACTAGAAAATTGACACGCATGAAAAACTGGATGTAGAGCTGTGTAGGATACACTGTTCATGTGAGTGATACAAGTTGTGAACATATATTGTGCAGTTTCTATAGAAATGTACTGTGAAACCAGAATTTTTTGCACACATCAATTTTTGCGAATTTTGTGAGGAGCCAAGAGTCGCAAAATTAAAATGCCTACAAAAGTTTGTGTCTACACTGTATGCATTAGTAAAGCCAGTGGTAACTCTGAAAAAAAAAAAATCTCATTGCAGTGCAAAAGGCTGTTGGTTCCGATTTTTAACAAATTTATGCCGTGAATATTTCTGATTTTACAGATCACATTTGCACATAACAGGGAAGTTAAAATATTATGGTAGAAAGGAAGCTGATGACAAATTCACACACACACCAAAAAAAATTGACACACACGAGAAACTTTCATGTGATTAATTGTGTCTCAATTTATGAAAACAATCATTAGAAATTGATGTCACACAGTTTCTAAGACCCCGTTTGCAGTGCAGGGCCGGGCCAAGCTCGGTCTCAATTTGCGGTACTCGTCCCCACAATTCTGTCCGTTTATAGTGTCGCACCCGGCCCAGGCTTTTAATTCCAACCTTTCAATATTTTGTCGTAGTGGTGCTCTACTTGTAAACAAACACTATCATTGGGAGGGCGCCGGTCGCAATGTGGTATACTCTGGTTTCCAGACCATTTGCCAACTGGACTCTGCGGCGACAAAGTCGCTGCCACACGATGAAGTCGCCGCCTTTGCCGAAAGCAAAGGCCTCTGCAGGACAAAACCACCTTAAATTATACTAGTTTTCGACGTTGGTGGCGTTAATATCCTGAATAGCGAAATAGTACGGGCAGAGGGTCTGGAAGTCAGACTAAATTTGGTACCACATTTGGCCCAGGTTGCATTTACAGTGAGAAAAGGCCGGGCTCGGCCGCGGCCTAGCCGCAACTAAGACTACCTCCAGAGCTTGGCCAAATGTGCGGCCGATTTTGGTACGGCATTTGGCCTTTTGCGCGTTTACAGTGAAATGAAGGCCGGGCTTGGCCGCGGCCAAGCCTGGCCCTTTTACTCACTGTAAACGGGGTCAAAGATAGGAATGTACTCATATGCACATAATGATGTATAGTCAAAATATTAAGGGAGAAAGAAGCTGATGATTACACAAATATATGAACTAAAAATGTTGCAATGGCGACTGGTATGCCTCCACCATAATGCATGATTCGCCCAATAGGTGTATAGTAAAATGTCTTTACAATGTGTGATGACAGTTTCACATTTAACTGGCAAAACATTGAAATGACAGGTTTCTCAGAAATGTCTTGAATGTTCACTTTCCTTGAACTAGGTTTGCTTTAATTGTCTAAGAGCACAGGTACACTGTACATGTTCAAGTATTTGGGCAATTGAGGATTTTACTTGACTTTTAACCAACCCTTATATAACTTTATGCATTGAATAATTTTCAAGGTATGAAGAAAAAGTGTAATTTTGAAGGAGTTGACCTTCACCTTTGACCCTGACTATTGACCCATGACCCATAAATTCCCTAGCTAATCCATGCCAGTCAATGCATGCATATGTACCAAGTTCCATGAAGATACATTGAACCATTTGCGAGAAAAGTGAAATTGTAACATTTTCACCCGACCTTTGACCTTTGGACCTTTTACCTTATGACATGAAACTCTCTCTGGAGAATCATTACGCAGTAGTACATGTCTACATGTACACTAAGTTTCAAGAAGATACCTTTTGGCATTGCATAGATATGGGGGTAATAGCAACATTTTTAGCATTTGACCTTTGACCTCTTGCCAATTTCACTAAAAACTACTCAACTAATTGCCCCATCATACTTCATCCTTGGACCAGGTTTGGTGAAAGTTGCTTCATCCAGTTTTGAGCTATCACGTACACAGATAAATTTTAGGATTTGACCTTGATCTTTGACCTTTGACCTCTGTCTGATTTCACTCAAAAACTAATCAAGTAATTGTCCCATCATACATCATCCTCGGACAAAGTTTGGTAAAATTTGCTTGATCCAGTCTTGAATTATCGCATAAACAGATTCAATTTCATGATTTGACCTTGACCTTTGACCTTAGCCTTTAGCTGATTTCACCCAAAATCTCATCAAGTAATTGCCCTATCATACTTTATACTTGGACCAAGTTTGATAAAATTCCAGTCACTATTGCTCAAGTTATCGCGTAAACGAATGCGGACAGACGTACGGACGGACGGACAACCCGAAAACAGATTGCCTCCGGCACCACTTCGTGGCGGAGGCATAAAAATCTGACAATGCAGTGGGCAATACAGATTCTTGGAGTATCAAGAACCAGTAATGGCATAGATTGAATCATTATGTTGATTTTGTTGTGATATCCAATGAACAAAGAATTTCCAGAGTGGACAATAAAGTAATCAATCAATCAATCATAACTAATGGGAGGCTTCTGGAAAGCCTGCTTGCCCTGCAAACAAACATGGCCATGAAAAACTTTTCTAGAATAGGTGAGTTCTCAGAAGATTTTTGATGATGTTTATCGATTATGGATGCCTGATTGAGACCTGGAGACTATTCCAGAATTCTGGTGTAGCACTGTAGCAAAAGCAAGCCCTCCTAAAATGAATTTTGTCTTACACCATATATGACTGAAGAGCATTTCGTCATTGGAGCTACACAGCCTGTCAAGGGCTGTTTTCACGCAGCATGCAAACGATTTGCAAAGGATGCTACTGTCGAAAAATGGCAAGTCCAACATTTGTATTTCAGTCTGCAACAGATCCCCAAACCAGCGCAGGAGTTTGGAAGCATTGTCAACTGTTCATGTTTGGTGTTTTTGGTGAGACAAGAATTTTTGAAAGTACTGGTATTTTTTCAGTAAGTTTTCCACATTCTTGGTCATAAATTGCTCGTGCTTCCACGAATGTCTTGAAATCCTCATCATATGCACATGACCTATGCAAGGCATGCACAATATTCACAGTATCTTTGTGAAACCTGAAACAGATCTCAACACTATGGAGACTGTCTCATGGATGTTGCGGCAAATCAGCAAAGTTTTTCCAATCATTTTACAACATATTTGTATACTACTAACATACTTTTTAAGACATTCTCACAAACATTTTGTGCATGCTTCGGGGCAAATCTGCACCATGTGACATCTGACCTCTGTAAAGCATGTGGCTGAGGTGTCTGACTTCATAATGACTTCATGTCATTTACTTCTGTTTATCAGCTTTTCTACAAATTAAAATTGTAACATACATCTGCTCTTCAAACAATAGCAACAAAATGTGACCCTGCACCTCAAATCAAACAAAAAGTCGCCAGACATGAATTTTTAATTAAGACCATATTCTGAAAGAGCAGACTTTAAGCTTTAAATGATGTATAACTCAAATCAAATGGACTCTCCTAACCTATCTAAATATTAGAAAAAAAGCACAAACTCAGGAAAAGTGTGAACTGAGAAAAGAGGCTCTGAAGTACAGTGTCTATTCAAGCGCTTAATCTGTACCAAACCGTGCTGGCTGTGCGATGAAAGGGACAAAAAACAGGAAGTAAACCACCAGAGTAACAACAATGAAGGGATTATTAGATTAAATTGAAATTAAGCATGCCTCATTAACATATTCTGTCCCTAATTAATGCCAACTTTCAAAGCAGTAGCACTATCCTTTCAAAAGTTATTAGAGTTGAAAGTGAAGAGTGTGGACAAGGTTTTTCAGAAATGAAAAAGGGATTCTAAAGACACACCAAATCACACTATTCTACCAAAAATGTTTGAGATAAACTGTTAAAAAAACACACTTTCCTGCCGATTTTATGATACCAGATTTTGCATAATGTAAAAGAAGACCCACTCTTTCAGAAAATATGAAAAAGTCAAGTTCGGCTAGGTTGACCTATTTCACTTATTTTCAGTCCTCACGCAAAATCAGTGTGTGCGACTTTATGTTCGTTTTGAGGTGCACGGTCACAAATAACCGGGGGGCCAAAAGCTAAAAACAGAGGTCGAGTTCCACTCTCTCTACAAACTAAGTAGACCATGCTTATTTTCAAGTTTTTATTGTAACAAACAACATTCTACTGGTCTACCTCAACAAATTTGTTGCGAAAGCCTCCAAATCCAAGATGGCGTCCAAGATGGCCGCCATATTTACTGAATTTGTTATTTGAAAGATAGAATTTGATAGAAACATCAGATTTCAACAAATGTGATGTCATATGAAAGAGAATTAAATTTTCTACAAGTTGATAACATTTTTGTGGGTTATTGTGATAACTGGATTGAGATTTTAAGGAAAAAACACTCATTTTTTGATATTTTTTCTGAAAAAAGGAAAATCATAAAAATGCTTGATTCAGCATAAATCAGTGAAAGACTGAAGGATTATCTCGAAACGTTTCAAGAATTTTGCTTGACATATAATTAATATTGGAGAAAATTAAGGGTCAGTACCATTTTCGGTTAAGGAGTTATAATGTCTCAAACTTGAAAACTCACTATGTAAAAAATGGCCACTTTAGTTGTGACAAGACCTTGTTGGTCGTAAAGGGAGTCTGCGCATGCCAAGACTACTACACGCACCACTGCCCTGGCGCTTGTAGCAGTGCCAGTGGTGCGTGTAGTAGTCTTGGCAAACGCAGACTTTTCTTTGACAAACAAGGGTTTTGTGCCTGCAAAACTAACTTTACATACCAATTGGTACATGTAGCTCAGGTGACGGTGATCGCTATTATTTCAAAGTAGATTGTTCTGAAGCAGATGAGATGAAGCAAAAATCATTTTTCAAATATAGGCAGTAGCTTGCAACTTGGCACCAATCTTGTTATAGATAGTTTAAAGGGGATGGCTAGTAACTGATCAGTGGGAATCAGTGGGAATGCTGGAGGATGATTGTTCCAATCCTTGTGGGATTCATTGAAGAGTACATTATATATCTACTGTTGTGTGAAAATTATTTGCTTCAGAATGGTCTCATATTCAAGTAATGTGCAGTTTAATGTTTCCAGGTTAGTGTGCCTGGTCAGTGATGGGGCATTAATCTGCACATTACTTGAGTATGAGACCGTTCCGAAGCAAATAATTTTCACACAACAGTAGATATATAATGTACTCTTCAATGAATCCCACAAGGGTTGGAACAATCATCCCTCAGCATCCCCACTGATTCCCACTGATCGGTTACTAGCAATCCCCAATCTTGTTATAGATAGTTTAAGGCAGAATTTAGATCAACCACTCAAAAAAAAATCAAGATGACAGCCATCAAAGTTGACATAAGTGTATCGCGCCAAATTAGATGTATTATTTCGATTTTGATACAGTTTTGTCTGTTGTGCTATCTATTTATATGGTTTTATATATTTTGAACATTGTAGTGCTATTTTAAACTGTCTTAGGATTTTATGGAGACATTTTTAAAGCCAGTGATATTCTACTCCAAAAAACAAAAACAAAAATCGAACGGAAGTTTTCCTTTTTGAAGGAGTGAATAACAGACAACAGTGAATTTAGAGTGAAATTGGAGTGAATTTTGAGTGAAAATGTTCATTTTCACTCATTTTAGAGTGACCTTAGGGATCACTCGTCACTCTTGGAGTGATCCCAGGCCGCAGCCCTGAGGTCACTCTAAAATTAATGAAAATGAACATTTCCACTCTCGAGTGATCCTGATATATGGGAAAGCATCTACCAATGGCATAAGTTCAGATCAATTGTGACACTATAACTCACATGAAATCAGCCTAAAACAATGTAAGAAAAATCTATTAACAGTAAATACAGTTTCAGCATGCTTATTTGTAAATGTGAAAGTATACATAATCAATTTGAACAGTTTTATTCGAACAATATACTGAAAAGTAATTTCGCACAACACATTTAAGAGCAAATTTGAGAAATTGCCGCCATGTCCGATTTTTTCGGGGGGGGGGGGGGGGTCTCTGATCAGAAGGGCTTCTTCTTCTTCTTCCGTGTAGTACAGTCCACAAAATGTGTATCAGCGTACTAGTGTGTGGGCAGGTGTGGTGCAGGCATATACAGTGTCATTAAAATGTCTACAACGTCACTATGTGCAGCTAAAAACACCCCTGGTTGTTAACGCAGTTGTATGTCCTGCACCCTCTTTTTGAATAGATCTAGAGAGGTGCAGTTGACAGCATCCAGAGGAAGGCTGTTCCACAATCGGATGTCATCTGGGAAGAATGATGATTTGTAACATAACGTTCTTGTGTGAGGGACAACAAGTTTCAAGGACATCTACGGATCAGACATTATTACACATATACCATCATCATTCACGTTTCTACAAACAGCAGAGTAACATACAAGTAAAAAAGCATATCTTTGATACAGCAGCATTTGTTTTTTTATCAAAGATCGGGCCTTACCCAAACACTGGAATGAGCTCCACCCCCCCCCCCCCACACACACACAAAAAAGACCCTCAATATGGTTTACACTAGTACAATATCGTTCGGATGTACACATAGAAAAGTATGATAGACAACAATATAAGAAGATTTTAAAAAATATCAAATTGTAAGTTGAGATTTAACTTTGACGCAACACACTAAAGGTATTGTTTACCATTGGGAGAGATATCACATTCGATTTATATGTGCAGGTTAGTTGTATCACAAAACATTCTACTATATAAAAAAAATTGTAATAAAGCCTAAAACATACGGAGATATCACCCTTTCTTTTCAAGAAACCATAACCATGATAACTGTTGACAGCTTAGTATAAAAAAAAAATTCTTGTCAGATCTATTTTGTATATTTAACAATATTTAGTATTAATTATACTGATTTAACCCGTTCCTTATGGGAACCTGGTTTACCAGGTTCCCGTGGGAGCAACTGATATACGGGAACCTGGTTTACCAGGTTCCCAAAATGAAGACAAGGGTGCCTGTTTCAGTGGCCTAAATTCATGTTTCTTTGTGTTAAAATGCTCAGAAAAGTGGATTTGTTAAATAGATCAGAGTTCACTCTATCAGGATTTGTTCTCCTTCTGTTTGGAAAATGCGTGTTTTCCAGTATTATGTACCTTTTCGTGATTTAGTTTTTTGCTTGTTCTGCTGTAAACTCGTACGAACATGTACATATAGCGATCAAGGCTGAGATCAGTTAGAAATGCGGGTTCGCTGACCCCAGTCACCTCATTCAGGTACCTGGTTTTGTGTAGAACAAAAGATTCTGAGAGCTCATCAGCGCACGCTCTATTCATACCTCGCACCCGATCGATATTTCCATTGTTCACTGGCACATGTAGTTGACCGTGGAAAGGGGGACACAATGAACCGCTTGACTGCCTTCACACAGGTGGATTACCAACCTGTCTGCCCCTTTGGCGACGGGCAAAAAGAATCTCATTTGAGGGCATAAAAAGGCACTCAGAGAATTGCGGAAGGAACGGGTTAAGTTTGTTCATTAGTTGTTCTATCCCTAACTCACAATTTAGAACTAGTTCAAGGAATTAACTAAAGCTGGGTTTTTGTTTTACATGCACTAATGGTAAATAATGCCTTGAAGGACAACCTCGATTAATTACTGTCATCTTAAATTTTGTGTGGATACTATTTTTGTCGCTAAATATGACACATTGGCAAAATTTGTGCAAAATTCCAAGCTCCTATCTCTTTTTGGAAAATACTTTCTGTTCAATCTTATCTGCCTCAGAACAATCTACTATGAAATGCTACCGTAATAGCGACCAGCATCACCTACCACTTGGCATGAAAAGTTAGTTTGCAGGCACTTGCAAGTCACTAAACCATTACAGTATTACCTGTGACCATGTAAACACATTGTATGCAAAATTTGTAATGCATAAATATAATTTTTTCAAGTTTTAGATGTTAACTTGTCAACAGTGTGTGATATTTCCTGTAATTCCATAAATATGAATTATGTCTCAATCTCAGTAAATCTCAATCTCAATGGCAGGTTTCAAAATAATTCTTCAGTTCTTCTTTGATAAATACTAAATCATGCATTTTTACATTTCTTCCTTTTTTCAAAACAATATGAAATATGGATTCCCTTCCCCCCCCCCTCAAAAAAAAAAGAAGCAAACACCCCCCCCCCCCCCATTTATCACAATACACAGCTAAAGTGGCGTCAACTTTTAGGAAGTTTTACTCTCCTTTGTATGACATCAAATTTGTTGCAATCCAATGTCTCTATCAAACTTTATATTTGAAATGTTATATTCAATAAAAATGGCCCTTTTGGACCGCATCTGTACTTTGGAGGTTTTTGCAACAAATACACTGAGGTGTAGTTATGGAACATTGCTTAGTATGTTTAATATTATGTGTGGTCTTGCTTGTAGAGAGAGTGGAACTCGAAAAGTAAGCACGATCTTGGATTTGACCCTCTGTGACGTCTTTGGGAACAGATTCGTGTAAAAGAATACATGATATTATGTAAAATGGGATTTCAAGTTTGAGACATTATAACTCCTGAACCAAATACAATACTGACCTCTAATTTTTTCCAAATATTGATTATATGGGAAAGGTGTTAATTTCTACATGGTTTTCATAAAAAATTTTAGAATTTGATTTTTTTTTCACTTTTTAGAGAAATATTCATGGTGCATTCCGAAAAATGTCTACATAAAACCCTAAGATGGTTTGAAGTAGCATTACAATGTTCAGAATATATAAAAACCATATAAATAGACAGCAAAACAGACAAAATTGTATCAAAATCGAAATAATACATTTACTTTGGCGCTATACACTATGTCAGCTTTGATGGCCTGCAATCTTGAATTTTTTGAGTGCTGTTGATCCAAATTTTGTTTTAAACTTTCTATAGCAAGGTTGTTTCAAGCTTCTACCTCTATTTGAAAGATATTTTTTGCTTCATCTCATCTGCTTCAGAACAACCTACTTTGAAATAATAGCGATAAGCGTCACCTGAGCTACCACTTGGTATGAAAAGTTAGTTTGCAAGCGCAAACTCTTTGTTTGTCAGAGAAAAAGTCTGCGTTTGCCAAGACTACTACACGCATCACTGGCACTGCTATGAGCGTCAGTGCCAGTGGTGGTTATAGTAGTCTTGGTATGCGCAGACTCCTTTTACGACCAACAAGGTCTTGTCACAACTAAAGTGGCCATTTTTACATAATGAGTTTTCAAGTTTGAGACATTATAACTCCTGAACCAAAAATGGTACTGACCCCTAATTTTCTCCAAATATTAATTATATGTCAAGCAAAATTCTTGAAACGTTTCAAGATAATCCTTCAGTCTTTCTCTGATTTATGCTGAATCAAGCATTTTCATGATTTTCCTTTTTTCAGAAAAATATCAAAATATGAGTGTTTTTTTCCTTAAAATCTCAATCCAGTTATCACAATAACCCACAAAAATGGTATCAACTTGTAGAAAATTTAATTCTCTTTCATATGACATCACATTTGTTGAAATCTGATGTTTCTATCAAATTCTATCTTTCAGATAATAAAATTCAGTAAATATGGCGGCCATCCTGGACGCCATCTTGGATTTGGAGGCTTTCGCAACAAATTTGTTGAGGTAGACCAGTGGAATGTTGTTTGTTACAACAAAAACTTGAAAATAAGCATGGTCTACTTAGTTTGTTACAAACTGAGTGGAACTCACTCGTTAAGTAAGCGAGTTTGGGGGTTTGGCCCTCCGGTTAAAAGTGTTAAAGCTAGTAGACACAGAATACAATTAAAATGACTCTAGAATAAATTGTATATTTGAAAATTAGATAATGTGTGGGGAACCTTCCGGAAACGAGATGTTTGTGAGCGTAGGTCCTCAGAAAAGAAGTTGGCACACATGCACACAACAAGCTTGAGTGCACAAACCAACAACAGAGAGAAAAGAGAATGTTTGACTTCAACTCAAGACAGCTATAAATTTTCCGTGGTTATGGATTATTTAAAAATTTGCACTGTTCACTTTAAAGGGCTCGTATAGTTTTGGTTGAGACCTAACTTCAGGTTTTTAACATTTTTGGGTGAGATAATGAGAAACCTCTTATGAAATATGAAAGAGCATGTAATTCCAAGAGGAATTCAATGTTTATTTGATGAAAATTGGTTATGAAATGGCTGAGATACTCAAAACAGAGCAATACTAATAAAGTGTGGGACCCACATCTTATTATGATCATTTTGTTTTACTTTGTGTTTGGATGTCTCAGCCATACCAAAACCAATTTTCATCAAATAAACTTTGAATTCCTCTTAGAATGGCGTGCTCTGTACCATATCATAAGTGGTTTCTTGGTATCTGGCAAAAAGTTAAAAGCCAAATCCTCAGCTCCACCAATACTGTACCATCCCTTTAAGGTACGTGTTCTTGGCGTATGTGACTGGCCATACGTAGTTCAGCAATGTTCCATCAATGACATACATGCAATGTCGTGAAAACTACCCATAGATTGCGTAAGAATGATTTTTAGATCTATCGTTGGGACACATTTGGAGAAAAACTTTTGTGAGTGTTGGACTTTGCCTTTTGTTTAAAATATTTGCATCTCTCACAAAGCACTTAAGCCCCTGTTCCACTATGCTGTTCTCGCTACGATTTGACAGTTTTCTCAGATTGGGAAGGATCGGGTAAAACCTGAGCCGATCTGGGCACAGTACGATGTTAGAACACTCTAAGTACGCAGCAGTTACGACTACCACGTGCTTGCTACGCTCTTACTACGATGATCGGGAATGAGACATTACGATCTCTGCCGCTGCAGCTATGCTTTAGAACGATGTAGGTACGCTGTCAGTGCAATGTTGCCGATGTTTTCCGATCGATGCATGCTGTATCTACGCTCTGAACGATCTATGCGATCTTATCACGCTGTCACCCCATTCAGAGAGCTGAAAAGTGCGCGATGTGCCCCGATGTACCCCGATTCGACTGTCGATCTGCAGTCAGTCTAGCATGCAGAACTGAAGAAATATACTGTGGACCTCGAAAAGGCTCCTTAACTCACGGATCTTTTGCAGCATTGCATTGTTATAAACAAAGACGTGCTGATTTTTCCAAGGCTTTTTTTTAGCTCACCTGAGCCAAAGGCTCAAGTGAGCTATTGCGATCGCCCTTCGTCCGGCGTCCGTCGTGCGTCGTCCGTCGTGCGTCGTGCGTCGTCCGTCGTCCGTCGTGCGTCGTGCGTAAACTTTTTACATTTTCATCTTCTTCTTGAAAACCCCAAGACCGATTTTCATCAAACTTGGCAGGTAGCATCCCTAGGGGGTTAGGAACTCAATTTGTTAAAATGGGCACCATGCCCCACCCAGGGGGCCCCCAGGGGGGCCCAAACCCCCCAAAATTAAGGAATCTGTAAAAATCTTCTTCTCTAGAACCAGAAGTGATAGAGCTAAGTTAATACTATGAGTTAGTACATTGATGACTGTAGTTTCAAGTTTGTTCATGGCAAAATTAGGGGTGCCCCCCTTGGGACCCAGGGGAGGGGGGTGGGGAGGGGTTCTAATGGGGCCTAAATTGTACATTTTCATCTTCTTCTTGAGAACCCCATTACCCATTTTCACCAAACTTGGCAGGTAGCATCCCTAGGGGGTTAGGAACTCAATTTGTTAAAATGGGCACCATGCCCCACCCAGGGGGCCCCCAGGGGGCCCAAACGCCCCAAACTTAAGGAATCTGTAAAAATCTTCTTCTCCAGAACCAGAAGTGATAGAGCTAAGTTAATACTATGAGTTTGTACATTGATAACTGTAGTTTCAAGTTTGTTCATGGCAGAATCAGGGGTGCCCCCCTTGGGACCCAGGGGAGGGGGGTGAGGAGGGGTCCTAATGGGGCCTAAATTGTACATTTTTATCTTCTTCTTGAGAACCCCATGACCCATTTTCACCAAACTTGGCAGGTAGCATCCCTAGGGAGTTAGGATTTCAATTTCTTAAAATGGGCACCATTCCCCACCCAGGGGGCCCCCAGGGGGGCCCCAAACCCCCAAAATGAAGGAATCTTTAAAAATCTTCTCTAGAATCAGAAGTTATAGAGGTAAGATAATACTATGAGTGAGTACATTAATGACTGTATTTTCAAGTTTGTTCATAGGAGATCAAGGGGTGCCCCTCTTGGGGGCAGGGGGGGGGGGGGGTTGGTTGGGAAGGTCCAAATGGGGACCTGAATTGTACATTTTCATCTTTGTCCTGAAAACCTCATGATGTATTTTCATCAAACTTGGCAGGTAGCATCCCTAGGGGGTCAGGATCTCAATTTATAAAAATGGGCACCATGCCCCACCCAGAGGGCCCCAGGGGGCCCCATCCCCCCCCCCCAAATTAAGGAATCTTAAAAAATTTGGGCCCTTATTGTACAGTTTCATCTTCTACTTGAGAATGCCTGGTCAAATTTTGGTAGAGCCGTGAATAATTTAGATTAGTGACTGCGTGAAAGGTGAACTTGCGATACTCAGGTGAGCGCTAGACCCGCGGGTCTCTTGTTTGTTGATGTCCTTGCTTTTATAGTCCGTCTTCCTCCAGTTGTAGATGAATTCATATTCTTCAAAATTCTGCTATGTCCTCTTCCTTCTCTTTAAGCATCACGTGCAGTCTCTCTTTCTTCGCGTTTTGGGTAGCTGCTGTGCTGCGTTCTTCTCTTCTTTTTCTTCATCTCTTCTCCTTCTTCGGAAATTTGAGCTCCTTCTTCTTCATGTTCTGCCCTGACAGGTGTAGCGAGAATGCCCTCATCCTCCTCAACAGTTCTGCCTCTTGATCTCCTTGATCTTCTTCTGGCAGACATTTTTGTGTAAGTTTTCTTCCCGTTCTTGTACCGATGTTACTACGCTCAGAAAGACCTTGTTATGCTCATCCCGCTGTGTTTACGCTGTCACTACACTCTCCCCGCTGCGTTTATGCTGTCACTACGCTCTCCCAGCTTGCTGTACGATTAAAAATAGGTCAATTTTGATCGGGGAGATCAGGAAGAACTGTTCAAAATTTCTTCCCGATCTGAAAAAATGCCCACTCCAGCCCCGATCTCCACACGCTGCTGCTACGATGCTTCCGATCCCCGTACACTTTTGCCGCTCTCTCCCGATCTGCTAGATCGGGACAGATTGGGGTCCAGATCGTGATAGTGGAACAGGGGCTTTACCTGCCCAGTGAAAACAGACCTTGTGACTATAATTGTTGATTTCAATGTAATTAGTTGAGTGAGATAAATGGGGGCCAAACCATGGAGAGCTATACATGTCATGAGAAGAAGCCAGCACAGATCATAGTAATGTGAATTTGGAGGGGTTCACATGTGTTTCGCACATGCATTGTGTAATAGACCGGGGGCCCAGAAGATTTATTCAGCTGAAAAGGCCACACTTTTTGATTGTCTTATCATATTAGGATGTGGCCAAGGGTCAATAAAATGAGTAGCTGGCAAGTCACATCCTGTACCGTAATTGAAATTGAAATTGAAATTGAAATTGAAATTGAAATGAAATTTATTCATATTCCACATAGTGGACATTATATGATAAAATATACAGGGTATAACACATAGTGGACATTATATCAAAACTATACAGAGTATATTACATGTATATACAAAATATAGTGATATTCTAAGATAGAATAACACCATATACAAATGTGGAGGGGACTACTTAGAAGCACTGCTTGTTAAATGTAGTCCCCCTACAGATTATAGACAAAATGATATCAAAGATAAAGCTGAGTGAAATAACAAAAACACCATATATACACTATTTACAAGGGCACATGAACCGTACTGTGGATATACAACAAGTCATGTATATGTTACAAAGCACAAGTTTATGTATAAAGTGTTTACAGTGTACATTATATACAGTATACCATAAGAATAATGAATGAAACAGAAGATAACCTTCCGAGTATACTTCATGAAAGCACTTCTAGAAAACATTGATTGAAATATACATACGTTTTATTACCATAAAACTGTTTATTAATACTTATCAAGAAACACATTTTTGAGCTTATACTTAAAGCTATTCAAGCTCTGAGCTTGTTTTAGTGAACGATCAAAGGAATTCCAAAGCTTAGGACCAGTAAATATAAAATTTCTGTTACCAAAACTAGTTCTATTTTTAGGAAGATGATAATCATTCGCATACCTTGTTGAGTACTTATGTATAACATTATTTTTTCGAAACATTTCCTTAAATACAGCAGGGGTAGCGTTAATTTCTACATTGTACATAAAACAACCCAGCTGAAGACGATATAAATCAGTAATCTTAAGAATACGGTTTTCTTTAACCCTAATCAGGCTGGGGGGGGCGGAATCCGCCCCCCTCAACGTTTCGCGCAATATCTTCGCAGCGCGATAAGCTCCCGCCGCGATGTTTCATTACTTTTTTCTTTCAAGTATCGCGCAACTTTTGAGACCAAAATTGTTGCGCCCGCGCGTACCGTCTTGACGCGACGCCCGTTCGAAAAAAATTTGTCAACCCCAAAATTGCTCCAAAACATGATTTTGTGTACAAATCCAATGCAAATTGTGTTTTTTCAATTAATTCACATAAAAATTCATATCTTGACTTAGAATGGACGAAATTAATATATTTTAGCATAATAAAGCTTCGAAAAATGTCTGTGACAAATTTTGGCCAAAAAACAAACAAAAACAAAAGGTCGAAAACCAAAGAAATACATAAGAAATTCAAAAAACAATCAAATACATAAGAAATTAATTTCAATACAAATTTCTTTTTATCCTATGTCTCAGGAGAATGATACAAGAAACATTTTAAAAAAGAAATTAGCTTAATTAGAGCATTAATAAGTGATTTAGAGCCCAAAACTGATTTTATGCATAAATTACAATAATTAATTAATATAAAATATAAGAAATATTTTTCGGAGAAAGCAACCATACATTTTGATAGTATACGTCGCGGGCGTTGCGTGTGCCGATTTTCGGCGCGATCACGCGTTCCATAGGCGAGATCTGAAGGGGGGGCGGAATCCGCCCCCCCCCCCCCCCCCCCCAGATATAGCATAGCCAAAAAAGCCCAGCCTCATTAGGGTTAAACAAGACATCAGTGTGTGATCTATTAGCAGTATTGCATATCAAACGCATCGCTCTTTTCTGCAAGAGAAGCACCCTGTCCATTTTAGTTTGTATTGCATTTCCCCATGCCATTACGCCATAATTAAGGTAAGGAAAAATAAGAGTTGAATATAACATAAGAAGCACTGACTTGGGAAGAATCCGTTTCACGTGATTAATGATGCCAATATTTCTTGAAACTATCTTACAAATATTATCAATATGACAATTCCAAGTTAGCTTATTGTCAATAGTAATACCGAGAAATTTTGTAGTCTTGACTTCTTTAATGACAGAATTATCAAATATCACTTGGTCAGGAAGTTGTTTAACAGATTTACTGAATAACATGTAATTGGTTTTTTGTTTATTTAAAGATAATTTATTTGCTTTTATCCAATTTGTTACATGTGTAAGTTCTACATTTAAAACTTCTACTAACTTATTAGGATCACTGTGAGTATAGAATAAGTTTGAATCATCAGCAAAAAGGATAAAAGAGAGAACACTCGAAGAACATCGAATGTCATTTACATAAATAGAGAATAACAGTGGACCAAGAAGGCTTCCTTGGGGAACTCCACTCGTGATTGGTGCCATAGACAAATTATATCCATCAACGGTAACAAATTGATTTCTTCCAGAAAGATAACTTTCAAACCATTCCAGAGCCTTACCATAGTGCGCAAGTTTGTATAACAGAATGTCGTGATTTATAGTATCAAATGCTTTAGAAAAATCTAAGAACAGACCGATAGTATGACAGGATTTTTCGATTGAAGCTGATATGGTATTTATTAAACTTAGAATGGCATGAGTTGTGTTATGTTTTTCTCTAAAGCCAAATTGGGAGTCAGATATGATGTTGTGAGATTCAAGGAAGGTAGTTGTCCTTGAATGAACAATTTTCTCTAAGATTTTTGATAACGAAGTTAACAAAGATATTGGGCGATAGTTGCTGATACATAATTTGTCTCCTTTCTTGAATATTGGAGTCACCTTTGCGAGTTTCATTTTAGATGGTACTTGACCAGATTGTAGTGAAAGGTTATATAAAAACAATAAAGGGTCTGCTATACAATGTATAATGCATTTGATAAGGACATTGCCACTGTCATCATAGCCAGGGGCTTTGTTTGCTTTGAGCTGAAGTACAATTTTGATTAATTCTTGCCTGTCAATTGGCTTGAAAAAAAATTAGTGGTCATTTGGTGAGGAAAGAAATTCGTAAAATGATTTATCACTTGGAGTAATAGTTTGTGCTAAGTTTGAACCTATCTTTGAAAAGTATGAGTTAAAAATCTTGGCAATTTCAGACTTGTCCTCAATGATAGTATTATCAACTTGAACTTTAGAAATGGGATTTACAGCCTTCCCTCTATTCAAAATGGTATTTATTACTTTCCAAGTGTTCGTGATATCACATTTGAATTGACTTAATTGGTCTGCAAAACATTTCTTTTTAGCTAATCTGAGTGTATTGGTAAGAATATTTTTGTATGAAATATATTTCATTCGAGAGGTTTCATCACGGTTTTTGATAAGATTAACATATAAAGTACTCTTGCGATTTATTGAGCATAAGAGTGTTTTGGAAACCCATGGTTGCTTGGGGATTCGTTTGTAATCCTGTGTATGACATTTCCTTAAGGGAATGCATGCATCTAGGCAATTATTCAAAAGATAAAGAAAGTTATCATATGCTTGGTCAATATTTTCATTTGCGTCATACACAATTGACCAGTCCACAGATTGAAGTTTTTCTTGAACGAGAGCGATATTTTCAGGGGTGAATTTACGACGAAATACATGCCTTCGAATTGTACTATGACTCCTTGGTCCGATATCAAAGTGACAAAATATCATAAATACCGTAAGCCTAGGGGCCACAAAAAGGGGCCCTGAAAAATGCATTTATTCAGCCGAAGGGGTTCACGGACAAAAGTTGGTGGATATTGTTCCTTTGGGTGTACCTATCATAAAAACAGCAATGCCAGCTAAATTACCCTGATGGGGCCCCAGACAGTAGCCCCAAAGGGCCCCACCCATATGGTGTCCCTTATACAAATCTGTAAAGCATGCCTCGCAAGCTTGCCGCAAGCTTGCGGATTAGCTTGCCACAAGCTTGCGGGCCAGATCTTGGCAAGCTTGCGGCAAGCTTGCGGCAAGCTTGCAGCAAGCTTGCAGGGTTCCAAATATTTAAATGAGCTGCCGAAAATTTGCATACTAGCTTGCTGCAACCTTGCAGGGCTAGCTCACATACCTGCAAGCTTGCACAAAGTTTTTAGCTTGCCGCAAGCTTGCCGGCCAGCTCACTGCAAGCTTGCGGGCCAGCCTGTGGCAAGCTTGCAGCAAGCTTGCAGCAAGCTTGCAGGGTTCCAAATATTTAAATGAGCTGCTGCAAATTTGCATACTAGCTTGCTGCAACCTTGCAGGGCTAGCTCACATACCTGCAAGCTTGCACAAAGTTTTTAGCTTGCCGCAAGCTTGCCGGCCAGCTCACTGCAAGCTTGCGGGCCAGCCTGTGGCAAGCTTGCAGCAAGCTTGCAGCAAGCTTGCAGGGTTCCAAATATTCAAATGAGCAGCCGCAACCTAACATGCTAGCTTGCTGCAACCTTCCAGGGCTAGCTGACCTGCAAGCTGGCACAAAGTTTGAAACCTTGCATATTAGCTTGCCGCAACCTGGCAGGGCTACTGGTAGCTGACCTGCAAATTTGCAGCCTTGTGTATTGACTTCTGGCAACCTTGCAGGGCTAGCTGACCTGCAAGCTTGCAGGGAGTTTGCAACCTTGTGTGCTATGCCACCAGTTCGCGGAATGCTTGCTGCTAAGCTTGTTGCAAGCCTTTGCAAGCTTAGTTTTTTTAAGAAATTAAGAAATTTGATTACTATAGAGCGCTCGCACAGGAGACCCGTTCGAGCACTTGAAGAGTTTGTTCGCAAAAACCGATAAGTCCATTTTTGAAGATTTTGAAGTACGGTTTCTGTTATAAAGTACAAATTATACCCTTATAATGATATATTGGTCCTTACATATAAAGGTACATTTTTGAAGTTACGGTCAAAAGAAGCAAAAATTTCCTTATTATTCTCTTTATTTTTCTTGACCTTTAATCGCAAATATCTCCATTTGGTAAATATGGACTTATCGGTTTTTGCGAACAACTCTTCACATACATTGTATCCCCTGAACCAATCTCCCATTCCCCATCTGGATTACTTTAGGCCAGAATGTTGTATAATATGGCAACTGTCGCAGGATACAATAAAATCTGACGAGAAATGAGGCTGGTATATAGCACATACAAGGAATATAACATGTCATCCTATAAAAGTTTGAACAAATGAGAGCACTGGCAATGAACATTTTTGTTACCTAGAATAACTCCCCATAAACCTCAATAGCAAGTTTGAACAAAATTCAACAAGAAATGTGGCTGATAGAGCATGCACAAGAAATGTGACTGGCATCTAAGTTGGAGCACTGAGGGCACCACCACCACAAGCTGTTGTGTCCTACATGTACATGTACAATGATCATTCGTTTACCGATCCTTAGCAAGTCTGAATAATTAAATCCCATAAGAATTGAGGTTACATGTAGTACCATACAGCACATACAAGAAATATGACATATCCTTAAAAGTTGGAACAATGAGGACGCTGTCAATGAAAACTTTTGTTACCGGTACCTAGAATAACCCCCCACAAAACCTCCATAGCAAGCCTGAATAAAATCTGACAAGAAATGTCGCTTCTAAATAGCTTACGAATAGAGCATATACAAGATATGTGACATGGCCTCCAAGTCGGAACACTGAAGGCGCTGTCACCACAAACTGTTATGTGTCCTTCATGTACAATGTAGATTGACCACCCGCACCTCCTTTAAAATAGCAAGTCTGAGTAAAATCCAGTGAGTAACGATCAAGTCATTGCATAAATATTTAAGCATTTTTGCAAATTTTGACATGGTCAGGGTGACCTTTGAACCTGTAAAAGCTAGAACAGTGAGGGCAGCATTATCAATACACTGTAGGTATAGGTGTATAGATTTGACTATGATACCTTTACATACCAAATTTGAAAAAAATCGGTCGAGAAACAAGGCCAGCATCACACACACAAGCAGACCCTGTTGAATTTACCTTTTCATGTATAAAGACGGAACAAGCGAGGGCACCACCACCAAAAACAATAGGCACCTTGATTTCACTATGATGCACCTTTTTGCCAAATTTGAAGAAAATCTAATAAGAAATGTGGCTGATAGAGCACACACAAGAAATGTGACATGGCATCCAAGTCGGAACACTGAGGGCGCCATCACCACAAACTGTTGTGTCCTTCATGTAGAATGACCACCCATACACCTCCTTAGCAAGTCTGAATAAAATCCGTTGAGTAACAATCAAGTTATTGCATATATAAGCACATTTGCAAATTTTGACATGATCAGGGTGACCTTTGACCCTGTAAAAGGTGGAACAGTGAGGGCAGCATTATCAATAGGTATACACATAGGTGTATAGATTTGACTATGATACATTAATACATAGGCCTAGCAAATTTGAAAAAAAAAATCGGTCAAGAAACAAGGCCAGCGTACGTTGCACACACAAGCAGACCCTGTTAAATTGACCTTATTTTCATGTATAAAGACAGAACAAGCAAGGGCGCCATCACCAGAAACAACAGACATCTTCGTTGTACCATAATACACCTTCATGCCAAATTTGAAGATGATCTACGAAGAACTGCAGCCAGTAGAGCGCTCTCACAAGAAAATCTCTGTGGCGGACGCGGATGCAGCGGACGCAGCGGTGCAACGAGGCCAAATCCATAGTATCCTCCGAACTCTGTTCGGGGGATACAATTAGGAAATTTAATTGAAATTTGCACAAAAGTGAAACATAAAAAAAACAGGATGAAGTATAAATGATACACTCAAATCTGTTATACATTCATTTACTCTACTATTAAAAAGAAAAAGAGGTATGCAGAATGTACCGGTATTGAGTTATATGTAACAATAAAAATACCTGTTAATACACACACAAATTACAATGGGTGGGACTGTATTGCACATTTAGGGGAAGTTACTATGATTACTTTGTTAAAATGGGTAGATTATTGAGGTTTATGGGGAATGAAAATATGGTGAAGTTATTCAGCATGTTAATGCATGCAGTTAGTTATAATAGTATTAATCAATTTCATCCCTTTAACAGAATTATTGTCCTTAAATCTAAGCTGCACACAGAAACAGTCAAACCGCCATTTTGAATTTCAGAGTGAACAAAGTAACTTTCTTTTTTGTAACTGAGAGGGCACCAGGCAATTTTCTCTATCAATTAACCTATAAGCTTGCGACAAGCTTGCGACAAGCTTGCGACAAGCTTGCAAAGATTTTGATTGTGGCCATACAGTTGCAGTAAGCTTGCGGTAAGGTTGCAGAATTTGCTCTAACAATTTACCCACAAGCTTTAGCTTGGGACAAGCTCACGAAGATTTTGACTGCATTTTGCATGCTTGCGAAGTTCTAACCCGCAAGCTTGCAGCAAGCATGCAAAGATTTTGATCACAGTTCACAAGCTTAAGTAAGCTTGAGGAGTTTTCTTTAACAACCTGCAAGCTTGCGACAAGCTCACAGAAATTCTGATAATGGCCTGCAAGCTTGTGGTAAGCTTGCGGAGATTTCTGCATTACTTGCAAGCTTACGGCCAGCTTGCAGAGCTGTTAGTTGTCTCACCGCAAGCTTGTCATAAGCTTGCACAGCTTTCATATGGTCTTGCAAACTTATCTGCAAGCTTGCGACACAATCTGCAAGCTTGCGATTATTTTTGCAATCATATCTGCGACCTTGCAATCGTCCACAAGCTAATGGTAAGTTGCTGCAAGCTTACCGCAAGCTTGCAGCAAGCTTACCAGGGGATGCCAAGTTTGTATCATGCTTGCAGTAAGATGGCAATAAGCATGTGCAAGCTTGCACTCTTTAATACAAGCTAATTAAGGTTGCCGCAAGCTTACCGCAAGCTTGCTGCAAGCTTGCCGCAACCTAAGATTTTTATAAGGGGTTATTCAGCTGAAAAGGGTCACGGCTGATTTTTTTTTGCAATGGAAGTAGTACACATCAGAGATATCTAAAACACCAAAGCCAGATATCTGGTTTATCCTGATATACGGCTAATTTCTTTTGCAATGGACGTAGTACGCAAAAGTGATAACCACAGCACCAAAGAGAGTTGTATTTTGCTGCACGGGACCCCAGACAGTATAGCCCCAGCTATTTTATCCTGTATGGGGCCCCAGACAGTAGCCCTTAAGTGCCCCCCCCCCCCCCCACACACACACACACACATTTGATTTTATTCAGCTGAAAAGGGTCACGGCTAATTTCTTTTGCAATGGAAGTAGTACCCATCAGAGATATCCAAAACACCAAAGCCAGTTATTTTATCCTGTTCGGGGCCCCACACAGTAGCCCCAAAGTCCCCCCCCCCCCCCCACACACACACACACACACGCACACACATTGATTTTATTCAGCTGAAAAGGAGTCGTGGTTAATTTGCAATGGAACAAATACACAACAAGATACCCAAAACACCAAAGCCAGTTATCATCCTGATATACGGCTAATTATTTTGCAATGGACGTAGTACACAAAAGTGACAACCACAGCACCAAAGCGAGTTGTATTATGCTGCACAGGGCCCCAGGCGGTATAGCCCCAATGTGCCCCATCCATAAGGTGTTTTGTTGGGGGTTTTTTCAGCTGAAAAGCTTCATGGCTACTTTCTTTGTTTACAAAGGAAGGAGTAATCAACAAAGATACCCAAAGCACAAATGCCAGTTATTTTGTCCTTTACGGAGACCCACAGTAGCCCAGAAATGCCATCTCATATGATTTTGTTCAGCTGAAAAGGGTCATGATTATTTCTTTTTAGGCAATTGATTTAGTACAGCTGAGATACACCAAACGTCAAGGCCAGTTATTCTATCCTGTACAAGGCCCTTTATAGAGTAGCTCACGATTAAGTGCCCCCATGCCATATGATTTTTTTCTCAATTAACTGGAAAGAGTTATTACTAATTCCTTTTTCAAAGATGAAGTACACAACAGAAATGCCCATAACACCAAAGTCAGCCATTTTATCCTGTAGGCCTACATGCTGCATATGGCGCCCCAGACAGTAGACAAGAAGTACCCCCATATGATTTTTAAGGAGATTCATGGCTAGTTTCTTTTGCAATGAAAGTTGTAAACAAGAGTGATACCCTACATACTAAAGCCGGTATTTTTAGGTTCTACGGGGCCAAAGACAGTTGCCCAAAGGTGCTCAACCCATATGGTTCACTAGTATTCATCTTTAAGAGTAACTTTGGCTAATTTTATTGCAATGGAAATAGTACTCAACAGGGATACCAGGAACACCAAAGCCAGTTATGTAATCCTACATAGTAGCGCTGAAGTGTTCCCCCTCCTTCTGGTTTTATTCACCTAAAATAATAATAGTAATACTAATAATAATAATAATAATAATGATAATAATAATAATGATAATGATAATAATGATAATAATAATAATAATAATAATAATAATAATAATAATAATAATAATAAAAATGATAATAATAACAATGATCATCATCATCATCATCATCATCATCATGGCTAATTTCTTTTGCAATGAAATTAGTACACAACAGCTGAGATACACGAAACACCAAAGCCGGTTATTTTATCCTGTCCTGGTCTCGAGACAGTAGCCCAGAAGTGCCCCAAATGGTTTTAGCAAAATGTCATGACTATTTTCTTTTGTGATGGAAGTGGTACACAACTGAGATATGCAGAACATGTAAGCCAGTTATTTCTTTCAACATTTGGCCACAGACAGTATCCCAGAATTGCCCTACATGAGTCGTAAAAAGAGTCATGGCCAATTTCTTTTGCAATTGAAGTAGAACACAACGAAGATACCCAAAAACACCAAAGCTAGCTATTTCATCCTGTACGGGGTCCCAATAAGTAGCCCAGAAGTGTTTCCTATGATTTTTAAAATGGAGTCATGATTGATTTCTTGATTTCTTAGACTATATCCAGCTGATAAATTTTGTAGATTGAATTACTTTCATGCTTGCGATGTTTCTTTCCTGTGTTCTTTCCAGGGCATAAGAAGTCAATTTCCCTATTTACCCTCAAGGCTACTGAGATGATATCAAAAACAATCTAGTCCAGTTCGGACCTGTCACTTCTACAATGATCATTTTGAAGTTCACATTTCTTCATGTGCTTACAGGCTTTCATTTGTAAAATTCTAGATCATAGGTCGTCGTATTAAGCAACTATTTCAGACACAGTTCGTGAATCTCATATCTATAATTAAAGATAATGTATCATAATTCTTATAAAGAATGTTTACCTTTACAGAAAGTATTAAATCATCAGTTTTGTTGAAGGAGCTAACATCATCAGGATTACAATTGGATGGGGGTATTGGTCACATTAAGTGATGGCTCAGTTTCATTTACAAGTATTTATTTATATTTGGATTTCGTGCATATTTTTGTGGAATGATATTATTATTCTATATTGTTTGTAACTGTGTTACGTTGATATAGCTGATTCTGGGTGAATGCACTGGTCAGGGAGGAAGGTCTCAAGTCTAGGTTATTAAATATGCCTTTTTCTCCCCTGGCAACCAGCGATGTGCACCTAGAATCACCACAATTATGAATGTAATATAATAAATGATAATGATAACAAAAATGAGATTTCATGGATAATGACAGAAATTCATAAGTTTACACTTGACAGGTAGAAAGTATGGGGAGTGGAGTGTCATCATCTCATCCACCAAATCCTCACATACGTATCAAAAGGCACTTTTATAGATTTTCTGAGTTCCTTGAGGCTACTGTCAAATGGAAATCTTATTGTCATCAACACATCACATTTGTTTCTCACAGTAAAAAATCGTTTAATACAAAGTTATTCCTTTCATGTCATTCTTGAGGTATATATCAGCTCTGGGATTTAGGGGTCATTCAGGGCTACTGTTTAGGGCCCTGCACAGGACAAAAGGGCTTAGCTTTTTCGCGTATTACTGCAAAAATAAGGTCAGCAATGATGATTGTCTCTAAAGTCCCTGTTCCTCTATGCTGTTCTCGCCACGATTTGACAATTTTCTCAGATCGGGAAGGGTCGGGTAAAGCATGAGTCGATCTGGACACAGTACGATGTTTGAACACTCCAAGAATGATGTATTTACGACTAGCACGACGTCGTGCTTGCTATGCTCTTACTACAATGATCGGGAATGAGACGTTGCAATCTCTGTCGCTGCAGTTTCACTTTAGAACGATGCAACTATGCTGTCAGTGCGATGTTGCCGATGTTATCCTATCTAAGCACGCTGAATATGTTCTGAATGATCTATGCAATCTTATCACGCTATTCCCCCTTCCAGAAAGCTAAAAAGTACTCGATGTGCATGCCTCGATGTACCCCGATTCGGCTGCCAACTCGGTCAGTCAACTTGTCAGCACGCAGAACTAAAGAGATATACTGTCGACATTGGAGAGGCTCATCAACTCATGGTTCTTCTGCTGCAATTCATTATTAATCAAAGATGTAGTGATCTTTCCAAAAGGCTTTTTTCTTGATGTCCTTACTTTTATAGTCCCTCTTCTTCCTGTTGTAGAGGATTTCATATTCTTCAAAATTTTTCCATGTCCTTTTCTTCTTCCTCATGTTACCATCTAATCACGTGCAGTCCCTCTTTCTTCGCCATGTGGGTAGCTGCTTTGCTGCTTTCTTCTCTTCTTTGTCTTCATCTCTTCTTCTTCTTCTTCTTCTTCTTCTTCTTAAATATGCGCTCCTTCGTCTTCATTCTCGCGACGACAACGTCCTCCTTTTCATTTTCAGTTTTGCTTCTCGATATTTTTGATCTCCTTCTGGCAGACATTTTCTAGCGTATCGACTACATCCGATTTGAGTGGTGAGAGCGGAAGATGTGCGTAATTGAGTCTGGGAAAGCGTAGGAACAGCGTAGCTAAAGTGGCCAACAGCGTAATCAAAGTGGGAATGAAGCGTACCAAGAGTGTCGTAGGAACAGGCCTTGATTTTATATGAGAGTAGAGAACTTAGTGAGAGCGTCGTTAAAGTGGGAAGGTCGTGCTTTGATCAAGAAAGCGGCGCAGCAGCGGTACCACGTCAGTGTCTAGTTTACTTCCCGTTCTTGTGCCACTGTGATACGCTCAGAAAAACCGGGAATTGTTGCGCTCATCCCGCGGTATTTACATGTCACTACGCTCTCCCCGTTTAAACTACGATTCAAAATAGGTCAATCTTGATGGGGAGATGGGGAAGAAATTTTGAACAGGTTCAAAATTTCTTCCCGATCTGTAAAATTGCCCAATCCAACCCCGTCACCCAAATGCTGCTGCTACAATGTTCCCGACCCCTGTACACTTTTGCCGCTATCTCCCCATCTGACAGATTGAATAGATCGGGATGCAGATCATGATAGTGGAATGGGAGCTTTATAGTCAAATAAAATCAGTCATGTGGGGGCACTTCAGGAATACTGTGTGGGACCCGGTACAGCTATAACTGGTTTCGGTGTTGTGGTACCTCGTGTACTACTTCCATTGCAAAAGAAATTATAGCCATGATTCTTTTCACTTGAAATAAAATAATACGGGAGGACTTTCCAGCTACTGGCTGGGGGCCCCTTAAAGAATAAAGATAACTGCATGGGTTTGGTGTATTAGGTATCTCAGCTGTTACTTCCACTGCCAAGGAAATTAGGCATACATGACTCTTTTCACCTAAAAACTCTTAATTTATATGGGGTGGGAATACCTTGGGGCTATACCTGTCAAGTGCCCTGCACAGCATAGGTTTTCCGGACCAATTTTGCACCTCTTTCAATCCAATTCCTTATTGCTGCATGCAATTTAGCAATATTTAGCCTAGAAGACATGGTATTTCAATTCTATGATCTCTCCATCATTTTCCAATTCATTTTGGAACATTCACATTACCTCTAACCTCATTCTAAATAACACTTTTTCAACTGAAATTCGTAAGACAAGCACCATTTCACTATCTGTTTATTCATAAATCTATAATGATATAGTCACATAATCACGTATATGCTGCGCTCGTTCATTCAAATTGATTTCTGGGCATCCAATTTAACATGTTCTGCAGTCAGTTTAGCAGATATGTTCATGGTTTACATCTTTCCTTATGTTCTTTCATCGCAGTTATTGTTTTGTAAGCATCATAACATTTCATGTTTTCGTATTCGTTTAAGATACTTTGACAACCGTTTTTTTTTTTTTTTTTTAATGTGCTTATTGAGTCCGAAGAAGCACGTAGCCACAAGTTATCTGGCCATTACAAGCGCTTCATTCCGGGTGGTCGGCCAGTTCTAGGAAGTCAAGGTTATGATCCTCAAATGTTTTTGTTTTTTTTATATGTCTGTATCTATTGTGCTGTTATGACAATAAAAAGATGAAGTTAATCTGCAGTACTGGTACACGTAGGCCTATCTATAATGACATGTATGAAAGAGAAGGAAAATACCATGCCTTCCCATAACCGCATTATTTTGTATACATTGATTCACCCCACTGCTTTTAGTAATAGCTGATACCTCTCCACTCATCTCCCCCACCACCAACCCCTCCCCTGTCAACTTGATAGTGGTCCCCTTGTTATTAAGATAACTATTCTTTTCTATTGTATTTGTTAAGATTACTGTATTATTAAAAAATGGCGTAATGGTGATAAAGTTACAAGAAAATGTTTAATGTATAGTCCAGGTGTATGTAAACTTTATTTTTAAGCCAATAGGAAATCAAATAGTCTTAATTACAGTGTTAATTTTTGTAAAATAATGTTGGCATTCAGTGATTTGAATTTAAAAGTTTGAGCTTGAGTTGTAGCTATTACTTTGAACCATTTTTAGAATATTACCTAGTAATTGTAGTAATTGACTGCAAGTTGTGGACTACTATCTCAACAGAGAATGAGAAGCAAACACGTGTCACATGTCATACACATGTCATGTAAATATGTATATGTTATATCTGTTCATTGTTACTCATGTTTTGTATTTCATACAATGTTAAATCTTTATATGCCCAGTTGGGGCCAAAAGGTGTGTTTTACAATAAAGTTCAAAGTTCAAAGTTCTTTCACAAAATTGAATGACTGAAATACCCTTTTCGGCAAGTCAAGGCGAGTTTGAATGAACGTAGGGTACCAGCCAATTTGAATACCCATTTTCCGAATTCGAAAGCCACAATACAGTGCGAATTTCATTGATCGAAATGCTAAATTGAATGCAAAAGTTACAATTTTGAAAGACAGACTGTGGGATAACGAGAGTCGTTCTGAAAATTGAATGAACCTTCTATCAAATGAACTGACAAAAGTGCGAAATTGGCTGGGAAAACCTAGCTGGCTTTGGTGTTTTGGGTATCTATGATGTACACTGTATACTAAGGCTTACTTCGATTGTAAAGAAAAACAATGATGACTCTTTTCAGCTAAATGATATCATAATATGTGGGGGAGGGGCACTTTATGGCTACTGTACCGGGCCCAGTACAGGATGTAATGACTGGTTTTCGTGATTTGGTCATCTCTTTTGTGCACTATACAGAAGTATTCTTCCTTTGCAAATTGCTTTGATGTTTTGCTACTGTAGCCTATAGGACTCCGTATACAGAATACAATGACTTGCTTTGGTGTTTTGGATATCTCTGTTCAGTAGGCAGTAATATTTCCATCGCAAAAGAATTTGTCAAGACCATTTTCAACTGATTAACAGTATATGGGTGGGGCACTTTGGGGCTACTGTCTTGGGCCCCGTACAGGATAAGATAACTGGCTTTGATGTTTTGGATATCTCTGATGGGTACTACTTCCCGTGCAAAAGAAATTAGCCGTTACCCCTTTCAGTTGAATAAAATCAATGTGCGTGTGTGTGTGTGGGGGGGGGGGGGGGCACTTAAGGGGCTACTGTCTGAGGCCCCCTACAGGATAAAATAATTGGCTTTGGTGTTTTGGATATCTCTGATGGGTGCTACTTCCATTGCAAAAGAAATTAGCCGTGCCCCTTTTCAGCTGTTTAAAGAAGTCAATGTGTGTGTGTGGGGGGGGGGGGGGGGGGGACTTAAGGGCTACTGTCTGGGACCCCGTTCAGGATAAAATAGCTGGCATTGGTGTTTTGGATATCTCTAATGAGTACTACTTCCATTGCAAAAAAAAAATTAGCTGTGACCCTTTTCAGCTGAATAAAATCAATTGGGGGGGGGGGGGGGACTTAAGGGCTACTGTCTGGGGCCCCATACACGATAAAATAGCTGGCATTGGTATTTTGGCTATCTCTGACTGATACTACTTCCATTGCAAAAGAAACTAGCCGTGACCCTTTTCAGCTGAATAACACCATGTGGGTGGGACCCTTTGGGGCTACTGTCTGGGGCCCCGTACAGATAAAATAGCTGGCATTGCTGTTTTCATGATCGGTACACCCAAAGGATCAATACCCTTTTCGGCAAGTCAAGGCGAATTTGAATGAACATAGGGTACCAGCCAATTTGAATACCCATTTTCCGAATTCGAAAATTGAATGAACCTTCTATCAAATGAACTGACACAAGTGCGAAATTGGCTGGAAAACCTAGCTGGCTTTGGTGTTTTGGGTATCTATGATATATACTAAGGCCTACTTCGATTGTAGAAGAAAAACAACGATGACTCTTTTCAGCTAAATGATATCATAATATGTGGGGGAGGGGCACTTTATGGCTACTGTACCGGGCCCAGTACAGGATGTAATGACTGGTTTTCGTGATTTGGTCATCTCTTTTGTGCACTACACAGAAGTATTCTTCCTTTGCAAATTGCTTTGATATTTTGCTACTGTAGCCTATAGGACTCCGTATACAGGATAAGATGACTTGCTTTGGTGTTTTGGATATCTCTGTTCAGTAGGCAGTAATATTTCCATTGCAAAAGAATTTGTCAAGACCATTTTCAGCTGATTAACAGTATATGGGTGGGGCACTTTGGGGCTACTGTCTTGGGCCCCATACAGGATAAAATAACTGGCTTTGATATTTTGGATATCTCTGATGGGTACTACTTCCCGTGCAAAAGAAATTAGCCGTTACTCTTTTCAGTTGAATAAAATCAATGTGTGTGTGTGTGGGGGGGGGGGGAGGGGGCACTTAAAGGACAAGTTCACCTTCACATACATAAGGATTGAGAAAATGCAGCAATATTAGCAGAACACATCAGTGAAAGTTTGAGGAAAATCGGACAATCCATTCAAAAGTTATTAATTTTTAAAGTGTGTGCGCAGTCACTGCTGGATGAGAAGACTACTATGGTGTATGATGTCACATGCGTACAACGATATAAGGAAAATGAAAGGATAATTTCACAAAACTTTACTTTTTGAATAAATTGCACATTTCTTGGACTTGTTACTGACGTATGTTAAGGGTAATATTATTCCCCCTGCCTTCTGAAAGAGAGAAGTCGAGTGTTCTTTTGTTATGCGAGAAAAATGGAAATATGTTGAATTTTCTTTATTCTTTCTTTATATCGTTGTACACACGTGACATCACAAGCTATAGTAGTCTTTTCATCCAGCCGTGACTGAGCAGAAATTTTAAAAACTCATAACTTTTGAAGGGATTGTCCGATTTTCCCCAAACTCTCACTGATGTGTTCTACTAATGTTGCTGCATTCACTCAACCCACATGTCTATGAAGGTGAACTTGTCCTTTAAGGGGCTACTGTCTGGGGCCCTGTACAGGATAAAATACCTGGTATTAGTGTTTTGGATATCTCTGATGGGTACTACTTCCATTGCAAAAGAAATTAGCTGTGACCCTTTTCAGCTGAATAAAATCAATTGGGGGGGGGGGGGGACTTTGGGGCTACTGTCTGGGGCCCCGTACACGATAAAATAGCTGGCATTGGTGTTTTGGCTATCTCTGACGGGTACTACTTCCATTGCAAAAGAAATTAGCCATTACCCTTTTCAGCTGAATAACACCATATGGGTGGGACCCTTTGGCGCTACTGTCTGGGGCCCCGTACAGATAAAATAGCTGGCATTGCTGTTTTCATGATCGGTACACCCAAAGGAACAATATCCACCAAATTTTGTCCGTAACCCCCTTCGGCTGAATAAATGCATTTTTCGGGGCCCCTTTTTGTGGCCCCTAGGCTTACGGTACAGGATGTGACTTGCAAGCAACTCATTTTATTGACCCTTGGCCACCTCCTAATATGATGAGACCGTCAAAAAGTGTGACCCTTTTCAGCTGAATAAATCTTCTGGGCCCCCGGTCTCTAAATGTTGTTATAGAAAAAGAAAATGAATAAAAAAGATGTGACCTTCAAAGTCGCGAGAGCAAATTCCCTCTTAGGCGGGGTACAACGATTTTGACCATTATTTGTGTCGATTTTGTTTTTTATGGAAATAGAAACTTTGATATGGTTTCTACGTCTACACTAAATTTCATGACATAAAACTAAGTTTTTCCTTGCAACTGATTGACAAATTGCCCTACATCGACGTAAATAAGCACTGAATTGATCAGTGTTTTAGTAGTAGCCATGACAAAAAATCATGGGCTTCCCTTAAGTATGTACGTCCATGATTTTTTTTTATCATGGCTACTACTAAAACACTTATCAATTCAGTGCTTATTTACGTCGATGTTGGGCAATTTGTCAATCAGTTGCAATGAAAACATCTCGACGGAAGAAATTCATGAATTTGAATAAGTTTTTCCTATTGAAAATGGAATTTTAAATACGCAATATTGGATCACACTCATCAGTTTCGATCTTATTTCAAATGCCACGCCAATATGCCCCGTGTTGCTACTGCGCGGAATCTCGCATGTGATTGGCTAGGGTGACACAACATTTACATAGTTTTGGGTAATAAGCTTTTGGAGACATGTTTCGCAGCGTTTTGGGAATGTTTTGTCCACACATGCATGCTCCATTGTTGTTACAAAAGATATGCTGTGTAGTGTATGCTCTTCGTTTGGTTTGATACACGGATGTACGTGGGGAACATGGTTTAAACACATCTGCGCATCGGAAACTCACCTGTCAATTGCAGCAAAATGGCATTATTGTGTGAACAGAAAACTTACAATATTCTTAGAACTATGTGCTCGTAGTAGATATAATGGCAGGTTTACTCAAAGGACAGCAGAGGAAGGAAAGGAGTGGTCATAAATAACCAATAGTCAAATAATAAACATCAAGATTGCACCAAACTAAGTAGTGGTGTTTCTTGTGTTATTTTGTTTTTTTGATATGATAAACAACATTGCTCAGCGCAACACATGCACAGCTTAAAAAACAATACAAAACAACAAGAAGCGTGACCCTTGCCAGCTATAGCAAATGTTCTGCCTTCGAAAGGGTACCCAATAATGAAAAAACAAATAAACCACAATGAAAACATGATTTGTAAAGATGTGGATACAAATGCACTACCCGCTCCTGTTACGTGTACACACACAGGCATGGTGTGTGGATGCCATTGGTTAATTAATGCGTCTACCATACACATGTACGACAGCAGGATGACAGTATGTGCAATTATTGTATCCGCCATCTTTAAAGACATAATGGTAAACAAACCCAAGTGAAGCGCATTGTTCAGCTGAGTTCTGAGGAAGGTGCCTGTGAAATTTGACTCTCTCAGTGAGCCAATCATAAGGCGCTGTGGTTGCTAGAGGCGGAGCTTAATCTCGATTGGCACCAACATATGTATGGGTGATTCTCACCGTTCGGATATTGTCTTTGATGAAGAGATGAATCTTCAAAACCCATTTACTTGCAATTTTGTCAGGCTAACAAATTGAAAAGTGCATCATATTTTGCTTTATATGCCCACCTATGGCACCAGAGAATACAAGCATTTTATACCAATGCAAAGCTTACCCCGTTGAGGACGGGTTGATTATGATACGACACGCATTTTCCATAGACGCTTGCCCGAGTATACTCGGGACTCGTCCTCAATGGGTGAGGAAATGGGCAATGTGATTCAATGAAAAAAAATAACGTTCAAAATTTCTGACTTTTGCCTGAAACCGTTGTCACCGATCACAAATAATAATAATGATAATTTCAACATCCAAAAAAATGGAAATCTCAATGTGTCTATTGTTATGCAAATGAAGATAAACCAAAATTCACTGTCATACCAAAGTACGATCATTCCATCATTCACTTAATCAGAAAGAATAACACTGAAAAAGTTCATGAGTATGAATAATTTTGCATTCAACTCTACGTGAAGGACTGCATATTCTCTATATGTGTAATTTTTTGAATAAGTGGAAATAATGTGTCTTTTATCATTGAAGTAACAAAAAGGTCAAACTATATTATGACAAAAGATTATTGCTCTTTGAGTCAGGATACGTCGTTTCGCTAAATTAGATTGATGGTAGAGTTGCAGCACGCGTATCTGTAAGTCAAGATACGTTCTTTTGGCATATTGTGTGTCTCTGCGGGAGAATGCTTTTGCTCCGTAAGCCAGGATACGTCCTTTTGGCAAATTGATAAATTGCTACGTGAGGATGATAATGTGGTGTAAAGGATACTAAGAAACTAGAAATATTCTTCCCCAGAGTGCTCTGATTTGGTAAAATGCTGTATCTATTCTAAACATGGCAATAACTCTGAAATGACAGTTTCTTTTGTGCTGAAATTTCATGTAGATATTCTTTATGAATGTCTAAAGAGTCTGCTTCTTTAAAATGTTTTACTCAAATGAGGAATAAATGAGAACAAATTAAATTTTCAAACTTGTTTTTCTTTTTTCTCAGAACATTATATTTTGGGTTACATTCTTTTGCCTTATTGCAGCCGACTTGTTATGAAAGCATGGACCAATGTTAAATACATGTTCTTGTACTCATTAGATATCTATGCCTGTGACAAAGGTTATGTCGATAATGAAAAGCTGCTCTACAGGTTTTGGGTGTGGGTCTCCCCATTTCACCCTTCCCTGCTTTTATAGATATGTTGCATATTTAACAAGATGGAGCCTTGGTGATTTCTCATTGTCTTCTCACTTGTCACATTTACATTTAGGTCCTTTGGTTGGCAAAATGATAAAGGACATGGAAACCAAGTGTGAAAATCTTACTGGAAATCCAATGAAATTCTACATGTACTCTGCTGTAAGTATATCAAACTGTTTGTGAAGGTCCAGTCTTGTTTAACAATGCACTTTGAACTCACAAATCTGTTACCCTTTCAGCCTCCCAGCCATTTACCATGTACACTCAGCAAAAAAAAGAGAAAAAGAAAGAAAGTAAACACTTTTCAATTTATATTTCTCATAGAATATTTGGCTAAATGTTAATATATCGCATACCATATGAAAAGTGATGTAATTGGCTATCAAACTGGTAGGTCAATAAAAAGGGAAACTTCATGCATGACTGAACACCTTTCTTGGCTCAGGTGGAGAAAAATGAAGAATCTTCTATTATATCCAAATTTAAATGAAATTTAAAGAGAAGAAGCAATATTAACAAAAATGGTAGAAATTTCAATGTTTTTTTTTAGATTAGGAAAATTGTATATAATAATTGGTTCTTGATTTTGTCTTATGAATTCTTAAATTACTGAATAAAAGAATGAAATGGAGAAATTCTGTTCTATGTGGTCGGTCGGTTGGGCGGTCAGTCAGGCGGTCAGTCAGGAGGTCCGTTTGCAAATCTTGTGTCACGAACTCCTACGGTTTTGAGGCAATTTAGATGAAACTTGTGGTACTTGATGACATTGAGATATTGATGTGCAAAACATGTTTGTTTGTTTTTGTCGCAGAAAATGTTGCCATGGTAACCACATTTTTCCACAAACCTTGTGGAATGAACTACTTCCACAGTATCAAAGCAATTTATTTCAAATTTGATATGTATAATGATCTATAGGTGTAGTTATGCAAGACACTTTTTGCTTGTACCCAACAAGGCATTACAATGGTAACTCCTTATTTTCTTCAAAATTTTGTAGAGTGAACTACTTCTACAATTTTGAAGCAATTGAAATCAAGTTTGGTGGACAGGATGACATTGAGGTATGGATGTGCAAGACATGTTTCTTGTGTTTGTCAGAGAAAGCATTGCCATGGTAACCACAATTTTACCAAAACCTTGTGGAGGGAACTACTTCCACAGGTTTTAAGCAATTTATTTCATATATTATGGTATATGTACCTGGTAATGATCTAAGGTGTAGTTATACAAGACACTATTTGTGCTTGTACCCAGCAAGGCATTGCCTTTGTGGCATTGCCATGGTAACTGCATATTTTCTCAAAAATCTTGTTGAGTGAACTACTTCTACAATTGTGGAGCAGTTGATTAAATTTGGTGGACATGATGGCATTGAGGTATAGATGTGGAGACCTGATATTTGTGTTTGCCAGACAAAGCATTGCCATAGTAGCCACAATTTTACCAAAACATGCGTGTTGTAGCAAAATCAAACCGTCCTCAACGGGTTAACCTACTAGCTTGATAGCCAATTAGATTACCTATATGGTAAATGATATGTTCATTTTCATCAAAATCTATGAAAAATATCTCAAAAAAAGTGTTCACTTTTTTTGCTGAGTGTCTATAAAGAGCCTATTCTTCTGTTTTGCGATACATGTATCTTTACAATAGAAATTTGTGTTCACTCACTATCATGTAGTCAGCAGGCACTATAAAGGCTTTCTGTCCCATTTTTCAATGTAATTTAATCGTATCCCCTGACATGTATGCCAGAGGATAATTTGGATTTAGCAGCGTTACTCCGCCGCCAGCGCGTCATGCGCTCTAGCAGCCACAAAACTTGATGGATTTCTTTGAATTTTGTATAGAGGTTCATATTGGTAATATCTCCACACCTCTAACTTTCGGTGATTCTGCCTCCAGTGTTTCATCTTTTATAGGGTAAAATGCCATACTTTCATGCATAGTTTGTGTGCACTCTAGAGGTCACATTTGTTAACAAATTTTGTTAGAATTTCGTATAGAGATTTATCATGATGTAATCTATAAGCCTATAGATTTTGAATTTGCTGCCCCCTGCATTCCGTCATTTATAGGGTCAAAAGTCATGTTGGTGGTGGATGGTTTGTGTGCACTCTATAGGCTACATTTCTTGATGGATTTTGTTCAAATTTGATATGAAGGTCAACCATGATGTAATCTATAAGCCTATAGATTTTAGTTCTGCTGCTCCCAGTTTTCCATCTTTTATAAGGTCAAAGGTCATATTGTTGGTGGATGGTTTGTGTGCACTCTATAAGCTACATTTCTGAACAGATTTTGTTCAAATTTGGTATGAAGGTCAACCATGATATGTGAGCTACAAGTCAAAAGATTTTGGATGTGCCGCCCCCAGTGTTCTGTCTTTTATAGGGTCAAAGGTCATATTGTTGATGGATGGTTTGTGTGCGTTCTATAGGCTACATTTGTCAACGGATTTTGTTCAAATTTAGTATGGAGATTTATCGTGATGTAATCTACAAGCCTATATAGATTTTGGATGTGCTGCCCCGAGTTTTCTGTCTTTTATAGGGTCAAGGATCATGTTGTTGGTGGATGGTTTGTGTGCGCTCTCTAGGCTACATTTCTCTATATTTCTCTACATTTCAAGGTCTACCATGATATCATCTACAAGCCTATAGATTTTGGGTCTGTTGCCCTTGGTGTTCTGTATTTTATTTTGTCAAAGGTCATTTTGTTGGTGGATGGTTTGGGTGTGCTGTATAGGCTACATTTCTGAATGGATTTTGTTCAAATTTGGTATGAAGGCCTACCATGATATGAGCTACAAGTCTATAGGGCTCACATGGGGAAATAATTCCCCATAGAGACGTGTGTTGAAATTCAAAATTCCCAAAATTCTGTAAAATAGCTGGCAGAAATGAGGTGTTTCATATTCACTAACCTGGATAAGTGAGATGTACCCTTCCATCGATAAGATTTCCAAGGCAGGTTCTTCAGCTCAAACTCTGTCCAAGGGTCCGCACAGCCAGACTATGAGTTCTTTTCACTCAAAAAAATCACCTATTTTCTGTACATGCACCCAATGAAATATAGTCCCTTCAAATTCCATGAGAAAAACTTTCATCTTCCAACCAAAATGCAGTTTGTAGAGGAATTCATACTCAATATCTGCAGCTATTCAGTTTTCTGCCAAACTGCACTATTGATTTTTAGTTCATTTTTTTTTTCTTCATTAATTTTGGTATCTTTGGTATGAGTTTGTGAAGGGGTCAGGGACGTTCCATTTTATTTACAGGTGTGAGCCCTGTAGTAGAGGTCATATTGTTTAATTGATTTCATAACATCATGAATATGTTTTTGATGATATTTGCCCCTTCATAATATGAAAAATTGCACATTGAAGGGTTGTAAAGCTTCTCAAAGGGACGCATTTGAAAATGATGCCCTTTGGGGTGTTTCCAAAAATAGATCTTGCAGTGCTGATTAGTTCTTCATAAGATGAATACTAGATACACACAGTTATCCTGGATTAAGGGCATATCATCATCACCCTATTGCCTACAAAGTACTGTAAAAGACTTTGATTTATCAAACAGATTAACTTTATGTACTTTGAGCTGTTTCAGTGGAAGCCAAAACAGAGAAATACATTAAACTACCACATTGAAATATTTGCAACACCATCTGCTCCGCCATAGAGAGTTCTGGTTACAGACATTTTGTGTACTATAGGCTGGTGAGACTTGAAGTGCAAGTACTGGTTGGTGTATGTTAGTTTACAGTAGATTGTGATTTTAACCAGTGAACTGTCCTTCATAATTTTACGTACTTCACCATCTAGAAAGGCAAGCTTCCTGCTTTCACATTCTAGTCTGTTGTGAACGAGATGTGTATGTTCAGAGAGTTGATGTATCTGATCAAGGGTTGTTCTTTTACACTCTTTGAGATTAACAAAAGTATCATGAACATATCTTAACCAGGCATTTGGTGTACTCTCTCTGAATCAAATAATAAAAACAAGTTAAAATGTTCAAGGAGTGAATGACAGAAAAGAGTGAGTTTAGTGAAATTGTAGTGAATTTTGAGTGAAAATGTTTTATTTTCACTAATTTTGGAGTGACCTTAGGGATCACTCAAAGATTTTTTAGTGATCCCTGACATCACTCCAACATAAGTGATAAAACATATTTTCACACCAAATTCACAATTTCACTCTAATTCACTCTTTTCTAGAATCATAACTACTTCATGAGTGAACATTTTCACTTCTTTTAGAGAGAGATAGAGAGTATACGAGCCAGTGTAAGGAAAAGTTGATGTTCAAATCCCTGCATAATCAATGATTGGCAAATATGGGAGAGATGGATGAACCCATAGCCATGTTTTTTGACATAGTGTTGGTCTTTGAAAGAAAAGTATGTTGTAACATAAAGTATTAACAACCCAAAGAGACTTGGTTGCCCTTTTCTGCCACAAATATCCCCTCTTACTTCTCCCTCTTTAGGATCTCGTTACTTACGACTAAACCAGTGCTTAGCATTTTGTGGCTAAAGTTATGATTTTGTCATCATCTTTTTTCAACTTTGTGTGTCTGCTGAATGCCATATACTAGGTGTTTCAAAAAACATTTCCCACTTTTGATTCTTAATAATTCATAAACTATATATCAGATAACACTGTCATTGATATGAGTAATAGCTGAATAGTGTACAATTTGGTTGAAGGTGGTTTGAATATGAAAACATAAATCAGTTTCATGAAATCTATGATTAACTTCACAGTTAGGTTCCAGATTTTGCTCTATTTTCAACCCTCTGTACAAAATTTCACTTTGCACAGGGGTCAATGGATGTGTATGGGAGTGTGTGGTTAACACCCTGACAATGGTCCTAAACAATGGTTAGGGTTTGAATGCTTTATTATTTATTCATGAGAAATTCCACTATCATAACTAGTCTTTATTCAGCCTCTGGCAGTATCTGTGTAAAGTCAAACGCCTGCCGATACTGTCGTTGGGTCTCGACAGTGCTCTCCCTACTTCTGAAAAACGAAATTACAATGAATACCTTCTGTTCTATCGTAAACATAGTGACAGGAAGCAAAGAAAATCGATTAGAGTATACACTTGTGTCGCCCCAATGATAAATGCTGCTGAACTCTTTACCAAAAATGATTTCTTTTTATCAAAAAGCGAAAAATTTGTCAGACTATTCAATTCGTAGACAGTTATATTAAAATGAAGAACTTTAGATCATTTATGCTTATTTATATCCCAAATTTAGTGATATGTGAAGCAAAAATTGAAAATGATTGCCAGCTGGAACGGAATGTGGTGTTTGCAAGCACATGGAAACATGTGCTTCCTTTTTCCATGTGCATGCAGTTTACCCTTTACCGTGCATGAATCCAGACTAGCAGTGCCCAGGGCAATCCACATGAATTATTGATTAAGCATTCATGTGCCTGGGAGCAGGAGACTGACGCCTAGTCAACAGGTGGTTCAGGCATGTCTATTGTGCAGGGCCATTGTCAGCACACACTCACATAGACATCATTGGTTCCTGTGCGAAGTTCATTTTTGTACAGAGGGTTAAAATTTGACCAAAATCTGAAACCTTACTTCAAAATCAATCTTAGATTTAATGAAACTGATTTATGCTTTCACATTCAAATTACCTTCAACCAAATTGTACACTATTCAGCTATTATTTATATCAATGACAGTTTTATCGAATGAATAGTTTTTGAGCTATTAATGATCAAAAGTGGGAAATGTTTTTTGAAACACCTAGTACCATAGAACTGAGCTTTTTTTTCTCAGCAGTCTATGCAGTGTGACAGAATACCAACTGTTTGTCTGATTCATAGAGTCCTTTGGGTACTAAAATAATGCAGGCTCTATAGGTCTCAGTAGAAGGTCTCTTTGGCACTAGGACTGCTCAATTTTAACTTATACATAAATCAGTTACTGACTGCAGCGACACCAAATTTCTCATAATGTTACAATGTCTTTAAACAGCATGGAGAGGGTATGGAGTTATTTATCATACTGTGTACTTTTTATGTGTATTAAGACAGAGCGATGAGTGTTGTAACCTGTTGTGATTTTATTCTTGACACAGCACGACACCACTCTTGCAGCATTCATGTCAGCTCTTGGGGTCTACAACAAGAAACAGTCGCCATATGCATCCGTTGTTGGTGTTGAGTTGTGGGAAGACAGAGGGTAAGAATACTTCTTGCATGTACATTTTGTGAAAACGACTTGTAAAATAGAAAAATTGTATACCTGCTAAAATTAAGAATTGTGTTTCTGATTTTGAAAAGAAATGGCAATTTGCGAAATGAAAGTTTGTATTTCATAGCTCAAGGAAGTGTGCCCTAGTTCAGGTTACCAGACAGTCAAGTGTCCTTGTCAGCATCATTAAAGGAAAATATTTCCAGCCACCACTTGGAGTGAAGAGAATCCTAAGCAAATAGACAAAAACATTGCTCAAAAGGACTTAAGGACTTGAGAGAGAGGGTGCCAGTCAGTGTATGACGCACAAGTAAATATCTCCACAATTTTTCTGAAATTTTGGGTGTAAATTGTTCGTTTTGGATTTACATCAACATTGTCAATGTATAAAGAACTTACTGTTTTTATTCAGTGATACCATAGGATCAAAGTCATGTCTCAAACAGCAATCTGTGTTTGAAAAAGCCATTTTCTTTCCTGATGCCTGAAGAGAACCCATAGTTAGGCAAAACTTCGACGAGCACCTCTTGGATCCTACCTCAAAGTTTTCCCATGTTCACGTCTGTTCCCGAGGGATATACATTTGCCACAGAAACACCAATGGACTTGAGAATAGCCTGCTCTACTGCTCGAATACCCAGGGGTACATGGATTACCGGTCTTGAAATACTTGCCATGACAATATACTATATTGTACCTCTGCTACACTCCTCAAGCCTTATTATCTCATACAAATGCTCATCTTGTGACCCGCTATTCACAAGAACTAGCACCCTATCTCAATAAGAATTGCATTCATTGTTGTGAAACCTGTTTAAATGTCCACAAGTCACAAAGCCAAAGCCAGGTTCCAAATGACAAGCCAAATGCCATCATGACAGATTTCTTGCAAAATACATTTCTCACTGCCATGAAAGACAGTCGAGCAAGCCATGCATGAAGAAATGAGGGTAATCAGGCAGGAACTCTCCATGACAACACCAGTTTAACTCATTGAATCCAGAATCCTCTCTCTGGAAGCTTACAATGACCAAAAGACAAAGAAAATAGATGAATTGGAACAAAAATTTCTTGAACAAAGAGAGGAAATAAAGTAACTGGAAAACAAAGTGAAAGAGTCGGAACAAAATTTGCGAAGAAACTTTGAAGGTATGTTGAATCCAGGAAAGCAGGGGTGAGAATCCTGATGATATTGTTCTGAAGCTCACCAAATAAAAGCTAGGTATTGAAATTGACATCAATGACATTGACGGAAGTGAAGGAACAGGACCCCATCGAACCTCAAAGCAATCACATGCCCACAAACAAGCAGAGCATCAACACTCACCATTGCAAGATCTGACCACATCGACCTCGTTATCATCCGTGAGTGAAGCCTCGTCCTCTTACATGTCAGACAGCAAGCTGCACCACCAGCCTATCATTGTGAAATTTGCCAGGTAGGCCTACTGTGCACAACAAGTCATCATGAAAGCTAGACGTAAACTCAACAACGCAAACCCAAACAATCAGGAATCTCTATTGCAGATGATCTCACATCATCAAACTAAAGAATTCTCAAAACGGCCAGATAATCCAAAAATGTCTCTGCTGCGTGGTCTCAAGACAACAGAGTCTGTGTAACCATTGTTGTGAAAAGTAAAAGAAAGCATGTGATCTCTCTCCAGGAAGTGCAAAATTTGTAAAACCTGTTAATCACATCAGAACTGAAGGAAAATGAGGGTAATAAGTTGTGATTGTCATTTTCCCAATAGCAGCACTTTTCTGTTATTTCAACTTTTGAACTGATTGAAGTTGGTTTTTGTCGAGCCCACCAGAGATGTGGGGAGACTAAAGGGATCGCCTGCGGCGTCTGTCCGTCCGTCATCCGTCTGTCCGTCGTCCGTCCGTCCGTCGTCCGTCCGTAATGCTACAAAAACTTCAATAACTCTTTACTCTGGGCTTCAATTCCAATCAAACTTCGAGGGAAGAGGGGTCATACAAAGTTTCACATTATACCATATATGAAGGTCACCTCAAGGTCAAAGCTCACAGGCAGGGGTCAACGAACTTTTAGAGCCCAATGTTAAGTTTTTATGGCGCGTTTCTATTTATGGGTCATAACTTTTGATCCATAACTCCATCTGTAACTTAACGTGGATGGTAGATGTCCCTTGGGGAGTGGATGATCACCACAAGGTCAAAGGTCACAGGCAGGGGTCAACAAACTTTTAGAGCCCATTAAGTTTTTATGGCGCGTTTCTATTATGGGTCATAACTTTTGATCCATAACTCCATTTGTGACTAAACTTGGATGGTAGATATCCTTTGGGGAGTGGATGATCACCACAAGGTCAAAGGTCACAAGCAGGGGTTAACGTGCTTTTAGAGTCCAATGTTAAGTTTTTATGGCGCGTTTCTATTATGGGTCATAACTTTTGATCCATAGCTCCATTTGTGACTAAACTTGGATGGTAGATGTCCCGTGGAGAGTCGATGATCACCACAAGGTCAAAGGTCACAAGCAGGGGTCAACAAACTTTTAGAGCCCAATGTTAAGTTTTTATGGCACGTTTCGATTATGGGTCATAACTTTTGATCCATAACTCCATTTGTGACTAAACTTGGATGGTAGATGTCCCTTGGGGAGTGGATGATCACCACAAGGTCAAAGGTCACAAGCAGGGGTCAACGAACTTTTAGCGCCCAATGTTAAGTTTTTATGGCGTGTTTCTATTATGGGTCATAACTTTTGATCCATAACTCCATTTGTGACTAAACTTGGATGGTAGATGTCCCGTGGGGGGTGGATGGTCACCACAAGGTCAAAGGTCACAGGCAGGGGTCAACAAACTTTTAGAGCCCATTATTAAGTTTTTATGGCGCGTTTCTATTATGGGTCATAACTTTTGATCCATAACTCCATTTGTGACTAAACTTGAATGGTAGATATCCTTTGGGGAGTGGATGATCACCACAAGGTCAAAGGTCACAAGCAGGGGTCAACAAACTTTTAGAGCCCAATGTTAAGTTTTTATGGCACGTTTCTATTATGGGTCATAACTTTTGATCCATAACTCCATTTGTGACTAAACTTGGATGGTAGATGTCCCGTGGAGAGTGGATGATCACCACAAGGTCAAAGGTCACAAGCAGGGGTCAACAAACTTTTAGAGCCCAATGTTAAGTTTTTATGGCACGTTTCGATTATGGGTCATAACTTTTGATCCATAACTCCATTTGTGACTAAACTTGGATGGTAGATGTCCCTTGGGGAGTGGATGATCACCACAAGGTCAAAGGTCACAAGCAGGGGTCAACGAACTTTTAGCGCCCAATGTTAAGTTTTTATGGTGCGTTTCTATTATGGGTCATAACTTTTGATCCATAACTCCATTTGTGACTAAACTTGGATGGTAGATGTCCCTTGGGGAGTGGATGATCACCACAAGGTCAAAGGTCATAGGCAGGGGTCAACAAACTTTTAGAGCCCATTAAGTTTTTATGGCGCATTTCTATTATGGGTCATAACTTTTGATCCATAACTCCATTTTTGACTAAACTTGGATGGTAGATATCCTTTGGGGAGTGGATGATCACCACAAGGTCAAAGGTCACAAGCAGGGGTCAACGTGCTTTTAGAGCCCAATGTTAAGTTTTTATGGCGCGTTTCTATTATGGGTCATAACTTTTGATCCATAACTCCATTTGTGCCTAAACCTGGATGGTAGATGTCCCGTGGGGAGTGGATGATCACCACAAGGTCAAAGGTCACAAGCAGGGGTCAATGAACTTTTAGCACCCAATGTTAAGTTTTTATGGCGTGTTTCTATTATGGGTCATAACTTTTGATCCATAACTCCATTTGTGACTAAACTTGGATGGTAGATGTCCCGTGGAGAGTGGATGATCACGTCAAAGGTCACAAGCAGGGGTCAACGAATTTTTAGAGTCCAATGTTAAGTTTTTATGGCACGTTTCTATTATGGGTCATAACTTTTGATCCATAACTCCATTTGTGACTAAACTTGGATGGTAGATGTCCCTTGGGGAGTGGATGATCACCACAAGGTCACAGGTCACAAGCAGGGGTCAATGAACTTTTAGCGCCCAATGTTAAGTTTTTATGGCGTGTTTCTATACTGGGTCATAACTTTTGATCCATAACTCCATTTGTGACTAAACTTGGATGGTAGATGTCCCGTGGGGAGTGGATGGTCACCACAAGTTCAAAGGTCACAAGCAGGGGTCAACAAAATTTTATAGCCCAATGTTAAGTTTTTATGGCGTGTTTCTATTATGGGTCATAACTTTTGATCCATAACTCCATTTGTGACTAAACTTGGATGGTAGATGTCCCTTGGGGAGTGGATGATCACCACAAGGTCAAAGGTCACAGGTAGGGGTCAACAAACTTTTAGAGCCCATTAAGTTTTTATGGCGCATTTCTATTATTGGTCATAACTTTTGATCCATAACTCCATTTGTGACTAAACTTGGATGGTAGATATCCTTTGGGAGTGGATGATCACCACAAGGTCAAAGGTCACAAACAGGGGTCAACGAACTTTTAGAGCCCAATGTTAAGTTTTTATGGCGCGTTTCTATTATGGGTCATAACTTTTGATCCATAACTCCATTTGTGACTAAACTTGGATGGTAGATGTCCCATGGGGAGTGGATGATCACCACAAGGTCAAAGGTTACAAGCAGGGGTCAATGAACTTTTAGCGCCCAATGTTAAGTTTTTATGGCATGTTTTTATTATGGGTCATAACTTTTGATCCATAACCCCATTTGTGACTAAACTTGGTTGGTAGATATCCCGTGAGGAGTGGATGGTCACCACAAGGTCAAAGGTCACAGGCAGGGATCAACAAAATTTAAGGGCCCAATGTTGAGTTTTTAAAGCAAGTTTATTTTTTGCCAAAGATTTTTACCCTTTTATATCTCTTTTTATCTGTTATATATCTCTTTTTTTTATCTGTTATATCCCATTCGCGTACAATTTCTTGTACGCGAATGGGCGAGACACATTATGGCACTTGCCTTGTCTTTTTATGTCTCCGCCACGAAGTGTCACCGCAGGCATACTGTGGTTGGTTTTTTTTGCATAATCAATATTGTGGACAGCATAAATTGAAAAATGAGGTATCCTAGCAAACTTGGCATACATATGTATGTAGAGTTTACATGCTCAAGGTCAAAGGTCAAGGTCAAATTCTCAAAATTTTGCCATTTCCACATATATGCAATGCCTGAATGTATTTTCTTGAAACTTAAGCCCCATCTTAAAAGACATCTCTGGGCATTCTCCGGTGAAGAATCACCTTGCATTGACATTCCACAGATTTCATAAGCACGGGTTGAACAATGAGTGCCCTGTTTTAACGGGGGGGGGGGGGGGGGGGGGGGGGTGTGGGGTGATACGATTCTTAATTTGGGGAGTGTGTGAGGGGAGGGTTGGGAGAGTAAAGGGATCTGTTTTGTAATTATGTCACTTTTTTGGCGGTATAATCATAAGTTTGTAAATTGTGATTTGATATTGTGAAATATACAAGGATTTTTACAAAGTGTGTATTTTTATGCAAGAGATTTTAAGTACAGTTATGAATATTTTATCATGATAATCAGTGGCACATAAATCTGTAACGCTGGATGCGTCTGGAAGGGATATAGGTTAGGGCGGTCCGCGGACTACAGTTATTTACTAGTTAACTAGCCCAATGCCTGACAGCCCTGTCAGGTGCATTCAGTGTTTGGGTATTTTTGTGTTATCGTATTGATTGATTGTTTTGAGCTTTGTAATTGATTATGTATTGCATGTTTTCTGCCAGATAGAATAATAATGATAATAATAATTGCTCAAAAAACTTTTCCGGGGAGAATATGCTGTCTTTGACCAATCAATTAGCTGGAAATGGAAGCATTTCACATAATTGTCATTGCAGTAGCATACATAATTTTGTACTAATGTGCCCCCTTGTACTGAGTGAGGCATGTAGGCCCTGTTATCGACAGAGGCATTTGAATTAGGCCTATTGTTTTTCCTTATAATATGTTTACCTTGAAAATATATTTTATTGATAGAAAAATGAGCAAAGAAAATGGGATTCCATCAGGATTCGAACCCAAGACCTCCAGATGCTAGCCCGATGCTCTACCAACTGAGCTATAGAAAGTCCTAGTTTAGTGTTCATCCCAGAAACCCTTATTTCTCAATGCTTGAATGGTCAGAAGCTATAGTAGTGTGTTTGTGTGTGACACACACGCTTACACTTGAACCTGGCATAAACCCAAAGGATGATTCAACTTAGGGATAAATGTGAGGGATCACCAAAGTGATGCAGCTTTTCGAGTAACAAATGCAAACAGAAGAAAACTGACCAGAAAAAAAATATAACCGAGACCTCCAGATGCTAGCCAAGTGCTCTACCAATTGAGCCATAGAAAGCCCTAGTTCAGTGGTCGTCCCAGAAACCCTTAATTCTCAATGCTCAAATGATCAGTAGCTATAGCAGTGTTTGTGTGTGACACACACACACACACACACACTTGAACCTGGCATATTAAAACCCAACTTAGGATAATTCAACTTCGGGATAAATGCAAGGTAATACTGAAGTGATGCAGCTTTTTGAGTATGTAACAAACGCAAACTGAAGAAATCTGACCAGAAAGGAACATAATTTACTACTGGAAAAATGAGCAAAGAAAATGGGATTCCATCGGGATTCGAACCCAAGAAAATGTATTCTATTTCTCTTTTCTTAGGATCTTTCAAAAACAATAAAGAAAGTATAAGTCATAACATTAACCACATATATGCAATCAGAGCGCGACTGTATTACAATTTCATTAAACCCACAGAACTCAAATATGACGACTGTATAATCATACAGAGGCAACTACACACAGCGCTGCTTCGCATGCCGTCTGGTCGGGCTAAATGCACATAGGATTTGTGTGATGCAGCGCTGGTTACCTGACATAGCGCTGGTCACATCAAACCCCGGGTAAGATTCACCCGTGAGCGTCTTAACAGACTCTGGCAGTTCTGAGAGTTCTCCAGAGGCTACCCTGCGTCTACTCTGTTCGATCACAGGGTAAGAATTCTCCGGAAGCTCTCCAGAGGCTTTCCATCGCATTACATCTTAACAGACACAATCTTCTCCGAAGAACAATCTTTGCCGCAGGCTACCCCAAGGCTACCCTGCATTTTGTGACATGTTAAGAGGAGGCTGTAGTGTATATGTATTACCAGAAAATTGTTCTTGAGGGAAAAATTTAATCTACATTCAATACAACTGGCCGCCTGTCTATCAAAACTATGCTATTTTTCCGGCTACGCCAAGAAACCCGAGAGCATATAAGCACAGAGAACTAAAACAAAAACAGCCACTTACCGCGCACAGCTCCCATCCTCCGTTGAGTCGTCCTCTTTTTTTGCATGCGACCCATGGAGCTCAGAGGTCTCCAATGACTTGCTCTTCTTGTGCAACTGCTACCTCGTGGACTCACCGGAGCTGCTTCCTCCCGTAAATGGCAATGACCACGCTCAGGTCAGACCCACCCTTTTTGGCAGCTAAGTAACCTTACAGGTTTGTTACAGCAAGAGCTAATCATTTGCCTTCCCTGTTCAAGAAATGTTTTATTGTACAGAGAAACCACGGCCTCCGCCCTGGCTTCTCCACCGGACAGGACACTATGTATTTAGTAAAGCATCAGCACCTTATATACCATGCTCCCCCATGTCCTTTGGCAGCCTTATGACACTAGGGAACTTATTTAAACTTCCCGCTGCCATAAATTTCTTGCTTGGCTCACTCTCACCCTACACAAGTCACGGAGCTCCGAGAGTAAGGCTCAGTACTTTTCCATCATGCCACTGCTGCATTTCCCCACAACTATGGCGAGTGGCTTGACACCAAATTTCCTTCTGGCTCACTGGCTCACAGCTATGGCCGGCCATCCAAACTATTATCTCTATTGGGGCCTTCGAATTTTGGCGTCGGGCTCCGACACTTAGTGTCTCCCCCAGTTGGGGAATTGATGGAGACCTCCGGATGATTTTCAGATTTTTACATTTGAACCACTATAAATAAGTTATATTGAGGACAGAGTTTCAGAATTTATAATAATTGGGATGAAAAATAAGAAGATTTTGATATTTATAACAAATTGCAATGAACAAGGATGATGACATGGCAGGATCACCATAAAAATGCATGAGTTGGGGTTCAAGGAAGCAGAACAAAAGAAGGCGTGCATAGATTATACACAAATGAACTCGCAAGCTAGCGGTATTGTAATGGAATGACACTGCTACATTTCTGGAATATGTGAACCTCCTGTCATCATCCTTGTTCAGTGTAATTCATTTAAGGTTTTTCAAAGCATTGTTTCTCTACTCAGAAACCACAATAAATTCCACAAATCTATACATGGTGCTGTTCATTTATGTACTACATGATGTGAAATTATGAAAATCGCCTGGACTGCCCATTATAAACCCAGCCTGCCTTCACAGCGCACTCCCTTACTCACCTGTACTGGACCTTCGTCTCTTCCTAGCCTGCAATACTTTGATTTTTTTTTTTTTTTGTAAAGCCGGAGAACTACTCGCTTAGCTTTTTTATCCTATGTTTTGTTTTACCATGCAACTCTTTCCCCTTTTAGCTGTGCAGGATCCAAGACGGCTCCGCTCCCACAACTCCTGCAGCCCTTCTCTCACTTGTCCAAGCCGTTGCCAACAAACACGGCACTCCCCCTTCCCCCCACCGCCTGCCGGTACCTCCCGTGGGCTGGCGCCCACCACCTGCGGCTATAGCTACCCTGGCTAGCCCGGGTGGTATCCGCAGCGCCACCCACCCACCACCCCCTGCCCCGGATCCGTGCGGTGCCCTCCCCCCGCATGTACTGGCCGCAGCCGCCAGCCATGCTCATACCCTCGACCCCTTCATTGCTTCGGCAGACTCCGACTGGTCAGCCATCGACAACCACCCGTGGGCGCCACCCCTGCTAATGCAGAGCCCTCCCCCCCTCCCCATCACCACTATTTTCTTGGGGAGGAGGCACAGGTGCTCCTCCACAATCTAGGGGAGTACTATGCAGTCAAACCAGAACACGCTGAGCAGGAATAACAAGTCCCTCCTCTTCCGCACTTCCCCTCCCAAGCCCTGGCATTCCCCTTTTGGTGGACTTCCACCAAGAGTACAACTGCATGGCCGGGGAGGACCAGTTTCGTGGCAGCCCTGCCAATCTACATCACTCATTCTTGTTCAACCAAGCAACTACGAGCACTACTTTGCACCCAAATAATTAGCCCCTGAGGTGCTAGTGCTGGGCAATGACATTACTGGGGGAAATCCTATGCACCGGCGCTCCTTCATGGACAATGACCGCTGCTGGGCACAGATGGCTCAGCTCTTGGGATCAGTGATGCACCTTGCAGGGGTCGCAGGCCAGGCTCGACCCACCACTGAGAGCACTTGGGACAGCAGGAGGCATTCCTGGCAGACTCCTCTCCTACGTGCCCACTTGGCACGTCATAGTGGACAACCTCTTCATGTTGTTGGTAGTCTAAGGGGCTACTCTGTGGACTTGATCCACTCCTTACCTAATGGGGCCATACGATTTCCCTCCCCCCCCCCCCCCAGGCCTGCAGAACTTCAAGCCCTTGCCCGGAGACCACCTCCCTGCTGGTAAAAAGGGCAGTGGAGGAGATCACAGATCATCTGCGCCTCTCCATACCACCAATATACCTCATCCATCATCGTGAAAGCAGCTCGATCGCTACACACCACCAGCAGCGCCCAGCAAGACAATGGCTTCGCATCCTTGGGTGCCTAGCCAGCCTCTACGTGCTTAGAGATTGCAGGCTGTGAATGCGTACCGTGCAACTGCACATTCTTTGACACTACACCACACACTGTGACCCCCTTCTCAAAACCATTCTTGTTGCCCCACACGCCCATACCCTGTTTTGATTGTGGACTGCTCCTGCCTCCCTCACAGGGCAAGCCCATTTATACAGTGGTCCTATCTGTCACAGTTATGATAAACACCTTGCTGCAGGGCTGGAGTGCCCACTGCAGTGGACTTATAGCTCATGGCAGTTGACCATCCCACATTGCACAACATGTCAATGTAATGGAACTACGGGTGGTACTGCTGGCCCTCCGCCACTTTCGCCAGCTTGTACAGGGCTGCACTGTCCATGTCCGCATGGACAATACCACACTAGCGGCCTACATCAACAGGCAAGGGGGCATGTGCTCCATCCAGCTGAACACTTTGGCAGTGCAGCTATGGATGTGGTGCCGCTCACAAGACATCATGTCAATTGCCTTTTACATTCTTGGCAATGACAATCAAGTCACCAACTTTTATTGTCACAAGGGCTACATCTTCCATCCGAGTGGACCCTCCACATGGATGTATTTAAACTACTGATCCAAATGCTGGGCCTCTCAACATAGATCTCTTAGCATTAGCCCTAAATGCATGGCTGCCACGTTACTGCTCCCGGGTTCGCGACCTGGTAGCAGCAGCCCTAGACGCATTCTCCCTCAGCTGGAGCGATCTCCACGCAAACGAGATCCCGCCCATTCCCTACTCCTGCGGGTCCTACAGAAGACAAGGGAGGACCAAGCCGCAGTAGTTCTGATAGCCCCACACTGGTCAAAGAGGCTGTGGTTCCTGGAGCTGTGGAATCTGTTAGTGGGATGCCGGAGATTGCTCCCCAACAGATGCTCATGTGCAACTTGAGATTAACTGGCTACTACAACTGGTGCAGGGAGGGTGGAATTGATCCCTGCCCTGCACCATTAAACAAGATAGCTGACTTTCTTACCTCTTTGACAAAGGGCTAATGCTTGTCATCATCAGAGGCTACAGATCCGCTGTCGCTGCCATCCATAGCAGCTTTGAGGATGGCACTACAGTCTCTAATGTTCATGTTCTGACCTGCCCTGCCAAGGCCTTTTTTTGTCCAATGACCCCCTCGCGCAAGCTGCTGCCATTGTAGAGTCTACCAAAGGTACTCGAGACCCTCGCCTGTAAGCCTTTGAACCTCTCGCTGATGCCTCGCTCAGGGGCTTATCCATTCAATTCAATTCTATTTGTTCCACATGCTAAAAAGTATTAAAAAAACACAAATACACGGACATAACATATTGTACATTTCGTTTACATTGGAAACGAGAATGATGCAAAAAGATGTACAGTCAACCTTGGATACCTCGACGTCGGATAAGCCGAATATCACTTACCTCGGGGGCAAAATGAAAGTCCCTATTGTTCCTATGAAGTTTCCGTGTATTAAAGTTCGCGTAGCTCAAAAAAAATAACTCGAATTTCGGTTACCTCGAAGAGAAATCTACTGTCCCGATCTTAATTAACTTATTGTTTTTACCAGCATGTTGCTCGAATCAAAATTGCAAACATCACTCAGCATCTCGATTAAGCGCGCGTGGACAGCGAAGACATGTCACAAATCTTTTCACACTTGACTGTAAATATTCTAAGACCAGAACAATCCCGCGCCCAGGCCAAAGAAATACCCGGTACACAGCTGACAAGAAAAATCCCCAACACCTATACCTACACACGTACTCGGTTTGCACATAGCACCCATGCCAATAGAGTGCTTACGATAGCACTGCGCTCTGCCTCATCATCTTCTTTTCTTTAACCACTGTGTTCTGACTTTTGATCATGATAGTCATACCGTGCGTGTAGATTTCTTAACCGTCGTGGCACACCTGCTTAGGTGTTGACAGTTATATCTTTGGCATTAATCCCGGTCCACTGTCCAAACATCAATCTCCTGTGTAGTGCCTTCTTTTTAACTTTTTTTTTTGCCTTTCACAAAGTTTGTTTCATTTATTCTTCCCAAAGAATGCAAGCAATGAAAACTTCTTCTTTTTTTTTCCAGCAATGTGATTATGAAAATAGTGTGGTATATATGATCTGGAAGTATAGGTCGAGCATAATAAAGAATAGAATAGACAGGGCTCCATACAAACTTTTATCGGGCTACCAATATCATTGATTTTTGTTTTTTGGTGGTCAAAAGTAAAATCTGGTGACACAGAAAAATCAAGAAAAACATTAGAAAAACTAAATCAGTCCTACTAAACATAGAAAAATTAATATTAAGCATTATTGCATTGATACAGATGCCCATGTCTAAAACAAATGAATAGAAAATTCAATCATCTTATTCTGTGTTTTAAGATTTAGCAAATAGGCGTAGAGATTATTATAAAAGTTGATGCCTATATAATTTAGGAGGCCAAAACTTACGTTTGAAATGGGAAAGTGGGAGCATTTGCTGACATTTGTTAGCATCCGACATCCGACGAAAGAGCCAAAAGTTACCGTTATTCGTTTCTTATTGTAAAAACAATCATCCAACATTTGTGTGGCGCTCCGACAAAATGAGTCATAAGTCGCACGGGGAGTTTTCCCGTAATGAGCCGAAAATGGAGGGGAAGCACTGCTCGGGTCGAAAATTTTTTATGACGGATTTTGATTCCTTGATGTTTTATCTATTTGTACAGAAAATTTCAGCGTGTAAAAATGAGTACAAGTGTCCCAAATCACAGTTTTTCTGAGACAATTTTTTTCGGTTACATTTTTTTTCGAACGCTCGCCTTTGCGTTGCATTTCGCACCTATTGTTCTTGCCCGATCAAGACTCCGCCTCCGTTGCTAGGGCGTATGCTAATGAAGCATTGCTCTTGACCCCGTTGAAGACAAAACAAAGCATGGTGCGCGCGGCGGCGTCGGCAGCCAAGCGGTGAGGGCTTTAGAATTACGCAATAATAGTGAGCTGACCAAGGCTATCGATTGCATGACCAGAGAGTTTCGTTTGATACATGCACCACATTTCATGAAGTGGTGATTGATGTGACGAACAAATCGCGCTGAAAAAATTAATTCCAATGAACGATCACGCAAAATTCATGATACTTTATCAATGAGCTAATAAATGATAACATATCGAGCTTGAAACCTCTTTATGCATGTGTGTACTTTTACAACGGTTATTGGCCTCATTAATGAATTCATTCAAATAATCATAACTTTCGTTCCCTGGTATGTGACTTGCTGTTTAAAGTTCATCTTTGGAGATAAAGTAGGGCCTAAGTTGTCAATTATTCTCGTCTTTATAAAGTCGACAATTCGTGTGATAATTCGCCAAATGTATGTAATGCGTACTATTATTTCCCTGGTTAATAAAACTTATTGCCCTATTTGTTATGATGGTTTGGGCCGTGTCGGCATGGAGAGAAATCGGAAGACAAACATTATTAATGCCCAAAATAGCTCGTGTTCCCTTTGGAGGATATTCTGACTCTTGTCATCTGTGTATTCTTTAGAAGTATGACCTATTTGAGAAAGTGACAGAAAGCTGTGTCGCTACTCAAAAGTGTGCTTCTTCATTTTGTTTTGTTTTTTAATCAGAATGTTTGTAATGATAGCTGTTTGTCGTGTATTGCGTGTAGCTGACGTGTGAGAGGCAAAGTCTGCAAAGAATTTGGCTAACAGCTTTGCGAAGTAGCAGCGCTAATTGCCCATTGAATTGCGTATTCTGAGGAATTCCGAATGAAAGAACTCGGACGACAATGTTCACGCCTTGTATCCGAGTAAACCCCGCATCAACGAAGCCTTAAACAATGAAAGGTAAACTTCCTGCTATCAAGGGGTGGATAATCACGCAACCAGTATTCTTTCTTCGCCATTGATAGCAGAATCAGTGACGTAATGGAGCAACAGTGTTGGAGGATCGGCATTATGTCTGCTACCAATTTTAAAAGAATTTTTCAGTCCCCTTTGTGTTCAGAACCATAGTCAGGGACGCTAACTTACTTTATCTCCTACAAGCTATAGTTACTATCTTAAAACGTGAATTTTATGAAAGGTTAAAAGTGATCGCGGAATCAGTTCTTCTGCGTGACACCAGGCTTTTATAATAGCATACCAAGCTTACAACATCGTTTACCTGTATAGAAACGGCGGGGATACACACTTATCGCAATCATCCAGATTTGAGAGTGATACACTCAACTATCTTTCTTCATCTTTCCCCCGACAAAGACCATGGTAATTCAAGACAAACAAACAAACAAACAAACAAGCAGTTGCATTATATCAGAACGTAGAGAATTTTTGTGTTTCATGTATACCATCTCTTGATGAATAGTAGGCATTTGTTGTCGTTTTTACAGCGTTTCCTAATAAATGCCTATAGCGAAAACCCAACACAACTTTTATCAAGGATGGAAGGGAACTTAAATTTAGATATAACATAGTTTACAGAAATCAGACATGTAAATAAGGCAATCATATACATCCGCATGGCCGATTGTAATCTCTTACTTTGATAATCAAACATGATCGCCTGAATTTACGTCGTTTTCTAATTTCTTGAAGTTTGCCTCATTTTCTCTCTTTTTTTTAAACAATTGCTCGCAACATTTAAAAATCGTAACACAGTCTGCTACTCCACAACATAATGTTCCATTTGATTCGTCACTTATTGTTGGTCGGGTGACGCCAAATGTTGGAATCTCGAGCGATGATACATGGCATTTTGTTTGTTGGTTTTCGTGTCATCGCTCAAAAGAATTTTGACTACGATTACAGAGGTATCATCTACAAGACTTAACTGATGGTTTACAGAAGTGATCATCAATTCAGTAAGGATTAGTCAAGTCATGAATTCACTTTACCCATCATGTATAATCGAACTACGACATTGTTGGGGTAACTGCACCTTTTTATTCTCATAGTTCAAACTAATTCTTGACAAAATCAAAACAAACGAGATATGAAACTCGTCACACTGAAGACGAGTTAGGTGATACGCTTGGGGTCATCAGATGTCGGTCATCCGTGATCGACAAAAAAAAAGAATGTAATATAGCACCTTGAAATTATAATGAAATACTTAGTTGAACTTTCTTGGGCCTACATTATTCAGATCACATTTGTTTTTCTGTCACACAAACTAAGTGGAAATTCTGTGCGTGTGCGACTAAGTCGATTTACGGACTTTTTGAGTACGTACAGTGCATAAACTTAGACCCCGTTTACGGTGCGGGGCTGGGCCGAGCCGCGGCCGAGCTGCGGCCAAGGCCAACCTCAATTGCGAGGCCGAGCCCCGCAATTTAGTCCGTTTACACTGCCAGGCTCGGCCGCGCTTTTGATTCAAGCCTTTCAATATTTTGTCGTAGTGGCGCTCTACTTGTAAACAAACGCAATTTGGTATTGTCTGGTTTTCAGATCCTTTGCCAACTGAATTCCGTGGCGACGAAGTCGCCGTTCGGGCAAAGGCCTTTGCCGAAGGAGAAAATCCTTTGCAGGACAAAACCACCTTAAACTATACTAGTTTTCGACGTTGAAGTGGTTAATATCCTGAATAGCGAAATAGTACAGGCGAGGGTTTGGAAGCCAGACTAAAATTGGCCGCGCATTTAGCCCAGTTTGCGTTTACACTGAGAAAAAGGCCGGGCGCGACCGCGGCTCGGCCGCGACCGAGACCACCTCCAGAGCGTGGCCTAATGCGAGGCCAATTTTGGCCCCGCATTTGGCCTTTTGCGCGTTTACACCGAAATGAAGGTGGGCTCGGCGCGGCCCAGCCGAGGCCGAGCCTCGCACTGTAAACGGGGTCCAAGTGATCCTCGGCACGTACAATAAAACATGACAATTAAGTGTTTATAACCATCCTGGCTTTAACAGTGGCCTTTTAAAACATGACCTTTGACCATTATTTACATAACCAATATGACTCCCTCTAATCTCGCTATAACAATGATCAGTTCAGAGAGCTCTTACAGCTATATACAAGCTTGTGAGATTTACCAGCAGTAAAACCAATGAAGCCTCCGATACAAAACAAAGGATATAGAGCAAGTGAGTCTGTTTACATGAGAATGTGATTTATCCTGGACGAAAGTGATACCTCAATTAAAGAGAAAAGGGCAAAAGAAAAACGGGCCAAACGTACGGCTCTAGCGAAAGAGACATCACCTTTAACCATGTAACTATAGGTCTCCTCCAACTAAGAGTACACTTTGAACGTAAGCGTATACGTGAATGATAATTTATGACGATCTCACGTGAATGATAATTTATGACAATCTCACGTGATCGACACACATTCAAAGGGGACAGTTAGAAGTGGAAAGAGTGCTTAATTGTGTCATTAATTCCTAATCAATGACACCGCTACTATAGGCATATCATAATTTCTCATCTAAAATCAATGGCCTATAGGACTCATGCACCATTACTTGTATCGTGCATAAACTTTGTTTTTTAAGCTTTGAGTGAAACGTGTCATAATATAATTCTGTAATTCCATCAACAGTGATTGATATAATAAAGAAGAAAGATATATCACCGTATTGAACGCTTAGAACCTAACGGGGGGGGGGGGGTATTATAGCATGATACTCGGTTCTTTACTGCCCAGATGCCAACAACACCCATCACCCACGGCTACGAATAGAGAAACAGCCATGGTGAAAATAAAACTTTGCTTTCTCGTAGGCAGAATGACACAGAATCCCGTCAAACACACTTTTATTGGCAGGGATGGACATGAAAAAGTTCATTACTAATACTAAACAGCGTATGCATTCTATTCATGTGGCGCGAGATACCTCTATAGCAACAACTCCGTTGGTCGAACAATGACAACCTGAAATTTCAAAGAGATGAGCGAGACGCTGTATACACCTGGCCTAGAGTTAATTTATTCAGTTCTCATTCCTACTTCAAGTTGGGTTATGTTATTGTAATCATTCCCATCTGCAGTATAACAAAACCAAAGTGAGGAAAAGGGGAGAGAAAAACGAGAGGTGGCAAAAGGAAAACTGCATGCACAACTGCAATCCATATCATTGCATGTGACAAGTGAAGCAAATGTATTAGTTGTTATAGCAGTGTTTTATGAGCATAAACAGGCAAATAGACAGACAATGTCAAATATAAAAACCATCAATTTAATGTCAGAGAAGATGGTAAACAAGATGCATTGAAACTGTAACTAAATCGCTGCTCTTCTACTCGGTCACGGAATGTCCAACTTTATATTCAACAACAACAAAAAAATGTTAGGGGAAAGAAACAAATTTAGATATAACATTCTTAAATTAAAAACAAGAAAAAGGAAATGTCCACGTCAGGATTTTAAAAAAAAAAATGCCGCAGGAACATGCATTATATTCTAGATGGGAATACGGTCTTGATGCAAAGGTCCAATGATTGTCCAATAGATTACTTTAAAAGCAATCTGTGGTTCCCTTACCATCACCAGTACGACACCACAATGACGTCTCTAAAATCAATGGTAGCACATTTATCATTGCATCGTGCATTAACTCCCTTTTCCTAAACTACCAGTGGAACGTGTCATATTATAATCATTGTGTATTTCGATGAGTAGTAATTGACTTTAAAGAAGAAAGATAATGCAAAAAATTGAACGCTTACCACATTGCTTATAGGGCTATTCCAGTTTGGTACTGATCTGTTCTATTCTCCCAGATGCCAGCAACATATATCACCTATGGCTAACTAGTGAAACAGCCATGACAAAAATAAACGACAGAGAACCCCGTCATAATCACTACACTTGGAAAGGTGTTGCCCGAAATTCCTCATTATGAAGCAATATCAAGTCACTTCCTTCCCTGCCTGTCTTTAACTCCGTTATTTGGTCAAACAATAACAACCTGGAATTCCAAAGAGATAAGCGAGACGCCATGCACCTGGACTAGAGTTAATTAATTCAGTTCCCATTCCTGTTAGTTATGTAAACGTACACGTTCCTAAATATCCTGCTACAGTATAACAAGAACACTATGAAGAGAAAGGGAAAGAGAAAACGAATGGTGGCAAGCGGGGTACTGTTTCAAGGGGCAATTTACAACATTACGTGTGACAAAATTAATGAAGCAAACCCAACCTCCAAACTCCAATACAAAACAAGGGAAATAGAGTAGCTTTGTTCATGACATCAGAGTGAAGCTGAACTGCAGAAAAAAAGAAAAAAGAAATAAAAGGAAAAAGTCCTGCGGGACTCGATTAACTTCTCTCCTTCTGGTAGGGCATTATAAACACGCAGCGTGCTAAGCGATTCTGCCACACGGAAGATCCGAAGATCTTGTGCGAAACTTAAATCTATCTATGTATGCTATACACAACACAAATTTACATTGATATTCAGTAGGGATATTGTGTGTGTGTGTGTGTGTGTGTGTGCCTGTGTGTGCCTGTGTGTGTGTACGTTTACATGAAAACGTGATTTCTACATGGACGAAGGTGAATACTCTATAAAACAAAAAAAGCAAAAGATATTTTGTTTCGTGCTCTCATGGGGTTTGAACCCGTACGTGTGCAACCTCACGTCTTTTGTGACATCGCCTTTATCCTCTCGGCCATGTACGTCTTGACGAGAAAATATGAGGAACGTAAGCTTATATGTGAAAGATGATTCAGGAATCGTTTGGTCCACATTCCATTCTCATTTTCAGTTTTTAGCTGCAAAATTATCAACCTGATGAGGAGATTTGAAAAAAATAAAATGCATGATTACTGCAGCTTATTGTCTGAGCTACCACATACTTAAGTTTCAGAGGAAATGGAGCAAAATCAGCTGAGATAAATGTGCTTAAACGTTGTCAAGTCAATGCATGGTTTAAAAAAACAATCACCTTCCATAGACATAACACGTCAACTTGTCTGATTTTGAGTCTTTACCTTTAATCACAATTTGAAGTATGATGGTAAGTCTTCTCGAACTAAGAGTGTGGAACGGAAGCTTCTACGTGAAAGATGAATCATGACGATCAACCGTGACTGACACATCTTCAAAGGGATCAGTTATTACAGGTGGAAGCCCTCGTGCCAAGATATTGTCTCAGCAATTCCAAAGCAATGATACCCTTACATATAGGTATACCATAATTTCCCTCTGAAATCATTGGTATTATTCATGTACAATTGCTTGCCTTGTCCATAAACTTTGCTTTACAAACTTTCAGTGAAACGTGTCATAACATAATTCTGTAACTCCATTAGCAGTGATTAACTACATAAATAAAGATATATCAAATTGAACGCTTAGCGCGTATAACTAAGGGGGATTTTAGCCTGATGCTGTGTTATTCACTGCTCAGATACCAACAACACTCATCACCTACGGTTACGTATAGAGAAATAGCCATGACGAAAATAAGGTTTTCCTTTTCTTTGGCAGATAGACACACAACCCCTTTGAACACACTATAATTGACATGGAGGGACATGAAAAAGTTCATTACTACTACTAAACAGTGATGCCTTCTACTCATGTGGCACAAGATACCTCTATAGCAACATAAAACCTGTCTACAATTCCGTTATTGGGTCAAACAATAACAACCTGGAATTTCAAAGAGACGAGCGAGACGCCATACACCTGGCCTAGAGTTAATTTATTCAGTTGCCATTCCTGCTCCAGTTGAGTTATGTAAATTATTTTCCGACCTGTCTTGTGCAGTGTAACAGGAACAAATGTAGAGAAAAGGAAAGAGAAAACGAAAGGTGGCAAGCGGGGCACTGTATACCAAGGGCAATTTACAACATTACGTATGATAAATTTAGCAAATTCAACCTCCAGCCTCCGACAAAAAAAGGGGGGGAACTTGAGTGTCTGTGTGTCGTGGGGTAATGACATCGGAATGAAGCTGAACTGCCAAAAGAAAAACAAAGAAAGAGAGGGAGAGAAAAAAAATAATAGCGTCCTGCGGGTCCCGAACATCTCGTCCTAAGGTAGTGCATAATGACCATGCAGCGCGCCAAGCGACTATAAAGCCACACGGCTGTCCCGAAGATTGGATGTGAAATTTATATCTTTATACCATAATAATATATACAACATGAAAAAGTTCATTACTACTACTAAACAGTGATGCCTTCCACTCATGTGGCACAAGATACCTCTATAGCAACATAAAACCTGTCTACAACTCCGTTATTGGGTCAAACAATAACAACCTGGAATTTCAAAGAGATGAGCGAGACGCCATACACCTGGACTAGAGTTAATCAATTCAGCTCCCATTCCTGCAAGTTATCTAAACGTACATGTTCCTACCTATCCTGTTACAATATAACAAGAACCAATGAAGAGAAAAGGAAAGAGCAAACGAAAGGTGACAAGCGGGACACTGTAACAAGGGGCAATTTACAACATTAAGTGTGACAAAATTAATGAAGCAAACCCAATCTCCAAACTCCAATAAAAAACAAGGGAAATAGAGCAGCCGTGTTCACGGGTTACGTATACTTGATAAAATAATACGATAAATGACATCGGAGTAAAGCTGAACTGCCGATAAAAATAAGAAAAAGAAAGAAAGAGAAAACTCCTGCGGGAGTCGAACTTCTCGCCTTCCGGTATGGCGTTATGAACACCCAGCGCGCTAAGCGATTACGCCACACGGCTGTCCTGAAGATCCTATGCGAAACTTAAATGTATGATAAAACTATCGTCACAGTGCTGACTGAGATGGCGCTATTCAACTTCCCACAAGTGGCCGCGTGGATTCGACCAATATACAGTTGCAAAGAACAATCGGGAATCGTTCCGTACAGATTGCATTCTCATTTTCAGTTTTTAACTACAAAATTGTCGACCTAATGAGGAGATTTGAAAATATAAAATGCATGATTACTGCAGCTTATTGTCTGAGCTACAACATACTTAAGTGTCAGAGGAAATGGAGCAAAATCAGCTGAGATAAAGGTGCTTAAACGTTGTCAAGTCAATGTATGGTTTAAGAGAAAATCACCTCCCATAGACATTACACGTAAACTTGTCCGATTTTGAGTCTTTACCTGTAATCACAATTTAAAGTATGATGACGTCATCAAATTCCAAAACCATGACATGGACTTGAAAGGCAAATGTTCAAATTACAACATATCCGAATTTGGGATAATATTGAGCTTAAACAACAGAGATACGAGCAAATGAATGTCAGAAACAGTACCTCAAAAAAATCAATTCCACTTTTTTTATTTAAAATGACGATATGATCACGTCATCGAGTTTTCCTGGCAATATTGATACTTGGAATGTTATTTACAATTCATATGCTTTTGTAATATGCAATAGAAATATAGGGTCAATGGACGATTTAAAGAGCTATGCCGAAATAAACAAAGACATGTTTTTTCACTATATTTGCAGAAAGACGCGCGCGCGGAATTTCAACTTTGACGCCAGTGCATTTCTTTGTTATAGGTCAACATCGATCGGAAATCAATGGATATTGTTACTCAAAGTATCAGGAATCCAAATCAGTCAAAAAAAATGCATTTTCATGTTGCTTACGCCCTCTGCGCGCGAAATTGCGCGGACGGACGCGCACGCGAGAAAATGTTTGAAACGCTTACAATTGTCTGAAACTTCGAGATTTCCCATTGGGAAGTCGTTTTGAGCCTTTTAAAATTTTGACGCGCGTAATGAAGACCTGGGTAACTAGCGTTAAAAAGTAAGATAGAGCGTGACCTGAACTTTATGTCCACCGAAAATGATACAGAAATGATATCCAGTTATGAAGTTATGATCGATCATGTGACAAGGTCCGAAAATCACAAAATGGCGCCTAGATGACGTCATAGATATGTTACTGTCATGAAAACCTTATTGTGGCTAGATTTTGTCATGAGACATGTTGACTGAAAATGTCATGTTATTCCGATGTCATTGTTGAGATATTGACGACACAAAATGTGGCAGAAAGAAAGAAGAATAGAAAAAAAGAGAAATTTTGACAATCACAATAGGTGATACGCTGATAGCGTATCACCTAATAATTCTTTATATAATTTCTCAAAATACTCAAAAGATGGCCTAAATCAAAACGTTCTACAAAGATTGCATACGGCAATCTTTACTGGCCTAAACAAGTTTTCTAGAGCTATCAGTTCCCCCTATGACGATGACTTCGATTGCGTTTTGAACTTGTATCGAACTACTTTCAAAACAGCTATTACCTTTATAGGCTAGTTCGATTAATAAGCCAGTCTTTTGAATTTATAACCAACATTCATAATCGTAAACATACAGTAACATAATACTGTCAATAAAAGTTGGAAAATGTAAATGCTATAATAGTAGCGCAAAATAAATGAGTAACGATTATCTTCATACATTCTAATTCCCAAGTGATGTCGCTACGAAAATGACACGTGGTTTGACGACTGCTTCAAGCAAATAAAAGTAAAAAGGAATGGGATATACTTCTAATGATAGTACCACGCCGTACAATGCATTTCACTGTATTTGGTAACGTTTGGTTACGTTTCTGTGCGCTTTGCGTACGGAAAATAAAAGGCAGATTGATGCTATTAACATGCTAACACACAACGCATTCAAAATGTTTTTGAAATACACCGTGTACAATATAATGTTTTAGTATACGGTTTGAAACTTTGAATTTGCCAGTCCTTTATAAAGTTATAACCAGGGTTATTACATTATCAAGCAAAAAAGTATTTAGGGATTCGGATTTGCGCAGAAGACTAACAGTGCTACATTTGGCGATCGTTCGCAACAGAGACAATCCTCTTCAATAGATATACAATGTAATTCTGTTTTCATGAATTGAAAGAGAAACGAAAAGAAGTCAACTTTTTAACTTCATTTAGCTTTCTCACCAATTGAACTTGATTAGATCTGCCATGCATGATATCACTGTGTGTTCTATTAATTCTATCAAATTATTTAATCGGCGTGCTTGTTTTTTATGCAGAATATCACAGGTAAGTTTAAGTCATGACGTTCATAATGTTTGTACATATGGTGTGTTCGTTGTTTTGTATTTTCATTTTTAGAATATATCATGTATCCATTATCTGATTCTGACCACGAAAATATGGCAACTGTTTAAATGCGGAGTATGTACTGGAAAACTAATGTCTCCTGCCAGTATAGACAAACTAATTTCTAGTCTATCCCCGCTTGAAATGGAAATGAAATTTAAAAAAAAAATGAAGTTCGACTTTCAGCAGATTTCAACCGTTTTGTATAGTGCCTGATTCATGTATTGGACACAATTCTTTAGCACATAAGAAATCACACAACTTTCGGGAATAAATGTATGTCTTAATGATTGTATCTCATGGAAGAAAATTCGTCTCCTTGCCTGAGTTTTAGCTTCTTCCTTTTCAAGCTTGCGGGAAAGAAAAAAATAGTTGAACGTCAATCGCAGTCATAAAGAGAGGCACATCCTTAAAGATAAGCACAGGAGTACTGAGACACAGTACGAAATAAAAACGGGTCTTTTATCACTATTGACAACGCATGACATTGAAATGCTTTTTTTTTCGGGGGGGGGGTGGTTAATACAATTGATTATTCTGAAGGTTCGTTAATCACACAATGAAATATGGTTCGCTATTAGCTTAGGTTCTTTAACAAGAAAATTAAATGCGGTTCCTTTTCCGGTGGTTCCTTTACCCGAAAGTAATCAAGCAATCATTTTTTTCTAATAAGGTTTGTGAATACAAAACGAAGTGAGGAAGGCCTAAGTATTAATTCTGAATATTTGTCAGTATAATTATCTATACTCCACTTCTCAAATGCAGGAGAATTGTAACTGCAAATGTGATGTTAAAAAAAAACATTAAGCTTAAGCTACAAGTTAATGGTCCTTTATATGCTATGGTATTACAAAAGTGACTGAGAATAAGAAGTGTATTTATGATACAATCATTATAAACCCAACGTGAAGCTGTCAAGCCTACATCAACCTTTGCTTCTGATACGTATATAATGTGCAGCATTGGCAAGCGTGATAAGCGATAATTACTGTGCACCTAACGCCTATAAAGGAAATGTGTCTAATATGGCGGGAATTCAGAATGTTACGGCTGTATACAGCTGCAGCAGAACAGACGCGAAAGCAGTCTTTGATGCTCTGCAACATTACGACCATGTGCGTAATTTGAGGGTTTTTAGTACATGCAAAGAACACGATCTCAAAAGACGACTATCGTTAATCAACTTCATTGACTTTTTCTACCGATGCTGTCTTTTGAACCTCCGCCTACAATAGGTTCTCAGGTTCTATTTAGGTATTGGTACTTGCTAAAGGCATCCTCTTTAGTTTCCATTGACAACAACATAGGAGGAGAATGGAAGCGATCAAAGCCCTCGCTAAAAGACGCTTCTCGTAATACGCATTGAGTGCCTTTTTTTCTTTCTACTGTTTCCTATTGTTTGTGAGTTAAAAACTTGCGGCAAAATACAACGCAGCCGACACACTACGCGTACCGACTCATTCATACGGCGGCAACGGCACGGACACAAACGCGCCGAAGTTTACATTCGGACTGCCGTATTGGTCAGAGTCGTTAATGATAGACCTGCCCTGCGATTGGTTAATTATCTTACACGGGTCTAGGGCAATTACCCCCTGGGCAATTACCCCGGACCCTTGCCCTGGCCCTAATCCTAATCCTAATCCTGAATCTAATCCTAACCCTAACCCAAACTCCTAACACTAAACCTAACCCTAACCCTAATCTTAACTCTAACCTTACCACTAACCAGTATTTAGCCGGGTGGTAATTGCCCTCTGGGGGTAATTGCCCGGATACGATCTTACACACTCAAGCTATCGCCTTATATGGGAGTGCGTGCGATGGAGGGTAAACGCCGTCGCTAAGCAGGACTGTTGTATTGTTTCGTCCCATGAAAGAAACAGGTTGTGAGCTTGAACATAGCCTGAACTTTGAGAGCGATTTTCTCCGTTATTTAGAAAATGGACTGACATCATAAGCGTAGTTAATATTCATTTTTATGATCTATAGGGATGTCGAAATGAGTTGTATTACATATCAGTGTAAAGCTTAGAGTCTGTAAAATTCACATATAGGCATAACTACGATTTCATTTTTTGCGACTTTTGACTCATTCCGACGGAGCGCATCACATTTATTAGTATGTTAGCACCTTACAGAGCCGAATCTGTAACTGTTAATCATTTTTGAATGTAAAAGCAAACAACCGACATTCATTTTAGCATCTTATGGAGCTGAATGCTATCCTTATCCATTTCCAAACGTGAAAGCAAACATCCACTATTTTTTAGCATCTAACTGAGTGGATTAATACCGTTAATTATTCCCAAAGGTTAAAGCAACAATCTGTTATTAATTTTTGCGTCGTACAGAGCAGAATATTACCGTTATTCATTTTAAACATCCGACATTTATTGTCCCCGCCGAACGAGTTCGAGCAGGGGACTATGAAACGGGCTCTGTACGTGTGTGTGTCCGTGTGTCCGTCCGTGTGTCCATGTGTGCATGCGTCCGTGTGTGATCAAAATGTTCAATTCGTTACTTCTCTGTCATTTATGAGCTGATTTTGATTCTGTTTGCTTTATATGAGAGCACTACATGGGAGCTTTGAAACTTGTACACAGAATTTCAGTTGTGACCTTTGACCTTGACCTTTGACCTATATTGTACATTTTGCTACAAAATGCTACTCCTTCGCCATTTCTAACCCAATTTCGATTCCGTTTGCTTTATTTGATGGCACTAGTTGAGGGCTTCAAAACTTCCACCACAGAATTTTGACCTTTGACTTCTTTGACCTTTGACCTTGATTTTTTGACCTGTATTGTACATTTTGCTACAAAATGCTACTCCTTCGCCATTTCTAACCCGATTTCGATTCCGTTTGCTTTAAGTGATGGCACTAGGTGAGGGTTCAAAACTTCTACACAGAATTTTGACCGTTGACTTCTTTGACCTTTGACCTTGATTTTTTACCTATATTGTACATTAGCTACAAAATGCTACTCCTTCGCCATTTCTAACCCGATTTCGATTCTGTTTGCTTTAAGTGATGGCACTAGGTGAGGGCTTCAAAACTTCTTCACAGAATTTTGACCTTTGACCTTGATTTTTGACCTATATTGTACATTGCATGGCTACAAAATGCTACTCCTTCGCCATTTCTAACCCGATTTCGATTCTGTTTGCTTTATGTGATGGCACTAGGTGAGGGCTTCAAAACTTGTACACAAAATTTTGACCTTTGACTTCTTTGACCTTTGACCTTGATTTTTGACCTGTATTGTACATTTTGCTACAAAATGCTACTTCCGGTGGGGACATATATTACGCACTGCGTAATTTCTACTTTTCCTTGTTTTATTTTCGTACGGAGCCAAATGTTACTGCTGTCCACTTCCGTAAGTGAAATGAATCAACGGACAATTATTTTATCATCGTACGGAGCTGAATGTTACTGTTTTTCATTTTTGAATGTCAAGGAAGACATCAGACATTTATTTTACCATCAAACGTAGCTGAATGTTACTGTTATTCATTTCAAAATGTAATAGCAAATATCCAATATTTTTTGAGCATCGTATTGGGCAGAATGTTACTGTTATTCACTTCCAAACATGTCAAACGTAAAAGCAATCATTCGACATGTATTCTAGCATCTTCCGGAGCTGAATGTTATTGCCATTTACTTTCGAACGTAAAAGCAAACATCCGGCATTTATTTTATCATTGTACAGAGTTGAATATTATTGTTATTCATTTAAGAACATCAAAGTAAACATTCGACAATTATTTTAGCATCTTGCAGAGCTAAATGTTATTGCAATTTACTTTTGAACATAAAAGCAAACATCCAGCATTTATTTTATCATCGTAAGGAGTTGAATATTACTGTTATTCATTTCAAAATTTAAAAGCAAACATCACACAGTTATTTTAGCATCATATGGAGCAGAATATTACTGCTATTCACTTTCGAACATAAAAGCAATCATCTGACATCTATTTTAGCATCTTCCGGAACCGAATGTTATTGCTATTTCATTTCGAAAGTATAAGGCAATTATATCCAACTTTATTTAACCATCGTACAGAGTTGAATATTATTGTTTTTCATTTCCGAACGTCAAACCAAATATTCAACATTTATTTCAGCGTCTTCCGGAGCCGAATGTTATCCTTATTCATCTCCGAACGCAAAGTCAAATATCTGACATTCGTTTTAGCACCATATGGAGCTGAGTCTTATCGTTATTTATTTTCAAAAGTATGAGCAAACATCCGACATTCATTTTAGTATCATACCGAGTCAAATATTACCGTTATTCATTTCCAAAATTAAAAGCAAACGTCTGACATTTATTTCAGCGTCTTCCGGAGCCAAATGTTATCCTTATTCATTTCCGAATGCAAAATCAAATATCTGACATTAGTTTTAGCATCATACGGAGCTGAGTCTTATCATTATTCATTTCCAAAAGCATGAGCAAACATCCGACATTTATTTTAGTATCGTACCGAGTCGAATATTACCATTATTCATTTCCAAAATTAAAAGCAAACATTAAATCTTACGGAGCCGATTGTTACCGCTGTTCATTTCAAAAGTAAAGGCAAACATCCGCCTTTTTTTAGGTGGTGCGATCGGGCCATCAAAATCTTTACTTCTGAATTTTGATTTTAATTCTGATTTTCATTCAATTCATTCATATAAAAGTCGATTCAATTCCAATTGAAAAGCATGCAAACAGTCAGTAGGCACTATAACAGATACCATGTTGAACATCGATAAACGTCAGATAAGTCGAAGAAAATTCGACGTACGCATACCTCGAAATTCGCGTACGTCGAACCATTTTCTTCAGTCCCGACGAATTCGAGGTATCCGAGATTGACTGTACTTAGCATGTGTGGGAATCAGAAAAACAACATATAGGACTTATCAAGAATGATTCCCTTACAGATGAATAGGATACAAATTGCAATCAAAGATATACATTTTAAGAGTAAATCTATATCATTAGAAAATATATACTAAATCGCAAATAAGAAAAGACAAACACACTCAAGAGACAACAAAGCAAAAAAAAAAAGGCAAATACCCCAAGAATTATTCAGCTGAATTTTGAATTAAAAACGATCTATATTTACATCTGAAAGATGAGAGTGTAGGACATTCCTTGATAATAGCAGGTAACTCATTCCAGCACTTAGCTCCAGTATATCTAATTGTAGTCTTTGAAAACTTACATCGGTAAAAGGGTAAACATATGTTATTAGCACATCTAGTGTTATAAGTATGAAACTGCACTATTTTGGATGAATGACTTGTGGAAGGTGACAGGTAAAATGCCTTTGAAGTACGAAAACATAAATATGGCCATTTGTAATTGCAAAATTTGATCAATTTTTAAAACTTTTATTTTCTTAAATAATGTTGCAGTGTGCTCAAAAGGGTTTACATCACAGACTATTCTTACTGCACACTTTTTTAAGGGTCAATGCTTAGACTGGTGTCATAGAGCTATCTGAAAGGTAGACATAAGAACTTCAGTTAACAGTGCACTATCATCAGAATTACAAGTAAATCATAGGGTACTGCAAGGATCTGTTTATGGTCCTATATTGTTTTTGTATCATATCAACAATTTACCGTACTGATCAAACATCTTTCTAAATGCAGATAACATTGTCATATACTTCTTTAATATAGATCCCAATAAAATCAAAAATGTACTTCATGAAGAATTACATGTAACGTAATGTGTGGATGAATCGTAGAAAGTTGGAAGTAAACTGCTCAAAGACTGTCACCTTGTTAATCGGTACAAAATATATGCTTCAAAAACATACTGAACCTAAGAATTTAAAAAAAATTTATCTAAAGTTGGAAATTTCAAATATCTAGGTATTATTATTAATTCAGAGTTAAAATTGGACCTTCATATTGGGGAATTGTGTCGAAAGGTCAGTCAGATGATGAGTTTGTTTTTTTAGGGGGGGCAGAGTGAAAGGATTCATCAATGAATCTGTCAAAATGAATCTGACATTGATGATAGAGTATATTTTGTTTTGGTGTCAATAGAGGGAGCTGGTGACATGTAGACAAATATTTTGGAATAATAATTTAGATATGATTTGAATGGTATGTGACAGGAATGTGTGGTTAGGGTGCGGTTGTAAAGTGAGTGGGAAGCGAGAGAGAAGAGTTGTATTTGAGGCTTGCTGGCGAGAAGGTGCGCAGACGGTTTGACAAGCCAAGAGCAGGGCCTGAGCATCATTGCATTTAATAAGCCAGTTCGTAGTTCCACTTTGCGCATGAGCACAAAAAGGTCATTGGTACCAAAGCGCATGATGGTTTTTAAATTCACGGAGATAAGCATCTGTCATATAATGATTATTCATGCAATCCTTGTACATGATACTTGCCATTACATCCACCTGACTGCAAACCTGGTATTTGGCATTACGAATATAAACATGTTTTAATGCATTCAGTACAAAACAAAGAAATGGATGCTTTCCCCGAGGGTTGTTTGACGGACCATCCTGGTCACCTGGTCTCGCTGTGCAAGCTCATTTTTGTTTAACACGAATTCCATAAATTGTTACGCCGGGCAAACTTACCGGTACGCATTATAACGTTGCTTATTTGAATGTGAAAGAAGTGCCTAACCAACAAAGAAAATAGAAAGGTCATTTGTACCAATGTGCACATGAGCTAATTACGAACTGGCTTATTCAGCTACGTCGCTTGGTGCATTCCCCATAGACACCACTTGCCGTCACTCAAAAAGAAAAATGGACCGAGAAGCTGTAAGTTTGGCAGAATTTGGTATTATTACTTAATGTAGCACCCGGTAGGAAAGAAGATTTTTTTTTTTTGAATTGATTAGAATGGTAGTAAAGAAAGGTTTATGTTACAGAGTATAAAGCAAAGACACCACGTGAGGTTCTTGAAATATAGCTTGAAATGATGCTTGTCTTTGTGTACGTAATGAGCCGAAATATTTAAGCCAGAGAGAGGTTTGGTAGCGAGAGGGTTAGGTTGTTTGTATTATGCCAAAAGTGAGATCGTTTGAGTATAAGAAATAGCAATTAGATTTTAATCTTAAACGATGAGTTTTGTTGCTGGTGTAATTGCTACGATACTTTTTTCTGATAATTGTAAGAATTATGATATTATTAATAATATCGATCTATATCTATTGATACGCATCTACGCCAAGGACGATATGTATGAGGATCGATAAAGTGCAGCTGTGAATCGATTCAGAAATTAATGTTCAGAGAAAGTATGTTTTCCGTGAAATTCGGATGGGAATTTTAAAAACACAAGAGATACAGTGTAATAAAGGAGTATATATGTAAAGTTAGTAAAAGAAGTTAGAAAAGAATGAGCTTTTACGGGAGAGATTTGCATTGTTTCGTAGATTAATCCTATCGCTGGATTGTGATAACTGTCCCATAATTGTGTGATTTTTAAATTCATCGCGGGTTTCATAATGTGTAAGTATTGCTACGCTTATGCATTTCATTGTATGGCAATTTATTGCAACAGAACCGAAATGTGCCATAAACTTTTATATTCTTTTGTAAGAAAGGTTAAAATGAATATGAAAGGAGAAAGTTGATGTGATAATAAGCTGAGGATGTTCAGATATACTTATGCCTTAACACATTACTGCAAGGTTGAGCACAAATGTTGTATTATAGGATTTGAGGATTAAATAGTTGGGTAGAAAGGTATTTTGACAAGGGATTTGTTATATTTCTAGCCATCCGTATTCAGGCACTGAGTATCCGGACTTGTCCGGAGGACATATCCGGAGTCGGATACCGCCTCGTCTTTGAGTCTTCGAATAATCCCACGCCCAGCTGCGGACAGAAACAGGCAGACACCCGCGAACCGGACAGTGTATCCACGCTACTCGACCGTGTGTATCCGGCCACGCCGTGCCGCCACACCCGTATACACTTCACGCCGCGACGGACTGCAGGAACAGGCGTCAGCCACCTCGCGTGAACCGCGTATCCGACGCCAGGATCCGGCTTCGCCTGAGCAATACTGTACAGTCAACACGCGGTTGTCGACAACGGGAAAGTGCCTTTGATATTATGTAGGGACTTTATTCACAGGGGGTTTTTCATACGTAGAAATGCACGTGCTCATATAGGTGCTCATTAGAAATGAGGATACCATAAAACAATTTGTTTATATATATATATTTTTGTCTTGCCTTTTTCTTCCCGAAAAACTTGTTTTTTTCTTTCGGTGAGTTTGTATTGACATTCGGGAGACAAGATCCCACATTGCACCGACTTTGTTTAAATAAAAGAGTCGGATGACACAATTGATTTGAAACGATAATTCACTGTGTTCAGTTTATCATTGCGGTCGTCCTCCGAGAAACCCTTTGACAGAATCAAGTATGAAACTACTGTATAATTCTGAAATCCTACCACATTTTGATTATGGTAATGTGATTTGTCATTCAGCAGCCCAAACCCATGTAGAAGCGTTGCAGAAATTACAGGGAACAGAGCAGGCAGCACAATACTGAAAGTAAAGTCATTGGAACATATTTTCATTTTGAGGGATTGCTTTGTGATATATGATTGTAAAATATGTTTGGTATTATTCGAACACTATTACAAATCTTGGACCCCGTGGAAGAACAGATTTATCAAGTAGATAGATCCTATTCATGTGCCTCTTTTGTGTAGAAGAAAAGAGTATGTGAGCCCGTCAGTGCATGCTCTATTCATACGTCGTGCGCGATTGATATTTTACATTCGATGGCACATGTAGTTGGCCGTGAAAAGGGGATACATATACCACTTGACTGCTTTCACACATATGGATTACCTACCTGTCTGTTCTCTGTCAACCTGCAACAAAGAATCTCATTCGGAAGCATTGGAGGCTTTTGAAGAATTGCTGGAGGAATGGATAAATAAGAGGCAACCAAACTAGAGGCAGATTGATTGGTCCAGGAAATCACAATTTTTTTTTCATCTAAAAAGGGATGAAATGTATTTCTCATGTCACTGTGGTTTTCGATTGCCATATCAATCACTTAAGCCCCGCTCACACAGCACTCCACGTCTAAATCACGTACAAAAAGTTATGAAAATCTGGTGGATGTGGTCGTAAGTTGTTATCTTTGGTAAATTTTGGTTTAGCCGTGCTTTGTACGGGGTATGGCCCTCGGCGGCTGTTCCACTGCTGAAGCACTGCCTAAGCACGGCTAACCACGTCCAGCCACGTGTATGTACGCAGAAAAATCCATTTGTCAGTGATAAGCCGCTAAACACACGCTATTTCCTGTGATACCAACGCGTAACACGCATCTGATGACCGTGCTCTACCAGTGACAGACCGCTAAACTTTCGCGTCTTACCGCGTCTCCCCAAGTTTTAATCACTGCCGGAACATGGACTATCACGTGTGTTTCACCTGTGTTGCACGTCTTTACCACGTGTGCGGCCCAGGTTGTCTGCGGGCTAAAATTTTTAGCAGTTCATCACTTTTGCCGCGTCCAACGCCTTTCCGATTTTTCCACACGTCCTGCCACTTCTATAAGTCGACCGTAGCTCATCTTAAACTCGACATCAACGCAAACAACATCGTCTGCTTCACGGGAGACCACTTTTTGACGGGTTTTGGCCGTGATTAAGCCATAAAGCGCTATGTGACCAGGCTTTTAGGAAATTGTTTTACAAGTCCAATTTCCCACAATTTAATAATTAGTGAAAGAATACTAGAGTGACATTTGTCAAGCAATGGTGTATCTATAGTTATGAGACAACACAGAGTTTTAAAGAGGAAATTCACCCTGAAACTGAATAAACTCCAAAAGAATTAGGGGAAAAAATCCCTACAGAACGTTCTAAAATGACAAAAATTTGATAAGTAAGGTATGACATTTTGAAATTTCACATCTTTTTATGCCTCCGCAACGAAGTGGCCGAAGGCATTATGTTTTCGGGTCGTCCGTCCGTCCCGTTTTGTTTTTGTCGATATCTCAAGAACCGTGTGGTGGTTTTACATCAAACTTGGTATGAGGGTATATCCTTGGGGGATAATACTTTGTGTGGATTTTAGGGTCACAGGGTCAAAGGTCAAAGGTTATTTTGTGAAAAAAAAATTGAAATTTCATGTTTTTCTCCATATCTCGCAAATGGTTCAAGGTATCGTCATGGAACTTAGTATATATGCTTGTACCGATGGGCAGTGATTATCTAGGGAAGTTGGGGGTCATGGGTCAAAGGTCAGGGGGTCAAAGGTCAAGGTCAACTCCTCAAAATATCACTACTTTCCTTATATTTATGCAATGAATGAAGGGGTTTTTTTTTAACTTGATGTATACATGTATTACCCAATATATATTCTGTGGGAAGTTTCTTGCCAAAAGGTCAAAGGTCAAGTGAAAGTGCTGAATTGCACTCTTTCCTCCATATCTCAAAAGTAACTCAAGGTATCATCATGAAACTTACATATTTATGCATGTTCAACCTAATAGTGATTCTCTTTGGAACTGTGAGGTCAAAGGCCAGGTTTAGATAATGCTATTTTCCCATTTGTTACTGAAATTATACTTTTTCTCAATACCTTGAAAAATTACTCAATGCATAAACTTATAAAAGGGTCAAAAGTCAAGTAAAAATCATCAGTTCCCCAAATACCTGCACTCTGACATTTTAATCATTCATCCAATTGAACCTAGTTCTAGGAAAGTGAACATTCAGCACATTTGTGTCAAACCTGTCATTTTAATATTTTGCCAATTGTTTGAAACTGTCATCACACATTGTCAAGACATTGTACTATAGACCTGTTAGGAGAACCATGCATTATGGCGGAGGCATATCAGTCGCCGTAGCGATATATCTAGTTAGAAAACATTTCTTGATGAAGTCCTTATGAATATTCAAATGAGCAAATTGATGATGTCATGCCCTCACAATTGTTATATGAGTGTACCACCACCCACGCATAGTGTGTGTGGAGGTATATATGAATCACTCTGAGGTCGGGTGACCGGGCAGTCGGGTGGTCGGTCCGTTATGCATTGCCATTGCAACGGGAGATTTTCATAAAACTTGTGGATCAAACTATTCTCTCATTTTTTGAGCAGTTGACCCCAAATTTGGCATGTGTGACCGCTATCAAAGGTAGATGTGCAAGACACCTTTTTCGTTAGTATCACATAATGCGCTGCCAAGCAATGGCAGTTTGCCTAAGATTTGTGGTTGGAACTACTCTCATTTTTTGAGCAATTACACCCAACTTTTGCATGTTTGACCACTTTCAAACGTAGATGTGCAAGACACCTTTTTCAGTAGTATTGCATAATGGGTTACTATGGCAATGGCAAATTTTCATAAAAATCTTACAGAATGTTGTGGATCAAACTACTCTGTCAGTTTTATAGCAATTCAGTTAGAATTTGGTGAATAGGATCAATATACTATGTAGTTGTGCAAGACACATTTTTGTGTGTTTGAATAAATCTGTTGCCATGGCAACAGCAGTTTTTATACCAATCATACATAAGTATGTGGAATGACCTAACTCCCTGAGTTTTATTTAACATACTATTTGACTTCAAGTTTGGCACATGTGACTGCTACAGTATGTAGATGTGCAGAATGTATCTTCTGTCAATGTTGAACAATGCACTGCCATGGCAACAGCATTTATTCACTGAAAACTCCCTCAGTCTTTGGGCATTTGACTTGAAATTAGCACATGTGACAGCAATACATAGTACGTAGATGTGCAAACTTAATCTTTCATCATTATTAAACATTGCGTTGCCATGGTAACAGCATATTTCGAATGAAAAATCATACAAAATAGTGTGGATTCAGCTAACTCCCTCAGTCTTTGAGGGCTTGTGCCGAAAGGGTGGGTTGGGTGGTGGCGCGTCGCGTTAATGGGAACACCACCCTTCGTCCAAAGCCCCCCTCCCCCCCCCCCCCTCCCCCCCGGTTTTGCTAAAATGGGGCGTTGGGTCGCGTCGCGTTGACTGGAACCCCACCCTTCGTCCAAAGCCCCCCCCCAGTTTTGCTGAAAGGGTGCATTGGTACTTTTTCTCATGTAGTATTAAAAGACAAGTTTTGAATTTATATTTAACCTTCAAACAACCATTTCAAAGAGGCTATCGTCCGGATCTAATATTTAATTCGTCCAATGTTCATTTGGTCCAATATCCAATTGGTCTAATATCCATTTATGTTTTACATTACAGGGCATGGATCATGTGGATAATCAGTGGCTTATCTATATATAGTCCAGCTGCTGGGGGTGCTGGCCTGGCACCATGGGGGAGGGGCGAGGGACCCTAAACTTTACCCTAATCTTATTTCATGTGTATGAACATCTGTTTTCTCCCTCAATGCAGGGTCAGAGCATGGAGCTATGGTCAGAGGGTAGTCCGTAGTCGTAGAAAAAGGCCCCCCCCCCCCCAAAAAAAAATAATAATAATAATAATGAATAATAAATAAATAAATAAATAAATAAAAAATTGCCCAGTTGGTCATATAGACGAAATGATGATTGGACCAAATGGTACCTGATTAGACCAGGAGGCTGGCTATTAGACCAAATGACAATAAGGTCAATGGTTATTAGAGTAAATGGGTGTAGACTAAATGATGATAGACAGAGGCTAGACCAACTGGGCAATGGACCAAAATTAATGATGTGTACACCACATTTATATTGGACAAATTTGGTTTTATTTTAGACCATTTGATGATTAGACGAAATGGAATTAGACCAACTCATAATAGACCAAATCAGTATTTGATGATATAAATTGGTGTTAGACAAAAATAGACCAAATGGCTATTATTAGACGAATTGACTGTAGAAGAAATAGTAATTAAACCAAATAACAATAAGACCAAATAGTAATTGGACGAAATGATGACTACACCAACTGGTTATTAGACCAACTGATATTAAACAGTCTATTACACCAACTGGCTGTAGACCAAGTGGTAATAGAGTGTAAACCGATCCGGACGATAGCCTCTTTGAAATGGTTGTTTGAAGGTTAAATATAAATTCAAAACTCGTCTTTTAATATTACATGAGAAAAAGTACCCTTTCGGCAAAACCGGGAGGGCTTTGGACGAAGGGTGGGGTTCCAGTCAACGCGACGCGACCCAACGCTCCGAACGCACCCTTGCGGCAAAACCGGGGGGGCCTTGGACGAAGGGTGGTGTTCCCATTAACGCGACGCTCCACCACCCAACCCACCCTTTCGGCACAAGCCATCTTTGAGCGTTTGGCTTGAAATTTGGCATACAAGTGTATGTGACCACTATAGTACATACATGTGCAGATTTATTCTTCCATCATTTTTGAACAACTAGTCAATGTACCTGTGGAGTGCTGAATCAGCCGAAGTGGGGCATGGGGGGGGGGGGGGGGGCTATGATGAAGTACAAGATCATGCTTGTTTGGCTTCAGCCAGTGCCCAGAAATCCTCTATGGGGATTCCCCCAGAAATGGTGAAGGTCACTGGTTCAACGGAGGTCAAATAAGTGTTTTGCGCTACTCCTTGGTCTGATCTTGGCCAAACTTGCTGGAAGCATTAAGTAGGCCTATACCTGGGAAATCCCCATTGAGATTTCTGGGGAAAATATGTCGTACTGAGGTGCCACCGCATGTAACAATGCAGCCAAGGTTGGAAAAGTAAGAAATCAATATAGCACCCTCTATCTGGTGTCTGATTATTGCAGCTGTTGAAGATTAGAAGTTATTTGACCTTTGACCCCAGTGACCTTGACCTTTCCAAAAATGAACCCCTCGAGGGCAATTTCGCGGTCAACCTGCATCCACCCACTAAGTTTGATGGAGATAGGACCAAGGACCTGGGAGGAGTAGAGGAACAAACACAGACAGACAGACAAACGTCGCTCGAATTATAGTATGATGTGTTCTCATGGTAACAGCATATTTTGAATAAAAATCACACAAAAATACTGTTGATTCAGTTAACTCCCTCAGTCTTTGAACATTTGGCTTGAAATTTGGCACATGTGACCGCTATAGTATGTAGATGTGCAAACTTTATCTTTCGTCGTTGTTAACAATGTGTTGCTGTAGTAGTGGTATGTCTTTAATGAAAATCATACAAAAATTTGGATTCAGTTATGCAAACTCTCTTCAAATTTGGCTTCAAATTTGGCACATCACTATGTTACCTAGATCTGCAAAATTTATCTTTTGTCATTGTTGAAAAATGTGTTTCCATGGTAACAGCATATTTTGAATGAAAATCATACAATATTGTGAAATCATGAATTGAAAAATGTGTTGCCATGGTAACAATATTTTTTGTGAACATCATGGAAATTGCCAGTTTATTTTTCTTACTCAGTTTTTGAGCACTTAACTGGAGATATAATGGCACATGTGGCTAACAGTGAGCAAAATACATTTATTCTATGTCGAACAATGCATTGCCATTGTAACATTTTTTTTTCAATAAAAAGCATACAAAATTATTGCTGGTTGAGCTAACTCCCTCAGTTTTAGGTGGGGTTATTAATCACATTGAGTGATAGTTCTAGTTCTTGTACGTTAAATACAGTTTTCAGAAGAAAAAAAAAATTAATTTTGGCTAGTACAGGTTCAAGACATATTCTCATACCAAAATGTATCAGAGTTAACATCTGTTCTTTTTTATTTTGGGTGGATAAAAGCAAGTTTTATATAGAATACACCTGAAATGTGAGATTTTTGTCATTCTGTATATGAAATGATTAAGAAATTGTGAGAGCATGAAAACGACTTTCTGATTTGAACATTCGTAATGATGGTCAAGAAGTGTTTTCTTAAAAATTTTGACATTTCAGCATGTCATAACTTCCTTATTTCTTATCCGGTTTTCATTGTTTTTCCACTTCTCTGTAGGGATTTTTTTTTTTGTCTCTTTCGACACTGATGACATTTTTGAGTGAATTTCTTGTATAAGGAGCAATATACAGTAGACCTCGCCTAAGTCGACATCGCATAAGTCGACAACTCGCTTAAGTCGACACAATAAAAAAGTCCCGATTTTTGCCTTTGTTATTCCTTGAAAATTTCCTCGTCTTAGTCGACATTTATAAGTCGACAACTCGCATAAGTCGACCAGATTTTTCAGTGCCAACTGAGCTGAAATACGTGTTAATTCCCTCGTCTAAGTCGACATAATTTTTCGCTCAAAATCTTATCGCCATTCTCTGAAAAAGAATTGTTTTCCCGCTCCGATTCGCTGCATTTCTACTCGGTAGTTCGCTACTGTACGGCGCGGTAGCGTTCGCGCCGTGCGTCCATTGTCTTGTATGCCAGAATAGAAAGGGCATACACTCATTTACACCTGGAGTATTACAATGTGATACCCAAGGCAGTTCACTTTACGGGTACCCCTTTCCTCCCTCTCGTTTTTCTCAAAACGCAAAAATTTTGTACACTTCACTATGTCTCAGTAGGTATTCATTATCTGAACATTAAATGTTTTTGTAAATCCGAATGTTCTGACGTTAATTATTCCGAAGCGGTGTTAAAACCTGGCCCCTTTCTAGAAAATGTATTACAATGCAACCAATAATGCAACTAAAAAAAAAAAAAAAAAAAAAAAAAAATCAAATGCAGGCGTATCAAATCACGCGCTAATAATCATGAAACTAGAAAATAATTGTACGAACCTGAAACTCAATTGCGTTTAAACGCAACTCTAAAATCAAATGCAAGTTCATCAAATCACACACAACGATGTATTTAAACGCAAGAGCGTTGCAGAGAAGACTTGCGGTTTTGTACGAAACTAGAAACTGCGTTTAAAAACATCTCTATACATCTACGGAAGTGCGTTATTGTTGAAAAGACTTGCATTACTCTTTTTATTTTGTAAAATTAGAAATTAAACGCAACTCTGACAATCCAATGCAAGTCCATCAAATCACACGGAAAGCTGAAAGACATGCGTTTGATAATCATACGAAACTAGAAAATTGTAGGGAACTTTTTTTTAAAACTCAATCGCGTTTAAACGCAACTCTAAAAATGAAAAAATGCAAGTCCATCAAATCACATGTAACGCTGTATTTAAACGCAAGAGCGGTGCAGAGAAGACTTGCGGTTTTTGTACGGAACTACAAGAAACTGCTTTTAAACGCAACTCTAAACATCTACGGATAACAGTATGTGTAATTGTTTAAAAGACTTGCATTATGTTTTATTTCGTAAGCAAAATAAGAAATCAAACGCAACTCTGAAAATGAAATGCAAGTCCATCAACTCACACGGAACGCTGAAAAGACTTGCGTTTGATAATCTTACGAAACTAGAAAATTGTAGGAAACTTTTTAAAACTCAATTGCGTTTAAACGCAACTCTAAAAATCAAATGCAAGTCCATCAAATCACACATAACCCTGTATTTAAACGCAAGAGCGTTGCAGAAAAGACTTGCGATTTTGTACGAAACTATTAAGAAACTGCGTTTAAACGCATCTCTAGACATCTGCGGAAGTGTGTTATTTAAAAGATTTGCATTATTTTTCATTTCGTAAGCAAAATTAACAATTAAACGCAATTCTGAAAATCAAATGCAAGTCCATCAAATCACACGGAATGCTGAAAAGACTTGCGTTTGATAATCATACGAAACTAGAAAATTGTATGAAATTTAAACTCAATTGCGTTTAAACGCAACTCTAAAAATCAAATGCAAGTCCGTCAAATCACAAGCAACGCTGTATTCAAAAAGCAAAAGCGTTGCAGAAAAGACTTACGGGTTTTGTCCGAAACTAGAAACTGCGTTTAAACGCATGAAAATTTACGGAAGTGAGTTATGGTTGAAAAGGCTCGCATTATTTTTTATTTCGTAACGGCACTTTCGCCGTGACCGAATTTAGTCTGCACTTGCAGGGGAACATTCACACGTTTCAAACTACCGAAACGCATGCTGCTTCACAAAATGTCAATGAAAAAATGACAACGAATTATTGTTAGAGCTCGCTATGCCGAAGGTTTAAATCTCAGTCCAAAGTTAAATTAGTCCGACAATGGAAAGTGGTTTGTTTTTGCGAAGGTTATAGTAGTCCGAAAGATTTCGTTTTCAAACAAACTTTTCTTCTTCTTTTTATTTCAGACGGGCCCGCGCCGTACAGAGCGGTAATGTTACGAATCGGAGCGCGAGAACAATTCATTTTCAGAGTATGGCAATACAAATTTTAAACAGAACAAATATGGCGACTTAGGGAAGGAAAATCACACATATTTCAACTCAGTCGGCACTGAAAAATTATCTCGACAGAATCATGCAAAATCACAAGCATATCTTCGCAGCAACGCACTTGAATTTAAATCGCAAAGTTTAAGGCAATTTTGGGGAATCTGCATTTGATATTTCAAATCAAGTTTAAAACGTAAAGTGTCTAGAAACGGGCCTAGGTTTCCGATCCCGCTCTCTCAAAATCTCTCTAGAGATTTGGATATTGTGCGTTGTCGTTACTAACCCGCGCGAGATTTATGCATGAACTAAAACATAATTGTTGCTGATGTCAGTAGGCACGTTTTGGCGGCAAAAGGAATAAGATTTGGGTAGCGATCCGCATCGTGATCCAAATCTATAACTCTGTACACGGGAAATTAGTTTTCATTTATAAGTCGACAAAATGTCGACTTACGCGTAAGTCGACATTCGCGTAAGTCGACGTGTTTTGCTCAGTCCCGATTATGTCGACTTACGCGAGGTTGACTGTATAGGGTAATCACTTATGAAATGAAGTACCATGTGAACCAATTCATGTTGGTTTAGATATCCATTTTTTTTTTTACTTTTACAGTATGTGTTCCATGCCTTGCACATATTAATGGCCTATACTTTGATTTCAATGCAGAAATTTCAGCGTCAGCATGTGGTTCAGAAATGCAACAGATCAAAAGAGGCCATATGCACTAAAGTTGGCTGATTGTGGAGAAATTTGCCCCCTTCCAAAGTTCAAGGAGTTACTCAAGAACGTAGTTCCACTTGATGTGAAGGCAGAATGTGGTGCTACCTTCGAGAAAAACTGCAGTATGTAATTTGTTTTAAGTATGATTTCTGCATTTCTTTGGCTGAAAAAAGTGTAAAATCAGACAGAGTGGTAAAGTGTTTAACCGAATGGGACCTTGAGTAAAAGAGGTATGACCTTCTAGAATGTCATGTACATGTAAAATTGTAGCAACTTCATGCAAATTAGATGAAGTGGTTATGTAATCGGTCTCTCAAGCCTTCCAGTGATTTTCATTAAAAAGCTATGGTAAATTTCCTGTTTTGACACAAACTGAAAAAAACAATAACTCACATTTGACATATCAATTGTTCGTTCTATTTTCATGACACAGAATGATGACTCTTAGGGGTTTAGGATTACAGATGATGATTTTTTTAAACCAAAACATGATTTTCATTGTTGTTATTGTACGTAGATCAATCTGTAGGTTAATGATATGAAGTGCATGCAAATGTACATGTATTTAGAAGCAAAATCAATCTGCATGGAAATCATGTGAAACTTTGAAGTAACCTAAATTTTAGACTCTTACCATTCTGCTTTTGATCTGTTTGTTCAAGTCAACTTGAATGTGGCATGGAATAGCACTTTACATAAAAGGAATAAGATGAATGAAGATATGGTTTGTGCAGCAAGAACCAGTTTGTAAAAAGTCATATTTTGTAATAATGATGTACAGTAACAAGTGCCCACAACTATAATTTAAAAATGCAGCATGTGAAAACTATGTCATCTTGAAGTAGGCAGGGTGGACACTGCAAATGGAATAGGCACTAAAGTAGCCATTAACCACCAATATTAGTACACTGAAGGCATGACATATGCTACAATTATCAATGTTGCAAAACCTTTTGTAATTATCTCTTGCTTCCTCCCTAGCCATCGCCATCGTGATAGGAACCAGCATCATAGTGCTGACACTCCTCCTCATCTTTCTGTACCTGATTTGTCGCGGACGACACCTCACCCATAAAGATGGTCATGTGAGACTCCCACAAACCCCAGATGTCTAGCCAGCCACATTGTCTTTGTATAGAATTAAGTAATGTCTTTCTAGTATGACAAAACTACACAACTTATCAGTACATTTGCAATGCAAGCAAGGAATTGTAGGTCTGTACTTGAGAGAACTGCACTCTCTAGACTAAAGGCCATATTGTGAAAAGTAGCAATTGCTTAAAAATGTATAATACAAGTAGAACAGATCTTTTGCTTGTTCATACTAGCATTTGCTTGACATTTTAAGCTCACTCGTGCCAGCTTGAGTTTTTTGCTTAATTAGGATGTTTGCATTTGCACATCATGTTCATGTTCATAAGAGAAAAACCGAAGTTGTACAGGAGTAAAATAAATCAAGAAGAAATTGCTCCTGAGTTGTATTAGAAGGTATTTTGTTTTAAGAAGAAGAATGTTCAATGATTACCACTCACAATTTTATGTGAATGTGATGAGAAATAGGGAAGATGTCCCACTCTGTTGGAAAGCATTAGATAGAAACCACACGCAACTTCCTGGCAGATCCAGGCTAACCGAGCAACAACGGGGGAAAATGATGGGGATTGGCAATTCTGTGTGTGTGTGTGTGCGTGTGTGTGTGTGTGTGTGTATGTGAGTATGTGTGCATTATGAGTGTTCACATTGTTCCAAAATCATTGTGGAATTTTGTTGGTAAGTCAGGAAATATGCATGTCTTTAAAATGCATAGTACAAAACCCACATTTGTTCTCCTATAAATAGTGTTAGCAAAGGCTTGACATTGCTACTGTTGAAAAGGTAAACAACTTCTGTGAGGCAAGCAAAAAGTTATACATACAGATTAGACCAATTGCTTGAGCTTGATCTTTTGCTAGACGAAAGTTTGTGCTTGAGTATGAAGAAATTGCTGCTTCTTATGCACATGGCTGAAATTGTACATACATGTACACTCTGAACATGTTCGTTTATTATTTGAAGAACTCATTTTAAGACAATTTTGAGTCATTTACTTTTGAATATAAGAATAATTGTGAGGAGACGATAAAAAAAAGCTAATACTGTACAAACACGAGGATGTTGAGGGTAAACATACTTGCAAACATTTTAGATGGAAAAAAATGTGCTAGAATGTGAAGTGAGCACAGATGGGATGAGAGGGGATGTCCTCCCACCTAAATTTCAAGCTTCTTTCTTTTTCATTGTGAAATTGTGTCATTTTTTGGTGCATACTTAATAAGATATTTTGTATGTTGGTACAGTTACGTAAATTAGACTTAAGAGTCGGTAACCACTTCAAATCTCACAAAAGAGGTATTATACTGCCCAAATTAGTAGAGTTGTCAAGTATGCATGAAGGAATAGTAGAATTGGATAATATACAAATGATACACAGGTCTTGAGTGCATCAGTCAGAAATGTGTACATGAGGTGACTATAGAATGCTTAACCCACGAGGCACTTTTTTCTCCATATCTTGGAAATAGTTCAAGGTATCTTCATGGAACGTAGTATGCATATATGCATGTACTGACTGGCGGTGATTGTCTAGGGAATTTTTGGGTAATGTGGTCAAAGGTCAGAGGTCAAAGGTCAAGTACAACTCTTCAACATTTTACTATTTCCCTCATATTTGTGGATTGCCTGCAGGATTTTTTAAAACTTGGTGTATAATATATTTATTCCCCAATAGAGATTCTCTGGGAAGTTTTTTTTTTTTTTTTTTGCCAATAAGGTCAATAGTCAAAAGGTCAATGATCAAATGAAAGTTCTGAACTTTACGTTTTCCTCCATATCTTGGAAGTGACTCAAATTATCTTGAAACTTGATAGGTATTTATGCATGTTCTGCCTGACAGTGATTCTCTTATGAATTTTAGGGTCAAAGGTCAAGGGTCAAAGCCCAGGTGTAAATGGTAACAATTTACTACTCAATACAGATTTTTTTTTTTCTCCATACCTTGAAAATTCCTCAAATCCCCAAATTCATGCTCTCCCATTCATCCAATTAGACCTAGGTCAAGGAAGGTGAACATTCAACACATTTGTGACAAACATGTCATTTTAGTATTTTGCCAATTCTGTGAAACTGTAATCGCACACTGTCCACATGGACTATAGACCTGTTAGGAGAATCATGCATTATGGCGGAGGCATACCAGTCGCTGTAGCGACATTTCTAGTTTGACATATGTGATCCTCACAAATCATTCACGTGGTCAGTGAAATCAGTCCTTTAGTTATAACAAATGATTGTTTTTCTTCAAATGGTATTCTGTGAAACCATCTGCACACAGATGACTTGGAAAAGAAGTGAATATGAAATGACCATATTGTGATATTATGCATTCGAGTTCATGTAAATCACCATGCTATCCCTTTTTTCTCATAGTAATATAGTGTACTGGTAAAGAGATGAGCTTTAAGTCAGCCCCTTTTGCACTTTCTCTGATCGCTTCACGGATGACCACAGAGTCAACACGGTCAGGCCCAAAACATCACGGATGATCCCGGACCAATGATCCATGATACGATCCGTGAAAGTGTAAAAGGAGCTTTAGCAATCACTTTTAACATTCATGTGTATTGCATTTACGTCAAATATATTGACAAACCGTATGATAAGCCAATGTTACATGTTCTTGTGGATAGTGTGTATGATCTATGATAAGAAAATACTGTGTCAAGAGTAATGAAAAAAGTATGTGTTCTGAATTGAATGTAGCAGTTGTCTTTTGTAAGATCTCACCAAAAATACATTTTTTTTTTAAAGAAACCATTAATCTTACTTGCCTTGTTAAAGATTGAAATGAAAGATAGTGTTTAGCAGGTTAAGTTGCTCCCATATATGAAGAGATCATCATAACCTCTGCTTTATGGAAGTAAACATATGCGCACATTCTTTCTTGAAGTCTTAATCAGTAGTATGTAGAGACATATTTTTGTTTGGTCAAATGTTGGCTTTTATTTCACATTTCTCCATTGTAGTGTCAAGAACTTGTGTCTTGAAGTTAATTTACATTTTTATGTCTTTGCCATTAAGTGTCGCAAGAGGCATGATGTTTTCCGGTTATTTGTTCTCCTGTCCATTATCGATTTTGTGGACTACGGGTATGTAACTTAAGAACCATTTGAGGTATCTAAATGAAACTTGCCAAACTGGGCAAAGAAGAGTTCACACATGCAAGGTCAAAGGTTATAGGTCGATGTCAAATGCTAAAATTTCACTGCTTCCCCCACATCTATGCAATGCCAGAAGGTATTTTTCATGAAACTTATTGTCTACATGTATTACTGTAAAAGTGGAAATTTTCGCAGTGTTGAAATTTTTCGTGCATTTTGCGCAACCAGAGACTAGCGCAAAAATAAAAGCACACAAATATTTTTGCTTGCCATATGTTCCTGTACTTGATGTCTTGATTCCGCGGAATTAATAACACACGAAACTCTTCTTACCCGGCCGAGCACGAAAAATTAGTCGCACGAAAATATCCACTTTTACAGTATGAGGTAAATATTTTCTCTGTCAACTTTTGGGCCACGTGGTCAAAGGTCAAATGAATGTGCTGAAATGTCCCTTTTTGCCTTATCTTGGTAATCCCTCAAGGTATCGTGATGAAACTTGGTACATGTAAATGTATTACATGACAATAATTGTCATGGGAAATTTTGGGTCATGGGGTCAAAGGTCAATTAACATGGAAAAATCCAATATTTTCTAAATACCTTGGAAATTACTCAATATATACTAAATGAAACTAGGTATATATTGTATGTGTGTTTCTGCACAATGGTTCTGTAGGAAAAGATTTTTGGTCATAGGGTCAAACACAAATTTTTCATTTGTAGAGGGAGACAAACTGAAGAAACTCAAACCTGAGCCTTCACCCCTCTGAATACATGTAATATCTTTCTTTCATATATGCTATGCCTTGTCCGCCTTGGACTACTTAACATAACAATGTCGGAATCTCGCAGCTAGGGTATTTGTTCCATGTTCATCGTGTCACTGCCGGCAACCAGGGACAGCCTGGTGGTAATGTCGCTGCCCGGAAAGCAGTAGATGACAGGTTCGAGTCCCACTAGTTCGTTTTTTCCGACATGTTTGTTAATTTACAGATCAGCAGTTGCGATCTTAACAAATCTTTCATTTGTAGAGGGAGACAAACTGAAGAAACTCAAACCTGAGCCTTCACCCCTCTGAATAATACGGTATCTTTCTTTTATTTAAACCCTTTATTGTTGTTCCAATGGTTTACATCCTGATTTTTTTGTTGTTGGTGTTTGTTTTTTTGTTCCATTCATAACACAGCTAGCATGGTTTGGTATTAAAGATTAAGTGCTTGAATAGACCCTTCACCTTGGGGCCTCTTTTCCAGAGTGTGTGCATTCTTTCCATTGAGTTTTACATCACTTTAAAGCTTAGAGTCTGCTCTTTCAGAGGTTTGCCCTTAACTCAAAATCCATGTCTGACGACTTTTTGTTGGTTTTGTGATGCAGGGTTACAAGTACAAATATGTGTATTTGGAAGAGGGTTATATAAAAGTTGCTCTGACAGTAGGAAGGAACAAACAGGGAATAAAAGGTGCAGGTAAAGAGTGACAGAAGTTACACATGTGAGTCATTTTTCTCCGGGATGTTGAGGCTATGGGGCTGGATTGTGTGAAGTCATCTCATCCAGAGCTTCTCTGTTAATTTGGACTGTGTCTTGATGAGTGCCCAAAAATATGATGCCCTGTAGAATCATGTCGGTGAGAGAGTGAGTAGGGAGATTGAAATGGCCAAGTGGAGTGTCAAGCTTGGCTTTGTTGACAGTTGATTTGTGTCCATACAAACGTCTCTTTGAGAATGGTCGTGACTTCCCCTACAGAGGACTACACACTGGTTCCTACATTCTCTAGCTGCTAGTGATGAGATACACAACAGTAGTGGTGGTACAAGTGATGTTGCGTTGTTATGATGTGAGGGGCCGGTAGAGCTGCTGGCTAAAGAGTCACCCTCGTGGAAATGAAGCACCTATTGGCTGTGAATTTGAAGGTACCGTGCTGTAATAATGATGATAATAATAATTGACAGTGCTTATACAGCGTGTCCCAGAAAAAACGAAACCGGGTTTCCATGCAACTTTTTACTATCGAAATCATACATTTTCTTTATGAGATATACATCAATGGAAAGATAAACTTTTCTTCTTTCATTTGATGTACAACTTAATGTTCATCGTTCATGCATAACTGAGTTAGAACAATGAACAGTCGGGCTACCAAATTTTCATTTGCACGCGCAAATTATGACTTTAAGTGAATTTTTCAGACTTTTAACGTTACGTTTTCGAAAAACAAAGTTCATTAGCCAAATATTCATATTTCTTTCTTTCATACGAGACCTAACGCATCAAATATGAATAACGCATGCTTGAGAAAAATTTGCATGAAAACATGCTTCATTTCTACCGATTCTACTATAGTCGAAAAACAAGCATTCAGCTCTCCCGACTTAGCATTAGACAATGGGCTCATCTGCACCATTGAATTCACACAAAACAACCGCAGTGCTACAATGAATGTTGTTCGGGGGGGGGGGGGGGAGGTATTTACAGAGAATGCTGTATGAGACGGAAAGCCCTTTGTTGTCATTTATTTAGAATAAGCTATGAGACATAACCAAAATTATTGAAGACTAATATCGTGAGTATGCTCAGGCTGCACGCAGTCCAATGGCTATGGGAAACAACATTACAACAATGATACACATTTTGATGATTTTGTACCTCAAACATATTTCTCTGTTTCATTCCTCTCTACATTTCCCTCACGCGTGGTTAGTCCTTCATCACTGACATGATTTTAAAGTTTTTGAAGGGGGAGGTGAAGTAGAAAGAGAGGGTAAATCACTTTTTTCATCACTGAACTTGCGCTTCTAACATTTCAAAGGTGCAAGTGCAGGGCAGAAAGTCATCTTTCTTTCGGGGGGGGGGGGGGGGGGGGGGGCTCGGAAGGTTTTTTCAGTCCGTTTCTCCCACCCCACCTTCCCAAACATTTCGCTGATGAACACCCTTTGCTCTGTAGTTAGCTGCATGGTCAGGCAAGCTCATGATCATGTGCTGATTTAAGACCTTATTCAAAACCGAACCGTCAGTAACAATCTCTTTTACCCCCTCCCTTCATGTTTGTGTAAATTCATTGAAGCATGAAAGCCATTGTTATCTGCCAAGTTGGGCATGTCGGGAAAGCTAACTGGCTCCTTATTTACTATCTATCCATCTGGGTAAAATGGAAGCATATATTCAAATTCAGTTTTCTCGAGCAGGCATTGATCATTTTTGACACATGGGATATCATATGAAAGGAAAAAGAATGGATATTAAGGCTATGATTTTATTTTTTTGCAAAAGATTGCTGAAAAAGTCTGAAAAACTCATTCAAAGTCGACATTTGCTCGTGCGAATGAAAATTTAGTAGCACTACTGTCTATTGTTCTAACTCAGTCATGCACGAATTTTTAACAGTGAGTTGTGCATCAAATGAAAGAAGAGAAGTGTATCTTTCAATCCATGTACAACTCGTAAAGCAAATATGTAATTATGATCGCAAAGAATTGCAATGAAACTCGATTCGTTTTTTCTGGGACACGCTGTATAGCGCATAACACAACGTGATAATGTCCCTATGCACTCAAAAAAAAAAAGATTGTACAAAAACATACAATTCCAATTACAGTGATGGTACTGATCTGTAAGGGAGAATAATTGTCAGAGAGGGTACTTCAGCACAAACAATGAGATCTTTGAGGTTGTGGTGGCATCGGTATGCCAGGATGAGAGTATTAGGAACGGCCTGTAAGAGACAATCAGAAGTGTGTAGAATATGGTGATTGTGATGAAGGATATTGCGGAGAGGAGGTAGATTGGGATGGAAGGTGGTCATGAGGAGCTGTCAGTAGTGTCCTGTTTATTTTCGATTTGAGAACTTCAGATCTGCGAAGAGAACAAACTTTGTAAATTTCTTGTTGAACTCTCCTGGTGCCATAACCCCTGGCTACAGAATGTCTCTTCAGGTCCCTTGCATGGGAAGGAAAGTCAGAATCCTCAGAGCAGATACGGCAAAGTCTGAGGGCTTGACTGTACAGGATACTGGTTCTGCAGTGACGGGTGGCAGCTGATTGAGTGAAGGTACTGATGGGTTACGGGTTTAGTGTAGAGAGTGGTCGTGACATGATTACTCTTTCGAATCGGTGACATCAAGGAAGTTGGTCTCCTCTTGGGAGAAATGGTTCTGTGGAAAGAATTGATGTGTCAATGAAAGCAGAGGCTTTCTTTCTCCCTGGTCCAGATGAAGAAACTGTCGCCCATGTAAAGCCACCTAATCCATGGACGACAGGGTGCTGAATCTAACACCCGTTAGGCTCCCTTCCTTTGACTTCCAACCTACCCCTTTTGTTTTCTTAATTATTATGTGTTCCTAGCCCTCCACTCACTGTCCTTGTGTGTAGTCCTTATGATTGTGATTACTTTCCGTATTTGTCATTTTGCCTTCGACGAAGATTCTGCTGGAATCAAAAGCTCAGACAGCTGTTGACTTTATATTTTTAAGTACAGCTGTTGCATATTGTATTTTATGTTATTACAGTTGAACCTCTTGTATCCGGACAAGTCGGGACCGGGGCTCATCCGGATAAGGGATTTGGCCGGATACAGGAGACTCAATCCTTTATACATGTACATAGACATACACATGTACTGATGAAGCCCATTGTAGTACCAAATGTAGTACAGTGCACTCCCGTTACAACGAACACGGTTATAACGGAATTTCGTTATAACGAAGTAAATCTTCTGGTCCCAAAATTATCACCATTAAAGTCTGTGGTACAAAATTCGCCTATAACGAACACGGTTATAGCGAAATTTCCGTCATAACGAAGTCTTTTCCAAGCGCCACAGACAAAGAAAAACAAAAGAAATGTGCTCCGTTATAACGAAATGCGAATTGCTTTCGAAAATACGTAGCGGAACAAGCATTTATAGCGTCTCTGCATGGGTGAATGCTTCACACCACTGTGTGTTCGCTCCTTGTGTCACGCACAGTTTCTGAGGGGAACTTGCGTTTATTATTGTAATACAGTTATCCCATCACATTTCACATAGCTTTCCAGTGTATGATGAGTATTCAGCAAACAGAATATGACATATATACATGGTTTCAATGTTTTTGTTATGTATTGTATTTGTTCGGTTATAACGAAATTTCGTTATAACGAAAGAAAACTGCCGGTCCCGAGCATTTCGTTATAACGGGAGCGCACTGTAATGTGTATACTGCAACCTTTTCATTGTTACACTCAGTAACAGACCCCAAAATAGAGGTTCGTGTTTGCAAGAATGAAATCATTTTCTTTTATAAATTCTTGGGATGATTTACCTAAATAATACATTAAGAAATGTATCAAGTATATGTAATTCATGTGTGTTTGTGTAGGAGATCTCAAGGAGTTGGGAATCCCCCTTTCCTCCCGTAATTATTTTTTTTTAAAATCACGGCGAGATTGCGTCCGTATAATAGAGAGATCCGGATAAAGGGAGGCCGGATAAGAGAGGTTCAACTGCATATGTCATAAACCATAATTTACCACATTTACCTGTCATCTTCCTTCTATCAAAGGACAAGTCTACCTTCATAGATATGTGGATTGAGTGAATGCAGCAATTTTAGTAGAACACATCAATGAAAGTGTGAGGAAAATCAGACAATCCGTTCAAAAGTTATGAATTGTTGAAGTTTATGCTCAGTCACTGCTGGTTGAGAAGACTACTACAGCTTTTGATGTCACAAGTGTAGAACCATGATTATAGAAAATATAAGAAAATTTCAGCATATTTTCCCTTTTCTCTCACAATATAAGAATACTTGACTAGTCTTTCAGAAAGTAGGGGGAATGATTACCTGAACATTATGTCGGTGACAAGTCGAGGAATTATGCACTTGTTTCAAAAATAAAATTTTGTGAAATTCTCTTTATATTGTTCTTGTATTGTTCTAGGCATGTGACATTCACTCACAGTAGTCTTCTCATCCAGCAGTGACTGCGCAGAGTTATGAATTCATTCATAACTTTTTAACGGATTGTCTGATTTTTCTCTAAACTAACATTGATGTGTTCTATTATTATTACTACATCCACTTTAACCCACATGTATATGAAGGCAGGCTTTTAGTTGCTGGAAATGTGTTTGTCAAAAAGTCAGGTGATTTAAAATGCAATTTTAACTTTGATTTGAGCACTACTTTGAATGTCCCACAGATAAATGTCATCATAGAAAATTAAATGCTGTTCATCTTTATCATTACTTCACCTTTTTTGTAGAGGAGTATTGAACCAATGTTGTAAAAAGTTGGGGAAGTTATGGAAAGCGTCAAGGTTAATATAAATTAGTGTTTAATTTTGTGAACATGATTTACTAACTCCTTAAACAGTAATCTCCATTCCAACAAAACCACCAAAGTAGCTCTAGCCAGAGCTTGGTTCCACAGTAGCTCATTAGTGTATGTTCAAATAAAAGTTACATTCCATTAAGATGATATTTTGTCTTTTGATTTATTTTTGTCTCATTACTTTAAAGACACAAACCATCGTGTATGTCAATGCTACGTTTATTGTCTTTTTATTGCATTTTTTATTTTCTGTCAGCACATTCAATTTGACATTGTGATGAAGTCAGTACCTTCACCAGAGAGGATGTGTTTTTCCTAGCTTTGTTTGCAATGAATGGCCAAAATTCGGAAATGTTGCATAGATTTAGTCCATGGATTAACTGCATCATAATGTCATTTAGAAAATGGTCTAAACTTTTGCACTTTCCAAAAGAAGTGAAGATGTAGTCCATGGCCTAAATGTCCTGTAGCATCACAGATTAGTCAACTGAGAAGTGTAGAATCACGCAAAAGATGGTAAAAGGAAACTATTATTGCTGTTTCATTTAGATCTTTATTTGGTGTCCGCTCGTGATACTCAAACGTTGACAATACGTTTCATCCGTGATAGTCTTAATTCAAGTCAGTGTTACATTATTCTACATCTCCCCCCAAGCTAATTCATCTCACAGTTCAAAAATGCCATTTGAAATGTACACTGTATTCAAATTCCACTGATATCAAATTCTTCAGTCCAACCGTTCTTATTAAAATTCTTCAACAATCCTTTTAAATTTCTATATTAGAAAGAGTGTTTTATAAATCATTCCAAACTTTCATTCTGATACATGTCCAAAAATTCAAAGAATTCAATCCAATTTCTATTTTAAGTTAGCTCATTACTTAGTTTTCTATTCTCAAATGGAGAGCCGCTGTGGTGGTTTTACTAGATGACCAGATCGAGTTCTCGTCTCAGGCGGCGCTCGAGGTTGTGAGTCCCCCTGTCGGCCCCTGATTACCTGCTGGGCTCGTGGTGGACTGCTGCGGCATTGTGGATGGCTGCCCCTGGAGAGCAACCAAGGCACTTCTGTTCCGTCACACTATCCCCTGGTTTGTCTGGATATGGTAGGACCTCGGCTGTATTGCTTTTCCCACCACCTCTCGGAAGCGAGCTTGATCTCGAACCCAGATGGCATCTCCTGGCTGAAGGTCTCGGAGAACATGCGATGAATGGCGCCTGTCATAGTTCGCCATTTGGTTTGTGCGATATTTGTCCTTCTTTCTCACATTCTCCAAGTCCTGTGTTTGCACTCTAGGCATGAGTGTTTGAGGGAGAACACGAAGTTGCGTCCTCAGTCGCCTTCCCATGAGGAGCTCGCATGGTGCCATACCATTCTGCCATGGTGTCGACCGGTAGCTTAGGAGTGCAAGCTGGATGTCCTCGTTTTTCCTCAGCAAGGCCTTTACTGTGCGCACTCCCCTCTCTGCTTCACCATTCGCTTGTGGATATCTTGTTGAGCTGGTTGTATGGACAAATCCATACTCCTTGGTGAACTTTTTGAAGTTTTCATTTGCAAATTGTGGTCCATAGTCCGAGATTACCAAATCCGGAATCCCATGGATTGGAAAGATCTCCTTTAGCGATTGGATCACTGCTTCCGGAGATTGGCCACGTAGTACTTTGACCTCGATCCATCTTGAGTAGTAGTCAACTGCTATCAAGAACAACTTTCCTTTGTGTTCAAAGAGGTCTATGCCTAGTCGTTCCCATGGCCTTGCAGGAAACGATGTCATCAGTGGCTCTTTCGTCTCTCGGCAGTGGATGGCACATGTTATGCATCTGGAAATCATTTCCTCCACATTCTTGGATAGACCAGGCCACCACACTGATTCTTTTGCTCTTGCTCTGCACTTTGTGATTCCCAAATGTCCTTGGTGTAATTTACAAAATCACCAATCTCTCATTGTAAATCAACAAATCAACGACGGTCAAGTGTCCTCTTTGTTCATAGTGCTGTCTCAGGACTGGATTGTGTGGCATGTAGTCTAGCCATCCTTTGACACAGTACTGTCTGATTTGAGCACATATTTCATCTGACTTTTGTGCTTCTCCGATTTGATCCAGTCTTTCTTTGGATGCTGGATGATTCGCGGTTGTGGCTGATGCGAATGTTTCAACCTCATCTACCAAGGCGACCTCACCCTTTCCCGGCATTATGACAGGTGCATGTCACAGGGTATCACCGTCAACTACTGCTTTCCTGGAACGTAAACTGTCATTGCGTCAAATCTCATCATCCGCAATCTGAACTGTTGAAGTCTTGAGGGCATTTTTGCTAGTTCTTTGGAGTTCAAGAGTGTGACCAGTGGTTTGTGGTCAGTCTCTACCTGGAAGTGTAGACCAAGGACATAGTCTGTGAACTTCTCGCATGCCCATGTTGCTGCTAGAGCTTCTTTTTCTATCACCGCATACCTCTGTTCTGTCTCTGTGAGCGTGATGCATAGCACACTGGCCTGTGCTTTCCATCTGACTGCATGTGATGCAGGACTGCCCCCATTCCTGTATTGGCTGCATCTGCGGTGATGATTGTAGGGAGTCCTGGGTCATAGTAGGCTAATACCTCAGGTGATACTAGCTTGTCTTTCATTCGCTCAAAAGACCTCTGCTGTTCTTCTCCCCATTTCCATGCATTGTCCTTACATAGGAGCTCACAGAGAGGCTCGTTCATGTCCGCAAGTCCAGGTATGAACTTTCCTACCTGGTTCACCATGCCCATGAACCATTGGAGTTCCTTCACATTCCTGGGGGCCGGGAATTCTCTGATCGCTCTTGTTTTGTTTGGATCAGCCTTTACATCGATGATATACCCCAGGAATTTCACCCGCTGCTGTGAGAACTCACATTTGTCATTCAGTGTGAGTCCTGCTTCTTGTAGGCGTTGAAGGACTGCTCGCACCCTGGTGTCATGTTTCTTTTGATTTTGTCCATGTATCAGCACATCATCCATGTGACAAATCACCCCATCCAAGTCCTTCCAAGATGGATGACATTGTCTTTTGGAAGACCTCCGGTGCTGATGCTATGCCAAAGGGTAGTCTGTTGAAACAAAATCTCCCATATGGCGTGATGAACATGGTCAGGATTCTTGATTCCTGATCTAGCGGTACCTGCCAAAACCCGCTGTTCGCGTCGAGTTTGGAAAATGTAGAGCTTTTTCCCAGCTTGGCAAGGCTTTCATCTACAGACAACATCGGGTGGATTTCTCATTCGACTGCTTTGAGTTGGGTGAGATCCACACAAATTCATATTGACCCGTTTGGCTTGGGCACTGGGACCATCCCTGAGCACCATTTTGTAAGCTCTGACACCTTAGAAATCACCCCTTGTTCAAGCTTTGAGTTCAGTTCTTTTTTCACTTTGGGAAGCAGAGGATGGTGGACCTTTCTCGGTGCATACAAACAATGTGGTTTAGCATCCGCAGACAGGGTGATATGGTGTGTCCTCTTCAGATGTCCCAGTCCTTGAAACAACTCAGGGAATTCCTTTCGGAAATTTGCGTGAGTGTCCCCTTGATTGTCGAGTTCACTGACAAGAACGATGAGTCTCAAATCTGTACATGCTTTTCTGCTGAGTAGTGAACATGGTTGATTTTCGATCACATACATTGTTTCTGTGATTTGTTTGTCTTTGTACTGCAGATTTGCTTTCATTTGCCCAATGACTGTAAGAGCTTTCCCTCGTGGACCATGTTGGTTGAAGAATGCTTCTGTCCAGCCATGGCGTAGAATCTGAGAGTACTGAAACTGCAGCACCAGTGTCCAACTTGAAGTGTGTTTCATTTCCATTCATTTGAATATCAGCACTCCAATACCGTTTGTCTGTTTCTCGCACTTCACCGAGGAAGGGAACATCAAGAAAGGAATCATCATCTTCTTCCGCTCCATCTATTTCATGGACTTTCCCTTGTTTTGGTTTGTCTTTGTATTTGTTCAATGGAGGCTATCCGCTACGGCACACAGACTGAAAGTGGCCCATCTCTCCACATTCATGGCACTTTGCGTCTTTTGCAGGGCAATTTACGCGGTTATGTCTAGCTCTGCCACACCATTTACAGTTACCTTGTGATGGCATGGACGTCTTCCCACTTCCCTGGTTGTGTGAAGTGAACGATTTGCTCCGCGTATTCGTAGCCGTAGGCTTATGCTTGAAGCCAACATGTTCAACAGTAGGGTTTGATTTTGTACCCTCCGATTCCCCTCTGACAACGGGCTTATTTTGTTTCCTTGCTTCAGCTTGTCTGCTTAGTTGTACTGCTTTGGTCAGGTTTAAGTCCTCTCGTGATTGCAAGTGATCTGATAAGGCATCATTAAGCACTCCAACCACTATTCTGTCCCTTATCAGCTCATCTTTCAATGTTCCATATTCACAGTCTTCAGCTAATCTGTACAGGTCATTGAGTCAATACTTTCACCCGGGCGCTGTGTGCGTTTGTTGAACTTTGCTCTCTCAACAATATTGTTTTTCCGTAGATTGAAATATTTGTTCAGTGCTGTGATAACCTCATCATATTTCGCTGTTGATTCATTCACTCCGAGCGTTACTAGTATGTCATCAGCACAGTAACCCATTGCATACAGTAGTGTACTGACCTGTTCGCTGTCTGCCTTAGTCCAGGCTAGAAGGCACCTAACCTTGTTTTTTGATATATACAATGTTTTTTGATGGGTTCTTGTCAATTCGAGGGTGCTGATTCCAAATCCGATTGATGCCACTCGAGTAACCTTGAGCATTTTCGGCAAAATGCAAAAATCCAAAATGGCCGCCAGATATGCTAATTTGGCCGTGATAATCACTATAATGTGCATTCTGTGACCAATTTTTTCACCAAATATTGTATATTTCTGTTCCTAGAGTTACTTCATGTGCATTTGCAACTGAATTTTCATTTCATAAAGTTTCATTTGGTCTTTAAAGCTCATTTTCAATTCAAAATGGCCGCCATTCCTATGCTCATGTACAATATGAATGGCAAAAAGTATGCATGGGGGATATAGCAAATTTACTGTATTTCCAGTTCCGTACCTATGCTGTTATAAAGTGTTGCATGTTCAATACATATATCCCGGGTGCCACTTACAATATAAGGGGCCTACATGCATTTTTATTCTTCTAAATGCAAAACTTCAAAATGGTCGCCACCCTTATTCTCCTGTAAAAAATGAATAGCAAAAATATACGTGGAAATAAAAACTAATTTGCTGTTTTTTTGTAACATGCAGCTACATTGTTTGTTAAAATTCAGTGCTGATCATTATCTGAAGGATGTTCTTGTTTTGAATGGACAATAACCTCCATCGCTTTGTTATGATATAATTTAGGAGTAACGCCATGATATTATCGAGCAAACTTGATTTTCTTCATTTTTATTGTCTATAAAGATCTCTTTAATTGGATATTTGGCAGCAGGTGACATCAGCCCCAAATTTGCAAGATTCTCAGGCTAAAGATGCATGTCAGTCCTGCAACTGCCTTAATTGCAACCACATCTGATTGTGTTCAGTACTTCCTCAGGGGGTCAGAGGGTGATTTTTTGCCAAAGATACAGGATGAAGACATCGAAAGACTTGCTTCACCACCCTATGAAGCCCTTTGGCTTTGTTGCCAGGCAAGAGACATGTTGTAGGTAACTTGGGTGGTATCAGAGATGGTTACAGCTCGTTATTCCGAAGGTTCGTTATTCCGAAGGTTCGTTATTCCGAAGGCTCTTTATTCCTAAGATTCGTTATTCCGAAGATTCATTGTTCCGAATTTCATTTTCGGATTGGCCAATCTTCGGAATAACGAACCTTCGGAATAACGCCACAAATTTTGGGATTAACGAACCCTTTTTCATTTTCGGATTAACGAACCTGTAGGTATAGGGAATTTGCGTGTTTCGGATTAATGACCCTTCGGAATAACGAACAGCACTCATCAGAGATGACATCAGACCACCATCTGCACCACCCTGTTTTTGGGCCAAGGCTTTGAAGCGAAGGAGGGAAATCTATTGGTTGGCTTGTGGGATTTCAAACGCATTGATGGCAGGTTGTTTGGGGGGGGGGGGTTAAGAAGCGTTTTGTCAGATTTTTTTTGTGACAAGCTGTTATAAGCTACTAAGATCCTTGTATCTAATTGGCTGAGAGCAAATTTGTCAGACAAACTTGTCAGACAAAACGCTTCCCCTTGTAAAGCAATTGCAGGATATCAGGGGTCGCGGAACCGAGGGTTGGGCAGCAACAGAGGTGGGGGCAAACATGTGTAAAACAAGCCCCCTTGACTGAAATGGACCCATTACACGTATATTATTCATGAATCTTCTGCGTTATATTAACGTTGGTAAATATTCCATGATTCCACCACTCATCATTGAAGGAAAGGCATGAGCAAAGTACTCATCTCCAGACAGAAAATGAGTCACTTTTACAGTGGCAGCATCATATGCGTCAATTCCATTACAAAGTGATTGTATTCCTAGACAAAATACAAAATTATTCTTGGATATTTCAAAATAGGACTACTGTGGTGTGATATACTTTCTGTTTCCTGACTTTCTGTTTATTATAATAAAATAGAAAAATATATAGTGGTACTACTAGCAATACTTTACCAAACTCTTTGTAATCCTCCAAACACACTTGTCCATGCTGTTACATTTTAACCAGCCTTCAGTAAGTAGGGAAAGTCATGTAATCACAGAGCCAGTGGTAAATCTTATCTACGATATACAGATAAGACAGGAGGTCATTTGTCATTTGTGTTTTCAAGCAAATCATATTCTGGGTTAACATGGCAAAATGTGGGACGGTTTTTTTTTATTTCAAAGATTTGACGAAAGGAAGTGAGGCGTTCCCTTTGTTCCACTTTCCCCTGCCTCCTGTCCTTTCTCGGATGAAGGGGTTGAAAAGTTTGTGTAATATCGCTTTTAGATAATGTAGAACAGAACAGTTATTTCATTTTTGTCATCATCTAAGATTTAGCCTTTTAATTCAATAAACATAGTGAATATTATGATGTTGAACATCTCAAGGCAAATAAGTATCAAATGTTCATATCTAATAATTTCTGATAAAAGATCTTGATGTTGGCGTCAATTCAAGTTTTGGTGGGTTTTTCCCCAATTCCTAGGGGAAAATCACAGATTGAGATGCAATATAGCAAGTTTTAATGTTTGAATCACAACTAAAACAGCTTTTTATTATGTTAGTAACAACTTTCTGATTTTTAATCAGCACCCAAATTGATAACCAGTGTAGCTGCGTGACAGAAAACAATAAAGAAAATTTGTTTATTACCATGTCCATTTTGCCATTTATATTGTACAGAGGAATATGAGTGGCATCCATTTTGAAGTTTTGTTTTAAGAAGAATATATAAGCCTACAAACAATATATTTCTGTTTGTTTGTTTGTTTGCTTGCTTGTTTTGCTAGTATCACTCATCAGATTTGCATTGCTCATGCAACACTTCATAACAGCATAGGTACGGAACTGGAAATACAGTAAATTTGTTACATATTTCCATGCATACTTTTTGTCATTCACATAGTACATGAGCATTGGAATGGCGGCCATTTTGAATTGAAAATGAGCTTTAAATACCAAATGAACCCATATGACATGAAAATTCTCTTGCAAATGCACATGGAGTAGCTCTAGGAACAGAAATGTACAAAGTTTGGTGAAAAAATTGGTCACAGAATGCACATTATTGTGATTATCACGGCCAAATTAGCATATCTGGCGGCCATTTTGGATTTTTGCATTTTGCCGAAAATGCTCAAGGTTACGCGAGTGGCATCAATCGGATTTGGAATCAGCACCCTCGAATTGACAAGAAACCATCAAAAAACATTGTATATATCAAAAAACAAGGTTAGGTGCCCTTTCTATGGAGCCTAGCCTGGACTACCTGCTTTGCAAGCCCCGATGCAGTGCGATAGCGGCTGAATCTCTGAAGCCATTTCGGCCATTGTTGTGACTGATTTAGTCCAGCGATTTTCTCGAAACTTTCTGGTAAAGGCAGATTTTTCTCCACAGTTCGTTTACCGCCGCTGCCACCATGAAGAATCACGCAAAAGAGGGTAAAAGGAAACTATTACTGTCGTTTCATTGAGATCTTTATTTGGTGTCCGCTCGTGATACTCAAACGTTGACAATACGTTTCATCCGTGATAGTCTTAATTCAATAAGTCAGTGTTACATTATTCTACAAGAAGGATGGTTTATTAAAGCCGTGGACTAAATCTCATCCATGGTTTCTGTGTATGTGTGTGGGATTGACAAATCAAACACAGCTAGTGCCACATAGCATTACAGGGCGATTTACGCAATTCACACATCCACAAACAAAAATCAGTTAAGGTACTGGTATCTTATCGTTTTCATATGGCTATTCAGCATTGGTAGCCAAATCTGGAACCACTTCTCACACGAAGTGGTATTTTATCTTCATACACAAACAAAAATTAGTTTAAGGGCCCCTGAAATCCAAATGGATGTTGATTTGTGATACCCTCAACATCACTTTTGCGATGAAACGAATATCTAGAAACATTCCATATATTTTTAACGATTTTTTCCTCTAGTTTTCTTCAGATTACTTGGGAACGCCCACAAAAAAATCCTTCAAAACCAATACAGTGTATTCCTCAGCTGGCCTCCTGTCAATCATTGCCAAAGTACTGAAATGTGTAACAAAAGGCATTGGAATGCACCTTCCCCTCGACTCTGCATAACTTGCATGTTTCTGTGATAATTAGCTGTGTTCAGACGGGAGCAGTTTTGGTCGGAGTAACTGCGGAGGAAGGGTCGGAGGAAGCTTGGTCGGAGTAACTTCGGAGGAAAGGTCGGGGTAGTGCCCGTCTGAACTAGGTCGTTGTAACTTCCTCCGGTCGGAGGAACTTACCACGACCTCTTCCTCCGACCAAGATACTCCTGAGTTTTCTCAGGAGTATCTCGCTACCACGACTAGCAGGTCCGAGTAAATTGCCCGTGCGGACAAGCCCTCGGAGTATCTGTGAACTTACCTTACGACCTATAGGTAAAACTTAAATCGCAATGTTGACATTTTGCGAGTACGCATGCTCGTGTAGTGCAATTCTAACCTAGTCGATCGCGACGAAGAAGGCTTAGCTCTCAGAAATGTCCATCAACAAGAATGGAGAAGGCAAATGCCACTGGTAAAAAACAATCGTAGATCTATGGCCTACGTGCGCGACCACTTCCGGAAATTACACCGACCCTCCACGGTGATCCCCGCGAAGGCCGTGGTAAATTGGTGGGAGTTTCTTCCCACGACCGTCGTGTGGACACAGGGTCGTGGTAAGATAGGTATAAATTTGAATTTTAATTGCTGCGCCATAAAATTTTAATCCGACTAGAAATACGTCTGAACATTGTGACGAGCAAAAGACATGGCGAGGGAACATGCAAGTTATGCTGAGTCGAGGGGAAGGTGCATTCCAATGTCTTTTGTTAATCATTTCAGTACTTATTATATTGTTTTCGAAGGATTTTTTGTGAGCGTTCCCAAGTACAATCTGAGAAAAATAGAAGAAAAAATCGTTAAAAATATATGGAATGTTTCTAGATATTCGTTTCACCGCAAAAGTGATGTTGAGGCCTTGAGGGTATCATAAATCAAGGAGGTTCGAGAAATGGAGTCACAACAGTCTTATTTGCTTTGACCCCATGCTCGAAGCCGCCACTCATATGAAGTATGTATCAAACTGGATCTGCCCCTCCTCCCCCCCCCCCCCCCCCCCCCACATAGGAAGAAAATGAATTCACGTCTCATTGTATAATGACCAGCCACTGTCTAAAGCCATGTTCAAACGTATTTCTACTCGGAGTAAAATTTTATGGCGCAGCAATTAAAATTCAAATTTATACTTATCTTACCACGACCCTGTGTCCACACGACGGTCGTGGGAAGAAACTCCGACCAATTTACCACGGCCTTCGCGGAGGATCGGTGTAACTTCCGAACTTCTGGAAGTGGTAGCGCCGCGCACGTCGACCATAAGATAATTTTTTACCAGTAGCATTTGTCTTCTCTATCCTTGTTGATGGAAATTTCTGAGCGCTAGCTTCTTCGTCGCGATCGGCTAGGTTAGAATTGCACTACCCGCGCACGTGTATTCGCAAAATGTCAACAATGCGATTTGCCCCCTGAAGTTTTACCTAGGTCTTAAGGTATGTAAGTTCACAGATACTCCGAGGGCTTGTCCGCACGGGCAATTTACTCCGACCAGCTAGCCGTGGAAGCGAGATACTCCTGAGAAAACTCAGGAGTATCTTGGTCGGAGGAAGAGGTCGTGGTAAGTTCCTCCGACCGGAGGAAGTTACCACGACCTTGTTCAGACGGGCACTACTCCGACCTTTCCTCCGAAGTTACTCCGACCAAGCTTCCTCCGACCCTTCCTCCGAATTAAGTTTCTCCGACCAAAACTGCCCTCATCTGAACACAGCTTGAGGAAGATAAGATATGTCTTTATGATGGTAATTATACTTTTCGCTATCCCTACTTACAAACGATGGGCGGTAGACAATGGGAAAGGCACGTGGGTGCGCGAATAGACATTGCTCAAATATTGCTGAAATAGATATCAAAATTACTCGACTGTACATGTCTGTACACTAATCTGACATATCAGAACTATTCTTGAAGATGATTACCATATTAGTTTCATTTTTCGGAAATAATCAGAAAAGTGATAAAACCGGCTTTCCATGAGGGTAAAATGTCAGACACTTTCACAAAATACAGCTCAGATTTACACTTTTGCACATATTTTCGAACGGAATTGACTTTTATATGCCGGGAAATGTGCAAACGCCTGGAAATGTGCAAACGTCGCCAGATCCAAACTGTCCTTGGAAAGAATGAGTACTTGAATGCATCAATAGATGTCTGGGGAATGTTAAACTTGACAGTCAGACCGCAGCACGTATGCTAATGAGCCGATCCGGCAAGATTTATTCAGCACTCTCGTTGACGATCTTTGCGTTCGAAAGGTGTCTCGTTACGTGCGAGATTTTGCGAGAGTATAACAGGGCTATGGTTTTCACAGTGTAGCGACTTGTATAGTTACATTCATCATAGGTACAAGTTACGGTAAATTGTTCTCCAGACTTTGTTCTTTATTTTGATACCAAATTTGCGTATAATATCGGTTCTTATCATGACGATATAATCAGTTGAAGTTGTGTAAATTTTACCTGCTTTTTACGGAAGATTTTGGCGTCTAAAGTTCGTTTTTGGTTCCTGATGACCGGATTAAGAAACTGTTGTTTCTGATTTTGGCTTTTTCGTAGAGAGGAAACTTAGATGCTCATCATATTTGAGTCAAGGAGACGCAAACATGATTTATACTAGTTTTTCCGTTTTGAAATGTCTGTAAAATTCACTCTTGAGCTGGAAGTATATGCTCCACACAAAGTGTACAGTGGCGCGAAAGAGCCCTGTCATTGGACGGTGCTTGCACTCGGTGCTTGAACTTGGCTTGAACTACACGCGTGCCTGTATGCAAGCATGCGCTATGCATGCACGTGGCATGAAACCGTAGCAGCGTAATGACGTGATGCAAGCGCTGAATGCAAGCGCTGTCCAATGAGAGAGCTTATAACTCTTGAGATTGCACGGTTTCAAGCTGACCAGCACTGACATCGATGTATATTTTACTGGTTCTTGACCGGATTAAACAACAAATTGTCAAGATATTTACATAGATACAAAGATTAAGAGATGGTCTACCAAATACTGCATTTTCATTGAGACGCAAGGTGAATTTGGTATTCTTTTGACGTCATGAACGTGTACTACACGAATTACTTTTTTCATCATTTTTCAAGCTCAAATTACGCTATGATATTTTTCATTTTCAATAATTTGAGTAACATGTGACGATAGCTTACTTTTTTTCCTTGAATTTGATACCAAATTTGTGAATATAAGGTGCATTTTTGTTGCCGAAAGCCCAAGGACAAAATCCCCTTCCGCAGCTCATTACGTATGCAAGCCTCGAGCGGGCTTGCATACGAGTTGAATAAATACGAGCGAATTATCGGGTGCTGCGGACTGACTGTTGAGGTCATGATCGTTCCTTGCATGGTAGGTTGCACATTAACGATGCTTCGGTTGCAACGAAGCAGAGATTGGTGTCGTGGTGTGTGTTTGTTGTTGCTGTTCAGTTGTTGTCGCGCTATCATCGTCGTTGTTGCGTGTTTGTTTGTTTGTTTGTTTGTTTGTTTATTTGTTCGGTCGGTCGGTCGGTCGAGGCGAAGTTGCGATACAGTGAGACAAGGACGCCGGTCCCGGGGATTTAGTTGTGGCAGGAGTTCAATGTATGAGATAGTCTATATACAGTAATCGAGAGAGCTGTTTTTTGTAGAGCTATCTCCTCCGAAGCCGTCGGATCGGGGCCGCCCAAACCGGTGCCGTCGGCAGCGGCCGGGTTTCGGCCGCGCTCCTCCTCCGTGTCGACGTCGAGAGCGGCACAAAAAACATAGAAAAACGAAAGACAAACAACAACATGCAGCGTTTGCGCGCTGGCGCGCTGGACTCCCGCTTCAGTGGCGAAAGCTCTATCATCGTTCTTGGACGCACACACACGCACACGATGTATACGGGTTATACTGTATACAGCTCGCGCCAGTTCGCAGGCTCAGGTCGCACACACAGAACTCTATACAATCTGTGGTAGCACAGTACGTGGGCATTCTCGCTGGCCAAGTTGATCGTTCGCGGAGACATGATACATACCATAGAGATGTATACTAATAATATACTAGAGCGCGGACTGCGTGTGGCGCGTACGCAGTGTTCGTGTGCCGAGATGAAGAGGCCGCGCGCCATCTTTGTCCGGGCAAAAACAAGCATCGGTCCGGGCAGCGCAGTAGTGGTGGACACGTGAACACGTATACAACAAGCGCTCAAACACGTATTGCCTTTCACAAAAAGATGAGGGGGTCGGAGATGAGAGAAGGAAACAACTCAAAAATTTAAGTTGCTAGCAATCTCTTATTATGAGTGGTAAAGAAAATGAAAAAAAAATTACTTTATTCTCAACGAGGTAATACTTTCAAGCCGACCAACACAACCATGGTCCATGCAATACAAAGGGTTCTCTTGGTCTCTAGACTGCCGGATGCCCCTTGTGATACAGTATACTGCGTCAATTTTTGTATTTTGTATTTTTTTTTTGCAGTTATATATTTTTTTTTTCTGTATGAGGGGACTGCATTCTATAGTCCTATCTGTGTATACGAGTGTTTCATTGTATTTCTTTTTTTTTCTGGTGGTGGTGGAAATGAAATAAATCATTTTTATAAGTACGTGTAGGCATATTGGTTCCATGACATATTGATGTTCAAGCTCGAAATGCTAATGTTGAAGCTTACATAAACCCTAACCCAAATCATAACACCCACGGTGACCCTAATCCTAATCCTCACCCTGCCTTTCTTACAAGAACCAAAAGCCCAATCAGACCCATGATGGTAATTCTATTTTCAGAAAGATATCAATGCCGGAGCATATGTCCTGTAACCAGGCATATATTACGTATTCTGAGCTTTTCTCACACTGTCTTAGTGAAATTAACTGCTGGTATAGCAAAGGGTGGAGGAACGATTTTTTTTTTGGGGGGGGGAGGGGGGCTCAAGGGCCAAATAGGGCACTTAGAAATGAGCACTTTTTAACTTAAAAAGGGGAGTTTTTGTTTTTTGTTTTTTTTTAATGGGGCAAATCCCCCCTCCCCCGTTCCGCCGACCTTGCATATCTGCATATAGTTATGTACTGTATTAGCTATCTATATTATAGTAGCAATAGATCGAGAATAGCTGAGGGAGGGCGGAGTGCCCCTGACGAATTTTGCAAGACCTTTTCTTTTCTTTTTCCTTTTTTTTTGCATTGAATCAATCTGTTTGACACACACTATAAATGTAATTTTAGTTACTTGTGAAAGGAGACTCCGCTCCCCTTCTTTTCTCCTGTTTCTACATCCAAAAGCAGCACATGAACCAGGCATTTTGCAACATAGATCTATGCTACTTTAAGTAGAATTTGCGAATTTAAGAAAATTTTCGATTTCCAAACTCCAATGGAGACCTTGGCATAGATGCTAGCCTACTGCCGTTGCATCCCGTCGTCGATCTCCCTGCATGCTCCGGTAACGCTACACGTTATCGGTACGGTCGCTAGTCGAAATTTGCCCGGACCAAAATGGCGAACGCCTCCTTCTATCGGTCACAGGGATTTTACGGAGTCCGCCCTCTAGTGTTCTTAGTATACATCTCTATGATACATACACGCACTACGGGTACGGGCAATATATCGCGGAGAGTGGTGGTGTGTACGTACATGCATATAATTGAGCCTGTCGCTGTGTTGCATTGCTTATCATGATGATGCGTTCTCGGTACACGGGAAGCTACGAATGCCGTATTCTATTTCGCGAAACTACAGGATCATGTGCAGCTCAGCTACGTTATTTAGTTTACTCTCAAGTCGGGTATCATTGTACTCAGACTGTATATAGCAGTGATATCGACGGCTAAATATCCACTTAAATTTTGTCCTTGCCGATCGTGCCTTTCCATATCAGATTACAGGCCTGCGCCTGTCGCGCCTGTGTATGTATTGACGATGGTTACACCAAACACACTATCTGCGTGCACGTGATATGGGCTCTCATATGGTAAATACACGGCTCGGTCATACAAGGGCATTTACGTAAGAAAACAGCGAATGCTTTTATTTTATTGTATTTTGCACAACTACAGGATACTATGCAGCTCAGGTACGTCATTTAGTTTGCTCTCACGTCGGGTATCATTGTAGTCCTAAGACTGTTTAGGACGCAAATATCCACTTCAATTTTTATCCTTGCCGATCGTGCCCTTCTATTTTGATTGCACGCACCGCTGAGCTGTCCATTCGTTTATTGCATAGCTGCTGTAAACATGAATATTCATAAGACACGTGCGGACGTAAGGGAAAACCTCGCTTTGCCGACCGCCTATTTTTGAAGTTACAAGTGGAAATTGAATGGGTGGTTCTATAGTCCGTCAAACCAAGTTTTGGTGATAAAAACAAAAAAGAGGGAGCAAATGAAGACAAAAATATTCTTCTTTTTCCCTTAACGTGGGAAAAGAAATATTAAAGAAAAAATTCAAGGCCCCGAAACCCATGGATACCCACGGATGCCTATACTTATTAAACCTTATAATGACTATCATCTCCCCTCCCAAAATAATATTTATTAAATGATGATACAATAATAGTATTCATATAATAATGATAATAATGACAATGTACAGTCTGAAGCAGATAAACGGGCGAGGATATGTAAACGTATTGTCGTTGTGTGTGTGTGTGTTTTTTTTTTAATGACGTGGTAATGAATATTTTTCATGACATACGCCACTTTTCAGCTTTTTCATGAAGAGAAAAGATGTGTGTGCGTTGGGGCCAGATAGGGCTCATGTACGTTTTTTTTTTTTTTTTTTCAACGGGCGTCGAGACTGAGGGCGAATGGCATGGGGAAGGGGGAGATATGCAGGGCAAAATGTCAATGGCACCCCCCGTGCTTCGACGGGAAGAATCTTTGGTCAAAGAAGACAATCCTCGAATTTCCACGGGTGCTGCCAAGTTGATCTGTGATAACAGCAAGCGGGACGTACAGTTTTGGTTGAGACCTAATTTCAGGTTTCTAACATAAACCTCTTATGAAATATGAAAGAGCAAGTAATTCTATGAGGAATTCAACGTTTATTAAAGATGAAAACTGGTTTTGAAATGGCTGAGATATCCAAAAAAGAGCGATTCTAATAAAGTGTGGGACCCACACTTAATTACGATTGCTTTGTTTTACTTTGTTTTTGGATGTTTCAGTTATTCCAAACCCGATTGTCATCAAATAAACTTTGAATTCATCTTAAAATGGTATGCTCTGTGCTATAATCATAAGTGTTTTCTTGGTATCTCGCAAACAGTTAAATGTCCAATTCTCATCTCCACCAATACTGTACCATCCCTTTAAAGTCCCATTCCATGGACCGGCTCCTCAGCTCAGGTGTTAGGAGGGGATGGCCATGGGTAGAAGAGGGTGCAAAAGAAGAAAGGAGAAAATAGTAAAGTTCTTTCTTTTTGACTACTAAAAACGCGGCAAAAATGATATGAATAAATTCAAAAAAAAATATGAGGCCCTCAGACCCGTGGATTTCCACGGGTGCTGCTAGTAAGGTTTATATTTCATGGGTGTTTCATAGTTATAACGTTAACTGTAAAGTGTATTTTTGAATTATATTATATGTATAGCATAGTATGTTTATACACAGTAATTATTTATTCATTTTGATTTTCCCATTATGTATTGTTGAATATGTGTATCTGTAGGATTTACTTAACTTTCTTCCGGTCAGAATATTTTTCCTTTTCCTATAATATCAGATGTGAAATATGATTATATTGGGTGGATTTAATGCAATTTATTGGTAGTGTATTTTTATATATTTATATAATTGAATGAGTGATTAGAGTTATTATTTTTTTAGGTTTAATGTATATCGATATAAGTTCTTTTTTTTTCTTCTCGTCCTGAAACAGCTGATCAATCATTCAATTCAATTCAATTCAATTTATTCATTTCATAAAATTGCATATAAAATATTTACATAAATGTGTGAGTCAAAGGAGGAAATCACGCAAAAACCCAGGGCTTGGAAATGGAGATTCCCTTTACAACAATCATCACAGTTTTGAATGAAACATATATATATATCCAAATAGAACTAAGATTAGAGACCGTTACAAAATCAACAATATATTATGATGGAAACAGGAAAAAAACAACGACTGAACTAATACAATATATTACAATACAATACAAAACAAACATGCACGGTATTTGTCAAAGGTTTGTATGGGAATTGCACAATTTTCATCATTCATTCATATATAATAAACAATCAGTACAGATTAAGAAAAAGCTGCTTATATTGAGTCATAAAAAGATTCAATGTGTTAGCAGTTTTCAGTTTCATGCTTAACATATTCCACAATTTAGCCCCTTTGTACTTTATTGAGTTGGATTGACTAATTTTCAGACGATAGAATGGTGAAATATAACATTGTTTATTTCTAGTATTGAAAGAATGTTTCTTGGCATGAGTAGAAAAATAATCATTGAATATATCTGGCAAGACTGAGCGAACATATTTATACATAAAAATACCAAGTTTGAATGAAATTCTGTCTCGAAAATTTAACGTTTGCAAGTCCTTGAATAATGGAGGGGTGTGGGCAAGATTGAGGGAATTTGTACAGAGGCGAATGGCTTTCTTTTGGAGGACCGTTAGCCGATCTAATTGTCTCTGGCTGGTCCCTGACTAGACGAGATTACAATAGTTTAAGTACGGCAAAATAAAGGCATTGTAAAGCATTAACAGTGTATTTTTCGGGATTAACGAGCGAAGCTTGAACATCATACCAAGTGCAACACTTATCTTTCCATGGACATAATTTATCTGGTTATTCCAGGACAACTTTTCGTCAATATACACCCCTACAAAAATTATTGTGGCAACCTTTTCAATTTCATTATTATCAATTCTTATAGACAAGTTTGGATAAAATTGTATCTGTCTTCTGGAAGATTGAAAAATCATATATTTCGTTTTACTAATATTCATTTGTAGTTTATTTGCCTTGAACCAGTTGCATAAGGATTGCACTTCTTCATTAACAATTTGGTTAAGCATTTTCTGACCAGAATGTGAGTATATAATATTGATATCATCAGCATAAATTACAAAACGAAAAACTTTCGATGAATTGATAACATCGTTGACATAAATCAAAAAGAGAAGAGGGCCAAGGATACTACCTTGGGGCACGCCATGAGATACGGGCATGAGGTCCGACTTAGCACCGTTGAAGCTGGTGTATCAATTGTTGTCGTCCACTCAAATAATCAACAAACCAAGAATGAGGCACACCACGAATACCATAGTGTTCTAGCTTGTGCAAGAGTATGTTATGGTCCAGTGAGTCAAACGCTTTGCTCAGGTCAATGTACATAGCCAAAGGGATTTCTTTCTTTTCAAGGGATAAAATGACTTGTTCCAAGGTGTGTAACAATGCTGATTCTGTCGAACTGTTGTTTGTTTGTAAATGTACATACAAGTCTACATGATATATTTGTGTATAACTGACAGTTGTGTCGTGATGATCCGGGTCCATTTCTTTCCTTGTTCTTTAGGGCCGGCGGAACACGGGGGGGGGGGGAACAGGGGGGATCCCCCCCCCCCCCACACACTTTTTTTTAAAACCCGGAAGTACGTAAGTGGCACTAAAAAGAAATAGAGATCTTGACGTGTGAGCACGGTATAGGATTAGGTTATGTTTTGTTTGTTTTTGTTGAAGACCCCTTTTTTTTCTGTTTTCTTTGTGCTGGTTAGCTCATGAAACCCGGAAGTGCCCTCCCCCCCCCCCCCCCCCCAAACACACACTTGAAAAAAAGACGTCATTTTCTGGTCATTATAAATGACGCAGGCCCGTAAGTAGGGGAGTTCAGGGGGTTCGAACACCCCCCCCCCCCCCCCCGCTAGCGAGCAGGGTCCGCTTGAACACAAAAAAAAAAAAGGTGAAAACTTCTTCCCAAAGCTCAAAATATGACAGAGGAATGATTTTTAACGATAAAACAACAACAATAATCAAAATAAAACAAAAACAAAAACAAAAAGCCAGCATAACCCAAACTCGACTATTACGTCTCTTGCGCTTCTCCATATTCACTACCACAAAGTGATCAACCTGGAAGAGGTGGTTGATATCTTCAGCAACACAAATCCAAGACGGATGATGCTGAACTTGATAAAGATAATAGGTATAAGAACAAGGGCGCCGGAAGCGGGGGGTGGGGGGGCAGGGGTGGCACTTGCCCCCCATAAAATTTTTGGGGGGGCAAAACGAGTTTTGCCCCCTTCCCCCAAGTGCCCCCTGTAGCAAATAATTAATCAATTATTTAAAGACCAATATGAACAATGAAGGCACTTTTCTTGTCTAAAAGGTGTCAATTTCATAACCGAAAATGCAAAATTTCACCCCCTTTGTATAACGGGGCGAAAATCATAATTCATTATCAATGTACACTATATATCTATACACTAATATTTACTTATGAGTAAATTTAGTGTAATAGACATGATAGATGGTAGCCTCGCTCCCTCGAGTGTGCCCCCTGAAACATACCTTTAGTAAACCTTACATTTTCCCTTTCTTCTATGCTTTTCAGCAATGTAAGAATAATTTTTATTGCTCGAACAATGCGATCACGCTTAAGCTTTTAATGAATACATTTCAGACGAATGGCAAAGTGAAAGTAGCTTACTCGCTCTGCCCGTACACATATAAAATGAACAGTTTTCATAAGTTATAATGATAGTCCTTCGCAGTGATGTTTGTTTTACCCCCCCCCCCTCCAACACCCCTCGCCAAGGATCTCACATCGTCACATAATGTACCCCCGTATGTTATAATCGTAGTCCTTCACACTATTTTTTTTCGCCATATTTAATTCCCTTGAAATTTGCTTTTGAATGCTCTATAAACGCGACTTTTGTACTCTGTTTTTACAAAAAGTCCCTACCGTGGGAAAGGGGGTATCCCCAGAAGCGGATCTAGAGGGGGGGGGGGTTGCAACCCCCCCCCCCCCCCAAAAAAAAAAAAAAAAAAAAAATCCGGGGACCATTTTTTTTTTTTTAATCTTATCTTTTTTTTTAAAACTTGTAATTTTTAATCTGGCAATGACCTCTATACCAAAAATAGTGGTGTTGTAGATGCAAGAAAACGCCATTTTCACACACAGATTTTCAAAAATTCTCCCTACTGTCGGAGGGGGGGACACCCCCCTCCCACACCCCTCCCCCCCCCCCCCCCCCCCCTCGCTCGCTACGCTCCCTCGCATACCGCCCCAACCCCCCAACCCCCTTTATAAAAAAGCTACATCCGCCCCTGATCCCCCCTCCCACACCCTTCCTCCCCCCCCCCCCCCTGCTCGGTCGCTTCTCTCCCTCGCCGAGGATCTTACACCATCACATGTACCCCCTTGTGTTATAATCATAGTCCTTCGCACTGAATTTTCCCATTATGTGTAATTTCCAAGAAATTTGCTTGTAAATGCTCTATAAATGCGACGTTTGTACTCTGTTTTTACAAAACGTCCCTGCCGCGGTACCCCCGCTCGGTCACTTCGCTTCCTCGCCGAGGATTTCATAACGTCACATAATGTGCCCCCCGTCGAGATTTTGCCCCCCCCCCCAAAAAAAAAAAACAACAACAAACAACAACAACAACAACAACAACAACAACAACAACAAACCAAAAGTGTTCCGGCGCGCATGTATAAGAACAAATCAGTATAAAATAGGCACGAAGATGATCAGAGACTTTTCTTCATGGCTGATACATGTGTCAAAACCGAACTATTAAAGGTGAAGAATTGATTGTTTTTACGTTTAAAAAATAAAGTATACCCCTCCCAGAGCGTATCCGGGCACTTACCCCTCGGGCAACTACCCTCCGGATAACTGCCACAAGGATAATTACCCCCCCAGGGCTATAATAGCCCAGGGCTATAAAAGCCCAGGGCTATAAAAGCCCGGGGGGGATAATTCCCCCCTTGCATAGGGCAACTACCACCCGGACAACTACCCTCCTAGGGCAATTACCCTCCAGGGCAATTATCCCCTAGGGCAACTACTAAGTACCCCCCCGGACAACTTAGGGCAATCACCCCTTAGGGCAATTCCCCCTAGGACAACTACCCACCGGATAACTACCCCCCCCCCCCCCCCCGGTTAACTACCCCCCCCGGATAACTACCACCCGGAAAACTACCACCCAGATAATTACACCCCCCCCCCCCCCGGAAAATTACCCCCTAGATAACTACCCCCCCGGATAACTACCACCCAAATAACTACCTCCCGGAGAACCATCCCCTAATGATAGATAACTACCCAAGACATTCATGTACTAGTATATCATTATTGTATACAAGTCATCTGTAATGAAGCCTACTTTTATGGAAGCCTACATCTACATTGTGTGTAGGTCCTACACGTACGTACACGTGTTTCACGCACTGAAAAATGAAGATTATTGAGTTGCTGCAGAGAAGAATTATGTCAGGATTGGTTATAGCCATGGTTATTGGTTATTAGTTATTTGTTATTGGTTACCCCAGGGTTCTGTTGGAGGCCCGGTTTTTGTTGTTGTTGTTGTTGTTTGTTTGTGGTTTTTTTTTTGTCTGTTTATGAAACTAATCGGTTAAGTATTTCGCAAACATTGTATTGCTTATCATCGTTATGCATAATGATACACGACTTCATTTTCTTTCAAACCTGCTGTGTCTTCACTGTCATCGGCCATTGTAAAAGCTTGGTGCCCCCCCCCCCCCCCCAACACACACACACACTTTACAGGAGCGAATGTCCCACTCTTTTGCATGAAATATAAAGTGGGAGGGAAGTGGCAGCAAAAATATGAAGTCTTTTTAGGTGATACGCTATCAGCGTATCACCTATTGTGATTGTCAAAATTTCTCTTTTTTTTTATTCTTCTTTCTTTCTGCCACATTTTGTGTCGTCAATATCTCAACAATGACATTACGGAATAACATAACATTTTCAGTCAACATGTCTCATAACAATATCTAGCCACAATAAGGTTTTCATGACAGTAACATATCTATGACGTCATCTAGGCGCCATTTTGTGATTTTCGGACCTTGTCACATGATCGATCATAACTTCATAACTAGATATCATTTCTGTATCATTTTCGGTGGACATAAAGTTCAGGTCAGGCTCTATCTTACGTTTTAACGCTAGTTACCAAGGCCATCATTACGCGCGCGTTTGCGCGCGTCAAAATTTTAAAAGGCTCAAAACGACTTCCCAATGGGAAATCTCGAAGTTTCAGACAATTCTAAGCGTTTCAGACATTTTCTCGCGTGCGCGTCCGTCCGCGCAATTTCGCGCGCAGAGGGCGTAACCAACATGAAAATGCAATTTTTTTGACTGATTTGGATTTCTGATACTTTGAGTAACAATATCCATTGATTTCCGATCGATTTTGACCTATAACAAAGGAATGCACTGGCGTCAAAGTTGAAATTCCGCGCGCGCGTCTTTCTGCAAATATAGTGAAAAAACATGTTTTTGTTTATGTCGCCATAGCTCTTTAAATCGTCCATTGACCCTATATTTCTATTGCATATTACAAAAGCATATGAATTGGAAATAACGTTTCAAGTACCAATATTGCCAGGAAAACTCATGACGTCATCATATCATCATCTGAAATCAAAAAAGTGGAATTAATTTTTTTGAGGTACTCTTTCTGACATTCATTTACTCGTATCTCTATTGTTTAAGCTTAATATCACCCCAAATTCAGATATGTTTTACTTTGAACATTTGCCTTTCAAGTCCATGTCATGGTTTTGAAATTTGATGACGTCATCATACTTTAAATTGTGATTAAAGGTAAAGACGCAAAATCGGACAAGTTTACGTGTTATGTCTATGGGAGGTGATTTTTTTAAAAACCATACATTGACTTGACAACGTTTAAGCACCTTTATCTCGGATGATTTTGCTTCATTTCCTCTGAAAATTAAGTATGTTGTAGCTGTGACAATAAGCTGCAGTAATCATGCATTTTATTCTTTGAAATCTCCTCATGAGGTTGACAATTTTGCAATTTAAAACTGAAAATGAGAATGGAATGCGGACGAAACGATTCCTGATTCATCTTTCACGTACATAAGTTTACGTTCCTCTAATTTTCTCGTCGAGACGTATGGCCGAGTGGTTAGAGGTGTCGTCACAGAAACGTGAGGTTGCACACGTACGGGTTCGAACCTCACAACAGCACGAAAGAAAATAATATTTTTTTTCTTACTTTTTTTCTTCAATGGAGTACTACACCTTCGTCCATGTAGAAGTCACGTTCGCATGTAAACACACCTATACGCACACACTCACACAGTATCCCTTTGTTTATCGTTGGAGACTGCATTGCTTCGACTGCTGCAAAATATTGCAGGCTGGGCTTTTCAAGCTGATCATGGTATATTGTAACAAAATGAAATTTGTTCATATCAATTCAGTAACACAATGTAGTCGTGGTTACTTTGTGCTGATTTTATACATGTAAGAAGCTATACATTGTAAAAAAAGGAATTTGAATTGTTCCTTTAAGTCAGTCTTCTGTATTGATGATTATTTGTCAATTAGTGGTTTTTGTGGAGTTTCAGATAATGATAAAAAGTATGTATGATAAGTGCAGCGATACTTTCTACAGTTAGTTCAAAGTTGTGTTACAGAGGTTTGATACATACATTTAGCATTGTGTTTGTGTGTCCACGTGTGTATACAGGTTGGCCATATGGCACATTCTAGACAATAAATCTTAATTAATTAGCAAACGCGATCAGCTATTGAACTGAATATGGTACTAATGTATGATGTTCATGATTCTCATTAAACTGTGACGAGTTTAAAGAGATAGCTTAACTGTGTGTAAAAATAAAGCAATAATAAGGAAATTTTAAGGGAATTTGATAACCATGCCTATAATAATTTCATACAGGTACTAATAGCTGCCTCATAATCATGTGATTGATCGTCATGTCAATAGCAAACTGACAACGTACGATTAATATATTATACATTAAACAACTGTCTTTCAAATCCATATCGATGTTTTCTAGTTTGATGCCGTCATCATACTTTAAATTGTGATAAAAGTAAAGACACAAAATCGGACAAGTTTACGTGTTATGTCTATGGGAGGTGATTTTTTTTAAAACCATGCATTGACCTGACAACGTTTAAGCACCTCTATCTCAGCTGATTTTGCTTCATTTCCTCTGAAACTTTAGTATGTTGTAGCTGAGACAATAAGCTGCAGTAATCATGCATTTTATTCTTTGAAATCTCCTCATCAGATTGACAATTTTGCAGTTTAAAACTGAAAATGAAAATGGAATGTGGACAAAACGATTCCTCATGTATCTTTCACATACATAAGTTTACGTTCCCCATATTTTCTCGTCGAGACGTATGGCCGAGTGGCTAAAGGCGACGTCTCAGAGACGTAAGGTTGCGGGTTGGAACCCCACAAGATCACGAAACAAAATACTTAGCTATTTTACTTTTTTTTTCTTCAATTTTGTATTACATATTTGTCCATGTAGAAATCACGTACGTATATAAACGCACCTATACACACACACAGACACACACACACGCCATATCCCTCTTTTTTGTGTGTTGGAGACCACATTGCTTCGACTGCAGCACAATTTTGCAGGTTGACTTTGTCAAACCAATCATAGTATGTAATGACGACGACTGAGGTGTTGTACTTTGAACAATTGTCTTTCAAGACGATGTCATTGTTTTGTAATTTGATGACGTCATTACACTGAAAATTGTGATTAAAGGCAAGGTATCAAAACCAGCCGATTATAGGTTTCATGTCTGCGGGACGTATTTTTCCCAAGTTGCCAGAAATGGCATAGCGACCTCAGTCGTTACAAGGCCGCTTTTCCGTCTAGCAATGCAATAGATGTTCACACGGCCACGTTGGTTGAGTGGGCATTGACTTTCCCCCTGTTATATCTATACATTGTTTTTTTTTTTTGTCTTACCATTTCCGTGGATGACCCGTGGCCGAGTGGTTACAGAAACGGTTTCGCATGTACGCTCAATATAACTTCAAGGTGCCTATATCACATTCTTTTCTTTGTCGATCACAGATGACTGTCATCTGATGACCACAAGCGTATCACCTAACTCGTCCTCAATGTGACGAGTTTTCATGTCTCGTTGTTCTTGTTTTTGTTAGTTTGGTGGTTTTTTTTTTTTTTTTTTTTGCTTGTCAGCCGACTTTCGGCGGAAAATCACATCTTGAAATTATGAAGACTTTTTTGTTGTTGTTTCTCTTGTCTTTTGATTTTCTTTCTTCTTGACTGAAAAGCAATTCCCCCCCCCCCCCCCCCCCCACCGTTTCAAAAACGTGGCGCTGCCCTGAATAATGCCCAAATAAATTCAGTAGAATGGTAACATTCCTTTTATTTAATGAAATTATGTACAGACCACCCCCTCCTCCATTTCAGGGGGAATTTACGCCCATGGCTAATATGCTTAGTCATGCTTTGCCTTCTTCTCGGTTGGGTTTTTCGAATTCGCTATTGTGTAATCTTCCAAAAAAGATGTCACAAAACTTCAACGGTTGCAAAATTCTGCCGCCCGGTTGTTAACTTTTACTATACTAAGTTTTATTCCATATCACCAATCATCCGTTCCCTATACATCGGCTTCATGTGAGTAAAAAGAATATTTCAAAGATCTTGTTATTGGTACATCATTCGGTTTATACCCTTTTCCCTGTATACCTACTCTATTCCCAAATACAATCCGACACGAAGTATACGTTCACCATCAGATGTGTTGTTACTCCAAAAATCTAGAGGAAAACATGGATGGGGTGATCGTGCTTTCTCCGTTATAGGCAATCCCGGGGGTGGGGGGTGGGGGGTGGGGGGGTGGGGGATGAATCCCCCCTGAAATGGAGGAGGGGGATGGCCTGTACAATCATTCCCCCCCCCCCCCTGAAATTTGAAGACCTGAATATAAAAACGACCCAAGTCCAATTTTTGGCCAAATTCAGTTTGACATGGGAAATTGTAGCTTATGCATGGACTCATCTTGTGTATACAATCATGTGATAAATCCTAATTACCCCCGGAAAGTGCCTGAAATGAATGAGCTTAATCTTATATGAATGTAAGAATAAAGGACTTGGGTCATTCTTACATTCATATTATAGCGCCCTCTCTCATCATTGTCTCATCTCTATAGCAGAATATCATGTATATGATTCAAAGAACGACCCAAGTCCATCACACAAAATGGCCTCTCCACAATTAATGTAAATGTTAATTGTCATGATAATACAATTATGTTCTAATTTGTATATCCAATGTTGCCTCCCCATCACAGGTAAATAGAATATTATTGGACAAAAAAAAAGATATGAACAGAGACTCCAACCCCAAGCACCTTCTGATCTGGAGATTCTCCCGCCCGAAACCCCAAGCAAACGGGAGACTCCAAGTTGATGTGTGCGAACCGCGAAGTTCCTAGGTTCTAGATGTTCTCTGGTGCTATCTAAAGCTAAGTTTTTCAACATACGATAGCAATAAGTAAGAAATCCTTTCCACCGGGAGACACAGGGAGAAATCAAATCTTCAGCGGGAGAACGAGAGATTCTGCAAAAATAGGCTTTCGGCGGGAGATCTCCCGTCGACAACGGGAGAGTTGGAGTCTCTGCATGAAGTTTTTTTAAAGTTTACTCGAAATGGTCTTCCATGGACTTGGGTCGTTCTTATATTCAGATACTCATTACATTGAGGAAAACAAATGGAAGAAGCAGAAATGTGATTGTATCAATTTTGGCATATTGCATGACGTTCGTACGCCCGTCTCCGGACAGGTAACAGAGCTGAACAGTATTCTATTTGGAAGGATAATATATACATAGTTTTCTCAAGCGCTCGCTCGCGAAAAAAGTATAATATCGACATAAGGTATGGCCCAGACGTTGACAACGTCAAATAGTATACAGGCCAACATGTAAACATGTAAATCAAAAATTTCACCAAAAGTGTGCACCAGATCGCTGAATTTCAGGTCTGAAAATGCAAAATCTTCCTCGCCCCCCCCCCCCCCTCCCACATCCTCCCCCACTCGGTCGCTCCGATTCCTCGCACAGATAGGCCTATACCAACTCCAAGTCCCTCCCCCACCCACCATCATTAACCCTATAAAGCCCAAGCTATTTCGACCCTTCCCAGGCCCAAAAGGGGGCACACATTATGCCCCCACTATATAATTAACTTTGTTATTGCTTGATGTTTCATCGTCATATTTGGCACATGGGTATAGAGCAACTCATACTCTACATGCATAATGTAATAGGAAATAAGCTAAAAACATGATTTTCTGAATAATTTCTTTATCCCCAGTATGTCTTATCATAGACCAATATTTTTCATATTTGCCACAAATGATGTGCAAACGGTGCGCCCCCACCCTTAATTTCCAAAGCGAAAAAAATATAGCTACAAACGGCTGTTTGGGGACTGTAAAATGTCAAAATTTTCAAGCTCGCTCGCTCCGCTCGTTCGCATTTAATTGTTATGCAATTCCCCTGATTTTTCTGCCAGTAATTTGTCGTTTCATACCGTCATTCCATAATCCATAAGGAAAACTTGCAATGTTATACAAATGATGCACAGGATAGAGTGCGTTATTGTAGGCGTAGGCCCTATAGTGCACTCGAGGGTATTTACAATTGTGAAACATGCACGAGGCGAAGCCGAGTGCATGTTGCACTACATTGTAAATACCCGAGAGTGAGCTATACGCCTCCACTAACGCCACGCAATAATCCTGTGCATCATTTGTTTTATAAAATGGGTTGAAAATTCGAAAACTAACAGCATTTTTCAGCGTTTTTCACGTACCTTTGTGGGTCAAGACGTCCGAAGATATTCGTCCCAAACATTTACGCACGTCGCACTCGGAAATCCCGCACATAGTATGATGGGGGGTTGGGTTTCCGGACACTTAAGTTCCCGCGTGAAAACTTTCTTATTTTACATAGAATATGCACCCTTTACCTTAAAGACTTGATATAGACTCCTCATATAGGCCTACTAGACAACATACTCTGAAAACGGCGTGAGAATTAACCTGCTAAGTCGTTGGATTTGCCCTTCAAAGTGACTCCATGTATGCGTCCGGTCCCACAACGCTTGGTCTACTGTACACTGTACGTATGATACGTACGCCACACATGTTATGCACAAGGGAAGAAAGGCCGGACTAGAAGTTGTTTACAGGATTGACAGCGCGTATACATGCATGCAATTCAAAGGAGCCGCCGCGCGCACAGACGATCGGCAATAGGATTTAACACGCAGTGCAATGGGACTGAGTAACGAAAGCACAGGTGACTCATTTCAGCGCTTCCTATTGGCTACATTCTTGAACCCATTTTATAATGCTCAATGACTGCATTGTGGAATGTACTGTATCACATTCCGTTATGTATTGCAGTCCCCATTAAGTTTGCAGACTGACAGCACACGCACATCCGCGCGCACACACATACACTTTTTTTTTGTTTTATAATATTCTTTATTTGAGTTTCATTCAATGTCAAATCCATATTAACAATAAAATTAATACGTCCACCATAAAAAAAGCAGCTGTATTCTTCTTTCCTGTGCTGCTAAATCATTTTTCAAACATACAGTAATACGATGTATTTGATTCTTTTTACCAAATCATACCCTGTTTTTATAAGAGAAATGACATGAAAATCTGCATAATTCTCAGAAAAAGCTATTTTGATCAGCCTAATCAAGCCAATCCGAATGTGCCTTATCCTTAAAAGGGAAAAAAATTCTTGATCAACTTGATCAGATTGCTCAATATCCACTTCATAACATAAATTCTCTTACACTCTCTTGAGAATACAGCATTTCCTGAAACATATCATAAAAAAAGCATTCTTTACTTAACCGAACAAAACTCATCATTTTTTTTTCTAATATAACCTATCAACCTACCCCCCCCCCGTACAAAACAAAACAACCATATGTGTATATCATCAAAACAAACCATATTCCTGCCTAGCCCCTTAACCATTATTCTGCTATTGCCTAACTACATCTACCTAACCCTAACCATCCCCACCTATTTCCCCGGGTGTCCACTACACACGCACGCACGCACAAGCATACACACCCTCAAATCATCGAAATCTACTTACTGGTATTTCTCGCTGTTTGCGTTTCACACCAGCTTGTCTTAATGTCTCTTTCCATAATGACAATGTTAGGTATTTCCTGCTTCCTTTTGAAATGTTTATATGCCACTTGGTAACGAAATCTCACAATTGTTATTTACACGGTGTTTCCGTTTCTGGCAAAGTAATACATGTCAAATTGTCTCTTTGTTTAACAGTAATGTCATGCTTTTCTCGTATTTGCAAAGTCAATATGTTACGCGATGTACATCGAAACCTCCCAACAGGTGCAATATTTTCGTATGTCACACGTTTGGGAACCATGTCTAGTTTGTGTCTCCGTCCCGCAAGAAAGTGGTAGTTTCTTTATTGTCAACTTTTTCTCCCCCACTAGTTGTAATCTAATTCACAATAGCTAATGAGGTTAATATAAATTCCTTATTTGTGACCGAGACTTTAGATTGTACTGACAACTCTGTATTTTTACCGTCCCTTTACACGGCCACAGCTGAGCTGCGATTTGATTTTGATCCCAGTGATCGGTTAGCTTACAACATCACCACTAATTATTATTCCGTGAATGAAGTGATTGAACAAATGCAAAAGGCTCCTGTGAGTGAACTTCTTCTTTTGCATTATAATATCAGAAGTCTTAATAAAAAAGATTGATCAGCTAAAAACATTTTTAAATCAAGTGAAATCTGATTGTTCTGTTATTGGTGTATCAGAGACTTGGATACACAATTTGCCATCTTCATTTTTTTTCTATTCCAGGGTACTATGTATACTTTTCATTCGAATAATAGGCTTGATAGGAGAGGGGGTGGTGTAGATTTTTTTTTTTTTTGTTACAAACAATTTGGAAGTTAAAATATTGAAGGATTTAGATATAATGTGAGATAGTTTGGAATTCATTTTTATTGAAATTGAAATATCAAAACAAAATAATATTGTAGTTGGTGAAGTTTTTAAGCCACCTTCTTCCAATTTCCGGGACTTTTTTGAAACATTTTCTGATTTGCTGCTAACGCCTTCCCTACACCAAAAGAATGTTTTTATTATGGGGGACTTTAATTTGAATTTGCTTCATTACAATGAAAATGTCCACTGCCAATAACTTTTTAGACTTGATGTTATCCAAATACCTTATACCGTTAATTAGAAAACCTACCCGTGTGACTGATACATCATCCACGTTGATAGACAATATTTTTTCTAACGATATTTCGTTTGTATCATCTGGTGTCATATAAAAGTATCTGATATATCTGATCATTTCCCGATTTACGCCAAGGTTCCTCTTGTGAAAAGCTGTTGTCTTAAGACTCAAAGATTTACTTTTCGTGATTTTTCTGATAGCAACATCGATAGACTCAGGGAGACATTGTTGACTGCTAACTGGGAAGAAGTTTTTGGTATTGATAATGATGTAGAAACTGCATTTCATATTTTTTGGATAAATTTTCTAGGCTTTATGATGAAATTATTTCTCTACGACAATCCACCCGTTCTACCTATAAAAAAGCACCAAGAATGCCTTGGATCACCAAATCCCTCTTTAAGTCTATCAATCATAAGAATAATTCATTTTGTAAATACAAGAGGAATCCGAATGAAAATAAGAAAGGTAAATATGCTCGTTATCGTAATATTCTTACAACAACTTTGAGAATTGCTAAGAGGAGTTATTTCACGAGGCAGTTTGACCTTTACAAAAATGATACCAAGAGTACGTGGAAGGTGATTAATGAAGTTCTCAGAGTTAAAGATAAATCGGAACAAGTGAAGGAAATATCTCAGCATGGTATCTCCATCCAAAATCCGGTACATGTTGCTAATGCGTTTAATGATTTTTTTTTTTTTTTTTGGTTTAGGCCCCAGTCTTGCTAGTAATATCCCAGTAACAGATAAAGAATTTCATTATTTTCTAACTGATCCAAATCCTCAATCTGTGTTTTTTACTCCCATACAAGAATACGAGGTGAGGGATGTAGTTCTCAAGTTGAAAGCAAAAAGAGTGCTGGACATGATGGTATTACAAATTTTTTACTGACAAATATTATATCCGCAATATTGTCTCCTTTAACATATATATTTAATCTGTCCCTTGTTACTGGCGTAGTGCCTAGTCAAATGAAAATTGCTTAAGTTGTTCCGATTTATAAAAAAAGGTAATAAGCAAGACGTAAGTAATTATCGTCCAATTTCTCTTTTGACCGCGATGTCTAAGATTCTCGAACAGTTGATATATTCTCGTGTAATTATAAGTTCTTAAACGAATGCGATATTTTTTGTGAGTTTCAATTTGGATTTAGGAAAAAACACTCTACTACTCACGCTGTGTTTGCTTTTATCGATAAAGTAGCCCACACTATTGACGACTCATCACATACTGTTGGTATATTCCTGGACCTGTCCAAGGCCTCTGACACTATCGATCACGGTATTTTGTTATACAAACTCTCGCACTATGGGATACGTGGAAAGGCCTTGGACTGGTTCAGGAGCTACCTAACTAACAGGAAACAGTTTGTAAATATCAACGGCTTCAGTTCTTGTGGGGTCCCTCAAGGATCCCTTTTAGGCCCACTTTTGTTTATTCTTTATATAAATGACTTCAAAATTCATCTAATGTTTTATCTTTTCTTCTTTTTACCGATGATTCTAATATCTTCTTTTCACATCGAAAGCCAACAACCCTTTTAGATGTAGTGAACAGAGAATTAAAGCCAGTTCAAATGTGGATTCAAGCAAACAAGTTGTCTCTTAATGTAAACAAAACTGTATATATGTTATTCAGTAATTCTGTTATCCATTTGCCTGGCGATATAAAAATGAATAATGATTGTTTGATTCAAGTTGAATCGTTCAAATTTTTAGGTCTTTATATTGACCATGAATTAACATGGAAATATCACATAGATTATTTATCTAAGATGCTTTCGAGAAATACTGGGATTTTAAATAAGCTAAAACATTTTTTCCCAAGTATATTTTGAAAATTTTGTATTCAACGCTTATTGATACCCTATCTCTGTTACGGAATACTTGCCTGGGGAAACTGTGCCAAACTATATACATTGAAAAAAAAATTTCAAACTACAAAAACGGGCTATTCGTTCAGTTAATCTAGCCGATTATTATTGTCACACGAATTATTTCTTCTTTGAAAACAGACTCCTTAAGGTTGCTGACTTGTTTTTACACAACTTAGGCACATTTATGTTTCAGTTATCAGCCAACGGCTTGCCTGACGTATTTACTCATATGTTTCAGAAAAACTATGGCGTCCATGCTTACCCCACAAGACAAAGAGATCAGTTTCACCTTCCACGTACTCGCACACTCCTTGCTCAAAAAAAAAAAAAAAAATGTTTTTACCGGACCTAAATTCTGGAGTGATCTTCCCGCCGATTTAATCAATTGTTCTAGTATGTTTACATTTAAACAAAAATTGAAGTCAATGTTAATAAATGAATATAACCAGCTGATTAGAATTTTTAATGTTATATGCGCATCGTTCAATGTATATTTCTGGTTTATGCTCCCAATATATAATCACTGCATCCGTACCTGTATTAACATTTTGAACTCATTATGAAGTTGATTATAGATAATGTGCACTTATAGACTTGTGTATCTATATGCCATATTTTCACTCAGTTCTTATTCTTTGGGTTCTTTTTTTTTCACTTTTTCTTTTTCTTCTCTTTTATTTCTTTTTCCCTTTGTACTTTGATATTTTAGCTTTCAGATCGTTTCATCATTATTAATTTGTGTCCTATTTCCATTGATTGCATAGCAAATTTACACCGGTATTTTTTCATGGAACCTGCGTTTACAAGCTTTGCTTTTGCGGTTCCATCATATTTCACAAGTTATAGAGAATTATCTTATGTATATTATGTATGCTGACACACTTTCTGTTCATGACCCGACTTATAACATATTTTGTATCTTGCTTGGTTTGTATTCTTTTTTTTGGATGTATTTTGAGGTCAAGTGAAATATGAAATTAAACGTGCTGGAACTGTTCACTGTGTCTCGAGTGCAAGACCAGTGCAGTTTCATTCAGTTATTCAATTCAGTTCAAAATTACTTTTCCACGAGGTGCCCCCCCCCCCCCATGTCTTGACCCACGGTGCACTGGCTGCACCCGTCCGGTTATGGGCTTATAATCGCGGTGATGGTGACTATCGCCGATCATCCCCCCCCCCCTCCCCCACTCCTCAGCACGTTGTTATAGGACCAGAATTGTTGAATCAGCTACCTATTCAGATGAGGCAACTGTCATCTACAAAATATTTAAATCCAAACTTAAAATGTACCTGTTCCCCTCACACTGAGGACTATAACTGCAATCTATAATGTTCGGAACGATTGCATTCTTTATCTGGTATGTGGTTGTTTGTTGCTTGTCATTTCTTCTGTGTTTTCATGTTTGAATTTTTATTTCTTGAAACGCCATTAGCATCGAAAAAAGTGGACCTGCACCCTGTGCAAGTATAGCCACCATTATTATTATTATTATTATTATTATTATTATTATTATTATCATCATTATTATCATTATCATCATTATTATTTGTAAAGCAAGCAAGCTTTTCACTATTGCATTCCTAGACTGAATGCAGAAATGGGGATCTCTGAGCGTTAGCCTTGGATGACCAGCACGGTCGCAAAGCAAGCAAGCAAACAAGCAAAGAGACAAGAGAAAAACACAGATGGTTAATGTATTATCGGCTCGGATGCGGCTCGTAAATACCGAAATCATTAAAAAGAAACGAAGAATTAATCACTGTGATTGCTAAGACTTCGTTGATACCCGTTATTTTTCGCTGTTCACAGAATATGAGTTTTTCGACTGATATAACAAACGAAGTTAGAAAATAAAAATGAGAGGAGTAATTTTCTTGTGACAGATTAATTGGCGGAGAGGTGAATGTTTGGGGCCTAATTTTAGAAAAGGGCAAGTTTAAATGGAAATAATGTTCTGTGTTAGCTATAATCTATAGTGGTTAATGCAAAATGATGCAGCAGGGCAATACTGAAATGAATGCTACGGTATGAACAGAAAATAGCATCGAAATTCTCCTAGACACATCAGGAGGCGGTGATAAGAATTGTCCAAATAGATACAGTAATGTATTCATTAATTTATGAAATAAATGTAATATATGTGGGCCTATAACTATAATCATGGGATACTGCGGCTACTCCATGACCTTTCATCCCAGGCAGAACTGCCTCTGAGTAGTTGTCTTGGGCCGTGGGTTCAGGGTGCCCGATGGGGAATTGTCCTGGTGAATTGGCCTGGAGGGTAAGTAGTTTGATATCCACAGGTAGTTGTAGGCTATCAAGATTGGTGGGAGAGTCCTAGAGGGAGTAATCACCCGGTTGATGTTTATCTGGTAGGTAATTGCTCTGGGATAATTGTCCTGGTGGTATTTATCCGGGGAAGGGGGGATGTTGTCGGGGGAGGTGGGGGGGGGGGGGGGATAGTTGCCCTATGGGGAATAGCCCTGGAGGTAAGTTGTTCGGGGCTAGCCCTGGGATTGCCCTGGAGGGTAATTGCGCTGGGAAAGTTGAAGATTGTAGTGGTAATTCCCCAGGGTAGTACTAATTATCGGGTAGTAGTTGTTATACCAGGGGTATATACTAATGCGGGTAGTAGTTATCCCGATTGTAGTACAACCTTCGTCATTTCTCGGTGTTAGACAATGCGTTGTCACGGAAACAGTATTTTTAGACAAAAATATATTACCAGTGTTTTGCTCACTCCATTGGTCAGGTTTCTGCATTGAGATTTTGGTAAGGATAATCATTTCTAAATGAGCTGAACATATCTTTGATCATCGTTGGGCAATGTGTTGCCGTTAGATGGTACTATAATAACACGTTTGTTTTTTCTGAAAGAACATAAATCCAATCACCAGCTTTGCTGGATGAGCTAACACCATGAGGTCAGGGTGGGGCATCGGTAATATTCAGTGATTGTTTAAGTTGTATTTGTATTTGAATTCACTGCTTTTTAGTTGTTGTGATAATGTATTATTTGATAGTGCTATCTGGGGGTAGTCATCCGCGGGATAGTTATCCAGGGGATAGTTATCGGGGGGGGGGGGTAGTCATGGGGGGGGTAGTTATCCGGGGGGTAGTTATCCGGAGGTAAAATCCGGGGGTATTATCCAGGGGGTAGTTATCCAGGGGGTAGTTATCCAGGGGGTATTTATCCGGGGGGGGGGGGGGGGGGGGTAGTTATCCAGGGGGTAGCTGTCCGGGGGGTAGTTATCCAGAGGGTAGTTAACCGGGGGGCCAAAAGCTAAAAACAGAGGTCGAGTTGCACTCTCTCTACAAACTAAGTAGACCATGCTTATTTTCAAGTTTTTATTGTAACAAACAACATTCCACTGGTCTACCTCAAAAAATTTGTTGCGAAAGCCTCCAAATCCAAGATGGCGTCCAAGATGGCCGCCATATTTACTGAATTTGTTATGTAAATGATAGAATTCGATAGAAACATCAGATTTCAACAAATGTGATGTCATATGAAAGAAAATAAAATTTTCTACAAGTTGATAGCATTTTCGTGGGTTATTGTGATAATTGGATTGAGATTTTAAGGAAAAAACACTCATTTTTTGATATTTCTTTGAAAAAAAAGAAAATCATGAAAATGCTTGGTTCAGTATAAATCAAAGAAAGACTGAAGAATTATCTTGAAACGTTTCAAGAATTTTGTTTGACATACAATTCATATTTGGAGAAAATTAGGGGTCAGTACCATTTTCGGTTCAGGAGTTATAATGTCTCAAACTTGAAAACTCACTACGTAAAAATGGCCACTTTAATTGTGACCAAGACCTTGTTGGTCGTAAAAAAACGTCTGCGCGCGCCAAGACTGCTACACGCACCACTGGCACCGGCGCTTGTAGCAGTGCCAGTGGTGCGTGTAGTAGTCTTGACAAATGCAGACTTTTTCTTTGACAAAGAAGGGTTTGTGCCTGCAAACTAACTTTTCATACCAAGTGGTAGCTCAGGTGATACTGATCGCTATTATTTCAAAGTAGATTGTTCTGAAGCAGATGAGATGAAGAAAAGAAAAATCAAATAGAGGTAGTAGCTTGAAACTTGGCATCATATAGATAGTTTAAGACAGAATTTAGATCAACCGCTCAAAAAAAAAATCAAGATGACAGCCATCAAAGTTGACATAGTGTATTGCGCCAAATTAAATGTATTATTTCGTTTTTGATACAAATTTGTCTGTTGTGCTATCTTAAACCGTCTTAAGTTTTTATGGACACATTTTTTAAACCAGTGATATTCTACTCTCCGAAGAAGAAAAAACAAATCGAGTGGAAGTTTTTACTTTTGATGTGAGGAGTGAATAACAGAAAACGGTGAATTTAGAGTGAAATTGGAGTGACTTTTGAGTGAAAATGTTCATTTTCACTCATTTTAGAGTGACCTTAGGCAGAGCTCCACACTAACTTTTATTTTTGGTGGCCCAAAGGCAAATATCCGACCTTTTTTGGTGGCCCGATCAGGCCACCAAATTCTTCAATTTCTGACATTTTGGTGGCCCGACGTGCGTTTTTTGTGGCCCCGGGCCACCGGACCACCGTCAGTGTCGAGCCCTGCCTTAGGGATCACTCGTCACTCTTCGAGTGATCCCCGAGGTCACTCTAAAATGAATGAAAATGAACATTTTCACTCTCGAGTGATCCTGATATCTAATATAGGAAAGCATCTACCAATGGCATAAGTTCAGATCAATTGTGACACTATAACCCACATGAAATCAGCCTAAAAACAATGTAAGAAAAATCTGATAACGGAAAACACAGTTTCAGCGTGATTATTTGTAAATGTGAATATACAGCACGAATAACCAATTTGGACAATTTTATTCGAACAATATACTGAAAAGTAATTTCGCACAACACATCTAAGAGCAAAGTTGAGAAATTCCCGCCATGTTGGATTCTTTTTTTTTTGGGGGGGGGGGGTTCGGATCAGAAGGGCTTTCAAGGACATCTACGGATCAGACATTATTACACATATACCATCATCATTCACGTTTCTACAACAGCAGAGTAACATACAAGTAAAAAAGCATAGCTTTGATACAGAATCATTTCTTTTTTATCAAAGATTGGGCAAAAGACCCTCAATATGGTTTACACTAGTACAATATCGTTCGGATGTATAGAAACATGTAATAGACAGCAATATAAGAAGATTTAAAAAAACATATTATAAGTTATAAGTTGAGATAACTTTGACGCAACACACTAAAGGTATTGTTTACCATTGGGAGAGATATCAAATTCGATTTATAATAATTCAATGTGCAGGTTAGTAGTATTACAAAACATTCTACCATGTAGAAAAAATTATAATAAAGCCTAAAACATACGGAGATGTCACCATTTTCTTTTCAAGAAACCATAACCATGATAACTGTTGACATAAAAAAAAACATTCTTATCAGATCTATTTAGTATATCTAACAATATTTAGCATTAATAATACTGATTTAAGTTTGTACATTAATCCCTAACTCACAGTTTAGAACTAGTTTGAGGACAACAAAGCTGGGTTTTTGTTTTACGTGCACTAATGGTAAATAATGCCTTGAACGACAACCTCGATTAATTACCGCCATCTTGAATTTTGTGTGGATACTATTTTTATCGCTAAACATTACACATTGACAAAATTTGTGCCAAATTTTAAGCTCCTATCTCTTTTTGGAAAATACTTTCTGTTCAATCTTATCTGCCTCAGAACAATCTACTATGATGAAATGCTACAGTAATAGCGACCAGCGTCACCTACCACTTGGCATGAAAAGTTAGTTTGCAGGTACTTGCAAGTCACTAGACCATTACAGTATTACATGTGACCATGTAAACACATTGTAAGCCAAATTTATAATGCATAAATATGATTTTTTTCAAGTTTTAGATGTTAACTTGTCAACAGTGTGTGATATTGCCTGTGATTCCAGAAATATGAATTATGTCTCAATCTTAGTAAATCTCAATCTCAATCGCAGGTTTCAAAATAATTCTTCAGTTCTTCTTTGATAAATACTAAATCATGCATTTTTACATTTCTTCCTTTTTTCAAAACAATATAAAAATATGGATCCCCCCCCCCCCAAAAAAAAAGAGAAGCAAACAATCCCCCCCCCCAATATATCACAATACACAGCTAAAGTGGTATCAACTTTTAGAAAGTTTTCCTCTCCTTCATTATTATGACATCAAATTTGTTGCAATCCAATGTCTCTGTCAAATTTTATGTTTGAAATGTGAATTTCAATAAAATGGCGGCCCTGTTGGACCGCATCTGTCCTTTGCAACAAATCTACTGAGGTGTACTTACGGAACATTGCCTAGTATGCTTAATATTATGTATGGTCTTGTTTATAGAGAGAGTGGAACTCGAAAAGTAAGCATGATCTTGGATTTGACCCTCTGTGACGTCTTTGGGAACAGATGCGTGCAAATAACATATTATGTAAAATGGGATTTCAAGTTTGAGACATTATAACTCCTGAACCAAATACAATACTGACCTCTAATTTTCTCCAAATATTGATTATATGGGAAAGATGTTAATTTCTGCATGGTTTTCATAAACATTTTTAATTTTATTCTTTTTTACTTTTTAGAAAAATATTCATGGTGCATTCTGAAAAATGTCTCCATAAAAACCTAAGATGGTTTGAAATGGCATTAAAATGTTCAGAATATATAAGAACCATATGAATAGACAGCAAAACAGACAAAATTGTATCAAAATCGAAATGATACATTTACTTTGGCGCAATACACTATGTCAGCTTTGATGGCCTGCAATCTTGAATTTTTTGAGTGATTGATCCAAATTTTGTTTTAAACTCTCTGTAGCAAGGTTGTTTCAAGCTTCTACCTCTATTTGAAAAATATTTTTTGCTTCATCTCATCTGCTTCAGAACAATCTACTTTGAAATAATAGCAATCAGCGTCACCTGAGCTACCACTTGGTATGAAAAGTTAGTTTGCAGGCACAAACCCTTCTTTGTCAAAGAAAAAGTCTGCGTTTGCAAAGACTACTACACGCACCACTGGCACTGCTACAAGCGCCAGTGTCAGTGGTGCGTGTAGTAGTCTTGGCGCGCGCAGACGTTTTTTACGACCAACAAGGTCTTGTCACAACTAAAGTGGCCATTTTTACGTAGTGAGTTTTCAAGTTTGAGACATTATAACTCCTGAACCGAAAATGGTACTGACCCCTAATTTTCTTCAAATATGAATTATATGTCAAACAAAAAATTCTTGAAACGTTTCAAGATAATCCTTCAGTCTTTCTTTGATTTATGCTGAATCAAGCATTTTCATGATTTTCCTTTTTTCAGAAAAATATCAAAAAATGAGTGTTTTTTCCTTAAAATCTCAATCCAGTTATCACAATAACCCACAAAAATGGTATCAACTTGTAGAAAATTTTATTTTCTTTCACATGACATCAAATTTGTTGAAATCTGAATTTTCAATCAAATTCTATCTTTCAAATAACAAATTCAGTAAATATGGCGGCCATCTTGGACGCCATCTTGGATGTGGAGGCTTTCGCAACAAATTTTTTGAGGTAGACCAGTGGAATGTTGTTTGTTACAATAAAAACTTGAAAATAAGCATGGTCTACTTAGTTTGTAGAGAGAGTGCAACTCACTCGTTAAGTAAGCGACTTTTTGGGGTTTGGCCCTCCGGTTAGTTATCCGGGGGGTAATTATCCAGGGGGTAAATACCCGGGGGGTAGTTATCCAGGAGGTAGATATCCGGGGTAGTTATCTGGGGGGTAGTTATCCTAGGGGTAGTTATATCCAGGGGTAGTCATCCTGGGGGTGGTTATCCGTGGGGTAGTTGTCCTAAGGGGGAATCGCCCAGAGGGGTGATTGCCCTAGGAGGGTAGTTGTCCGGGGGGTAGTTGTCCTAGGGGGTAAATGCCCTGGAGGGTAATTGCCCTGGAGGGTAATTGCCCTAGGAGGGTAGTTGTCCGACAGGTTGTTGCCCTAGGGGGGAATTGTCCTGGGAGGTAACCATCCCAGTGGTAGTTATCCGGAGGGTGGTTTTCCAGGGGGTAGTGTTCCTAGACCCCTCCCAGAGTGAGACCCCATATCCCGCTTGGTTGCTTTAACTCCCTCAGAAAGGTCCACATATTTCCAATTTTGAACCCCCCCCCCCATAAAAATCCTAGTTACGGACCTGTGACGTGCGACCAGTTTGACCAATTGCGACCAAATTAAAACGTCTTTTCGCCGTCAGGCTTCTATGTGGGGACAGACATACCGACCAGGGAGACTCTTCCCACCTCCCTGGACAGACATTACCTGACAAACGTTGATCAAATTATAGTCTGATTCATTTCAACCACAAATGTCGTAACACGTCATGGCCGGCGGAACCGTGGGGGCCGTGGGGGCTCGGGCCCCCACACTTTTTGTGCACATACAAAGGAATACATAAAGGTGAGTCATCACTTTGGGCCCCCACACTTTTTTTTAACCCGGAAGTACGTAAGTGGCACTAAATAGAAATAGAGAGAGATCTTGAAATGTGAGCGCGGTAAGGTTATGTTATTCCACTGAAGACCATTTTTTGCTGAAAAAAACCGGAAATAGATCCGAGCTGAGGACCTTTTTTCGTTGTTGTTGTTTTTTTTTTTGGGGGGGGGGGTTGCTTGTCAGCTGAAGAAACGCGGAAATGGAAGGGGAGAGATATGAGCTGAGGACCGTTATTTTTTTTTTTTTTTATTTATTTATTTTTTTTTTTGCTTCTCAGCTCATGAAACCCGGAAGTGGGCCCCCACACTTTTGAAAACGTTCCGCCGGCCCTGCACGTTAACCACATTTAATGTCGAAACTTAGCTATTGCTTGCATCAAAATAATGAAAAATAGTGAATCATTCACTATTTTCATTATTCTAATGCAAGCAATAAGCTTCGACATTTCAATTGTGGTTGACGTGTTACGACGTTTGTGGTTGAAGCGTTATGACATTTGTGGTAATTTTGACATTAGTTGTCTTGACATAGTGGGCTCTAAGGGTAATTGCCCTAGACCCGTGTTAGCAATCGGTTCAGAAAAATACTCTCGGGATGTGGCGGGCTCTCCTGCTGAGTCCTACACACAGCATCTACCTGATAGTGAAGTTAGTTGTCCGGTATACACATATCTGTTCCAAGAAAGAAATGCCTACTGCGGGATCACATATCATAACAAATGAACTACACTTGCGTTCTATGCCTGTTAGCGATTGAGCAATGGTCACAATCCAAGCCTTCAAACATAACTGTACTACAGTACTGTTTTGCCGAGAAACTTAAAAACGCTGCCGAGAAACTTAAAAATTATGTATTTCCACGGTATAATACGGCTACCTGTAGATGATGAATATTCATGATGAAGCGGGACGGGTGCCCAAATAGTGCTTACCGTCAGCAGGCGACACAACTTAGCGGCCTGTAGCTGGCGCTGTAATTTGTTCATTCGGCAGCCATTATTACGTTTCTTCATGACAGTCTCGAATTTTAGTGAGTATGAAAATTTCTTTCATTGCTTATATTTTTATGCATTATGAAATATTTATGTACTTAGCAATACTTCAGCTTATGAAATAGTACTTGCAGTACGTGTAATTGTGCAATTTCTTTCCGTATTTCCTTCTTTGTCAGCATAATAATCGTTTCAAATGTGTTCACATCAATGCCATCTTTACAACGCAAGCATTCTCTACTGTAGTCCCGTATACCGCAGTTTATGTTACTACGTTAGCAGTATTCGATACGGATTAGGATGTCGTTGACCGCACCGGCGACCCCAACCCGTACCGAGTAACCGTTAGGGATCGCATGGCAGCCCTATTGCTATCGCAGAACTGCCTGATATGGCTTAGCATTTTGGTGATCAGAGACCAAAATACAGGGTTTTACACTGAAATTCGTAGCCATACCACTGCCAGCATAGCCTAATTTTACTGTTGGCCAAAATAAATACTAGGGAGCTTTAATTGTTAGATTTTAGACGCGCGGACATTCAAAGGAAAAAAACATGGTCTGACTATCTGAGCTTGCGCAGTAGCGCGTGTAAAGTCAATCTATTTTTAGCTTGCATCGCCTGAGTTGTTTACTACGCGTACTGGGCTATTTTCATGTCCGCACAGTTTGCGACGTAGAGAGCTTCTTCGTGCACTGATCATATGGGGGCGCGATTTTATTTTTTATACGTTGTGTCCCAGCGTAATCTAAAGCTACTTTTCCACACGACGCAGGGAGAGGAGAACGTCCAGCGCAAGCGTCGGCTCAAACGTTCGCGCGTCAAAATCTAAAGCTCCCTAATATGTTGGTTTCCGGTAACATGACCTCAAGAACAGTGGGTCGGAAGGTGGGGGGAAAATTGTATTTTTCGAAAATATTTTACCCTCTGGTAACCAAACCCCTAGATTTAGAATAGTGGGTCGGAAGGTAGGGAAAAAATTTTATTTTCCAACAAAATTTTGCCCCATACATGTATTTTATTTTGTCTGTATTTGCTTCCTGAAGCACAACTAAAATCTGTGGGATAGGAAATCCGAAAAAAGGGACATATATCAGAGCTGCCAACTGTTCTGAAACCAATTCATATTTGTTACGAAAAATCGAAGGGAATACGAAAATACGAAAACGTCCTTACAAGGTACGAATTCACAGTGGGAAAAAAATAATGGCAAACGCACATCACATGTGCCATGTTATCTGTACTCGGCTGGGATATCGATGCAACGCGTACGCACCGTATGTGGAAAGCGCTGAACTGGAAAGCGCTGAATAGAAAAGTGTGCGTACAAGCAAGTCGCTGCTTGCGTACTGTGTACACCGAACGGAACTTCGCGCGCGTGAATCCCTATCGCCTATGGACCCTGGATGTTTACATCGATCGCCGTGGTATCCCCATGTGTGGCCGGCTGTGGAGCGTGTGTGCCAAGTCTGTAGCCAGCTGCCACTACAGTACCCATTTCGTTTTGAGGCGGGGTAGAAGACGTACCGTTGTGCAATGTCTGCTTCTTTTTCTCTTCTTCTTCATCCGCTTTTCCCTTGCCTCCCAAGTACAAAATGATTTTTAGAGTGTGGTGTGTTTTTTATAACGTTATTGCATCTTTTTTCTGCAAGGAAAAGGTGAATTTCTGTTTGTGTATTGATGTGCACTGCAGTAAAATTATGTGCAAGTGAAAAGCGTTCGAACTCTCTTTCCCGAGTATCGTGGAAAGTCGATGTATTTCTAGGCCTATAAAAGGAGATCTCATATAACAGAATACTAACAAACTATTTTCCGGTCAAAATGAATTAATTTCCTTTGTTTTGTATCGTTTATTGACTTGATCCCAGGGATCTTGTCGCAGTACCGAGTTTCCAAAGTATATTTCTTTTTGCGTAGCTTTCGGTGCTGCAAACTTTTGCTAGGGCCTAAGCTTATACTACTAAACTTCGTTTTATATCTGTTGTTTCTCACACCTGGTTTGGTACGATTTCTTCCATTCTATATTGCTTTATCCGTTCCCTTTATATTTTGAAGTATTTAAACGTAATTCTTTCAAGTGTATGGCACTGTTATTTTCGTAATGGCGATTTTCTGCTTTCCTGCAATACTTTTTCGAATCGAAGCGACGGAGTTTGATCCCAGCCACTTCGATGTGCTTTGTGTTGTCTTTTCTAAATGCTTGTGTTGTTTGGGAGGTGTTGATACTTTGTATTTGTTATTTATTTTCCTAGGTGTTTATCTTGAGGGACTATGCGTGTTTCTTAATGTTGATAGGAAAAGGCTAAGGCCAAGTAAAAAAAGAAAGTAGTTTCTCGTCCGGGTTTTTTGAGCAAGGCGATGAGGGAGGTCCTTACTATTTGACATCTTACTATTTTTTCGAGGATTGTCAAAATGAAAGTAATATGTGTTTCTCGTCCAGTAATTCTGAGAAAGGTAACGAGAGAGGGCTTTACTATTTTCTATATCCAATTTACGAAATGAAATATCACTCTGGTAGCTGTGTTATGAGAGACCAGGTCCCAAGTGTACCGGTATGTCTTGCCTGCACTCTGTGCATTTTCAAACAAATAGATATATGTACCATACTTGAAATGAAACTTCATGCATGCAGAAATACATTTGCTTTTTCTGTCCACTACAGATGTCGAAGGGAAAATGGCCATCTTAATACTGGTATTTAGTGTTGTAATGGCATTTCTGATGCCAGTGTACTTGCAATTCTGATGTATTGTGCTATTAATTGAAACAGGTATAAAACATGTCTTTCAACAAATGTACGACTGAAATAAATTCCACGATATTCAAAACACTGCTTTATTTATCATTTGTGTTTGTGACTTTTTGTGTCTACACAGCTGGTACAATGTATGTATCTGCATTTCTTCACAGTACAATTGTAGCACATTCAACTAGAAACTGGCTTGTACAGTAATTGCAGATGGATGTCAAAATGATACTGATATGGCATTATAGCATTGAACATTTAAAGATGTTTCTTCATGTTCTAAAAAGACATTTGATAATCACTCATCATTTGGATGATGAATGATTGTATACCAAAACTACATATGTTGTAAAACATGTACCTGTGAAGATAAGTCACATTCTCCCTTCATTTCTTCCATGGCCATCATTACAGTGCTACCAAGAAGCAGCAGTGATATAAACCACTTATCATTTGAGTGATGCACAATTTCATACCAAATCTGCGTATATTGCTGTTTATGCATGACAAGTATACCAATTTAACTACACTGTGACTGTATTCATTCAGTCATATCAAGGGTATGGGGAAAAAAAAAACATTTTTTTAAACAGAAAATATACACATTTATGCATCACTTGTTGAACCTATGAATCCAACCATTATCTCTGGAAATGCATAGCATTATTTTTGCCTTTCAACACAACACAAACTTACTGAGTTAGATCTTTTCTCATATGAAAACTTATTCGCTCAAAGATTTAAAATGCCGCAGACAGTACTGCCAATTGTCAACACTGTGAAACAGCCACCTGATTTCCTTTTTACTGAAATGCAGAATACGAACCAGTTGAATACTATATTCACTATTAAAAGCTGTTCGCTGTGCACACGTGCGCTTGAGATCGGTTCTCTCCATCACTCCACGATTTTTTTTTTCCAGCTCCAGAACGCATGCTATGCTGGCTGACTGGTCTCCTCTACTACAGTGAAACCCCGTTATAACGAGTTCGAGTTCGGTTATAACGAGGAACCGCTTATAACGAGGTGTTCGCGTCAGTCCCGTTTTCCTTTGCGTGTAATGGCAGAATGAATTGGTTATAACGTGTTCGGTTATAACGAGATTCCGGTTATAACGAGGACAATTTTGGTAAATCATGATAAAGAAAAACACAAGCAATTTGATCAGATATAACGAGGTTCCATTTCTTCACCAAATTGCTGCTTTCAAACACGCGACAAATGAAACATTGGAAGCTGAAATCTCGCTATCCACTTCTTTTCCCGTTTTGCAGAGAACCGTTAAGAGACTTCCATGTTTTCTTCTTAATCACGCGATAAGACACAGGAACACCTTCAGATGTTCCTACTAAATTATTAAACATAATCATTCGATTTTCTTTTTTGCGAGAAACGTGTGCGTGATATGAGGTCAGACCACAGCGCAACAAGAAAAAAATAGATAACGCATTCAAAAACTTTTCATGTAGCGACAATAAAATTGTGACCAAAAATGGACAATTGGAATGCGTGTGCAACTCATCATTACATCCTTTCCAATTTTAGTTCCGACTTCCAGTTCTTTTGCTGGTTTTGAGCAAATATGAGTTTGGATGATTAAAGCCGAAATAATAAAATCATTGCCCCTATCCCGCTGGGTGACAGTAGCGTTAAAATAGTTGAGTAACGCATGTTAACCTATACTTAATTGGTGTTCAGAAAAAGAAGCAAACGCATTTATTAGTTTGAATAGATCTGGATTTGTTCATTATCATTTAACAAATATGAGTGTGTATGATCAAAGCAGAAATAATTAGTGAAATCATCGCGATCCTGCCAGGTGACAGTAGAGTAAAAATAGTTGAATAACGCATGTTAACCTACTTAATCGGTGCTCGGAAAAAGAAACAAACACATGTATTAGTTTGAATAGATCTGGATTTGTTCATTATCATTTAACGGATGATAATTCAAATATGAGTGTGTATGATTAAAGCCGAAATAATTAATGAAATCATCGCGATCTCGCCGGGTGACAGTAGCGTAAAAATTGTTGAATAACGCATGTTAACCTACTTAATCGGTGCTCGGAAATAGAAACAAACGCATTCAACAGTTCAAGAACGGATGTACAAAACTCAAGATTTTCGGAAGAAAATAACGCTTTTTTAATCCCTTCGAGCGCAACGATCATACATTGTATAAAATTACAGTCAGATGATTCATGAAATTATGGAATTCCCGCTGGGCACCAACAGCGTAAAATACCTCGCAAGTTAGCGGTAAACAACGCACGTATGTTACTCTGAAATCATTGCGATCTCACCAGGTGACAGTAGCGTAAAAAAAAGTTGAATGACACATATGTTAACCTAAATCAGAAAAAGAAACAGGCGCATTTACATTTGTTGTATTAGTTTGAATAGATCTGGTACAGATTTGCGTAAACAGGATGACCGTGACCTCCCACATTCAATCCTGTCACATATTTTCAAGAACGGTCATACAAAACGCGAAGAGATTTTCGGAAGAAAATAAAGAATGCATTTTTAATCCATTTGGGCGCAACGATCATACATTGTACATGTGTACAAGATTACAGCCGAAATGATTCATGAAATCATTGCATTCCCGCCGGGCACCAACAGCGTAAAAATACCTAGCAAGTTACGGTAAACAAGGCCTGTATGTTACTCTATATATTTGCCCCCATATTTGCGCTGGTGTTTAGAAAAAGATTAACAAACAAGAATTACAATAAAGAATTAACTTATCATTTCAGCCTCTATTTCTTCTTCTAATTCACAAATAATCTCCCTTTATTCTCTCAAGAATAACGCTCAATAATTGTGTAATAACAACGCAAAGGATATGTTTAAGTTTCATTGATGGGTATATGACGTCATGCTTATGTTTTTCTTTGTTTTTGATGAGTATGGTTATAGCGAGGTACCGGTCATAACGAGGTAATATCGCCGGTCCCACGGACCTCGTTATAACGGGGTTTGTGGTTACATTGCGCAATCAATCTAGCAGCACATGAAGCGGGCAACAGCACGAAAGAAATGTACAGAAGGTGCTCAACGTCCTGTCTACATCACGACGTACCGAGTGCGCTGTACATCACAGCCCAGGCCGGCCCGCCCATCCAACTACAGTTCAACTGCTTTGTTGGTCATTCCTTCTTGCCGAGCTCGCAGTGTGAAAAGCATACGTTATTACATATGCACTACAGAAGCTACAGGTGTACTACAGCTAAGTAGAGGACGCAAGGCGTAATTAGAAATAAGACATCACGATTGGTAGGTGAATTGTCGATTTTTTTTTTCGGCGGCCGAAAACATAGTAAATATCAAAAAAGTCGATGCAGCAACTGAAAATTGATGCGGGCGGGGAGCGGGCTGGGACAAGAATTATGAATTTCTTGGTATTTTCAGCGCCATTTTGAAAATAGTAAATAGTAAAAAAATCGATGCGGCGGCCAAAATCGATGCGCGCGAGGACGAGAAACTGGTTTCTTTTTTTACTTGGCCTAAAATGATCCGAGTGATGTCTGATGGTGATGATGATAACTATGTTGGTGTAAAAAGAAGGCTTACTGTGAGCGTACGTGCCATTTGTTTTATTTCACTTTCCCTCTTACTCTTCTTTCCCCTCCCAAGAATGATAAAAAAAGAAATTACATACACCTCACAACAAAAAGAACCACGTGCTAGCAACCTTCGTAAAGTTAAATCTAAATGTGACCGTGCACCTCAAAACGAACATAAAGTCGCACACACTGATTTTGCGTGAGGACTGAAAATAAGTGAAATGGGTAAACCTAGCCGAACTTGACTTTTTCATATTTTCTGAAAGAGCGGGTCTTCTTTTACATTATGCTAAAATTTGGTATCATAAAACGGGCAGGAAAGTGAGTTTTTTTAGCAGTTTATCTCGAACATTTTTGGTAAAATAGTGTGATTAGGTGTGTCTTTAGAATCCCTTTTTCATTTCTGAAAAACCTTGTCCACACTCTTCACTTTCAACTCTAATAACTTTTGAAAGGATAGTGCTACTGCTTTGAAAGTTGGCTTTAATTATGGACAGAATGTGTTAATGAGGCATGCTTAATTTCAGTTTAATCTGATAATCCCTTCATTGTTGTTACTCTGGTGGTTTACTTCCTGTTTTTTGTCCCATTCATCGCACAGCCAGCACGGTTTGGTAAAGATTAAGCGCTTGAACAGACACTGTACTTCAGAGCCTCTTTTCTCAGTTCACACTTTTCCTGAGTTTGTGCTTTCTTTCCAATATTTAGATAGGTTAGGAGAGTCCATTTGATTTGAGTTATACATCATTTTAAAGCTTAAAGTCTGCTCTTTCAGAATATGTCTAAAAGTAAAATTCCATGTACGGCGACTTTTTGTTTGTTTTGAGGTGCAGGGTCACAAATGTTCAGTATCAGCAAAGAATATACAAGGGAAACATGAATGACAATAAATAAAAGCGAAGAGATTGCGTATGCAGTCAAAGATCGAACATGGCTCTGATCTTTGATGCAGTCTCTTTGGCTCAAAGAAACTTGACACCCCACCCCTCTTCCCTTGTGGAAATTTCCACAGAAGCAGGTGCCACACCCAGGTGCGTGCCAGATGAAAGAATGCGCGCACTGGAATAAACAGTGTGTAAATATCCTGGAAATATCGTTCAAAGAACCAGCTCATTAGTTGAATTAAAGGAATAATTGCAAAGATATCATGATTCTATAGCCTTTCTTTTGGCGCATAGTAGGAAACATCGAACAGTCGATTATAGTGTACTTGATCGAATATCTTATGTTCCCTGAACAATAAAAAAAAAGGATTGATTATTCAGTCAATTAAAAATGCAATCACAGAAATACATGAAAGGTCTCTTACGCCCAGACAAATTCACTACGAGTAGGTCCAATGAGATGCAGTCATCACGTGGTTAGACAGCAAAATAATGACAATTAATTTCAGTTCAGTCTCATCAAAACTGCTTATTACTTTTCAAAGTTTTGGCTATCAACATTTGTTCGTGGGTTGTCTTTTTTTTTCGTTTTTTTTGTATGTTCTTCCCTCGTGAAAGACGTAATGGTTTCTTCGTATCGAACGTAAACTGCATGTTTACCGTAAACAAGCCATTCAGCTCAGCTTATGGGGCATTCGATCCATCGAACTTGCAATACTAGTAACCTCTTAGGCAGGAGCACATGGCACATTCCTTTAAACTTGAAAGTGAAACCACGTGTTTGCACATCGGCGCTTCCACACACAGCGCGGCATTTTGCGATCATCGTTGTAGCAGACTTTCTGATTCCAGTCAGGGGGGAAAGGAATTTGAATACTTCAGAAAATACTGATGTTTAAAATCCAATAAAATGAAAAAGCCTGAAACCAACGCATGATTATGTTTTATAGTGAACAATAATTGGAAACACCGAACAGAGTTTTGCATTCGCTCACTCAGAAGCTCTCTTGAGAAGATGAAAGCATTCCCCCTCCCATGCTAGATAGTGGAAGCTTCCATTATACCTAGCTCTGCAGCATACGTTACAGGAATGTATGCAAGTCGCACAATATTGCAATGCACACACAGTCATCCAAATGCCTTTTATACCGTACACACATGCATTGCATTGTGCAAAAAATGTATCGGGTACGCTACATACGGTACTTCGCAGTAAATTGTGTGCAGTACAACTTTGTCGTGTAGTTGTACTTGTGCGCGCTGGTGCAATTTCTTCTGTCATTCTTCATATGGATCATAAAATTTCTGTTGAAAGTCTTGGAGATAGATTGCTTACACAGACGGACTACTGGAAATTTTTTTTTTTTCTCTATCAGGATTTCTTACACGGACAGACTACTGAAAATTTCATTTGTCTCTATGAGGATAAAATTTACCGGATTGGCACCTTTTGGTCGGGTCGGTCAGGTAACCGGAAACCAACATATTATTTATTTTGGCCCTAGATAAGATACAAATCCCAGAGCCGCCGAAGTTGATTTACTGTACAATATGATCTGTTGTAAGAGCCCAGTGAAAGATTTTATCCGAGATTTTAGTCCTTCCGCACTTTGTATCGTATTACTTAACGTACACAGCGCATGCGCTAACAGCCTTGCTGTCGATCGGGTATGGATAAAACGTAGCACATATTATTAGGGTGTCTTAAGCATTTTTATAACTTTTGAAATTCTCTGAAAAACAAATTTTGATCTTTTTTATATGAAAGAGAATTACATCATTAAGACACATTTCAAATTTCATGGCGAAATGATATTTCTTTCTCGAGAAATTTAACTTTCAAATCACAGCAATATTACCCCCTTTTTTAACGAGCACGCTCAAAAATGTGTCCAAATCATTACGCCGGAAAGTTGCATAATTGCGTGTGGATCTCAAGTGATCGGATAATGAGCGTACAGCAGTTAGAAAATATGCGTAACAAGTGCAGAAGCCACTCCCCCACAATGTCGTCACACCGCATGTGGTGTTTGCGTACATTGTATGTATGTGTGTGTACATTTGTATGTGCTTGCTACCCTTACACTACAGTGCCACACGGCGCAGTTGTTTACATTGCAGACCCACGCAACCCCCATCATCGCGATAAAGCTAGCGCGAAAGCATGCATGTGCGCTGAAACTTGTCAGCTAGCTCTGTATTGCCAGCGTGCGCGAATATGCACCAGCCGACCGTGCCCATGCCTTTTCGACAGCGAGCGCAGTGCTGCCTCAGGCAGCTAGCCTCGCCATCGCTTCAGTATCAGTACATTTTTGTAGTCAGTATATCTCACCCCGCCCCATGCGATGCGCGATGCCAGCACAGCACAGGAAGCATATCGTCTAGCAGCTACTTGCGTGAAAATGATGCCAAATTACCACCATCCATAAAAGCATGAAAGAGCCTACAGGCTATAGCAATCTTGAAAATAACCTCGATTTGAAGTTCAGTAACAAATATCGGTATTTGTAATAGGTCTACTCGATCGTACTCACAGTTTCCTGTTCAATGGTGTCTTCTACGCCTAGGCCTGGGAAGGAATTGACTGATCATTTATGATCGAGTTGTGGCTCTACATACAATTTGTTTGTTTGCGTGGTTAACTCGTGTGATGACTGCCACATCGGCTGTCTGAGATAAGCGAGAGTCAACGATTAGAAGTTCAGTAACAAATATCGGTATTCGTAATAGGTCTACTCAATCGTACTCGCAGTTTCCTGTTCAAACCGTGTCTTCCACGCGTAGGCCTTAGGATGGAATTGACTGATCATTTATGAGCTGTGGCTCTACGTACAACTTGTTTGTTTGCATGGTTAACTCATGTGATAACTGCCACTCGGCGGTCTGAGAAAAGCGAGAGTCAATGTTAACAATAGTGTTTTGTTTGTGACTGTGGTTGTGTGTATAGAGTCTACACGAAGGCACATGACATTTCGCATTATCGTTTTGTAAATTGTGGAATCGGTGTGTGTCAAACATCGTGCGTTGATTGCTGTCGACCGGGGTAGCGCAGTTTACAACACAAGCGGCCCAGTTGATGTTATGCAATGTGACAGGGCTTGCCCTGGCGGCATGCCTGCATGCTGCGATGCCCTAGCTGGGTACCCCCACCCCCCATGTGCAGCGAGTAGCACGGCAGCAGACGCGGCGCGCGGGCCGTATGTATAAGTACGGTACACACACACACACACACACACACACACACACATCCAACATAATACACACAGCATGCACACGCTACCATTGCTACATGAACCAGATTCGTTTCTTGTTCTAAGGGCTATACATTGCCTACCACAGAAGAGCACAGCTTCTACACAATATCGTAGAATGTGAAGGTTGTTCGGATACTTTTGACCGGAAAGTGACTTTGAGTAGGCCTCTACCGTCTTCTTGGGATGGTCAATCTTTGCAATTAAATCCATAGCAGCATTCTGTGCTTCTATATGGTGACCTTTCATGGCATGCGGCCCAATGTACTCCGACTTCTTCCGCCACTTCGTGAATGGCTTGTTCACCAAGATCCCAAGGATGTCCCTTGGCGAGGCGAACAACGCACAGTATATACAGAACGCACCATCTAGGCACTTGCTGTAGATCAACCAAGGGTAGCTGTCAAGCCAGCTTCTTTGGAAAGAGCGATTACATCCACCTTCGTACTGAGATGGGAAGATGAATCCATCACATGGCTTTGAATGATGCTTTAACAGAGTGTACTTTTGATCATCTGACATGGCTCTCATCTTAGTCTTGATGTCCGATACAGACATTGTTGCTGTCAAGATTTTCCCCAGGTCATGTTTGAGATTCTGTCCAACAGATTTTGTTCGAGACTCGCCAGCAGCTGACTGGACTTGGACGCCCGTTTTCCTCACATCTCTTTCATCTGACAGGTCACTCAGGATGACAACACCACTTCCATCTGTCCCGCTGCTGCTGCCTGTTGTAGATGACAGGTCACTCTGGATGACAACACCACTTCCATCTGTCCCGCTGCTGCTGCCTGTTGTAGATGACAGGTCACTCTGGATGACAGCACCACTTCCATCTGTCTCGCTGCTGCTGCTTGTTGTAGATGATGTCGAAGATTTGAAAAATTTAGTGATACTTTGGCAGATTTCCGCAGCTCGCTTATTTTTTCTTCTCTCCTCATTTCTTCGGCCTGGCATGCTGAAAGTGGGATAAACTAGCAGTTATATTCTGACCTTGATTATCACTGACCCAATTATCACTGAATGCTTACGTTGAATGAAATCATGTCTAATCAGAAAACGAAGACAGACTAATCACGCCAAGTGCATTTAACAAAGCAATTATCAAAATATCTCTTGTGTAAAGACAGGCATCCGATCAATCCGAAGAACAAGTTGAAAATATGTGTATTTTTTTTTTTCACAAGCCATTGATTACGTGCTAGTCTTTTCCCATAAATGTAATTTTCTTGTGATACATATTTTATGACATTGGCAATATCAGGGGTACCTTCGGGACATGGCGATATAGGGGAAAGATAAGATGATTGATATGGACCGACTACTTTCCTAACACAGTTCACTCCCGTCATAACGAAATTCTCGGAACCAATTACAGCTGTAGTTCTCTTTTGTTATAACGAAATCTCGGTATAACTGAACAGGAGTAGATATATGGTCAGTTTCACGGTAAAGGGTGTAACTTTCAATTTTTAGCCTGTATTGTACATTTTGCTACAAAATGCTACTCCTTCACCATTTTTAACCCGATTTCGATTCCGTTTGCTTTATGTGATGGCACTAGGTGAGGGCTTCAAAACTTCTACACAGAATTTTGACCTTTGACTTCTTTGACCTTTGACCTTGATTTTTGACCTATATTGTACATTGGTTACAAAATGCTACTCCTTCGCCATTTCTAACCCGATTTCGCTTCCGTTTGCTTTATGTGATGGCACTAGGTGAGGGCTTCAAAACTTCTACACAGAATTTTGACCTTTGACTTTTTTTACCTTTGACCTTGATTTGTGTATTGTACATTTTGCTACAAAATGCTACTTCCGGCGGGGACATATATTACACACCGCGTAATTTCTACTTTTCCTTGTTTATGTTAAAAGCATAGTTGTATGGTCAATTGAAATGACCAAATTAGTTTGGTTGGTAGCTGGCCCTGTATTTTAGAATACTATGTCTTCAAATTTGAGGTTTCGGAGGTTTCATTTTCCGTTAACAATTGTGAGCAAACTTTGATGGACAGTAATGATCAGTGGATGTGTTTGGGTTACTTTCTTTTGTGCTGAAAATATTAAGGTACAGCTAAACTTTAGACTCACATCAAAGTTTACTTGATTCTAGGGCTATTTGAAATTTTGTGATGATTTTACTTCATCAAGTGAAATTTCCGTTAGCAGTTTTGAAGCCTCCGAAACAAAGTGTTTAGTCAAATAATATGCATATAGATAAGAGAACAGACCCAACCTATATGTCAAAATGTACGATATGGGGCCCTAACCTAATACTGTAAACCAAAAATAGTTAAGATCCGCCAAACTCTCTGAAAATAGGAGACAATACAAATTTTCCGTTAACATGTGAAGCCTCCGAAACACATTGAAGCCTCCGAAACAGCAAAAACATCTAATTTGACATTTCTGATAAATTCTTTGAGTGTCTGCCCCAAATTATGCCATGAAATCATCAACAGCCATGGACAGACAACAAAAATAATAAAAACATTATGATACTGCAGTAATTTTTTGAGCCAATACACTTTATAGAGAAAAAGTGGTTTCGGAGGCTTCAAAAGGATGTTAACACTGCATTTTTGTGATTTTCTCTGGACAAAATCAAATTAGATTTATTGTTCACCCACCCAATGATCATTTATGACATATCTAAAGATATCTTATCACATTCAGTTTTCTGGTTGCTTTGTTTAGTCACCAATATAGATTTACTATACAATTTACATATTTTTCCTTAACAGCACAGACGTGTCATACATCAACTCACCTTTTCATTCAGCAATGAAATATTGGCAGATGAGGATGTTGCCCTACAAATATGTTTAAACAGTGTATATCAACCAAAAAAGACACAATTTACCCATCACTTTCTACATAACATGATGATTTTCATAAAAACATAAGGCATACCAAATGAATTTTCCAGACGTTTCGGAGGCTTCATTTTATGTTAACAGCATGTAAATGGAATGTTTCGATCCATTCTAAGTCTATTAAATAACTGTTTGGACTGAATGAGACTTGTTGGTTCATCAAACAAGGTGTACATAGTTGTTTAAATGTGTGAAAAGCATTTATTTTGTGGGTTTCCTTTTGAAACAATGGAATAGGCTAGATATTGTGAGAAATGAAAGTGACTTCCAGCTAGTGTGCATGCCTACATCATGCAACAGTAGTGCAACAAAGCAAGTAGTTGTGGACACATCAATGTTCTTAAGTTGGATATCTCATTTTTACTCTTGAGAGAAGATGAAGTGTTGTATACCATTTTTGTATCACTCTTTCGACTGGTCATGAAGACCAAGGGCGTACCGAGGGGGGGTGTTTTGGGTGTTCAAACACCCCCCTTTGCCAAAAGGGGGGTGTTTGAGGTGTTCAAACACCTCCCTTGGGCAAAAGGGAGGTGTTTGAGCTATTCAACACCCCTCTTCAGCAATGTTTAGATGTTGACAAATGAAACAAAAGCTGTCTTTACCGCTTTTATTTCCGTTTTGAATTCCGCCTTTCCTTTCTTTTGCGTTCATTTTCTCTCTCTCTCTCTCTCTCTTCCTTGTTTTAATGTTTGTGTGGATGATGATACATTATGGAGTTACAAAATATTATACGCACTAAAGAACTCGTGTACAGTACGTGTTAATACTACGTTACTGCACCGCGCACGAAGCTGACGCGCAAACAGTACACATTCCCGATCCCTGCTTTGCTTTCTGACCGAATCGCGAAGATACATTGCGCATAATGTTCACCGTTTACCGGTATTATACCGTACGCGGTTCCGTAAATTGTGTATGATGCATAATATTATGTGTGTACAATGCATGCTGCGCTGCAGCCTATTATAGGCACATTGCATGCTAAGTTAGTAGTATCAACTACCAACAGTGGCGTATCTGGGGGGGGGGGGGGGCAAGGGGGGCTCGTGAAAAAAAAAAACGAGAATAAAGAAAGAAGAAGAAGAAAAAAAAAGAACCTCGCCCGAACGGGGGGAAGGAGAATGGGGGGGGGGGGGGTTGGCAGAAAACAAAATCAAACAAGATAAAAACAAAACATGAATTCCATGTTTTGTAACGCTGAAATATAAAAATTTTCGGCTCGCTCGCTGCGCCCGCTCGCCAAAATTTATCAACAAAAAAAAATAAGAACAAAACGTAATGATGACGTGGAAATATAAAAATTTCGGCTCACTCACTAGTAGTAATTTAGAGTATTTTTCCAAGTCCTTGGTTTGTTGGCATAAATCGTTATCTATGAAGCCGTCACTATATCTTGATTAGAATTGTAAGATTTAATAACCAAAAAAATGACAAGAATTCCATGTTTTGTAAGGTGAAATACAAAAATTGTCGGCTCGCTCGCTGCGCTCGCTCACCAAAATTTATCAAAATTTATCAGATTTCATATCACCCTCAAAAAACCCCTTTTAAGTGCTCGAAAAAGCAAATCAAGTGGACTTTTTTGAAGTCCCTACCGGGATGGGATTGGGGTTGAACACTGTTGGTATAAATCGTTATCTATAAGACCGTCACTATACATCTTGATTAGAATTGTCATTCGAAGATTTAATAACCAAAAATGACAAGAATTCCATGTTTTGTAAGCTGAAATACAAACATTTTCGGCTCGCTCGCTGCACTCGCTCGCCAAAATTCTTCAATATCTATTACATTTAAATCACCCTCAAAAGACCCCTTCTAAGTGCTTGAAAAAGCTATATCATGTGGACTTTTTTAAAGTCCCTACCGGGATGGGGTTGGACACTGTTGGTATAAATCGTTATCTATAGGGCCGTCACTATGATTAGAATTGTAATTCGAAGATTTAATAATCAAAAATGACAAGAATTTCCATGTTATGTATATATAAAGCTGAAATATAGAAATTTTCGGCTCGCTTCCTGCGCTCGCTCGCCAAAATATATCAAAATTTCGGGTTGCCTATTACATTTAAATCACCCTCAAAAGACCCCTCTTAAGTGCTTCAAAAAGCATGTCATGAGGACTTTTTTAAAGTCCCTACCGGGATGGGGTTGGGGTTGAACACTTTTTCAGAAATTAGGGGCGCAATTTTCGTGCTTGCCATGGGCGCCGTTTTCCCTAGATACGCCACTGACTACCAAGTACAGTCAGTATAGTAGCCTACTGGAAGCAGCAAGCTCTGGAAGCTCTGGGAGTGGCAAGTTACTTGCTACTCAATGTACAGTCAAACTCGGATACCTCGAATTCGTCGGGACTGAAGAAAATGGTTCGACGTACGCGAATTTCGAGGTACGCGTAGGTCGAATTTTCTTCGACTTATCCAATGTTTATCGATGTTCGACGTTTATCGATGTTCAACATGGTGTCTGTTATAGTGCCTATTGATTATTTGCATGCTTGTCCATTTGAATTGAATCAACTTTTATATGAATGAATTGAATGAAAATCGGAAATGAAATCAAAATTTCAGAAATAAAGATTTTGGTGGCCCGATCGCGCCACCAAAAAAAGAAAAAAAAGTCGGATGTTTGCCTTTACTTTTGAAAATAAACAGCGGTAAGATGCTAAAATAAAGGTCAGAGGTTTGCGTTTAATTGTGGAAATGAATGACGGTAATATTCGACTCGGTATGATACTAAAATAAATGTCGGATGTTTGCTCATACTTTTGGAAATGAATAACGATAAGACTCAGCTCCGTATGGTGAGTAAAACTAATGTTAGATATTTGGTTTTGCGTTCGGAAATGAATAAGGATAACATTCGGCTCCGGAAGACGCTGAAATAAATGTCGAATTTTTGCTATGACGTTCGGAAATGAAAAACAATAACATTCAACTCCGTACGATGGTTAAATAAATGTCGGATGTTTCCTTATACTTTCGAAAGTAAATAGCAATAGCATTCGGCTCCGGAAGATGCTAAAATAGATGTCAGATGATCGTTTTTATGTTCGGAAGAAAATAGCAGTAATATTCTGCTCCATCATGTCCATATGATGCTAAAATAACTGTATGATGTTTGCTTTTAAATTTTGAAATGAATAACAGTAACATTCAGCTGCGTTTAATGGTAAAATTAATGTGTGATGTTTGCTTTGACGTTCGGAAAAGAGTAACAATAATATTCAACTCCTGACAATGATGAAATAAATGCTAGATGTTTGCTTTTACGCTCGAAACTAAATTGCAATAACATTTAGCTCCGGAAGATGCTATAATAAATGTTGAATGTTTGCTTTGATGTTCTGAAGTGAATAACAATAATATTCAACTCCGTACGCTGATAAAATAAATGCCGGATGTGTGCTTTTACGTTCGAAAGTAAATGTCAATAGCATTCAGCTCCGGAAGATGCTAAAATACATGTCGAATGATTGCTTTTACGTTTGTTCATATTTGGAAGTGAACAGCAGTAACATTCTGCCCCATACGATGATAAAAAAAAATATTGGATATTTGCTACGGTACATTTCGAAATAAATATCACTAACATTCAGCTATACGTTTCGTGGTCCAAAATGTCTGATGTCTGCCTTGACGTTCAAAAATGAAAAACAGTAACATTCGGCTCCGTGCGATGATAAAATAATTGTCAGATGATTCATTTCACTTTCGGAAGTGGACAGCAGTAACATTCGGCTCCGTTCGATAATGAAATAAATGTCGGATGTTTGAAATGAATAACGGTAATATTCTGCTCTGTACGATGCAAAAATAAATAACAGATTGTTGCTTTATCATTTGGAAATGATTAATGGTATTAATCCGCTCAGTTAGATGCTAAAACAAATAGCGGATGTTTGCTTTCATGTTTTGAAATGGATTAGGATAGTATTCAGCTCCGTAAGATTCTAAAATGAATGTCGGTTGTTTGCTTTTACATTTAAAAATGAATAACGGTAACTTTCGGCTTTTTACAATGCTAAAACAAATGTCGGATGCTAACAAATGTCAGCAAATCCTCCCATTTTCTCATTTCAAACGTAAGTTTTGACCTCCTCAATATATGGGCATCAACTTTTATAATAATCTCTACACCTATTCGTCGTGTCAAATCTTTAAACACAGAGTAAGATGATTGAATTTTCTATTCATTTGTTTTAGACATGGGCATCTGTATCACTTCAATACTGCTTAATATTAATTTGTCTATATTTAGTAGGACCGATTTAGTTTTTCTAATGTTTTTCCTGATTTTTTTTTTTTTTTTTGGTCACCAGATTTTACTTTCGACCACCAGAAAATAAAAATCAATGATGTTGGTGGCCCGATAAAACTTTAGTGCGGAGCCCTGTGTATTCTATTCTTCATTGTGATCGGCCTATACTTCCAGATTTTCATAATCGCATTGCTGGAAAAAAAAAGTTTCTGTACTTGCGTTCTCGGGGAAGTAAACTTCGTGAAAGGCAAAAAAAAAAAATAGTTTGAGAAAAGGCACTACGAGGGAGATTGATGTTTTGACAGTGGAGCGTGATTAATGGCAAAGATATAACTGTCAACATAAGCAGGTGCGCCCCGACGGTTGAGAAATCTACGCGCACGGTATGACTGTCTCGATCAAAAATAAAAACACGCTGGTTAAAGAAAAGCAAATGATGAGGCAGCGCGTAGTGCTATCGTAAAGCACTCCATTGGCACGGGTGCTATGTGCATACCATGTACGTGTGTTAGTAGGTGTTGGGGATTTTCCTTGTCAGCTGTGTATCGGGTATTTCTTCTTGGGCGCGCGATTGTTCTGGTCTCAGAATATTTACAATCGAGTGTGAAAACATTTGGACATGTCTTCGCTGTCCACGCGCGCTTAATCGGAGATGCTGAGTGATGTTTGCAATTTCGATTCGAGCAACATGCTGGGAAAAACAATAAGTTAATTAAGATCGGGACATTAGATTTCCCTTCGAGGTAACCGAACTTCGAGTTATCTTTTTCGAGCTACGCGAATTTTAATACACGGAAACTCCATAGGAACAATCGGGACTTTCATGTTGCCCCCGAGGTAAGTGATATTCGGATTATCCGACGTCGAGGTATCCGAGTTTGACTGTAATTAGTAATAGCACATGGACTTGGTAATCTTTAGTAATAGTAGATATGAATTTTTTCAATGACTGAAAGTTAAAACTGAAAGATAACTGAGTGTGAGTCTACAAATTGTGGTTCGATGACTTGATTGCGCCTAAAATTCACTAGATATCTAGGTCTAGGAACAGTGGCGTAACTACGGGGGCATGGGGGGGGGGGGTACGAAAATGGTAATTCAAGGGTTAGTAAACTGCTTTTGAAATCGACATGAAAGGATGATCAAGAAAAAAAGATATTTTTGTAAGATTTCTTTTAACCACATGATTAAAGAGGTATAACATTGTTCAAAAAGCCCGGAGACGACAAAAGATTGTGATTCAGCGTGATTCCTGGTTGGCATTTTGAATACAAGCAGGATGTGCGCAGTGTACTCAGAATATCGGAATGGCAAAAAGAGTCGCTGCAATGTTGCGCAATGTTTGATAGGTTGTACACATTTGCTATCAAAGCTTGATCATTGATTTTGCAGTGTTGCTTTACATACTAGTCTATATTAAAATGCCTTGCATTGCCAATAATAAGACTTGACCTTGGCTATTTCCTAACTTTTCCATCTATATGAAACACACACACTCACAAACACAAATTAGGGGATGCTCTATATAAAGTGCAGATTTTGGACATCCTTCTCCCGCTTGGTCACTTCGACGCCCCCTCGCTGGTCATACCTCCCCCAATCATGAACATAAACCGACACCCTTGACTACCAGTGGCGGATCCAGGGGGCGCACCGGGCGCCCCCTCCCTCCAATGCGAAAAAAATAATTATAATGTAGCTACAAACGACAGTTTTTGGACGGTAAAATGTCAAAATTTTCAAGCTCGCTTGCTTCGCTCGCTCGCATTTAACCGTTATATGCCATTCTCCTGATGTTACTGCCAGTAATTGCCAGCAGTTGCGCCCGGTGTCCCCCCCCCCCCCCCCCCCCCCGAATTTCCAAAGCGAAAAAATATAAACGGCAGTTTGGGGACTGTAAAATGTCAAAATTTTCAAGCTCGCTTGCTTCGCTCGCTCGCATTTAATCGTTATGCAATTCTCCTGATGTTGCTGTCAGTAATTGCCAGCAGTTGCGCCCGGTGCGCCCCCTCCCCTTAATTTCCAAAGCGAAAAAATGTAGCTACAAACGGCAGTTTTGGGACTGTAAAATGTGAAAATTTTCAAGCTCGCTCGCTTCGCTCACTCGCATTTAATCGTTATGCAATTCTCCTGATGTTGCTGTCAGTAATTACCAGCAGTTGCACCCAGTGCGCCCCCTCCCCTTAATTTCTAAAGCGAAAAAATATAGCTACAAACGGCAGTTTGGGGACTGTAAAATGTCAAAATTTTCAAGCTCGCTCGCTTCGCTCGCTCGCATTTAATCGTTATGCAATTCTCCTGATGTTGCTGTCAGTAATTTCCAGCAGTTGCGCCCGGTGCGCCCCCTCCCCTTAATTTCTAAAGCGAAAAAAAATATAGCTACAAACGGCAGTTTTGGGACTGTAAAATGTCAACATTTTCAAGCTCGCTCGCATTTAATCATTATGCAATTCTCCTGATGTTGCTGTCAGTAATTACCAGCAGTTGCGCCCGGTGCGCCCCCTCCCCTTAATTTCTAAAGCGAAAAAATATAGCTACAAACGGCAGTTTGGGGACTGTAAAATGTCAAAATTTTCAAGCTCGCTCGCTTCGCTCGCTCGCATTTAATCGTTATGCAATTCTCCTGATGTTGCTGTCAGTAATTACCAACAGTTGCGCCCGATGCGCCCCCTCCCCTTAATTTCTAAAGCGAATAAATATAGCTACAAACGGCAGTTTGGGGACAATATGAAAATTTTCAAGCTCGCTCGCTTCGCTCGCTCGCATTTAATCGTTATGCCATTCTCCTGATGTTACTGCCAGCAACTGCCAGCAGTTGCACCCGGTGTAACCCCCTTAATTTCCAAAGCAAATATATACATATATTAGCTACAAACGGCAGTTTGGGGACTGTAAAATGTCAAAATTTTCAAGCTCGCTCGCATTTAATTGTACAGTTATGCAATTCTGATGTTGCTTCCATGAGGTGCGCCCCCCCCCCCCCCAATGTCTTGACCCACGGTGCGCCACTGAACACCCCCCTCTAAAAAATCCTGGGTACGCCTATGATGAAGACCAAATAATTACTTGATTATTTAGTATTAAATATACTTTTTTTTCTTATTTTTTAAACTGAACACTCTTCCTGGCCTGAAGATTCAAGGATTTTAATAGATGGTTATTCAAGAGGGAAGCATACACAAAATTACAAAATATATTACTTTTGAATTTAAGGTTATACCATTTATGCATGATCAAAAGCAAATGGTGGAAAATACTTTTTGGATTTTTACACTTTCGACTCACTACCATCTGAGTGTAATAGTTTCAAAACACAATCTTTTACATGTCCATTTTAACATATTGACAAATCCATTCCATTGTTGAATTCTCATGGCATTTGTTTTTGCCACACTAAAATCTGACCTTTTTCAGCTTTCCATTTCCTAACAAGTTCTTTGGCTTTCATCTCCAATACTTATTTGGAGGAAAGTAATTAATAAATTTGTGATTGGATAGAAAATAGCTAACATCCTGCAGATTATCATTTCTGTGGTATGACTTGCATCACAGGGTATTGTTTTGGAATTTTGACATTTGATTACGTCATTCAGACAGGTTTTCATATCAATCTGTACAATTATGTATTGGGGCAATGCCGTGGTTAGTAATGTTACATTTAAACAAATTTAGATATTTATCTTTACTACTAAATTCCCATTTGTTCATTTCAAGACAAAATCATGTTAAAAACTTGTTCATCTTTCCCAGGTTTATGATATAGAAAAGAATGAATGCAATCCAACAAAATATTAGAATTGCTATGGCAAATAAAAGGGCTGGTTAGTAACGTTACGAAAAAAGGACATGACAAAAAAATCAATGTCTTGTAACAAAAAGTGTGCAAAAATTCAAGTTACTTCAATCAGAGTGTTGCATTAATTTCAGTTATTGCATCATGACAAATGTTCATGCAAATATTTTTAGCAGTTCGACCAATGATTTGTTAGCTAGACCCCCAAAAGCATGGTTAGTAACGTTACATTTGTCCGGAGTAATTCTTCAGGTAATTTCTCCCTTTTGTAATTGACAAAATGTCGCATGACTTCTGGAGTGTTTAAATGTATTCATCTTTTACCCTTTAGCAAATATTTGAGGAAAAAATTTCAAAGGAACCCACTGTAATTTACATTTAAGTGAATTTCAGCATCCCCAGTCCCACATGTACATTTTAAATGATGGTTTCTGATCTCACAAAACCAACAGATACAGAAAATAAAATCTACTGAATTGGAAAGCCCTAAATGATTGGTGAACATCCATGGTATTAGTTGATACCTTGATTAAAGAGTAAGATAAAGAAGCACATTTCTTTTATCCATGTCATGTCCACCTAACTGCGGAATTGCCCGTTGTCAGTTCTGATGCATGCTAGGTGCAACATAATCTTGATACTATACTCTATTTTCCATATTTTGTCATGCTGGCAGTAACCACTTGACTATTTTTGAGTGAACAAAATGTAACTTGTGTTACGAAACATCTCTTATCATACATGTGTGACAGCAGTGTGAGACTCTATGACATGTTTGCGGATGTAGTTCTCAGTGCAGTATATGGACAGTAATGGTTGGGATAGGATTGTTAATAAATGACATACATGTATATACCTCTACTTATAAATAGCCTGTTGCCATGGGGTACATGTAGTTTACATGGGTGGGGTGACTGGAGAAGTTATGTTCATGAAGAACAATATTGAAATGATTGAAATCTTTATAATCTGTTTAGTCCTGGCTTTTCTGGAAAAAGTTACAACCCCCTATAAAGTGTGTTTTGAAATTAAAAGGGTTAAAACTGTAGTCCGTGGGTTTATATTCTAAAACAAACTTAGATATTTAATCACATTTGCTCCTTTTTAATCTGCTTTTGCTAAAAGGTTGTCATATTAGAAACAGTAAAAGTTCTGTTTGCAATTTCTCAATGTGTTACCTTAAAAAACAGGCCTCCTACTTTGTAGCTGTCACAGGAGTCACTCAAACTGGAATTTTATAAAATACTATAAAAAAGAAGCCTTTGAAGCATAAAAAATAAGAGAAAATGATATGAAACAGAAGTGACTTGTATACCACAGAAAAAGAAAGCAAAATTCTGATATAGGGAACTATACATTTGGTCAACATTTTTTTAATTCAAAATTCATACACAGTCATGGGTAGGGTATATATCTTTTCAACAGGTGATTCAAAAAGATGAATGGGATCTTGACCATTTCAATTTCTATCTCCATGATAATATCACCCATATGATTATTCCAACTCCATTTTTCAGTTTGATGATGGCCCTTACATGGAATGGCTAATCCGCATTTTAGATTGCTGTTCTATGACCATGATCATTGCATTTGATAGCTATACGTTGTACGTATGAGGATATCAGTCATGGTCCATATATGCAAAAGAATGTTTAAAAGCCTTTACCCCTTTTTATGTTTTACAACACTATGTTGTATTCTGACCATCATGCCATCACATAGTCTATTTTCTATCCCATTCTCATCAACAGCTGAAATCGATTTCACATGTATATCTACAATTATGATAGGTGGTTTATGTCAATATACATCCCACAAACTGTCCTTATAAAATACAAATAAAGCAAGCAAACATAATCTTTGCATTAAGTCTAGCTGCAGTTCGAACTCAATGAAAGTAGTTCTTTTTGTATTATGGTGAAAAGTTTGACAAATGCATACGGCTGTACATGTGTGTAGCCTACTCATGTTCTGCACTACCACAGTCGTGGATATACACATGCAAATATACAACTGAGCTTAAAGATTTGAAATTATACTTTTCTTTGTCTCTTAACATACAAAGACTTTTTTCTGCATACATATAGATACTATTTTACATGCTACAACATTGTTAGTTATTTGGAAACAATCAGCTGCATTAATGTACTTCATATCACTTTAAAATGGACCATTTTTCCATGTTAACAGTTCTGATGAAGCCTCCGAAACATGTGTTGCTGCTAACTTCAAGCCACTAAAAGATATTTTCCTAATCAGTGTTACCTTTATTGCTACTGTTGCAGTTTCCTTTAGAATCATATTGGCACATGTAATGTCATAAATTCGATCTGAGCATCGCTCAAAGTGCACACAGATTGTTATTCACTTTTGTGGAAGCCAATTTCCTATTGATAATAAGTATGAAGAGTTAACATTATATACTGCCATAAAATGTACATCTGTATACTGTTATTCACATTTTATTGATGCCCTGTTGTTATTCTAGCATGTTGTGATAGTTGCTTACTGTAGTTTTATTATTTTAAGTGAATACAGGACTAGAACTTTGTGTTAACAGTTTTGAAGCCTCCGAAACACACAAGTCTTAAAATTTCAACTTTGTTAAAAATAATCGAATTTCTTTGGGATTTGGATTGATAAATGTTTGTTACCAAGAGATAATTTGGGGCTATGTTTAGAGTGGCTCTAGCTTCTAGAACATTCTTTTAACTTAAAAATAGTTTGTCAGGTACCATTTTTACCTTGGAATTTGAAGTTCACATCCAAATAATTGCAAGAGTGAATATCTGTTGGGGGAAAAGTGTTTTGATATTTCAAATATATGTTCACAGCAAATGAAAAGTTGCATTACATCCACCATTTATGTTCATTTGGTTGCTCTGGGTGACTAAAACATTCATGCTGTTTTTACCTAATTTTATCACAAATTCCATAATAGTCACTTCATTTTTCATATTTAGCCTAAGAATTAAGCTCTGGAATGACAAAATATAGACATTCCTTTATAAAATAAAGGCAAAGAAAACAATGGAAACATAACTTTAATTTTTGACCCTTGCCACATCAAAGTTACACCCTTTACTGTGAAACTGACCATATGTGACCCGCTACAACAAAAAGGTCCTAAAGTCGCACACGGTCGAAGCCGTGAAAATCGAGTTTGAAGTCAGAGCATTTAAATTGGTCAAAACTTACGATTTTCTCATTTTGACATATCATTGGAGTCTGACATGTCTTCTATCATTTGTTGAAATTTTGACGCAAAATGATGAAAGGAAAGACCACAAAATAGCGTTTTTCTGAGCCATGTTTTTTGGCGTTTCAGCGAAGCAGAAACTGGTTTGAAAATTTGGATTGAGCGCCACAGATAGGCTCCGCCCCTAACACCGACCAGAGTGATCTCATTGGTCAGTTTGCTGCTTGCTGCTAACCGAAGCGTGAAGCTCGCACACTGCCCAGTCGACTGGTGCGTGCAGGCGGGGTGCTCTATGGCAGTCTCCTCACCGACCAATCCTGGTCACTGATTGGTCTGTGAGGAGACCGCCGACGCTGTGCTTGAATGATCTTTTCGGGGGTTGCTAGGGCTTACCTTCTATTGTCCGGAGCCGAAAACTGACTTGCGTGTCCCTTGATCGCGAATGCGTCGAAAGGAAAACTTTTAGGGCGCTTTTCTCGAAACAGTGATTTCCCAGACGTCTCGACATGCTCTCTTTTAAACATCGATATCTCCACAGCCGATTATTTTTATAATTATTGTTATATATCAATTTAAAGCAGAAAGATTAGGGAATTATGTCATGCAATTTTCAAATAATCGACCTCGCCCGACTTAAGGATCATTTTGTTGTAGTGGGTCACATATGATGAGAACACTGATCATACACTCCAAATCTATGTCAAATGAGATGCTATCTTATTAATTTCATTGACATATTGCATTTAAGAGAGCGTGCATAAACTTGTTGTACTTTTATTAGAGCTGTATGCCAAGTTGTAAAACACTTGCAAAGAGAACGATGGTTTAAGATTTGGTGACAATTCGTTATTCCAAAGTCATTATTTACTTAAAAGAAACCTGTACTGACATTTTCTAAATGTCTGGTAATTCTAATCTACATTTTTTGATGCCTACAACTGGAAAGCGAGGATTCTAAAACCCAGGATAAGCCTGTAATGATTTTTTGAAAAAAATGAAAACGAGCAAGCCAAGGAACGATCCACACAATTTGGCATACGTCACAGGTGCCAACCTCCGACTTTACCAAACGAACTACACATGTCAATTTACTGATGAAATCTCACACGAAGTACTGCAAATACTGTTATTTAGTAAGATTGCAATATGAAGCTAAAATAAACGTGTTAAACAATATTTATTAATTTCTTAAAAGGAATCTCTTCAAAAGCTTTTTATTTAGATAAAATTTGTGGGGAATATTCCAGATATGCAAAATGAAATTGGTATCATTGTCCGAACGTGCTGCCCATAGAAAACTGTGTGTAAGTAACGTTGCACTGCACTAACTATGCATTGATGATGAGCGATAATGGTTCGACAGTTCAAACTATCTAACGAAGATGAAGACTGAGTGATTCTTAAAATCTAAATCAAAAAAATAGTCAACGGCAATCAGGGTTTACGCCTAGTTAGAAGAAAACGGCACCCAGTACATATATAGACTCTAACGTTAGACTAGGACTAGGACTAGTGAGCAGTCAAGGACCGAGAAGATTTTACTCACCGCCCCGTTGACAGCTGTACGTGCACAGCGCTAATAATAGGCACAGCGTAAACATTTACTTTGCAATACATACCCCTGCTAGCTGCCAGAACTTGAAGAAAGTCCAGACGAAAGTCCAGACTCCAAGGTCTAGCGTTGCCGCTAGATCTAGGCCCTTGTGCTGCAGGCCCTGTTGTTTCTGTGCTGAATTTTGCAGGTAAGGTATCTGCTTTATGGATTTTCAATGTTTTTGTGGTCAGATAAATCTCATGGTGGTCGTATTAACACCAAGGACTACCTTAGATCTAGTTTTAGTAGGACCCATACCTCGGAAGACTAGTGGCCTGACCAGACGTAGATACAAACAGTGCCCCCGCTTCGCGATCCAAGTGCTGATGTAGGTATAGTGCTAGAGTACTTCCGTATCCATGAAGATATCTCAAAATTCACATAACCAAATTGCACCAAAATCACTAGAAATATTGTATGACTCATGTCCACTTGCTCACGCTAATTGGAACCAAATCGCAAGTCGGGAAGCGTAAGTGAAGTTGTCAACTTTCCTGTCGTCGCTAAAAATAATCTGCTCTGTACGACTTAACAAGTGTGAACGCGGCGTAGTAGCCCTACCTGCCTGCGCACGCACAGACTGAAGTTAGCCATCTAATATCACGAGACAAATCTTTCAAGTAATCGGGAGCAAAAAATCAGTTTATAAATTATTTGAGCTAAGTTGAATGAAAAATAAAGTTCGTAAATCACACAAATCGCCAAAATCATGACATTTTTTAGTTTAGTTCCCGTGTAAATTCCCCGTTCGCACAGTACTAGTCAGCTAACTTCAGTTCTAGATTGTGCATGTCGCATTTACCAAGATCTCTCGCGAAGAGTGAGTTTTTTTATGCCTCCGCCAACGAAGTGGGCGGAGGCATTATGTTTTCGGGTTGTCCGTTCGTTCGTACGTACGTACGTCCGTCCCGTTTTGTTTTTGTAGATATCTCAAGAACCGTGTGGTGGTTTTACATCAAACTTCGTATGAGGGTATATCCTGGGGGGATAATACTTTGTTTGGATTTTAGGGTCACGGGGTCAAAGGTCACAGGTTATTTTGTGAAAAAAAGGTTGAAAAGTCATGTTTTTCTCCATATCTCGCAAATGGTTCAAGGTATCTTCATTGAACTTAGTATATATGCTTGTTCCAATGGACAGTGATTATCTAGGGAAGTTGGGGGTCATGGTTCAAAGGTCAGGGGTCAAAGGTCAAGGTCAACTCCTCAAAATATCACTACGTGGTACTTTCCTTATATTTATGCAATGCCTGAAGGTTTTTTTTTTTAAACTTGATGTATGCATGTATTACCCGATATATATTCTGTGGGAAGTTTCTTGCCCAAAGGTCAAAAGGTCAAAGGTCAAGTGAAAGTGTTGAATTGCACTTTTTCCTCCATATCTCAAAAGTAACTCAAGGTATCATCATGAAACTTACATATTTATGCATGTTCAGCCTAACAGTGATTCTCTTTGGAACTGTGAGGTCAAAGGTCAAAGGCCAGGTTTTGATACTGATATTAAACTTTTTCTCAATACCTTGAAAATTACTCAATGCATAAACTTATAAAAGGGTCAAAAGTCAAGTAAAAATCATCAGTTCCCCAAATACCTGCACTCTGACATTTTAATCATTCATCCAATTGAACCTAGGTCTAGGAAAGTGAACATTCAGCACATTTGTGGCAAACCTGTCATTTTAATATTTTGCCAATTGTGTGAAACTGTCATCACACATTGTCAAGACATTGTACTATAGACCTATTAGGAGAACCATGCATTTTGGCGGAGGCATATCAGTCGCCATAGCAATAAGTTTTGAGTGACAACTTGAAAGTCCGCGTCAATATTGATACTTCTCCATTACCGATTTTGTTCAAATATAATACAGTATTTTGAAATATGCTTCAAAGTATATCCTGTAATTTTGGTGCGATTTGGTTCAGCGAAATTTGAGACAGCTGCATGGATAGGACAGTACACAAGTGCCTCCTGCTAGCTAAATTGGGCCTAAGTGTCGTCTGCTACTCGGCACGATTTAACGCACGCGTATGCCAGGGCTTGTAATCAGTGATATATTTGCCGCCTGTGACATCACAACATCCAGGCTCGTCAGCTCATTAGCATAGTTCTCACCCAAAAAGTTCCATTTTCAACATGAAATTACAGACTAAATCGTTCTGAAATTTTGATTCTGTTTGCACCGCTGGGTCTTTTAGAATTAAAAGAACAACATATAAAAAAATAAAAAAACGGTACAATGCCCTTTTAAGTTCGTTATTCCGGGACCTTCTCATTCCGAAGGTTCATCATTCTCGGGATCCCGAAAGTTTGTTTATCCCAAAAATGAAATAAGTTTATTGTTCTGAAGCTTCAGTCTCCCTAAGATTCGTTATTATGAAAATTCTTAAATTTGGAAGCGATCAGGTTCATTTTCCAAAGGCTCGTTGATTTGAAAATAAAGGTTCATTTATCCGAAGGTTTGTTAATTGATAAAAAATAAGAAAGGCTCGCTATTTCTGCGAACATTGTTCCGAAGGTTCGTTAATCCGAAAACGAAATAAGCGAGGTTTTTTTTTTTCCGAAAGCTTGTTAATCAAAAATAATACAAAGGTTCTTTATTTCGAAGGTTCCTTTATATCAGTGAGGTCCAAGAGGGGTTTCAGCATGTCGCTGCGACATGCTAAAATTTTTGCGTGACATCCTTCAAAACGTGCGACATTCTAAGCGCCATGCCAAAAAAACTGCGACATGCTAACAGTAACTAACTCGCAAATGACTTATAGGGTGCTCCTTGTTGAAAGGAGCAGCAGTTTACAAGCGCCAAAAGTTTATCCACAGTCACCGCACCGATCACGACACAACGCGGCTCAACAACAAGCTACAGTACTCGCACAACACCACATCACACACTTGCTCACTCACGTCTCACCTCCCTGCTCACATGTACATGCCATAGGATTGCGCTCTGATTCGGGATCCACACACACAGCAATTTGTGTGAAGTAACACCTAGCCGGTGCAGCGGCACAGACAGCCGCCTGTATGCATGTGAGAGGGAGAGAGAGGACGGAAAGAGAGGGTCCGGAGGCCGAGAGAGAGGCTGAGGAAGGCTGACACGTGCTCGCTTGTTGTCACGCTTGTTGTCGGGTTACGCAAAAACAAACGATATGAAATGCACGCCCCCTCCGCCAAAGGTTGTATATATATATTTAAATATATATATCTATATATATATATATATTTTTTTTTTTGCTGCTGCTTTGGTTTGTTTGTTCGTTTGTCTGCCTGTCTGTCTCTCTATTCGCAGAATAAGTCAAAAGTTGGGAACAGATTAGGATGAAATTTCAGGAACAGTTGGTTGGTAAAATGGTGCACAAATAAACAGATGATTAAATTTTGGTAGTGAGAAGGATTTATGATACCACTGGAATTCACCGTCAGGATATCCAGGATTTTTTCTTAGACTTTGTTTCGTATGTTTTAAAGGATTCGTATCAATTCTTTAGGAAGCTTGCCATCGGCAATAGCAATTACGCAAAATTAGATGCGTTCAAAGCATTGCCGCAGAGAGAAAATTACCTCCATCTTTCGTTCAAAAAAAATCAAAAACAAAAACGAACGATGGAGTAAGCAAATGCAAATTCTTTAATCTATTATTTTTTTTGGTAGATTCAGCGGGTTATTTTTTTATCTAAAAAGCCATGCGTTCCATTTGAACCTTTAGTAAGTTAGATTTTACTTGAGCGCCGAAGTTGAATTTATCCCAAGGATCTCGGCGCAATACCGAGTTTCTAATGTGTATTTATTTTCGCGTAGCTTCCGGTGCTGCAAAATTTTGCTGGGGCCTAAGCTTACTCCTAAACTTATTTCTGTCGTTTCTCACACCTCGTTTGGTACGATTTCTTCCATTTTATATCACTTTATCCGTTCCCTTTATACTTTGAAGTATTCTAACGTAATTCTCTTAAGTGTCTCGCACTGTTATTTTTGTAACGGCGATTTCTCTGCTTCGCTGCAATACTTTTTCGAATCGAAGCGACGGAGCTCGAAGTTTGATCCCAGCAGCCGCTTCGATGTGCTGTTTGTTGTATTTTCTCAATCAAAATGTTTCTGTTGTTGGGAGGTGTTGATACTTTGTATTTGTTATTTATTTTCCTAGGTATTTATCTCGAGGGATTATGCGTGTTTCTTAATGTTGATAGGAAAAGGCTAAAATGATCTTGAGTGATGTCTGATGGTGATGATGATAACTATGCTGGTGACTGGTGTAAAAAGACGGCTTCCTGTGGATGCTGAGCGTACGTGACGTTTGTTTATTTCCCTTTCCCTCTTACTCTTCTTTCCCCCTTACTCTTCTTTCCCCTCTCAAGAATGATAAAAAAAAAGAAATTACATACACCTCACAACAAAACGAACCACATGCTATAGCAACCTTCGTAAAGTTAAATCTAAATTTACAATATCAGCAAAGAATAAGGGGAAAGCACGAATGACAATAAATAAAAGCGAAGAGATCGTGTATGCAGTCTCTTCGGCTCGAAGAAACTTGACACCCCACCCCTCTCGCAAGCAGGTGCCACACCCAGGTGCGTGCCAAACGAAAGAATGCGCGCACTGGAATAAACAGCGTGTAAATATCCTGGAAATATCGATCGAAGAACCAGCTCATTAGTTGAATTAAAGGAATCATTGCAAAGATATGATTCTATTTCTATAGCCTTTCTTTTGGCGCATAGTAGGAAACATCAAACAGTCGATTGTAGTGTACTTGATCGAATATCTAATGTTCCCTGAACAATAAAAAAAGGATTGATTATTCAGTCAATTAAAAATGCAATCACAGAAATACATGAATCAAAGGTCTCGTATGCCCAGACAAATTCACTTCGAGTAGGTCCAATGAGATGCAGTCATCACCTGGTTAGACAGTAAAATACAATGTGTAATGACAATTCATTCCAGTTCACGCTCATCAAAACTGCTTATTACTTTTCAAAGTTTTGGTGTTCGTGGGTGTATTATGTTTATTTGTTTGTTTTGTGTGTTTTTCCCTCGTGAAAGGCGTAATGATTTCTTCGTATCGAACTTAAACTGCATGTTTACCGTAAAACAAGCCATTCAGCTCAGCTCAGCTATGGGGCATTCGATCCATCGAACTTGCAGTAACCTCTTACAGGCAGGATCGAGCACATGACGCATTCCTTTAAACTTGAAAGTGAAGCCACGTGTTTGCATCGGCGCTTCCACACACAGCGCGGCATTTTGCGATCATCGTTATAGCAGAATTTCCGATTCCAGTCAGGGGAAAAGGAATTGGAATACTTCGGAAAATACTGATATTTAAAATCCAATAAAATAAAAAAGCCTGAAAACAACGCATGATTATGTTTAAATAGTAAACAATAATTGGAAACACAGAACAGAGTTTTGCATCCGCTCACACAGAAGCTCTCTTGAGAAGATGAAAGCATTCCCCGTCCCCTGCTAGATAGTGGAAGCTTCCATAATCAGCCCAGCAAGTTTTTGGAGGTACATACTTGCACTTGTACACATTCATTGCGAGAAAGCAATCAATCAACGCTGAACATTGCGTAGTTTGGCATCTTTATCGTGCTGGTGACCAGCTCGATGCTTCAGCATGTGTCATAACGTGATGTTTAGAGCCTGTAGGCCTCATAAGTAGACGAGTTTAATTCAAAATAGCAACAAAAAAAAGGAAGATCGAAAAAATACGAATTCTGGTGGAAAAATACGAATTTTGGAGCTGCTGAGTACTAATTTGTGCTTCCAAAGGTTGGCAGCTCTGTACTTAGGAAATGTAATTTCTCTCTGACACAATGTACACCTTTAAGAAAGAAAATTAAGTGAAATATTGATGAAAGGCTTATTGATAGAATTACCCAGATCTGAGTTGTTGTTAAATGTCATTCAAGTTAACTAAACGTCTGTTTACCAGTAGGCTGCAAAAGTGCAGTTCTCACTTTTCTACACTCATCTCATCTACTTTGTGAGTACACAGTTATCTTGGCATTTCAATGTGAGACTGAAAGTAAATAATATTAAAAACAGTCAGTGTGCTGTACTGTAGTACAAGTTCAAGATGTCCTTGTCATTTATCATAGCATCCCCATTGAGGAGTATATCTATTTAAAATATATTCAAAAGGTCTCATGAGTAAGGAGTAGGACGATATATTAACATTTCAAGAACAATTTAAAATCTTATGTCATAATCAAACAATTAACATAATTTTTCAAATATTAATGTTTTTTATCCTGGCATTGCAGAGTGATCATGGTGATCAAAGTGTTCAAAATAAGGCTAAGATAGCACCAGAGAGCATCTAGAACCCCAAAGCCCCAGAGCTGGACCCCGGCCGCAAGAGACTTCGCGCTTCGCGCTCGTGATGTGCGCTTCGCGCACATATTTTCCCGCGCAAGATCACTTTTTCCCCCTGCAACATGCTAAAATTTCAAGTTGTGGACCACCCTGTATATCCCAAGACGATTATATGGTTTGTAGGGCTCTAATCCCGAAGAGTTATTCGTGGACTCACCTTTTTTTTTTTTTTGGGGGGGGGGGGTGAGTTTTGTTTTAATTTGTTTTGTTTTAAGGGGGGTTGGGGTTAACAAACCCTTCTCTTGTTCTGATTAAAGTTATTTACGAAATTTCTCTATAGCCGTGTTCATTGTAACCGGGGGGCACTCTAGTATTTTTTGTTCAGAAAACATGAAGGGGGGTAGGTTACATGATTTTCTATCTCCCCCCCCCCCCCAAAAAAAAAAAAAAAAAAAAAAAACTCATTTACGAAGTTATTGTCAGTGTCATAAAGCATCAGGGGTCACGGGACACAAAATTATGCCAAATTGGCACTTTCTTAACGAGAATCAAAGACCCAGATAATGAAAAGGGTCCCACATCCCTGTATAGTTCACCCTTAACTCAGGGCGCTCCGTTGCAACAATTATTGTACTGGTACCCCAGTCTCTCAGTGTCATGAAAGACAAAGTGGATTACCCATCGTTGCCCAGCTACAACACATGATCTCTATGTTTTTCAAGCATGAGGATGATTATGTAACACTTATAACCCCAAGTAGTCGATCAGAGAACATGGTAACAGAGAATGAATATTTTCCATCAGCTGAGCTAGATAGTTGCCAATTAGTGTTTTATATTATTATATTTTGCTAATCAAGGTAAGGCCTTTGTACAATGTACATAATGTAGTCGATAGGTCAGTTTTTCAATGGAAGGTCAACCTACAGTGACCAGCGACCCCAACGTTACTTGTTACAGCGCCCCTGCACGCGTACGGTTAGGATAGGTTTATCCTGTAGGGCTACATGCATAGAAAGTATTGTAGTCATTTGAGTCATTAATTTTGGACGTAAACCATGCGATAAAAACATTAGATTATTTCTGTACAATTGTAACTCTTTGAAGTCAGTGATAAAGTTTGTGGCAAAATCGTGAAATAGGCCCCAACGCAGGGGATGCATCTGTGCAAAAAGTAAGAATAAGATTCGGGTAGGCTACGGAACCCCTGTGGCCCTAGCTATGCTTAGATTAGTCGAGGGACAACAGGAAGTCTTTCTGACAGTAAAGGAAAGGAAAGAGAAGAAAAAGAAGGACAAATGTAGGACAAAAGATGCTATACAACCTGTGCTGCCGTAGTGCGGAAGAGTTTCAAACGTCATTATACCCCCACCCACACATAGTGTGTAGGGGGGGTATATAGGAATCACTCTGAGGTCGGTTGGTCGGTCGGTCGGGCGGTCGGTCAGTTGCAAAATCTTGTGGATCGAACTCCTCTCTCATTTTTTGAGCAATTGACCCCAAATTTGGCATGTGTGACCACTATCAAAGGTAGATGTGCAAGACACCTTTTTCGTTAGTATCGCATAATAACAGTGCGATACACTTGAAAGAATTATGTTTAAATACTTCAAAATATAAAGGGAACGGATAAAGCAATATAGAATGGAAGAAATCGTACCAAACGAGGTGTGAGAAACGACAGAAATAAAACGAAGTTTAGTAGTATACAACGAGTAAGCTTAGGCTGTATTCGCTATTCGCTATTCGCTGTTCGGGCACCGAGTACACCATCGCCCGCACCGTCAACTCACCATCCCATGCAGTGAGGATTTCTTCCTCCTACATCCCAGCAAATCTTATTAACAATTTCTAAACTGCATCAGAATGTCAGTCTACATGCTTATTTTTGCTGAAGGGCAAATCTAGACCAAAATTGTCATTATTTCATAAACGAGAGACGGTATACGCTGCAAGAAAATTGAACAAGCTCGATTCCCACTTTGCTATACTGTTCGCAGCTATTCGGTACTTTCGAATATTGCCCTCTTATGTGAACCGGTGTGAGGAAATCCTATCGTTCGATTCAAGCTATTCGCGTGCCCTCGAAAACAATACCCGAATAGTATACTTCTATGTGAACGCAGCCTAAGGCCCTAGCAAAAGTTTGCAGCACCGAAAGCTACGCGAAAATAAATACACTTTGGAAACTTGGTATTGCGACGAGATCCTTGGGATCAAGTCAATAAACGATACAAAACAAAGGAAATTAATTCATTTTGACCGGAAAATAGTTTGTCATAAGTATTTTGTTATATGAGATCTCCTTTAATAGGCCTAGAAATACATCGAGTTTCCACGATACTCAGGAAAGAAAGTTCAAACGCTTTTCACCTGCACATGATTTTACTGCAGTGCACATCAATACACGAACAGAAACTCACCTCTTCCTTGCAGAAAAATGATGCAATAACATTATCAAAAAACACACCACACTCTAAAAATCATTTCGTACTTGGGAGGCAAGAGAAAAGCGGATGAAGAAGAAGAGAAAAAGAAGCAGACATTGCACAACGGAACACCTACCCCGCCTCAAAACGAAATAGGGTACTGTAGTGGCAGCTGGCTACAGTGTACACGCTCCCCAGCCGGCCACACATGGGGATACCACGGCGATCGATGTAAACATCCAGGGTCCGTAGGCGACAGGGATTCACGCGCGCGAAGTTCCGTTCGGTGTACACAGTACGCAAGCAGCGACTTGCATGTGCGCACACTTTTCTATTCAGCGCTTTCCACATACGGTGCGTACGCGTTGCATCGATATCCCAGCGGAGTACAGATAACATGGCACATGCGATGTGCGTTTGCCATTTTTTTACCCATCATTTTTTCCCTCTGTGAATTCGTACTTTGTAAGGACGTTTTCGTATTTTCGTATTCCCTTCGATTTTTCATAACAAATACGAATTTTTCGGAACGGTTGGCAGCTCTGAATACTCAATTCAATCATATTACGAAGTGTCAGAAAAGTTGCGATGTGATTGTGCCCTGTATCAAACAATATTATATTTAATCATTTGTTTACTACATCTCCCTGATCAGGGGTCCTGCTCGGGTATTGCGCAATATTCTGAAGCCCTCACTGGCATATGCAATGATACACGTATACCAGTTCTGGACCACACAACTTTTATTTTCGGTGGCCCAATCGGGCCACCAAAATCATCAATTTTTATTTTTTGGTGGCCCGAAAAAAAAATCAAGAAAAACATACAAATTTAATCGGTCCCACTAAACATGGAGAAATGATATTTTACTGAAGTGATACAGGTACCCATGTCTTAAAAGTAAATAAATAGAAAATTCAATCATCTTACTGTTATTCTGAGTTCTAAGATTGAGAAAATAGGCTTGTACAGGTTTAGGTTATTCTAAAAGTTTATGCTATTTAGGTGATGAAATTTTACGTTTGAAATATGAAAGTGGGAGCATTTGCAGACATTTGTAAGCATCCAACATTTGTTTTAGCACTAGTGTAAAGAGCCGAAGTTATCGTTATTCATTTCTGATTGTAAAAGCAATCGTCCAACATTTACTAGTATTTTAGCACCTTACGGAGCCGAACGTTACCATTAATCACTTTGAAATGTGAAAGCAAACAACAGACATTCATTTCAGCATCTTATGGAGCTGAATATTATCCTTATTCATTTCCGACCGTGAAAGCAAACATTCGCTATTTATTTTAGCATCTAACTGAGCCGATTGATACCGTTAATCGTTTCCAAAATTTAAAAAGCAACAATCTGTTATTTATTCTGGCATCGTATGGAGCAGAATATTACCGTTATTCATATTCCAAATCTAAAAGCAAACATCCGACATTTATTCTATTATCGTACGGAGTCGAATGTTACTGCTGTCCACTTCCGAAAGTGAAATTAATCATCTGACAATTATTCAAGCATTGCACGCAGCCGAATGTTACTGTTTTTCATGTTTGAACGTCAAGGCAGACATCACACATTTACTTTATCATCAAACGCAGCTGAACGTTACTATTATTCATTGTGAGATGTAATAGCAAGTATCTGATATTTATTTCAGTATCATTATGGAGCAGAATTTTACTGCTATTCACTTCCAAACGTAAAAGCAATCATCTGACATTTATTTTTGGCATCTTTCCGGTGCCAAATGTTATTGTTATGACTTTAGAAAGTAAAAGCAAACATCCGACATTTCAATTTTTATTGAATCATCGTACAGAGTTGAATATTATTGTTATTCATTTTCCGAACGTCAAAGCAAATATCCGACATATATTTTTAGCATCTTTCGGAGCTTAATGTTATTGCTATATAGATTCGAACATAAAAGCAAACATTAGACATTTATTTCATCATCTTACGGAGTTGAATATTAATGTTATTCATTTGCCGAACGGTCAAAGGGATCATTCGACATTTATTTTTAGCATATTTCCAGAGCTGACTGTTATTGCTATTTACTTTTCAAAACATAAAAGCAAACATCCAGCATTTATTTTATCATTGTACGGAGTTGAATATTATGATTATTCATTTTCCGAAACATCAAAGCAAAACGTGCGATATTCATTTCATCATCTTCCACAGCCGAATGTTATCCTTATTCATTTCCCAACGCAAAATCAAAATACTCGACATTAATTTTAGCACCGTACGGAGCTGAATCTTACCGTTATTAATTTCCAAAAGTATAAGAAAAACATCCGACATTTTATTTTAGTATCATACAAAGTCGAATATTACTGTTATTTCATTTCAAAAAATTAAAAACAAATATCCCACATCTATTTTAGCATCTTTTGGAGGTAAATGTTATTGCTATTTAGATTCGAAACATAAAAGTAAACATCAGGACATTTATTTCATCGTCGTACGGAGTTGAATATTATTGTTGTTCATTTTTCAAACGTCCAAAGGGATCATTCGACATTTATTTTTACCATCTTCCGGAGCTGACTGTTTAGTGCTATTTACTTTCGAAACATAAAAGCAAAACATCCGGCAATTTATTTTTGTCATCGTACGGAGTTGAATATTGATTATTTCGTCTCCGAACGTCAAAGCAAACTTGCGACAATTTATTTCAGCATCTACCAGAGGCCGAATGTTATCCTTATTCATTTCCAAACGCAATATAAAAATATCTGACATAAAATTGTAGCACCGTATGGAGCTGAATCTTACTATATTCATTTCCAAAAGTATAAGCAAAACATCCGACATTTATTTTAGTATAATACAAAGTCGATTGTTACCGCTGTTCAGTTTCCAAAAGTAAAGGCAAAAATCCGACTTTTCTTGGTGGGCCCGATCGGTCCACCAAAATCTTCATATCTGAAATTTTGGTTGCCCGACGTGCGTTTTTTTTTGGTGTCCCCGGGCGCACCGCTAGTGTCGAGCCCTGACGGTATACATGGCAGGTACCTCCTAGCAACAGGGTTGGAGTCTCAATCTGGCAAGAACTGCGGTATGAAACGCAAACTTTAGGCGATGAGTATTATGTCGTAAAAAAACAAACTAACCAACAAACAGAAAAAATCAAAAAAAAAAAATCTCTGTGTTAGAAATCCGTTTTCCAGAGACACTTCTACTCATTTTTTTTTTTCACACTGAAACTGAACTACAAACATTTATATGTGGCGCGACTTTTTCTTTCTCACAACGCGACAGGGCAGCGTGTCGTTCTTTTGAAGGTCAAAGACAATAGTAGAGGTGCACGAAGCCGCTATTATTCGTCAATGAATGGTTTTCAGTTAACGTGTCTGCATTCTCTGACGCATTCCAGACGCCTTGAAATAGAGGATTTTTATAATCCCCATTCTCGGAATACGACGGAATGCCCTCTATTCACAAGGGCTGAGGGGATTAACAATAGGGCATTCTCAGTGGCAGGTAGAATGCGTTGGGTGCGGGAATGAAGTAGAGAATGCCTGCATGCCGGACGCATTCTGGATTACCAGCGACTGGATGTCCGTCGCGCCTTAGGGGTGTCAAAATTACATTGAGATGACTAATATATTGGAAAAAAAATCATTTTAAGAAGGAGAAATGTCTTTTTCTTCTGAAATTGCTTTTAGATATTCCTGATAAATACCCCTTTCATTCACTACTAGCACATAACCATGACATATCACAAAATATGAATTAATGTCATATTTGCCAATACTCAAAATGGATGATCAATTTGGTAGGCATTACTTTGAATTTATATAAAACCACTTTTAGACATTGCAAACTGATTGACAAATTGCCCTACGTTGACATAATTTTTTTTTTTTTTTTTTATCATGGCTACTACTAAAACACTGATCAATTTTAGTGCGTATTTACGTCGATGTAGGGACAATTCGTCAATCAGTTGCAATGAAAAACATCTCGACGGAAGAATTTCGTGAATTTGAACACTTTTTAGACATTCTATAATATTTCACTTTTGCCAAAGAGTGAAGAGTTGAAAACTTTTCAGGAATAGGTAACAGGCATATTATGCTGACCATTATTGCAAAGTTTTATGAAATTAGGGCTGGTATGTTGGAAGATATGATATTTTTTCATCAACAAATTTTTCTTTACAGTCTGACCTTGAATATTCATATATTATATGCCCGCATGGAGTTTGGATCCATTCTCACATTTTCTTAACTCAGATAGAGGAATGAATATGAGATTTATGTTGACTGGAGTTGTTATCCAAGCTATGACACTCAAACAATGACATATTAAGCCAAAATACTATGTTTTTTTTGCTTATGATATCTTTAAAGAATGAAAAAAGCATGGAAATAAGAGCACTAAACACTTATCATATGACCTTCGTACAGTAGAAGATGGGCGTGGATCAGTCTTATTCTTCCTCAGCAATTTGTAAATATATAAAACAAATCAGTTTCTTATTGCTCAAATTTGCTAAAATTTTTCACACAATAGATTACTACATATGTACAATTCGTAGCTAAAAAAAACAAGGTTATTGAATAAAAGGAAAAGATTCTTTTAAGTTGCCAAATTAGGATTATACCTCACTGACAATACTAAAAAACGGCTGCACTTATTTTCTTCAGCATTTGAAAAATGGCTCAAAACTCAAAAACTGGCTGAAACATTTATTGGCAAACAGCACACCATATTGTCATGTATCTTCAGTACTTTCAGGAAAAGCAGAAAAATATGATGTTTTCTCTATGTATAGCTGCACAGCATGGGTTAAAAGGTCACAATATCACAGAAATAAGCCAGCATTACACTCCTACCATGACGGGACTTTGGACCTCATAACTTTTTCCAGCAGAAAGGGCCACTGTTTTTTATTGCATGCAAGCAATGCCAGGAAAAAAATCCATTAATTTGATACCGAACACATAGGGGTAGAGTTAAAATTCAAACCCTGAAGTCTTGATTTTAGGTAGAGTAAGTTGTAAAATGCTTTTTTTTATGCATTACATGGGTTTTTAGGGACTTTTTGGTAATTAATCTTCAGTAATTAACAGTGAATGAGAAGAAGTTAGCTATTGTATTACCACATGTCATTATTGATGTCTAAGCATGCTGCATGTGAATTGACAAGTCAGTTGGTTCATTCTTTAGAAGTTACAACAGTTTAAAGTGAGAAAACCATGATTGCATACCCTGATTGTGCTTATCACCTGTTCTCTTTTATACATGTAGACAATATAGCCATTCATCCAATGATGAAACCTTGTTCAAGAAAGTGAACATTCAACACATTTGTGACAAAACATGTCATTTTAATATTTTGAAACTGTCATCAAACATGTCAAGATATACGTGTACCATAGACCTATTGGGATGACCATGCATTATGGCGGAGGCATACCAGTCATTAGACATTATAGTGACATTTCTAGTTTGTTATTTAAAGTCATCTGGGAAAATTTTGGACTTTCACAGGTATTTGCCTGAGTGTCATGCAAGTACAAGCTGTTGTATGCAGACATTCTATCCACCAAATTATCAAGTAACTTTTAATTTCTCTTTTGAGGCAAAATGTTTATATATTACCAAAATCAGAATTCTGAAAGGTACAAGCATCACATAGAAGATGTCATATATTACCTTAACACAGAAAGAGAACAATGTTAAGTATTTTCGACCCGAAGCAGTGATTAGGTACTGAACAGGTAGCATAAGGAGTTGGCAATGCAATCCAATCACTATCGCAAGTCTATCCTCAATTTACAATATTGTATTACCATGGAAACAGCCATTAGTAGTAGGTGTCATATCCAATTTCTGTGTGGAGGAAGACTTACAGAGCGAATATCGATAGACCAGGAGGTGTGATGTCTCTCTCACACCTCCCTAGATAGACTGCCTATTTCACAGTACCACGCACAGGTCTTCAAAGAATGCAATCTATGTGATGACTGACCCTGTACAAAGAGTTTATCAACTTTTTTCCGGTGGTGAGGTGTATGACTTTGGTCAGGGTTTGACATTTTACCTCAGCTCCCATTATATTGCGTGCCTTCTCTTTGTATTGTAGCTCCATGCTCTAAGGGTATCTTTACCAGTATAAGGGGGGAAAAGTGTGCCTACTATTTCAGCCTTTAGTTCAAACAACCCCAGTGGTATTTGTTCAGCTCTATAGAGAAAAGGGAAAACGACTTCCTCGGGACTACAGGAGAATATTTGTCCCAGACCTATAGATCAAAATTTGAGTATAATTAAATGTTAAAGTTACAAAGGATATCCCAATTAGACACTCAAATATATACAGTCGACCTGTCTTAGTGGCCACCTGTCTAAAGTGGCTACCTGCATATTATATAGCGGCCACTAAAACATTCCCCACACACGAAATTGCAGTATTATAGACCCTTTATATAGTGGTCACCTGCCTTAGCGTTGCCAGTGGCCGCTCATTTTGTATCCCGTGGTGAATATCTAACTACATATAGCAGCCCTACAAACCTTCAGCTGAACCATTAAATCAACCATGAATACATTAGCTGTGAATTCTACCCTCTCTCTCTGTTCTGCCATGGACGTCACTGCCCGTTGGCGATCACTGATGCAGTATGTTCCGCCATCTCCCTCTATCGTCGCACGAATGCAGCAATGTAGACCTCTCTCGCCGACTAATCCAGCCATTGCAGAAAGGAAAGTGAGTCGCTGTCGTCCACGTGATCTCTTCCCATTCACAAATCCAGACAGGACTAGATGTTCAGTTTGCCTCTTCCTCACGACGTGGCCCAAAAACTGCATCTGGCGTTTCCTGATGGTCGAGAGCAGCTCACGTTCAGCCGACACCATTTCAGTACTTCTGTGTTTGATTTTTCTTTCCGTCCATGATATTTTCAACATTCGCCTGTAGCACCACATCTCGAAACTTTCTATTCTGTGTCTCATCGGCTTATTAACTGTCCATTGTCTCGGCGCCGTATGTCATAGCTGACCATATGTATGTCTTCAAGAACCGTTTCCTTGTGGCGATGGGACAATTTGCGGTTCGTCATCGACCTTGCGCATGTTCTGAAACGCTGTCTTTGCCAATGCCAATTCTACACTTGATTTCTTGTTCTGAGCAGCTGTCTGAAGTCAGCAGGCTACCGAGGTAATTGAAAGATGAGAATTCTACCAAGTCCTATCAAAAGAACTGAAATAGGCTGAGGGCTATTCCACAGGTTGGTGGAAATGAGATTGAAAAATCAATTCAGTATTTTTCTGTGTTATTTTCATTTTTAGTCCTTCACACATGATATGTTTCAGGAACCAAAAATAAAAAGTTAATTTTCATATGTTTACTTTGGGAAAAAATGGTTGAAAGTTGTGACTTCCATTCTGTACCAAAATACACGAAAAATAGTGAAAAATGGAATGTGGCATATTACAATTTCATTATTGCAACATCATGCCAGTTATTCATTTCTGAATTTTAGAAGACTCAAATTACCTAAAATACCACAACAGCTTTCAAGTAAATTTGTAGAACTTGTTCAAAAATATTATTGTAACCCACTTAGGTGATGTAACGTGAGTAACCAAAAAAACTGACTTTGTTTTCGAGAGAACAATTCTTCACATTATATTGGTGGGATTTGAAATTCTCTTCTTCAAACAAAGTTGACAAGGTGATGACTATCAAAATCACAACAGAATACTAATCTTTATAAAAATGATGAAGAAAAACTATAACGTGAGTAACCTTGTAACGTGAGTAACCATTTTGTAACGTGAGTAACCAGCAAAATTATAAATTCAGGTAATATTTACTGTGGGATGGCAAGTTTTAAGTCTCGTGGTAAGCTTTGAAGTTATTTTTGGTTCATTAAAAGTGAAATGAGAGTACCCCTCTCTGATGTGACTCTTTCCTCATCAAAAGTAAACAAATAAATGAATAAATATGAGGTTGGTACATGGCATTGTCAATTTTGGAAACACATGCTCTTTTCTACAAGGTGTTCCCAGATGTCAAAGTGGGAAAGTAGGGCCTAAGTAAAATTTACTGAACTTTGTCTCAATCATGTCCAACTTTCAAACAAGCTTCCCCACAATGTTTGTTTTTAAAATACGTAAATATCAAGAGAACTTCATATTGGAAATTAGTGCTCTTCACAAAGTATCATCACCATGTCCCATTCTGCATGAGCTCCCAGAGATCTAGAGATTCTTGTGTACATAGTGAACCTACACGTAAGTGAGCATGCTGGATGAATGAGTGCAATTTGTGCAAGGATGGTGGAGATTCATAAGAATCATGAACTCTGACAGTGCTGGTACCCAGCAGTACATTTGGAAATCTGCGCACAGAAGACAACCGATAAAATGAAAGCTGTTGAGGAGAGCACCACACATGACCTAGTCAATTACAACATACTGTAGTTTGGTGCCTCAACTCCTCCAACATAACAAGCGTCACCAGGCAGAGTATATGAGGACCAGACATGCAACCAAACAACCAACAAAAATTATCCTAAAGAAGCCCTCATTGAGGTTCATTTCAGCAAAAATTACACCTGTGTTGCTCAAGATAAGATCCAGAGTACCTACTGGAGTCAAAGGCAGGTTAGTCTTTTTTACAGTGGCAGTGTGGCATTCTGGGTCTCAGCACTCCCACGTCAACACATCAGATAATCTTGCCCACATAAAAGGAAACTGTGCTGGATGGCTTACCAGATCATGTGAAAAAGGATTTCTCTGGTCAGATGGCCCAGCATCATAATTAAAAAACAGAAACATTGCAGCATCACTGTACACACTGCATAGATAAACTCTAGATTTAGTGGAACTTTAATAGACACATCCGATGGCCAGTGACTAGTGGGCAGGATAGCTATATTTGTGATACATCAAATGTGGGGTAAAGTAAGGATCAGAAAAGCTAATATGTGTGATGCTACTACATCTGTTGCTGTAGTTAAAGGCATGAAGGGTGTAACAGTGGCAGTCCTGTCACCAGCTGAGATGAAGGCTGGAAATTTTCTTCATATTGGTATCATATATGAAGCCACACACCCCATTCCAGGAATCACAAGCATAAATCATATCTATTTTTTCAAAAGCTTAGGAGATCTCAAAATTCCTGATTTCTGCAGATGCAGCAAGTCAAGTTTAACCAGAGTCAGAGGAGGCACAAGAGAACCCGTCTATCTATTAGAGACTGGTATACAGTGGAGTAAGACAGAAGAATGTATCCTGGAGAAGTAATTGCTGTTGGCCAAGAGAATAAGTACATATCAAGTATAATGTACACTGTATCTGTAATGGACCAAGTTGGGATGCATTGGAAATGGCCCAACCCTTGTAATCTTTTACATGAAATAGAAGATGTTTAATGAAAAAAAACTACTGTAGATGCACCAGCTATCAATATTGGCAATAATTGTGGACATTTTAACTTTCAATACAAACACATATCAGCTGGATAGTACAATATAGTCAAAATGCAGGTTAAATGACATGGACAGTAGTATCAAGAAAGGAGAGCTCAATGTGAACATTTGATTTGGATTTTTAGTCTATGTCTAGGGTCTATTGTTATAGTCAATTTGAAGAGTATTTAATTATGTTTGTCTATTTTTTATACTTACTGTTCTTTTTTAATTGATGCTGAAGCAAGAAATTAAATTGAATGCATTTGTTGAGTTTTTTTCATTTGCAAAGCCCATGCCAGATCTCATACAGTATAGTAAAATAGCATACAAACTGTCCAAATTAGTAAAAGAGAAAATGAAACCTACTCAGAATGTTATCTTTAAACATAAACTGGTCTCTGATATTCTACACACATTATTTCAGAAAAAAAAAAAATGGAATGCTACACACATTATTAATTTTTTTGTGACGTTTATATTGAGGACCATACATGGACAAAATGTAACGTGAGTAACCGTAACGTGAGTAACCACCTTATCTGCACCCCAAGAAAAATCCATGCGTTTGTTATTTTTCATACTATATACAAAGTTTGTCTCCCTACTGTACTTCTTTGAAATGGATATAATTAACTTTCATAAAGGCTTGGTATGAGGACACTTTTCGCTTTTGTCGACTTTTCATTTTATGCATGTCCAAATCGTGTAACGTGAGTAACCGACACATTTTAAAGATTTGCCAGGAGCATATCGAAATTTCTCAAGTTTTGTTTTTATACAAAGGATAGTCAGACTGTATACTTTGTTGTGATAAAAAGTTGTTTGGTTCTTAAGGGAGTTACAGCTCCAGGAATGAGTGAAGGTTTCTCCAAGTGTAACGTGAGTAACCGTGGAATAGCCCTGAAAGAAATTTTAAAATGAAGTAAATTGTACAAAGAAATCCCCACATTAAAGCTGCTCATGCAAACTTATTTGCTGTCATTTTCTAAAAGAATAACATGCAGTATTTTATACTATTATACAATGTTAGTGTTGAAATTCAAAATGGCCTCCGATCTGTCTATAGTGGCCACTTTTGACATTTCCTTTGTGTAGTTGCTACAGGCAGGTTTGACTGTACAGGGCTCAACATTAGCAGTGGCCCAGGGTTACTAAAAATTTACATTGGGCCACCCAATTCCAAAAATATTTTCTTTTGGTAGCCTGATCGGCCAACTGAAATTCAAGATAGATTGTTAATAAGTTATTACATTTTCCTTTTATCTAGGACCACAAAAATCTCAAATATGAGGATTTTAGTGGCCTGAACAGGTTACCAGAGAAAAAAAGGTTATACGAGCCCTGATATTTTCTATATATTGGGGATTTACTACCCGAAATCTGAGGTTTGTAAACCACTCGCATTGGCCGAGATATTTGAAGTTATATAACACCTTAATAGATCCTTGTTCATTAGTTGTTTGATGTTGATCATTTGTCCCATTTTACTAAATATTACATCATCATTCATGCAACTGTGGCTCCATTTACCATGCAGTGTTGGATCCATGCGATTTGCTCCACTTGCTCGCATGCCAAGAGCCCAGCACATAACATCGGTAAAACGTGTGCGTTTGCATGGTGCATGCGATAAAGCATATTGATGGACAGCGCGCTAGCATAGCTCTCGGCACTCTCTTGATCTCAGATCTCACATTTTCTTTCCTGTTTCTAAATTCAGAAACATCAAATGACAAGTATCTTATTTTAGGTGTTTTAAAACAATTTTTTTTTCATTTGTGCAATGGACAGAATGTTTCATTTAGTGAAAGATAAAGTTATTTCATCTTTCACATCATGAAATATTCTAACGATCCATTGCACTCATAAACATTCATTATTTGTATGATATCATTATACTGCTTAAAAGATGTGTACATGAGAAGATGCACACATGAAGATTGTGGCAAGAGTGGATGATCATAATTTGGTCAAGAATATTGTAGATCAAAATTGTAACCGAATGTATTAACAAAATGTTGAGGCTCATTGTGAAGAGTTATAAAGTTGTTTTTAATCTTTTCCTGCCTGAATGTTGTCTTCAGAGCTTCTATATCTACAGAGCGAGTATACATAGTGAAAGTTATGTTGTGAACCACAGTGTTTATATGGCCCAAAATTATGAATCATCTTCAAATCATCCATTTGATCAATAGGCAAGACTGTTTTGTGTGAAAATCATGATGGCAGCAATGTCTAGACTTTGAGATATCATGGTCCTGATATTCCTTTAGTGTCACTCTAAATGAATGATATTTTGTGATATGGAAATTTTGCACATTTGCACAATTTTTGTCCCCGCCGAACGAGTTCGAGCAGGGGACTATGAAACGGGCTCCGTACGTGTGTGTGTCCGTGTGTCCGTCTGTCCGTCCGTGCGTCCGTGTGTGATCAAAATGTTCAAAATGCTACTCCTTCGCCATTTCTAACCCGATTTTGATTCTGTTTGCTTTATATGATAGCACTACATGGGAGCTTTGAAACTTCTATACAGAATTTCAGTTGTGACCATTGACCTTGACCTTTGACCTATATTGTACATTTTGCTACCAAATGCTACTCCTTCGCCATTTCTAACCCGACTTCGATTCCGTTTGCTTTATGTGATGGCACTAGGTTAGGGCTTCAAAACTTCTACACAAAATTTTGACCTTTGACTTCTTTGACCTTTGACCTTGATTTTTTACCTATATTGTACATTGGCTACAAAATGCTACTCCGCCATTTCTAACCCGATTTCGATTCCGTTTGCTTTATGTGATGGCACTAGGTGAGGGCTTCAAAACTTCTACATAGAATTTTGACCTTTGACTTCTTTGACCTTTGACCTTGATCTTTTTACCTATATTGTACATTTTGCTACTAAATGCTACTTCCGGCGGGGACATATATTACGCACCGCGTAATTTCTACTTTTCCTTGTTAGTTTTTACAAGCATACAGCTTTTAAAAGTGAAAATGTTTTCAGTAGTACACTATAACACATACATAATTCATACTTTTACAGGTGACATGTTATACTGACAGTGTGTGAACCTGAACCTGAACATGCAAAATTAACTGGTATATTGTGTGGCTATGTGCAAACATTTTCACTTTTTTACAGCTACAATACAATACTTGTCTGTAATGTATTTTGACCCCTTTGTGTTTCCTGTGTCATAATTTAAAAAAAAACAACAACAACACTTGAATACGAGCACTTCTTACTTTTTCCATCAGCCCAAGAATACCCAGATGAAAGAACACCTATCCAGATGTCTGGACAGTAAGTACATCTTCCTCATTCTCTTTGTTTTTGTATTTCAAGCTTCTTGTCATTGTCAGAATCTGTGCTGTAAAGTTACAAACTCCAAACTTAAAGCCAAAACATAGTTCTGGTACGCCTGCAAAAGTTGTCAAATTTCGCTCCCAAATGTGAACGTATGCCTAGCAAATGTGCGGAATAACACTGTAATAACAAGATATTTGATGGGTACCGACGAAAATGCCAAATATTAACCAAAAAGGTTCAGTCTCAGAATTTACCAGAACGGGGTCAGGCTAAACTCGGACTCGGGGATAACTCGGCCTTGCTTTGACGGCGGGCTGAGTTGTATTGGTTGTCCCTCTGGATTATACAGTGTTGTACTATGGGAGCGGCCTGTATAAACTAGCGCTTCGTGTTCTGGCTACTCGACGTAATGGTCCGAGTTGTTACAACGCACGCATCACAAACCTCTTTGGCGTGCATGCAAAATTAGTGTGCGCCTATCAAGCACCTCTAAAAACAATCAAAGACGCTTGATAAACAACAACAAAAACTTCAAAGACAGCGCGTCTCAGCAACTGAGGTGATGTGCGTATATAGGCTTGAGAACTGCGCGCTGTCCATTTGTTTTGTACAGGATTAGCACGCACTTTCCTGTCTGTTCAGCTAGGCCTCGTTTGGTATTATACAGGAGAATATGGCGATCACGAACTGGGTGTAAATTGTCTGAAATAGAGTCAAGTTTTCCCTGAGACTGAGCTAGTCTGGATCCTTCTGGAATAAAAGTCGGTTTTCCGACTTTTATTATTTTTCTCAAAATACTCCAAAACGACTCATCATTCTGGTAAATCGCATCAGCCAGGTAAGTTTCTTTGTAGACTCTTTCGATATATTGCAAGCAAATATGAAATGGTGCCAGACGGGTTCTCAAGCCCTTACCAGAACTGTTTTCACTTTAACAGGGCCTGTGGAAGGTGGGACCTTTCTCTTTAAGCTGTTGGTAAACGTGGCTCATGGGCAAGTCAGAAGGCAAAATTTCATCTTTGCTCAATATTGATATGTTTGGTATCATTTTGAAGCTTATGAGTTGAAGTTTTGATTTCCATGGAGGAAAAATGATATTATGTAAATTTATGCAAATTTCAAAGGCTTCATTTGCATAAATGTGAAACAGCGCTACGTATGGGACATTTATAAAAATTCATATTTATTCAAAGGAAAGCAAATGATATTTGATTAACATGTGGACATAAGAAGTTCATCAAATAGTTTAACTTGGTATGAAAATTTAGGGATTATGCAAATGATTATGCAAATTATCTCGTGTCCTATCATGAGATGTCCCATACGTAACAAATGGAGGTCATTTTTTTAGGTTTTTTCTGAAATTTCTAAGGTTATTTGAATACCCTTCTGGAAAGTTCTAATCTATTGTTTAGAGAAGTTTTATACCATAGAAAGAAAAAAAAATAGTAAAAGAAATATTTTTTTATTAGGCAATGAAATAATGTTACGTATGGGACAAATGCGTTATGTATGGGACATCCTCATACATATTGTATGTGAATGCATGTAGCTAGCTGGGAAGGTCTCTCAGTACACAAATGGTCAATCATCCTGAAGAAAGCATCCCAACTTTGCAGCTACCGTAAAGTCCCGTGTATAAGACGCACTATTTTTTTGTTGGAAAACAGAGAAAATCGGGGGTGCGTCTTATACACGGGTATGGTCGAATCATGGAAAAAAATCTGTCACATACACCCAATTTTACAAGGTCAACTTAGGGCCATGTGTGCCCATCGATGTTCGGAGGGTAAGCAATCACTAAAACTTACAGATAAATGAGCGATCTTTCAATCTGGACACACACAACAGCTGTAAATATGGGATAAACTTACATCGGCCTTGTGTAGTAACGATGTATCAATCTGGCCATAGACAACAGCTGTAGCTACCAATGTATATATCACTGATCAGTCTACCAAGCTACCCGGTACCAGAGTACCAACAGCCAACCTAGTAGCTGAAATACGCGATGTACAGGTATCATTACTAAATTACCGATATCGTAAGATTTATCAATGTAGTAGTATCAATAGCCATAGACAAAAGCTGTAAAATACGGAGTAGGATCGACACTATGTCACCGTAATGTGAACGATGTGTGAAGCATGCATGCATATCCAGGGCTTGACCTTAACTTTTTTTCTAGGAAGCCAGCCGGGCTCCTCAGGGACCTTTTTAGGGAGCCAAATTGAGTTTTAGGGAGCAACGTTTCCCTCAGTCACAATCAGCAGTAGAGGTCTATTACATGTATTAACATGGTGGAGAAGATTTCATTTAGATATAACAGGGAGGTGGGAAGAGACATGTATGCATTTCTCCACAGACACAAGCCTGAGATACCTTGTTCTTAGTCTCTTACGGGTTTTAGCACAGTCACAGTGTGTGTGTGCCTGTGCCTGCCGTGCACCTGCGTGTGTGTGTGTGTGGAGGTGTTTTGTGTGTTCCCTCTCCCATTCCCTTCTGTAATTTCTTACCCTGGTCTTTTCATATTGTGTTTCTTTCTCAGTTCTTCTTTTTTTTAGCTGCAAGGTCTGGGTTAGAGACATTCATGTAACGCCACATGTTGATTGATCAGCAGAGCTGCCAACTTTGGAAGCACAAATCCGTACTCAGCAGCTCAAAAATCCGTATTTTTCCACCAGAATTCATATTTTTTTTCCATCTCCCTCTTTTTGCTATTTTGAATTAAACTCGTCGACTTATAAGGCTTACAGGCTCTAAACATAACATTACGACACATGCCGAAGTATCGAGCTGGTCACCAGCACAATAAAGAATCCAAACTACGCAATGTTCAGCGTTGATTGATTGCTTTCTCGCAATGCGTGTGTAAAAGCGCATGTACTGTATGTACCTACAGAAACTTGCTGGGCTGGTTATGGAAGCTTCCACTATCTAGCAGGGGAGGGGGAATGCTTTCATCTTCTCAAGAAAGCTTCTGTGTGAGCGAATGCAAAACTCTGTTCGGTGTTTCCAACTATTGTTTACTATAAAACATAATCATGCGTTGTTTTCAGGCTTTTTCATATTACTGGATTTTAAACAGTATTTTCTGAACTTATTCCAATTTCTTTTACCCTGACTGGAATCGGAAAGTCTGCTATAACGATGATCGCAAAATGCCGCGCTGTGTGTGGTTGCGCCAATGTGCAAACACGTGGTTTCACTTTCAAGTTTAAAGGAATACGCCATGTGCTCCTGCCTAAGAGGTTACTGCAAGTTCGATGGATCGAATGCGCCATAGCTGAGCTGAATGGCTTGTTTACGGTAAACATGCAGTTTACATTCGATACGAAGAAGTCATTACGTCTTTCACGAGGAAAAACATACAAAACAAACAAGCAAAAAACACCTACGAACGAATGTTGATAGCCAAAACTTTGAAAAATAATAAGCAGTTATGATGAGCATTAACTGAAATCAATTGTCAATTGTCATGATTTTGCTGTCTAACCAGGTGATGACTTCATCTCATTGGACCTACTCGTAGTGAATTTGTCTGGGCATACGGGACCTTTTAAGTATTTCTGTGATTGCCTTTTTAATTGACTGATTAATCGATCCTTTTTTTATTTTTCAGGGAACATAAGATATTCGATTAAGTACACTATTTTCAACTGTTTGATGTTATCTACTATACGCCAAAAGGCTATAGAATCACAATATCTTTGCAATGATTCCTTTAATTCAACTAATGAGCTGGTTCTTCGATAGGTATTTCCAGGATATTTACACGCTGTATATTCCAGCGCGCGCATTCTTTCGTCTGGCACGCACCTGGGTGTGGCACCTGCTTTTGTGGAAATTTCCACAAGGGGAGAGGGGTAGGTGGGTGTCAAGTTTCTTCGAGCCGAAGAGACTGCATGTATTCAGTATTTCACAATCTCTTCGCGGTAATTTATTGTCATTCGTGCTTTCCCCTTATTCTTTGCTGATATTGAACATTCAGATTTAACTTAACGAAGGTTGGTAGATCGTGGATCTTTTTGTTGTGAGGTGTATGTAATTTTTTTTTTAATCATTCTTTGGAGGGAAAAGAAGAGTAAGGGGGAAAGAAGAATAAGAGGAAAGTGAAATAAAACGAATGGCACGTACGCTCACCATTCACAGTAAGCCGTCTTTTTATACCAGCATAGTTTTCATCACCATCAGAGATCACTCAGATCATTTTAGCCTTTTCCCATCAACGTTAAGAAACACGCATAGTCCCTCGAGATAAACACCGAGGAAAATAAATAACAACAAAGTATCAACTCCTCCCAACAACACAAATATTTAGAAAAGACAACACAGGTCGCTTCGATTGGAAAAAGTATTGCTGCAAAGCGGAGAAATCGCTGTTACAAAAATAACAGTGCGAGACACTTGAAAGAATTACGTTTAAATATTTCAAAGTATAAAGAGAACGGATAAAGTGATATAAAGTGGAAGAAATCGTACGAAACGAGGTGTGAGAAATGACAGAAATAGAACGAGAAGTTTAGTAGTACGATTAGGCCCTCGCAAAAGTTTGCAGCACCAAAAGCTACGCGAAAATTAATACACATCGGAAACTCGGTATTGCGACGAGATCCTTGGGATCGTCAATAAACGATACAAAACAAAGGAAATTAATTCATTTTGACCGGAAAATAGTTTGTTATAAGTATTCTGTTATATGAGATCTCCTTTAATAGGCCTAGAAATACATCGAGTTTCCACGATACTCAGGAAAGAAAGTTTGAACGCTTTTCACCTAAACATACTGCAGTGCACATCAATACACGAACAGAAACTCACCTCTTTCTTGCAGAAAAATGATGCAATAACGTTACAAAAAACACACACAACACTCTAAAAATCATTTCGTACTTGGGAGGCAAGGGAAAAGCGGAAGAAGTAGAGAAAAAGAAGCAGATATTGCACAACGGAGCGCTTCTACCTCGACTCAAAACGAAATAGGGTACTGTTTACAGTGGCAGCTGGCTACAGTGTGTAGCTAAGCTACTATACTCACGCTCCCCAGCCGGCCACACATGGGGATACCACGGCGATCGATGTAAACATCCAGGGTCCGTAGGCGACAGGGATTCAGGCGCGCGAAGTTCCGTTCGGTGTACACAGTAAGCAAACAGCGAATTGCGTGTGCGCACACTATTCTATCATAGAAGCTACGAACACACACACGTTGGGTACACAGACAAAGACACACTTACATGCGGGCAACGAGGGCCGGCTGGAGAATGAAACATGTACAGTGCAGTCCAATTGCAGGGATAATAACTTCAGGCATCAGGGCTCGTTGCGCGCGCCGGGGCCGCTTGCGCTCGTCAGTTAAATGATAGTGTGAGTGTGTACGGCACATAAACTAAATTCTGTGTTGAAACGTGAGGCTATACAGCAAAAAAACTTAAGGAGCCAGCCGGGCTTTTTTCATACATTTCTAGGGAGCCCGTAGCGATACTGGGGAGCCAATGGTCCCCGGGCTCCTGCTAAGGTCGAGCCCTGATATCCATGGCGTTCATTTGCTCTTGATTCACGAGGCCAGGATCCATAGCATAGCTACACTGTAGCTAGCTAGCTAGAAAGCCTTTTGCAAAGGCAGCAGCTGCCACTGCAGAGAGGCTCTCGCAATGGACTCGCGTGCACACAGCGATCGGATCGGAGCGCGCTTGCCCATTGCGCACTGTGTGTGCAAGTCCATTGCTCTTTGTGTGGGTGTGCTGAAATTATAGCGAGCTGCTTTTTGCAAAAGGCTCGCACTGTGCATACAAGCATGGTACAAGAGACACACATGTTACTTGTAATTCCTCCGGGCAAAACAACAGTGAGTGTAATTACCGTACGCACCGTACGTCTCGGCGTACGATCCCTCTGCTACACTTGTTGATGTTTTTCTTATTTTTCGTAATGAACCTTCCAGTCTGACATGCGTCAATATGCAAGACACCCTATGTATGATAGCAAAGATCGTACTGTACACTCATGAGTAGGATGATACATGTACATGTAGGCCTACCACGATTGAAAGGCGAAACAATAGCAAGTGAGTACTGAGACAAGTCTCGCATTTTGCGTTTTCCATATTTTGCCGATGTCTGATGAATACCACTAAAAGAAAGTTTAAAAGGAAACAAAAAATAAAGCAAATACATGCTGCATTCTAGGGAAATTTTGAGCTTAAATAATATATTTGACACGCAATATTTGCGTGGAAATTTTCGTGTTTTTAGCTCACCTGAGCCAAAGGCTCAAGTGAGCTATTGCGATCGCCCTTCGTCCGGCGTCCGTCGTGCGTCGTGCGTCGTGCGTCGTGCGTCGTGCGTCGTCCGTCGTCCGTCGTGCGTCGTCCGTCGTCCGTCGTGCGTCGTGCGTAAACTTTTTACATTTTCATCTTCTTCTTGAAAACCCCACGACCGATTTTCATCAAACTTGGCAGGTAGCATCCCTAGGGGGTTAGGAACTCAATTTGTTAAAATGGGCACCATGCCCCACCCAGGGGGCCCCCAGGGGGGCCCAAACCCCCCAAAATTAAGGAATCTGTAAAAATCTTCTTCTCTAGAACCAGAAGTGATAGAGCTAAGTTAATACTATGAGTTAGTACATTGATGACTGTAGTTTCAAGTTTGTTCATGGCAAAATTAGGGGTGCCCCCCTTGGGACCCAGGGGAGGGGGGTGGGGAGGGGTTCTAATGGGGCCTAAATTGTACATTTTCATCTTCTTCTTGAGAACCCCATTACCCATTTTCACCAAACTTGGCAGGTAGCATCCCTAGGGGGTTAGGAACTCAATTTGTTAAAATGGGCACCATGCCCCACCCAGGGGGCCCCCAGGGGGCCCAAACGCCCCAAACTTAAGGAATCTGTAAAAATCTTCTTCTCCAGAACCAGAAGTGATAGAGCTAAGTTAATACTATGAGTTTGTACATTGATAACTGTAGTTTCAAGTTTGTTCATGGCAGAATCAGGGGTGCCCCCCTTGGGACCCAGGGGAGGGGGGTGAGGAGGGGTCCTAATGGGGCCTAAATTGTACATTTTTATCTTCTTCTTGAGAACCCCATGACCCATTTTCACCAAACTTGGCAGGTAGCATCCCTAGGGAGTTAGGATTTCAATTTCTTAAAATGGGCACCATCCCCCACCCAGGGGGCCCCCAGGGGGGCCCCAAACCCCCAAAATGAAGGAATCTTTAAAAATCTTCTCTAGAATCAGAAGTTATAGAGGTAAGATAATACTATGAGTGAGTACATTAATGACTGTATTTTCAAGTTTGTTCATAGGAGATCAAGGGGTGCCCCTCTTGGGGGCAGGGGGGGGGGGGGGTTGTTTTTTTGTTTTTTGTTTTTTTTTAGGTCCGAAAATAGGGGTGCGTCTTATACACGGAACTTTACAGTACTTTTGAGTTATAGACACTTGAAACAATGCATGTACTTGATTGAACAATTTTCAGAAAGGGGGAGGGGGAGATGGTAAAATACACAATGAAAATCAGCATTAAAGGGATGATATAGTTTTTGTAGAAATGGGGATTCAGTTTTCAACATTTTACGAGATGATTGGAAACCAATCACTCAGTATATGAATTATTAAAGAGCATACAATTCTAAGACTAGAGGAATTCAAAGTTTATTTGATGGAAATCCAATTTGAAATGACTGAGATATCAAAAAACAAACAAATACAAAGTAAAATGAAGTGGTCCTAATAAAAAATGTGACCCACCTTTTGTTTGGACACCACATTTCTGGATATCTCAGCCATTTCAAAACAGATTTTTGTCATGGTAACTTTAAATTCCTCTTGGAATTGTAAGGTATTATTAAAATATTTCATAAAAGAAGTGCTAATTATCTTGTAAAATATGAAATCAGAATTCCCATCTGAACCAGAGCTATGATTTAAAAGGTACTGAAACCGAATACACAAGCAGATTGAAAAAATTGCAGTTCAACTACTAGTACTGTTCACCACACAATGTAGAGCTCTAGCTATGTTGTAGCTGCATTGTATAACACATGTATGTGATGATAATGAAGATGTTACTTCAAATTAGTGTTGTTTTTTTTGTATCATTTTTTTTTTTTATTGCAAGTGATAAACAAATTGTCCTTATTCAGTTTTCAGTAGTAGCCACGACAAAATTCACGGGTATACTTACTGAGGTGTGACTCGAATCAATGACCTGATTGCTAGATAGACATCTATATATCTACTCGATTACTGGGGTTCCATGCAGCAGGTTTTGGGTATTTATTAAAATTAATATTTCTTGTGTCAAGTTGTTTTTTATTGAAACTGAATGGCAAACTGCCCTTCATCAATGGAAGTAAACACTTCAATACTATTCAATTTTTTAGTAGTAACTATCCTGATAAAAATACTGGTCATAAAAATATAGAATATGATTAAATATGATTATGATGGTAGATATTTGGGGAATATTGTTCCCTTGACAATCTGGATCAGTATTTGAGTAATTTCAACTGATTCTACCTAAATAATTATGCAAATATTTGTTTATGGGAATTTTGCAAAATTATTTTGCAAAATACCCATAAACATGGTTGTCAACACACTAAACGAATGAGGGACAAAGGGCATGCATACTCAGGTTGGTCATAAAAATATAAAAATATGATTGAATATGATTATGATGGGAAATATTTTGGAATATTGTTTCCTTGACAATCTGGATCAGTATTTGAGTAGTTTCAACTGATTTTACTTCAATATTATGCAAAATACCCATAAACATGGTTCTCCACACACTAAACGAATGGGGGACAAAGTGTCCCATACGTAACTGTCCCATACGTAACACGTCATGTCTGTTTTTAATTAGAACCTGTAATTAGAGCTTTTTGCCTCATGACATGAAACTTACCTCTAATAATCGTGAGTGTTGTGACTTTCATCACAGTGAGTTACAAGTTGTAGAATGAAATACTTTCAGAGAGTTTTGAGGTTGAAAAAAATGTTCAAAAAAATAAAATTTTTCTAGTCCTATACGTAACGGCACATATTTTCTCTTCTAGAATATAATTGTGTAAGTCATTTTTCTCCATTTTTTACATGATTATAAATACTTCTCCTAGATATCAATCAGCATGTGAAAGTTCAATATAATCAAAGGCCATTAACACTATTTCTCAGGTTATAAAAGTCTCTGAATGTCCCATACGTAACGCCCGTGTTATCTTGGACTTGCCCTCATCACAAAATCTCTTCATCTTTCCACCCTTCTCCACCTATCACACATATACACATGCACACACATACATGTACACACATACAAGCAAACACACATATTTCATAGGAATGATGATTCGACAAGTTTGGGACAATAAAAACATGGGCCCATTGGAAATGCAAATAAAGGAATCTAATCTAGCATTTTTACTATAAGCTATGAATGTTAACATGTACTATGATGGTACAGTGCACTCCGTTATAATGAACACGGTTATAACGAAATTGTGGTTACAACTAAGTGAAAATTCAGGCCGCAACATTATTCACTGTATGTATTTTTATTGTTTAATATTTGTTCTGTTATAACAAAATTTTGATAGAACAAAAGAAAACTGCTGGTACCGAGAACTTTGTTTTAATAGGGGTCTACTGTTATTTAAGACAGCTAAGTTGACATTTGAGTTTCCTTTGTTTAACTTCTTTCCAGCTCTTGTATGGCATTTTTTCAATCCCGTGGTGAATATCTACCTGCGTATAGCGGCCACAAAAATTTCGCTGAACCGCTAAATCAGCCATGAATAAATTGGCTTTTACATTCATTGTGTGAATTCTACCGAGTCCTAGCTTAGTCACAATAACACAGACATGATTGGCAAATTGATGCAGCTCTTCGCCATGAAATGCCATTTTACCACTAACTTGACTAGATTAGATCTAAGCTTCAGTAATGCCACCCAGAGTAGATGCAAAGGCAAAGACAGCTCCTAATAACATCTTGGAATTTTACCAAAATGCCAACTAATTAGTGTTTAAATCCCTTTGAAAAAGGACAATAGGGTACTTGCCTGGGTATTGTTTGTTGTTAACGTAAGCTTCACACATCAATCCTCTCAAACTCACTCATGAACCCCATTCATGCAAACCGGTACAAACCAGAGCAGTTCCTAAGGCCCGAAATGTTATTTTTTAGAATCAAAAGAACAGAAGTAGGCAAAAAAAAAGAAAATTAAGTAAACAAGAAGCCCCATGATATAGATGCACATGCAAACTTATTTGCTGGTTGTTTTAAAAAAATAACATGCGGTATTTTTATGCCTCCGCCTCGAAGTGGTGCCGGAGGCATTCTGTTTTCGGGTTGTCCGTCCGTCCGTCCTTCCGTCCGTCCGTAATGAATTTTGTGGACAAGGTAACTATCAAAACCTGTTGAGGTATCCTAATGAAACTTGGCATGTGATGTGTATTAGGGGGTGAAGTTGTGCCTATCAACTTTTGGGTGCACATGGTCAAGGTCAAAAGGTCAAGGTCAAATACATAAAATTTCACTATTTCCACCATATCTATTGAATGCCTGAAGATATTTTCTTGAAACTTAGTGTATACATGTATTACCCAATTAAGATTCTCTGGTGAAAGTTTGGGTCATGAGGTCAAAGGTCAAAAGGTCAGGGTCAAATACATAAAATTTCACTATTTCCACCATATCTATTGAATGCCTGAAGATATTTTCTGAAACTTAGTGTATACATGTATTACCCAATTATACCTCATATTTATGCAATGCCGGCAGGGTTATTTTTTTTTTTACACTTGGTGTATGCATGTGTAACCTAATAGAAATTCTCTGGAAAGTTTTTTTTTTTAACTTCTTTTATTGCCTCAAAGGTCAAAAGGTCAAAGATCAAGTGAAAGTGCTGAACTAACTTTTTCCTCCATATCTCGGAAGTGGCTCAAGTTATCTTGAAACTTAGTACATATTATGCATGTTCTACCTGAAAGTGATTATCTTATGAATTTTAGGGTCAAGGGCCAGATGAAAATGGTAACAATTTACTATTCAATTCAGAAATTGCACTTTTTCTCCACACCTGTACCTTGAAAATTACTCAATGCCTAAATGTATGAATGGGTCAAAGTCAAGTTAAAGTCCTTAAATCCCTAGATACATGCTCTCCTATTCATCCAATTAAACCTAGGTCAAGGAAGGTGAACATTCAACACATTTGTGACAAACTTGTCATTTCAATATTTTGCCAATTTTGTGAAAATGTAATCACACATTGTCCACATGTACTATCTAGACCTATTGGGAAAATCATGCATTATGGCGGAGGCATACCAGTCGCCAAAGCGACATTTCTAGTCTATTATAAAATGCAAGTATTGAAATTCAAAATGGCCACCAACCTGTCTATAGTGGCCACCTGTCTATAATGGTCACTTTTGTTGTTTACCTTGGGTGGCCGCTATAGACAGGTTTGACTGTATGTGTCGATCACGGGCAACCGTTATGATTTATCTTTCATGTATAAGCTTACGTTCCACACTCTTCATTCGTGGAGATGTATATCTGCATGGTTAAAGGCGCTGTCTCTTTCGCCAGAGACATATTAAAGTTTTGACTCATGAAGTTTTGAGCCCCACAGGATGCAGAACAAATTAAGATAGTTTTTGTTTTATTTTTCGTCCAGGTATAAATCGCATTGTCATGTAAATGCGCACACAAACTATTTCCCTTTGTTTTGTATTGGAGGCCTTATTGCTTCTACATTGTACTGGTGCAAAATTTAACAGGCTTTTCTGTAAGAGCTCTCCCAACTGATCATATCATGTAATGTTAAGATTAGACATAGCCATGTTGGCATGCAAAAGAGGGTCAAAGTTAATGTTAAGTCAAGATGATCTTTGAAACACTCTATTGTCATGTTTCAAATTGTTCATGTCGAGGACCACTCGGTAAATACGCTGTACTCAGAAAGCCTGTAAATCGACTTACTCGCACACGCATGGAATTTCAGTTTGGTTTGCATGACAGAAACAATAAGATCTGAACTATGTATTTAGTTACAAAAAAATGATACCTCACAAACATATATCTCAATATAACTTCAAGTCGCTATATTACATTCTTTTCATTGTCAATCACAGGTGACCTATATCTGATGACCCGCAAGCATATCACCTAACTCGTCTTCAAGTGACGAGTTTCATATCTCATTTACCAGCACATTGTTTCATTATGTATATTTGTGTACTTTGTTTCTTGTATGTTCTTTATTGTTTTTGGAGCTATTTTGATGTTATGTTGATTTGATGTAAAGTGTCACAATTCAGCCTTTAGTTGCAATGACGTTTTTATCAAACAATTTCAATCAATCAAAAATCAAAATGTATTTTTTTCAGCAACTCATTAGATAGTCTACCCATGGATATTACCTTAGATGGCACAATCCTGGAATTTATGCCGACATTTTTAGGATTAACCATAGACAATAAACTTTCTTAGAAACCTCATATTGACAGAGTTTGTCATACCATTTCCAAAAACATTAATAAAAGTAAAATATTATTTTCTGTCGTCTTCTCTTCTAATGTTGCATTTTACTTTGCTTTACCTGACTTAAAGTGGGTCTGCACTGGAAAGAAACATGTCTAGCGCCATCATAAGGCTCATTTTTCTCTGTGGTGCCCAGCATTTCTCCCATAATGCCGAGCGGCGTGCAGCAATTAACCCGTTCCATACTGAATTCTGATATCCCCATAGACTTAACACACAGATCACCAGGTTCCCGTAAACGTAGGGGATGGCCTAGCGGTTCGGTGTAGAAATGGCAGAGGTAAAAATGGCAGGGGTAAAAATGGCAGAGGTAAAAATGGCAGAGGTGAAAATGGCAGAGATAAAAACGGCAGAGGTAAAAAAGGCAGAGGTAAAAATGGCAGGGGTAAAAATGGCAGGGGTAAAAATGGCAGAGGTAGAAATGGCAGAGGTAAAAATGGCAGGGGTAGAAATGGCAGAGGTAAAAATGGCAAAAGTACAATGTCAGAAGTAATGAGAGCGATTTCGTCAGATATAAACGTATGAAGAGGTTTTGAATGATAACCTAGCCAGAGCAAACTGTATTTATCGCATTTTCAAATCCAATTTGCAGGTTTGAAGAATATTGATTAAATTATGTTTTAAAGAGATGAGAGCACTCTCATTATTCTGAGTTTGATTCAAGTGCATTTGCGTAATCTGTCTGTGTGCAGAGAAATAATAAACCAGCTAAGAGCCTAGTAGTCCTATGGGAAATTATTTTATTATTCAGTATTATTATGTTTTCATTACTATTATTATTATTATTATTATTATTATTATCTATCATTATAAGGGGGTTCCAACAATGCTGCAAAGCCCTTAAACAGTATAATCCTACGTTGTTTCGCCCAATGAAGTTATCACACATACACACACACACACGAACCCACTTTTGGTATAAACATATACACAGATATACATACTCTCACATACACACTCTTACACAAACGAATTCCGCTCACGTCCAGGCTAGTATATTGTCATTATTTTTCATTTCTTGAACTGTTTAGTGTAAAGAAGTGAAGGAGACATAGTCGAAGCAAACCGCTAATTTTTCACCTGTTCAATATGATTTTCTCACATTCAGGTTTCGTAGGAGCCTATTTATCTCACAAGGCCTGATCACGACATAATGTAGAAGTAAAAATACAAAACGCAAAAAACAAACTACAGCAGATGTATCGGCAGACATAAGTAAGCTCTTGCAAAATATTTTATTACATTGTTCAAGTATCACACGGAGCAAAAACAAATAAGCTCTTGCAAAATATTTTATTACATTCAAGTATCACATGGCGCAAAAACAAAAATCTCGAAGTTTAATGAAAACGTTGTGGTTACTTTACAAACTTATGCCCATTAAAACTGGAGACGAACTTTAGCAATAAACTGTTCTAGTGAGAGTAAAAACTGATAGTTTGCCATGCAATTTCTTTCAATCATTATTGAACGAATCCGCAGGCGAAAAAATGTAAATATTTAATGCCTTTCAAACTTAGCTGTTGCTCCAAAGTCAGATTCCATTATGTTATCAACATGGTGTGTTGCTAAAGATTGGTAGATTCAGCCACCAAAAATGATGTTGTTCCCTCGTTATACAACAACAGTAAGAAAATCCAATCCAATTCCATCCCTGAGGTAGATTGAAATCACCGCCTATGACTACCATATGATCGCGATTCAATTTACACAGGGATCGGTGAAGCTCTGCAAGACTCTCTTTGCATGTGCCGCGGGGAGAAATGTAATACTGCCCTATTAAATTTCTCCCAGTGGTAACGGAAACCAAATGGAAACAGTAAAAGATCCGTGCCAAAAATATTATTTTTCATACCTGCATGTCTGTTATCAAGCAATTTTATTTTCAGAAGTTTACACACCTTTTGAAATACTTATTAATATAGTATAGTGTAACAAGGTTTTCAACATTCATGGATGTTGGCGTACCTTTCACGCATCATTCACCTGCACACACACACCGGCAGTCATTGAAAATCAAAGTCCCATTCCACACAAGTCGTATGTGAACCTTGGTGTCCGCTGGACTTTTATTCAGCTGAAAATGATGTGTACAGTTGGAGTGAAATGATTCTTCACTCAATGAGCTACTTGAAGATGTCGAGTTGTAACTAACTATTTTGGGGTCTTGCACCCTGGTTTTGTTTCAGGCTCTCAAGCTTCATGCATATGATTATTTTACTGAGTCCGCCCCTCTTGGAAACCAAATTAAAATGTAACATTAAATATGGCACATAGATGTCCCTCCCCTTGCCGACACAATTAACCAATCATATAGATGACCATTGGTCATCTGATGTCTACCAGGAACAATTTGTTATTATAGACATTGTCTCCCAAAATGAAGCTTCTCAGCAATTTCAGCATTTCTCATTTTCGAGAAAGACACTCATCAGCAGTTTGGCTTCTCTTCTACTTTGGATGGTCTGCCTGGACCGATCTGCAGCTCTATGTCCAAGCACAATAATGTGCAATGAATATGTTATTAGTCATATTCATTATAGGCCCTATATTCCTTTAATATGCTTCGTCACAGACAAGAACCTACCACAGAGAGTCCAACCCCAAGCACCTTCTGATCTGGAGATTCTCCCGCCCGAAACCCCTAGCAAATGGGAGACTCCAAGTTGATGTGTGCGAACCACGAAGTTCCTAGGTTCTAGATGTTCTCTGGTGCTATCTAAGGCTAATTTTTTTCAACATACGATAGCAATGAGTAAGAAATCCTTTCCACCGGGAGACACAGAGCCAGGGCGGGAGAAATGAAATCTTCGGCGGGAGAACGGGAGATTCTGCAAGAATGGGATTTCGGCGGGAGATCTCCCGTCGAAAACGGGAGAGTTGGAGTCTCTGCTACCAGATCTAAAGTGAGTTTGATATTTTACTGACAAGATACCTGTAGAGCTGTATAGTGGTTAATATGTCCATTTTCAGGTGTACCGAGGCTCATCTTTTTACTGATATAATTGGATTGTTGACTGGCCGAGCGTTTTTCAAGTTACATGAGTGTCCCATATTTCTCCACATGTCCCATTTCTCCGCGGTCTCCCCCGTGCTTTATTTCAGGAGAAGAAGGCACTAAAAGCGCGCAGGGGCAGATCTAGGAATTCCGTAAAGAGGGGGCGCGTTTACAAAATCAAAGGGGGGCGCACGCACCTCTCCCCCATTCTTTTCTTTTTATTTCTTTTCTTTCAACAAAAAATAAAGGAGGGGCGTGCGCCGGTTGCGGTCCTCCCTGGATCCGCCCCTGAGCGCGTATTGCGAGAAAGGTGTCAGAAACATGAAGAAAAAAAAATCTCTGTCACTTTTACCTCGTCCTCTCACATTTCAACGACTAAATTTTTATCAATGGCATTTTTATCTCTAGCATTTTGACCACTGCCATTTTTACCTCTGCCGTTTTTACCTCTGCCATTTTTACGCCTGCCATTTTTACCTCTGCCATTTTTACCCCTGCCATTTTTACCTCTGCCATTTTTACCTCTGCCATTTTTACCTCTGCCATTTTTACCCTGCCATTTTTACCTCTGCCATTTTTACCTCTGCCATTTTTACCTCTGCCATTTTTACCTCTGCCATTTTTACCCTGCCATTTTTACTCCCTGCCATTTTTACCACTGCCATTTTTACCTCTGCCATTTTTACCCCTGCCATTTTTACCCCTTGCCATTTTTACCTCTGCCAGTTTTACCCCTGCCATTTTTATACCCCCACCCACACATAGTGTGTAGGGGGGGTATATAGGAATCATCCTGAGGTCGGGTGGCCGGTCGGTCGGTCGGTCGGTCGGTCGGGCGGGTGGTCGGGCGGTGGGTCCGTTGCAAAATCTTGTGGGTCAAACTCCTCTCTCATTTTTTGAGCAAATGACCCCAAATTTGGCATGTGTGACCGCTATCAAAGGTAGATGTGCAAGACACCTTTTTCGTTAGTATCGCATAATGCGTTGCCATGGAAACGGCATATTTTCGTAAAAACTTGTGGATCGAACTACTCTCATTTTTTGAGTAATTATCCCCAAATTTAGCATGAGTGACTGCTATCAAAGGGAGATGTGCAAGACACCTTTTTCGTTAGTATTGCATAATGAGTTGCCATGGCAACGGCAAATTTTTAAAAAATCTAGCAAAATGTTGTGGATCGAACTCCTCTCTCATTTTTTGAGCAATTGACCCCAAATTTGGCATGTGTGACTGCTATCAAAGGTAGATGTGCAAGACACCTTTTTTATTAGTATCGCATAATGCGTTGCCATGGCAACAGCATATTTTCATAAAAACTTGTGGATCAAACAACTTTCTCATTTTTTGAGCAATCAACTTCAAATTTAGCATGTGTGACCGCTATCACAGGCAGATGTGCAAGAGACCTTTTTCGTCAGTATTTCATAATGCGTTGCCATGGCAACGGAAGATTTTCATATAAATCTTACAAAATGTTGTGGATTGCTCTAATCTCTTAGTTTTGTAGCAATTCAGTTTGAATTTGGGATATGTGATCAATGTAATGTATATTTGTGCAAAACACATTTGATGTGTGTGGTGATGAATCTGTTGCCATGGCAACAGAATTTTTTTTACCAATCATACAAAAATGTGTGGATTAGCCAACTCCTTCAGTTTTCAAGCATTTGGCTTAAAAATTGGCACATGTGACCACTATTGTATGTAGATGTGCATACTTACTACTTCATCATTTTTTATCAATGTGTTGTCATGGTAACAGCATAGTTTGAATGAAAGTCATACGAAAATATTGTGGATGAAGTTAACTCCCTCAGTCTTAGAGCATTTTACTTGAAATTTGGCACACATGACCACTTTAGTATATAGATGTGCAAACTTAATCTTTCGTCAGTGATTAACAATGCGTTGCCATGGTAACAGCATTTTTTTAACCAAAAAACATACAAAAATATTGTGAATTCAGCTAACTTTCTTTAGTCTTCAAGCGTTTAGCTAGAAATTTGGCACACATTACCACTGTGGTATGTAGATGTGCAAAGGTAATCTTTCGTCAGTGGTGATCAATGCGTTGCCATGGTAACGGCGTATTTTGAATGAAAATCACACAAAAATATCGTGGATTCAGTTAAATCCCTCTTTGAGCATCTGGCTTGAAATTTGGCACATGCAACCACTATATAGCATATAGATGTGCAAACTTAATCTTTCGTCAGTGGTGAACAATGGGTTGCCATGGTAACAGCAGCTTTTCACTAAAATGCATACAAAAATATTGTGAATTCAGGTAACTACCTCAGTCTTTGAGCATTAAGCTTGAAATTTGGCACATGTGACGACTATAATACGTAGATGAGCATACATAGTCTTTGGTCATTGTTGATGAATGTGTTGCCATGGTAACAGTATATTTTGAATGAAAATCATGCAAAAATATTTTGGATTCAGTTAACTCCCTCAGTCTTTGAGCATTTGGCTTGAAATTTGGCACAGGTGACCACTATAGCATATAGATGTTCAAACTTAATCTGTCATTATTGTTGAACAATGCGTTGCCATGGTAACAACATTTTTTCACCAAAAAGCATGTGGATTCCGCCAACTCCCTCGGTCTTTGAGCATTTAGCTTGAAATTTGGCACACCTGACCACTATGGTATGTAGATGTGCAAACTTAACCTTTCGTCTTTGTTGATCATTGTGTTGCCATGGTAACAGCATAGTTTGAATGAAAATCAATTAAAAAATATTGTGGATTCAGGTAACTCCCTCAGTCTTTGAGCATTTGGCTTGAAATTTGGCACATGCAACCATTGTAGTACGGAGATATGCAAACTTTGCATTTCATCATTGTTGAACAATGTGTTGCCATGGTAACAGTGCATTTTGAATGAAAATCATACAAACATTTCGATTAGATCCTAACTCTCTATGTTTAGAGCATTTTGGCTTCATATTTGGCACATGTTACCTCTACATTACCTAGATGTGCAAAAACTCTTTTGTCAGTGTTGAAAATGTGTTGCCATGGTAACAGTATATTTTGAATGAAAATGATACACTAATATTGTGAATTGAACTAAGCCCCTCATCCTGTTAGCATTTGGCTTGAAATTTGGCACATGTGATGGCTATGATATATAGTTGTGCAAAACTTCATTTTTTCCTTAATATCCAACATTGTGTTGCACCATGGTTATACAATTTTTAATAAAAACCATAGAAATCATCAGTTTGGTAGATTGGTAGATACTTTATTTTCTGCAAATCAATATATACATAGATTGAATAATCGTAAACATGGGAAACATACAAAGTATATTTGAAACAGAGGCGTTTGACTTGCATAAACAACGATATAAAAGGAAATTAATGATATTATACAGTATGCATGTCTATGCCGCTGGGATTACAATAACAATATTATATTTAAGAAGTGATAATGCAGAGGGCCGCCATTGTAAGCATTGCTTGAAGAGATGGCCGGCCCGAGGAAAAGGTAGGTAGGTAAATTGGTAAACAATACAAATTCTGCTGCGAAGATAGCAGGGGAAAATAAACTCTGATGTGTGATGGTGGTGAATGTGCGTGCGAGTGCTTGAGAGTGCACAGGGGCAGATAGGCTGGGATTTGGAATGATAAAATTGGTTTGCTGGAAGAGGGAATGACTTACGATGTTGCTACTATCGGGAGACCAACATAAGTCATATAAATTATTCATGCTTAATTCGTATTTGAAGTATACTTTGATAAAATATGCTTCCTTAAGTTTGCTTTGAATGAAAACAAGGAGGCACACTGTTTCAACTCCTCAGGAAGAGTGTTCCATGTATCCGGACCGTGATGTCTAATCGACTTTTGAGCAAGTAAAAGCTTTGGATTACTTAAATGAAAATCATGGGAACGACGGGTAGGGTATGAGTGAATGTGATCATTAGTTACTAGGGCATTATGGAAAAATGGTAATAAATTTCTAATGTGTTTATACATAAATATAGCAGTTAGGTATGAATGTATATCATGGGCCTTAAGAGTTTTTAGGCGATAAAATATGGGATCATATTTATCTTGCTCACTCAGTTTTTGAGCACTTGACTTGAGATGTGGGACATTTGACTAACAGTGAGCAATACATTTATTTACTGTTGGACAGTGCATTGCGTTGGTAATTTTTTTTTTTTCATTAAAGAGTTTTAAAAAAATCCTGGTTGAGCTAATTTCCTCAGTTGTGGGTGGGGGTATATTAATCACAATGAGTGATAGTTCTAGTTACCCCTGCCATTTTTACCTCTGCCATTTTTACCTGGCACCGGCCTAGCAGGGCAGCAGCTCACTTCGATCCCGCACTATCTTGCGCAGTCCAGTGCATACGCACGCATATGTATACCACATACCATAGTACCATTGTATGTACCATTATACGTTGTCACTTATCACTTCACGATCTGTTCAGTGCTTTCAAACACTGTCTTCAACACTCAGATCGTTTATTCTGATCGTTGTGTCGATTATGTCGCGGATACGACTTGGTAACTGCTGGATCCAGTGGGAGGAGATGCGAGCTGCGCTGGTGGAAAGCGAGTAGGTCATTGGACTGAGTGAGTGGTTTGTCGTGGATCTCTCTCGCGACAAGTAACCCGTTCCCTCGCGATCGGCCGAAAGATTGAGGCCGCGCCGGGCGGGCCGGGCTGGGCTCTCGGTACCCCACCATATTATGCACTGCTTGTGTGTGTTCTCACGGCTCTGCGCACAGCTGCTGTGAGATTGTGCGCTGACCGGCAGGCGGCGATCAGCCACAGTATAAAATAAAATGTAACCACAGAACTAGAGTTCTGTGGATGTAACCCGGCCACCAGAAGTTTTGATAGATGGCGCTCTTTACAAAAAAAGTTGTGGCATCAAAATAATGGCTATTGCAGACCGGCTTTAAATTCTTCTTGTATTTTGGCATGGGTTCACACACGTATACAACATTCAATGACAATTTGATTGTTCTGATCTAAGAAATTACATTTTCGAGTTCAGAGACTATTGTATGAAACAAAATTGTCGGAGTATAAAAGGAAAACTTTTGAGTCATCTGCAGACAGTATAAAAGAAAGAAGTTCGGAGGAGTTTTGAATGTCATTTATAAAGAGAATGAATAGTAATGGACAAAGTCAGCTGCCTTGTGGGACACTGCAAACTACATCTTGTTTGGAAGAACAGCAGTTATTAATCGGAACATATTTTTTGCAATTCTTAAGGTACACTTTACAATGTAGATCCTGAACTACTCCAAGGCCTTCCCACATATGCCATAATGACACAATTTGTAAAGAAGTATGTTGGTGACCAATAGTGTCAAAGGCCTCTGAGAGGTCCATAAACACACCTGCTGTATGTTACAATTTGTCTAAAGCTTAATATTAACAGTCTGAGATAAACTACTTTTTAAAGCAATTTAGAAATAGATTTTTACAGTAAAATTGGTCTGTGAGTGTCCTTTCTTAATCTCCCCTTTTGTCGAGCCCACCGGAGGTGAGGGGAGACTATAAGGGATTGCCTGCGGAGTCTGTCCATCCGTAACGCTACAAAACTTCAATAACTCTCTACTGAGTACTTCAATTTCAATCAAACTTGGAGGGAAGAGTGGTTGTACAAAGTTACACATTTTACCAAACATGAAGGTCACCTCAAGGTCAAAGGTCATAGGCAGGGGTCAATGAACTTTAGGACCCAATGTTAAAGTTTTTATGGTGCGTTTAAATTATGGCTCATAACTTTTGATGTATGAGTCCATTTATGACCAAACTTGGATGGTAGTTGTCCCTTTGGGAGTTGAAGGTCACCACAAAGTCAAAGGTCATAGGCAGGGGTCAATGAACTTTTAGGGCTCAATGTTAAGTTTTCACGGTGCATTTTGATCATGGCTCATAACTTTAACCCCTATTTCCGTTTGAGACCAAATTTGGATGGTAGATGTCCCTTGGGGAGTTGAAGGTCATCACAAGGTGAGAAGTCACAGACAGGAGTAAACAAACTTTTAGGGCCCAATGTTAAGTTTTTACAGCACATTTCAATTATGGCTCATAACTTTTGATCCCTATGTCTGTTTGTGACCAAACCTGGATGGGAGATGTTCCTTGGGGAGTTGTTCCAAGTTCATCACAAGGTCAAAGGTCAGTGAACTTCCGGGAGTAGAAAAACATTGATTTTTTTCTACGCGAATGGGCTTAACACATTTTGGCACTTGCCTTGTTAAGATTAGATTATCCAAGGGTCTTTTATACATTGTATTCAAGAAGTACCATGTTCAAAATTATTCATACCCTAGGCTAACTGAGTCCAATATCTCTCTTTAGTAGTCAATAGCATGGCCTTTGTTCTTCATGACTGCTTTTAGACGATTCTTGTACGAGTCCACAAGCTTCCTACATGTCTTCTGTGGGATGCTGGCCCACTCTCTTTGGCAAAAGCGTCAAGTTGGGTCAGGTTTGTTGGGGTCCTAGCCATCACTCTCATATCCAAATCTCGCTACAAGTGACTTTGACTTGGCCATTCCAGGACATCAGCATCATTGTCCTCAAACGACTTCTTCACTATATTGACGGTATGCTTCAGATCATTGTCCTGGTGGTATTTCCAGTTGTACCCAAGTTTGAGTTTCTCAGTGGGCTCTTTCACATTTTCGTCACGGATCCCAACATAGTCCTCCTTTCTCATGATTCCTGGGACCTTGACGAGGTTCCCTGTGCCACTGGAAGTGAAGCATCCCCAAAGCATGATGTTTCCACCACCATGCTTGACGGTAGGCACAGTATTCTTTGGCTTGTATATCCTGTCTCCCTCCAGATGTATGTGGTATCCCAATGGCCAAAGAGCTCTAACTTCATCTCATCAGACCACAGGATGGTTGACCTAAAAGAGGGATCTTCCTTCAGATGACCTCTAGCAAAAGCTAGTTTAGCCTCCAGATGTTTCTTCTTGAGCAACGGTGTTTTCCTAGGTCTACGCCCATGGAGACCTCCTCTGTGCAAGACTCGCTCGATGGTGGAGCGTGACAGCTTTGTCCCTGCCAGATCAAGCATTTCCAGGAGAGCTTTGGTTGTCCAGGGGTTGTTGTTGACCTCTCGGCAGATTTTCCTAGCAAGTTTGGAAGACACCATGCACTTCTTGCCATGCCCACTGGGCCTCACGCTCCTTTTCCAGGCTCCCATAGAAACCTGTGTTAAATGCAGCATATTCCATAAATCATTAAAAATCAATCGAATCGTAGAATTTTTTTAAATTGAAGCAGATGAAGGGAAATTTTTTCTGCTTTCAAGCAAACAACATATTTTGGGATGTTTTCCAGCTCTAAAAAAAGTTAAGAGCCTCCATACGAGACTAGTCCTCATGTCGTCAAGCAATGTCAAACACCACCAAAGGTGGCAATTTTCCACTTGACTGATTTTTAATGATTATTTTTGTAAAAGATAACATTACCTTATCTTTGTATTGCCTTCCCTGTAGGCAATGCGGGAGTTGACTTAGGAGTGTGAGGCCTATAGAGCAGTTAAGTGCTTCCAAACACTTTTTTAATGCTGTCATCTTTTAGAGATATTAATTCCGACTGCAACGATATAAAACTTTCTACATTTCATGCTTGTTTTCAGCAGAGTGGACCCCATCAAGCTACAATGCACAATGTACTGAAATCCAATCAATGCACCCTTACTGGCATTATACCTTGGGTTCGGTGAAATTGGATGTAGGGCCCATATAGACAATAATTCAATGGCATTCATTCAGTCCAATTTGAAGGTTTAAATGCTGGATACCCTGAAAACCTCCGGAAATATCAAAATAATTATTCATAACACATTTCAAGGTAAATATTTAAGTTCAATGAGCAAGAAAGGAAAATTCAATTTCACTATTCCATGGAGCATTTGAGCCCACCACCAGGCCATATGATGTACATTTACAATATAAATCAATGTAAAACTCAATATAAGGTAGGGATTAGAGTTCACAAAGGTTAGTATGAAGGATAGAATGGGATGGGATGTGAAATGGGAGGGGGGGGGGTGTCCAGGACATGCCTACAGAATAAGTAAACTCTAGGGTATAGGCCTACGGTTAGAACGAGGGGAAGGCAGGGTGAGGGTTAGGGCGTAAGTTACTCAGTCTAGACTCGAGTTCTCGCTAGCTTAGACTGGGTTAAATTTGGGTCTAGTTCATAATTACTAAGCAGCTAATGTTAAATTTGGGGTTAGAATCTGATTTTGGGCTGAAATCTAACTTTGGGTCGGCAATGGATTTAACTTTAGGGCTATGGTTAGGGTTAAGGGCAAGGGCTACCTTAGAAATAGGACTACACTTGTTTACTAGTGGTCTGACTTACCCTTTGAAGAATATTTCCAAATTTGAGCTAGCAAGTACCATGGCAGCAACCCCGGGAACCTTCCCGTACACTCTGCATGCCGTTTGCTGGTGAGAACATTGCATTCTAGCAGACGACTTTCATGCCCACTTTCTATCAGTCTCGCAGTAAAGGCCTCACACTCCTTTTCCGGGCTCCCATAGAAACCTGTGTTAAATGCAGCATATTCCATAAATCATACAAAATCAATCGAATGGTAGAATTTTTTTGAATTGAAGCAGATGAAGGGAAATTTTCTGTGCAAACAACATATTTTGGGATGTTTTACAGCTCTAAAAAAAGTTAAGAGCCTCCATACGAGACTAGTCATCCAGTCACTCTCAAAAACGATAAAAATAGCAAATTACCTCATGCATATCAATAAAAATTCATTAAAAATACAAAAACCCTGATTCATTCAACTTCTTCATAGCCAGCAGAAGCTCCTGTCCTCAAGCAATGTCAAGCACCACCAAAGGTGGCAAATTTCCACTTGACTGATTTTTAATGATTTTTTTTGGTAAAAAATAACATTACCATATCTTTGTATTGCCTTCCCTGTAGGCAATGCGCGAGTTAAGGAGCGTGAGGCCACTGTGGTTTTTAACAGTGTTGAACCTCTTGTGCTTGCTGCTTATGCACTGGACAGTTGCCACAGGGACATCATACTGCTTTGAAATGGCCTTGTACCCTTCTATGTGGGCCTGCACCAGACGTTGACTCAGATCCCCATTGAGCTCCTTCTTCTTGGCCATGATGATCAGAAACTGTGTATAAATTGCATGCTTTCCCTCTATTTATACTCTTCTTGAAAGATGCTACTTTGGTTTACATTATTTTTTCATCTGCTTAACACAAAAGGTATTTTTTCCATTGGAACATCTTGAAATAACTTTCGGACAAAGATAGTACAGGGAAAACTCGATATAACGAGATGGTCGGGACCGAGTCATTTTCCTCGTTATAGCCGATATCTCATTATATCAGTAGGCATAAAAGAAAGCATAACATAAAGACATTAACTTGCACATGTGGGACTACCCATCATCTTTCAATCAATACTGATAACTTGGTAATGTGTGTGAGGGAATTACTCACCTTTATGGGTAAGAAGATGTTTTTCGCCAAGGAAATCCAATATCAAGAATGTGTTTCTTTTCAATTGTAGATGTTTGAATTTGTAAATTTATATAGCTTGTGATTGTCCAAGATCGTCTGTGGATTGGTATGTGGTTATGGTATGGGTGTGTGTTGTGTGTGGAAAGCTTGAATATGGTCTGCACAATGCTGTGTGTGTGTGTGACACATTCTGTATTATGACTGCGTGTGTGAAGATGGGGAATTCCCCACGTAGAAAGCCAATCACAGCTTCAGATTGCCTCACACCTGCTAAACGTCATGATGATGTCATCATGCATACGGCCGTCCCACCATACCATATTTTCTGCATGTATCAGTGCGCACACACACGTACATATACACATACAACATGCGGTGCTAGCTGGAGTGCACTGAAGAAAATATGTGTGTACAAGAGACAGTTTTTGGTGCATCGAGCTTTACAATCTAGGAACATGAAGCCAGGCGAAGTAAAGCTTTACCCGAAGACATTTTGCTTTACCTCGCTATAACAGGTTTGATTGGCCATGTTTTTCTTCATTTGGAAATCACAAAATTTGTCTCGTTAGAGCAGTTATTTTGTTATAGCCGATCTCGCTATAAGAGTAGCATTTTACATAGACTTGTGTGGAAGGAAATTTGGGACCGGGAAAGTTTCCTTGTAATAACCGATATCTCGTTATAGCAGTGTTCATTATACCGAGTTTCCCCTGTACATGCACAGGAATGCACATAACAAAGGGCACAGTCTTAAACTAGCATTTATGTTGAGACATGGTCTGGGGTATAAATACTCTGAACATGTGCTAAAAATAACTTTTGGACTCTATTATTATGCAAATGAGGTTGAGCCAACTCAAACCAGGGGGGTGTTTCATAAAGCTGTTCGTAAAGTTACAAACGACTTACAAGCGACTGGTGATCAGTTCTGATGTGCATACTTATAATATAGCATATCAATACTTATTTCAATAATTCAGCACAAGAACTGCTCACCAGTCGCTCGTAAGTCATTCGTAACTTTACGAACAGCATTATTAAACAGGGCCCTGGATTTGTGCATCCATCAAGTAGATAAAAGATACACAGGGCATACAACACAACTCTTCCAGATAAAGAATCTAAAAAAGAATGTTTTTCCCATGGGGTACCGGGTATGAATAATTTGGCTTGTGCCGAAAGGGTGGGTTGGGTGGTGGCGCGTCGCGTTAATGGGAACACCACCCTTCGTCCAAAGCCCCCCCCCCCCGGTTTTGCCAAAAGGGTACGTTGGGAGCATTGGGTCGCGTCGCGTTGACTGGAACCCCACCCTTCGTCCAAATCATCATTTTGTCCAATTACTGTTTGGTCTAATTGTTATTTGGTTTAATTACTATTTGGTCTACAGTCAGTTCGTCTAATAGTAGCCATTTGGTCTATTTTTGGTCTAACACCAATTTATATCATCAAATACCAATTTGGTCTATTATGAGTTGGTCTAATTCCATTTCGTCTAATCATCAAATGGTCTAAAATAAAACCAAATTTGTCCAATATATATTTGGTGTACACGTCATTAATTTTGGTCCATTGCCTAGTTGGTCTAGCCTCTGTCTATCATCATTTAGTCTAATAACCATTGATCTTATTGTCATTTGGTCTAATAGCCAGCCTCCTGGTCTAATCAGGTACCATTTGGTCCAATCATCGTTTCGTCTATATGACCAACTGGGCTATTTTTTTTTTTTTTGGGGGGGGGGGGGCCTTTTTCTACGACTACGGACTACCCTCTGACCCTGCATTGAGGGAGAAAACAGATGTTCATTACACATGAAATAAGATTAGGGTAAAGTTTAGGGTCCTCGCCCCTCCCCCATGGTGCCAGACCAACTGGCTGTAGACCAAGTGGTAATAGAGTGTAAACCGATCCAGACGATAGCCTCTTAAAATGGTTGTTTGAAGGTTAAATTATAATTTAAAACTCCTCTTTTAACATTACATGAGAAAAAGTACCAACGCACCCTTTCGGCAAAACCGGGGGAGCTTTGGACGAAGGGTGGGGTTCCAGTCAACGCGACGCGACCCACGCTCCATAAGCACCCTTTCGGCAAAACCGAGGGGGGGGGGGGGGGGGGGGGCTTTGGACGAAGGGTGGTGTTCCCATTAACGCGACGCGCCACCACCCGAATAATTTTGAGGACAAACGTACGTGAAGTTTCAAGGGATTTAGTGGTAAAATAAGGGAAATACAAGGAGGTGAATTTTCGAAATTGTTTTGTCCTTTGCTTCGCACAGTGCTTCAATGACCATTACGAATTCAAAAGCTTTTGCCTCTTATCGGGAATTAATTGCACCGTATTGCGAGCCTGTACTTGTACGAGATTGAGCTTATTAACTCTTGAGTGCACGAGGCTCAAAGTCAAAGGTCAAGGGCAAATGTTCAAAATTTCACTATTTGCCCCATATCTATGCAATGCCTGATGATATTTTCTTGAAATGTAATGTATTAATGTAATAAGCAATCAAGATCTTCAGGGAAATTTTGGGTCATGGGGTCAAAGGTCAATGAAAATGCTGAAATTTCACTTATTTCTCCATATCTCGGAAGCGGTTCAATGTATCATCATGAAACTTAGTACATATACTGCCTGACAGTGATTTATCAGGAATTTGGTTGTCATGGGGTCAAAGTTAAAGGGTCAGAGGTCAAGTCAAACTGCTAAAATTCTACTATTTGATGCTGAAATGACACTTTTCCCTCCATACCTTGGTGGTTTAATATTCAATGCATAAATTTGATAAAGGATCAGAGGCCAAGTGAAAATCTGTAAATCCCCAAATACTTTTTCTCTTCAACAGTATAGCCATCCATCCAAATTAAACCTACATTGTAGTTCAAGAAAATAAACAACACATTTGTGATAAACATGTCATACTATTTTTTTTTTGTCAATTCTGTGAAACTGTTGTTTCACATTGTCAGGATGTGTTATAGACCTATTAGGAGAACAGTGCATTATAGCGGAAGCATACCAGTTGCCATAGCGACATTTTTAGTTATATTTTTACCTGAGATATTATCAATGCCTTATTTTCTCTAGATTTGGTATGACGGTGACTCAAGAAGTACGGAAATCTGGCACAACAGATTTGACATCACAAGGTCAGTGTTTTACGATGTGCTCTTGAATGACATGAAAACTGCTTGATAGCAGAGAGAGGGGAAGGAGAGACTGCATGAGAAATGTTTTTTTTTTTTTCTAGGTGTGCTGCTTCTTTTATAGGTTAATTCAATTCATATTTTGTATTGAGTTCTAAATTCTTGTTTATACTTTGCTAGTAGATTTGATCAATTGCTTTTGAAGGATTATAGTTACATGTGATATTATATCAGCCGTAATCTGGCAGAACTCCCGAAGTCGGTTTTGGTCGATTTTCAGGTTTTGAGTGTTTTGTGTGTTTTTTCTCATGCTCTTTCAAGTGGGCCAAAAAATAAGTTGTGATTCAGTACAGAAAGTTATTTTTAGAAAGTAATTTTGGCAAAATTCCTGAGGAGAGAGGGCGATTAATCTGGCAGAACTGCGTAAGGCGAGATACGAAATTAATTTTCTGATGTTAATCAGGCAGAAGTGCGTAAGTGACTTACGACAACGCTTGAACCAAGGTGTTCCTGCATCCCGCACGGACCTGGTATATCTTAACACGCGCGTGCGCGGCCTTGGTAGTGACGAACGCGCTGCGCGTTGTTTTGAAGTTAACCATGCATGCATGCAGCGCAAGTGCCTAGCGAGCGCAGCAGCAGCTCTGCACAGAGAGTACACGTCGACAGTCACACTAAAGCAATGGATCCAAAAGCAATGACCCTCAACTCTTGGGGGAAATTGCCACTTTCTTTCCCTTCATAGACTGGCAGGCTTCAAAACAGAACTGTCATGAACTGTCTGAGGAGTGTTGGAGATGAACAGGGAAAGAATGTTTACAAATGGATTACAAATGTAATGATTTTATATTTCTTTCATGTAAGCTCCTTAAAATCACTCTCCTGCAATATTTGATGAGCTTAATTTAGGTGTTAGAATGTCAAATTTTTCATGAGATTGTAACTGAGATGTGTAATACAATAGGCCTACTATATTATACCTATTGATTTATCAATCTGTAAACCACAAATGTGACTACCAGTGACAATAAAAAAGACTTGTATTTGTTTTCTGCCAAGATTTTTTTTTTTGTCTTCATCCTAATACTTCCAAGTTCACATGAAATTGTTGATGTTTTTACTGGACAGCATCAACAGTCTAACATAAATTACTGAAATATTGTCTAAATTAATGCATTTGAAATATTTGTCAAATTTAGAGGATGCAAATCTATGTGGATGATCATCCACATAAAAATTTGTGACACTCAACTCGTCTTTTTGATGTTTTTCTTTCAGTCCAAAAGGAAGACAAAATAGTATCATGACGTTTGCAATTGTTCAAAAGGTCTGCAATTGATAACTCACAGACTAATCACCAAGGGGCTGTTCCCAGGCCCTCTCTCCAGTCGAGCAATTTACACGTGCGCGCAAATTCCTCTGCCATGTGGTTTGCCAGCCAGCTGTCGGAATGTGCTTTGAAGTTGCATGGCAGCCTGGCCTGGCTGGCATGAATGGGTGTTGAGTTTCAATCAATATCTACTGTTGTTTTATTCTTGTACTTGAACATGTCGTTTCACCTGACAGAAACACGGGAATCGGGGAGGTGTAGGGGAGAGGGTTTTGTTGTGTTGCAATGTGTGTGTGTGTGTGTGTGTATGTATTTTTTCCCTCGGTTTTTTTTTTCTCCTTTTTTTGAGGGGGGGGGGGGGGACTGAGGCCAGAGTGGGGAAAGATCAGAGTGAAATGAGTGCTTGTTTCTTGTCTGGATTATTGACTGAAGAAAGATAAATTGATTGTTCCTTTAGTGCTGAATTTTTTAATCTGTTTAGACCTCCTGAAGGAATAAAAAGACTTGACTAGACAGTAGTAAGTCACTTGACTAGCAAGTCAAGAAAGAAGACTTACCGGTAATGATAGTTGTTGATACTGCAGGCCATGCAGGCTTTGATAAGTGATACACAAGTGTCACACGGCATGATTAACTGGATTACAATGTGAGAGTATTTTTTCTTCAACAAGAAAATGAAGACCCTTGCGCACTGTAAACTGTTATATGGACTAAAGACAGCCAACAATGCTAAGCTGTGATTTATAACACTTTTTTTTTGTACCCGTATGAACTGAATCCAGCAAGACGTCACCTGGGTGTACATTTATGTGATGTGATTATGGCCTCACATTTGAGTAGGTATAACAGTTAAGCATATTCCTTCCTTTAGATTTTGCAAGTGTCATTCATGACTTCAATTATCACAATGTTTATCTGTAAAATGTACCTCATAACAAAAGTAAATTTCAGTTGTAAAATGCATTAAGATAAGTTTTTTCATACCTTAGATTTCAAAAAGTCCTCACCATGGGAGGGGGGACACCCCCTTTCACACCCTCCCCCCGCTCGGTCGCTGCGCTCCCTCGCAGGGTCCCTCCTCTTTTTTTTACATTTCTCTGTCTCATGCCTGCATTATTTCCTGTGTTGTCATGCTCTTATTCACAACAACAACAACAAGGCCGCTTAGACGCACCTGGTAAATTAGAGACCGAGAGCGATGCGGTGTGAAGCTTCCGCAAATTTCTTTCAATTTCCGACGTCAAGGGACATGCAGCAACGGTTAGCGACGGCGTACAATTCCTAGTTTAGACTGCGTGTCGGCGGGCGCCGCCGAGCGTCACAAAGCGTCGGCTAACTCCCAAGTATACTTGTAAAAGACGAGCCCTCACAAATGGACTGTTGTATGTACGAAAAGGCGCTTACCTGGTGGCCGTCTCGTTATGTCCGCAAAATAAGCTCCTTCCCTCTACCCTCCCGATGCGTCCCGATGCGTCTCGAGGCGTCCCTCGTTGAATGGCGACTATTGTTTCGTAATGAATAGAAAGCTAGTAGCTAAGTGCTACTACTGGTGCTAAGCGGAGAAGCCATCGGCAATCCAGGATTTGGGGCCACGTACTGTTTTGACATGAAAATTACACTTACTGATACATGTATTGTAGGTTACAGAAATAAATTATGACATGATTCAACTCTCGGCAATGCAACTGCGAACCAAATTCAGCAATTAGTAGGCTCTATTAAGGAAGAAATGCAATAAATATTGCTTGATGCTTTAAAAAATTGTGAGTTTACCGTTTCGTGCTACTCACTCGCTACTCACGATCCGAATCCCCGATACGCGTGCGTGTAGTGCAGCGTCCGAGTATACTTAGGCACACAATCTGCGCCCTGGGCTTGAGATGAAGCTTTATGAAGCACAGTTGTGACTTGTGAGAGCTAAACCATCGAATGCAAGTCCCCGCACTGTACGTAAATTTTCATTTAAACGCAAGCAAGTTCATTGCTAAAAGGGAGCTTGCTTCCGTAGGCAAATATCGAACGCAACCTTCACTAATCAAATGGAATAGAAAGTGCTACATATTACTAGCAAACAAAGCGGAGAAGCCATCGGCAAGGTTTGGGGCCACGCACTGCTTTGACCTTAGAATTACACTTACTGATTTTCTAGGTTACAGAAATGAATTGTGACATGATTCAGCTCCTCAACAGTGCAATTTCGAACCAAATTCGGCATTAAGTATCAAGGTAGAATTGCTGCCCGATGCTTACAAAAACCGCGAATTTACCGTTTCACGCTACTCGTTCGCTACAATTCGCGATATCGATCCGAAAATCCCCGATACGCATATGACTGTGTAGTAGCGTGTGGTATAGTATAGTGCACATAATCTAAGCACTGAGCTTGGGATGAAATTTTATGAGGCCCATATCACAGTAGTTGTGAGGGGCATAAAAAGCATCAACAAATGCAAGTTCCCGCCTGATCCAGAGCGAGCCATATGCAAATTTGCATATTGCTAAACGGACGCTCGATTTCGTAGGGTAAAAAATGAAATATCGAACGCAACCTTGACTAATCCAAAGCCAATTTGCGTTTGTTTCTAATTCAACACAAAGTTTCAGGCAAAATAGTATTACTGAGTACTAGTACCTATTTGCAGTTGCAAGTCAACTCTCTCACAGGGCCAGCAAGCCCTGCATGGTCCCAACAACTTAAAGCCAGCATACAATTCATCACATTTTATTTTACTTTCTGCAGAATGTGCGTCATCATGCGTCCCGAGGCGTCCCTCTCTGAATGGAGACTGCTTTTTTTTAATGAATAGAAAGCGCTACATTGTACTAGCAAGAAGAGAAGATTAATCATTATCTTACAATGTCTTAATGAAGTGTAAAGTTACTCTAAATACTACTTACAACAAACACGTGTATTTGGAAGTAAAACTTGATTCGTTTTCTTCTCTTAAATGTGTTCTTTTAGACCTTCAGCAAATTGTGTTAGTCCCTTACGTGCTACTTTTTAAGTAGGTTTATGGCTCGTTATTCCGAAGGTTCAATATTCCAAATTTTATTTTCGGATTAACGAATCTCCGGAATAACGCCACAAATGTTCGGATTAGCGAACCTCTAGGTATAGGGAATTTGCGTGTTTCGGATCAACGAACCTTCGGAATAACGAACCTGCGGAACAACGAACAGCACCCACTGAATACAGTGTATTTAGTGGCAAGAAGATACGAGGCCAATTGTAGTCATTATCATGACAATACTAACGTAGTATTTAATCTTCCAGCGCGCATTGGTGCATTGTCTGTTCTTGGTAAAACCACATTGTTTTCAAAGAGAGATCGTCATCTTGCTGATATAGACCTGCTCTACATGGTAGACTGGAAACAAAGTTTGAACGCTTTTTCACATGCACAAAATACATGCAAGAATAATTATCGCAGGAGCAAATATGTCATCGTCCAGTTCACTCCCATTTTTTTTTTTTGTCACAAATTATCTTTAATTGTTGTGAAAAATTGTCCCGAAACGGTAGAGTGCCCGTCGCCTTCTTCTTAGGGAATTGCTAGTTCCAATAGCTTGACCAGCAGACACAGTGCAATTCTATGCAGTGATAGAGCTGTGTAGTTAGTGAATGAATTGCCTCCAAATCCGTCTTTTGTTCGCACGAGGCGTGGCGTGGACATTCTGTTTTGAAATCGGCAAGCCTTAAGTGTCTTTGATCAAAGTTACTCTGTACATTGTGGAGGAAAGTCTGTGGTGTAGGGGTCATTGAGACACCTTGCTGTATACAACTTTACAAGACACAGTGTGATGCGTGAAAAAAGATTAGTGCTTGCTCATTAATTTTCTATGCCATCGCGCCAATGTGCTGAATACGCATTGTATAATGTTATGTGCACCATCTTGTTGATGAACTCTATCAATTTGGTTATCAACTAGTTGCTGACAGTAAAAGAGAAGTGGAGATTATAAGTCACAAACTGCAAGCCGCATGACAGAAACGTATACCAAGCAAGCAAACAAGCAAGCACCAGTGAATGCCGTTTACAAACGCAAAAACTTGAACTGGTAATAGCAAAATCGACTAAAATCGTGTTTAGGCTAAGAAGCTATAGGGCCTACTCGTACATTTATATATTGCAGAGATCAGTTAGATGATTCCTAACAGAAAGAAAACTCGCCTTTTAAATATCAGTGCAAGGTAAAACTCGCTCCACATCACGCAGGGGCAACGGATAAGTTCAGATTGTCTTTATTCACTTACTGTTGTCATATCACTACCCTGATTCAATTTTGGCTAGTCCGCAAAAAATTGATTAAACAAACATTACGACATAATACTAAGTATACCTTAGTAATAGTACATCGTCGAGCTTGTGTACAAGCAGCACGATTTAAAAGATTCTAAAGTACGTGTACAGAGTACTGTGCGCGGTGTTCAGCGTTGATTGATTAATGTACAGCCAGTGCACGTACCTCCAAAAGCTTGCAGGGGTGGTTATGGAAACTTCCACTGCCTCACAGGGGAGTGGGAATGATTTCATTTTCTCATTGTGTGAGAAAATGCAAAAATTTGTTGGGTGTATTTAGTTCTTGTTCACTATAAAACATAGTCATGTGTTATTTTTCAGGTTTTCATATTATTCATTGGATTTTAAACATCTTAACTATTCCAGTTTCTTTTCCCCTGACTGAAACCAGAAAGTCTGCCATAACGATGTTCGCTAAACAGATTACGTTCGATACGAAGAAATCATGTGTTTTAAACGAGGAAAAAACAATAAAACAAAAACGAACATATCTTCAATCTGTCAAAAGTAATACGTAGTTTTGAGCGTGAAATTGTCAGGATTTTGCTGTCTAACCGGGTAGTGGCTGCATCACATACTCGTAGTGAATTTGCCTGGGCATAAGAGGCCTTTCATGGATTTCTGTGATTAATCAAGCCCTTTCTATAGTTCAGTAAACATTTAAAATACTCAGTTAAGTACACAATAATTAACTGTTTGATATTTCTACTAACGGGTCAAAAGAAAGGCTATAGAATCATGGTGTGTGTAATTAGAATCATGATCTTTGCGATGACAACTCATGAGCTAGTTCTTCGATCGATATTTCCAGGCTATTTACACGCTGTTTATTCCAGTGCACGCATTCTTTCATCTGGCATCTGGGGTCTGGCACCTGGTTTTGTGGAAATTTTCCACAAGGAGGGGAGAGGGGTGGGGTGTCAAGTTTCTCGTAATGCCAGAGACTGCATACACAATCTCTTGGCTTCAGTTACTGTTGTGTTTTTCCCCTTTGCTGGTAATGAACTTTTAGATTTAACTTTAAGTTGCTAGCCCGTGGTTCTTTTTGTTGTGAGGTGTATGTATTTTTTCATCATTCATGGACCGGAAGGGAAAGAAGTATGTTCAGCAAGCTGTCTTTTACACTCGCATTAGTAATAACTTATCATCACCACCACTCAGATCACTCAGCCTTTTTCTCTAAACATTCAGAAACATGACCAACATCATCATCAGTCAAAAATTATTCCTCCCGTCTATATTTCTTTTCTGAATTATCCTCCACTGCTCGCTTTAATGATGAAAAAAAAATTGTAACTGTTCGTTACTTTGAAGGTTTGCCATTTCCAAAGTCTCGTTATTCAAAAAAAAAACATTAAAAAAATAAAAGCAACAACAAAATTGTGTTGCTGTTTTGAAGATTCGTCAATTCAAAAACGAAGGAAGGTTTGTTTTTCTAAATGCTGTTAATCCGAAAACAAAACAAATTTTTCACCAGGTTATTCGTTTTCAGATTAATGAAACATACTTCCCATTTTCAGATTAACGAACCTTCGGAGTGTCACAAAATGTTCGGATTGACGAACCCCATTTCATTTTCAGATTACTATAGTAACAAACATCTATAGGCACAGGGAATTTGCGTTTTTCGGATACGGAAAGAACAAACCATCGGAATATAAGTAGGCCTACCTGACTCTTTTTGGAATAATAACCACCACGCAAAGACATTAACAATGTCAAACTAAGAATTAAACTGATTTCTTGTCTCAAATTTTTCCCTGTCATCTATATATTTCTTTTCTGAATTACCCCTTCACTGCTCGACTGAAAAACAAACAAACAAACAAAACATATAGTTACAGTTCGTTACCTAAAGTTCGTTATTCCGAAGGCTAAGATTCGGAGGAACGAACCAACGGAATAAGTACCGTACATGACTCTTTCCAGAATACAACTCGAACATCACGCAAAAAAAAAAAAAATTATGATGTCAAAATGAGAATTTCACTTACATGTATTCCTTGCCTCAAGATTTTCACTCCCATCTATATTTATTTTCTGAATTACCCCCCCCCCCCCCCCCCCGATCGACTGAAAAAAACAAAAAACAAGCAAACACAGATACAGTCATTCCAAAGGCTCATAAATCCCAAATTGACGAAGGGGGAAAAGAAAGTTTCGTTTTTTGAAGAATCGTCGACTCGAAAACGAAAGGGGGTCGATATTCTCAACGTTGTTAAACTTAAAAGATAAATGAATAAATAGATAGATAGATAAAGAAATAAAGAAATCAATTAATCAATTTTTCGTGCCGGATTAAGAGTTTTCAGACCAAGGAACCTTTGGAATAATCCCACAAATTGTTAGGATCAACAAAATCTATTATTACACTTTCTGATGTCTAAAATGAATTAATAGAAAATTCAATTATCGTACTGTTATTCTGAGTTCTAAGATTTAGCACACATAATAGACTTATAGATTATCATAAAAGTTGATGCCTATTTAGGTGGTCAAAACTTCCGTTTGAAATGAGAAAGTGGGAGCATTTGCAGACATTTAAAAATCCGACATTAACGTTTTAGCATCGTAAAGAGCCGAAAGTTACCATTATAAATTCATTTTTGATTGTAAGAGCAATCATACAACATTTACTAGTATTTTAGCACCTTACGGAGCCGAATGTTACCGTTAATTATACTTCGTAATTCCGTCAGGGATTACATTGACAAGAGAGACCCGCTGACGCATGCGCAGATTCCCCAATTCGTTGACGGCGCATTTGCACTGAAGCACGGCTTCGGATGCCCGTTTTTTTCCCCTGAAAATATCGGCGCGATCCTCAAGAATAGGTTAGCGCTTTAGTGGAATATTGAAACTTGAAGTCTCTCAGTCGAAGTGTAAGTCACTTTAGAGACTATTTTTCACGTTTACGTTATCAAAAAATTAACGATCAGTATGGAGGCGAGCACGGCTGCCTCTCCCAAACCCCCAGCGGCGCCCGCTAAAGCTGGCCCGCTGGTTCCGGGAACCGGCAAGGTCGGTATCCCGGTAGAAAAACACGCAAGCGGCAAGGCCGCAGTAGCTCTCAGTAACACCGCGAAGAAGACGATCGCTTCGTCGGTCAGTAATACGAAGGTGAAGAAAGGTACTGCCAAACCAGTAGCGGGATCTGCACAACAAAAAACTTCTGCTCATATGACTGAATTCGCCGAAAGGCTGGACAAAATGGAAAGTTTGCTTTCCAAAGTGATCGAAGCTCTCCCTCAAGCGACCGCAAATTCATGGCGTTCGCCGGCCAACATGGCGACCGCCACGGGCAGTGGCGAGCACGATATGAGTACGCGGGGTGCGTATTATCCAACCGCGCTACACGTGGACATGAACTTGCCAGATAACTCGCCCACTGGGCAACTGGATATGTACATGATAGATCATGACGACGATACTACGTCTGGATTCGACCACGCAGAGCAGATCCCGCAGTCCCAAGTGGAACAGTTTGAGATCCCCACCATAGCAGCTAAATTCGCCATGCCCGCTGACATTGGGGATCCAATAGACGATGAAGTTGCAAAGTCGACTACCTACCTCATGACTCACCAACTCGAACTGAAAGTTCTGGAGGATGTGGTTGGAAAGTATCCCTCTCCAAACAATTGTCAGCTTATCGATGTGCCCAAAGTGAATCCGCCTATCTGGGATTTTCTGCCACCAGCGACCAAGAGTCGTGATCTAAAGCTACAACAGGTGCAAAAGTCACTTACAAAGGGATTAAATGCGTTCACAAGATCGCTCTCAGCAGGTCGCATGTCTGATACGCAGCAAGATGCCCTCGCTCTGATTTGCAACGCGAATTTCGAGCTCAACTGTCTCCGTAAGGAGCTGATCAAACCAGACATAGACTCTAGATTTGCACATTTGTGTAAGCCTTTCCTCCCGGCTACCCGTCTACTGTTTGGAGACGATCTAGGAAAGCAGGTCAAGGACTTGAAAGATCAGCAGCTAGCGGCAGCTGGAGTCATGAAATCGCAAGGGAGGGCAAGACCAATCGCGGCGTATCAGCGCTCGCTCAGTAGGCCGTATCCACAGAGAGGACGCGGTTTTCAGCATGCTGCATATAACAGACCGGTGGCTGGATCTACTGCTGGACCTTTTTTAGGCCAGAACTACAACAGGAGGGGCAGGCAGCCACCGCCTCACACACAAACGCTGAGCTCGTCGAGCCAGGCAACTCAACAGACAGCCCATCGAGGTGGGCACTCCCAACGGAGGAAGTAGGAGCTGATACCGCCGAAACGGTGAGTAATCTCTGCTTACCTAATCACACTAGACTTGGCACTAGATCTAGTAGTACATTGAAACATGATAGGCCTATTGGAGGTCGACTGAGGCTATTTATAAATAACTGGAGGACAGTGACACATGATCAATTCATTCTGAACTCAATTTCTGGCATGAAATTGGAATGTAAGGAGGGAAAATTTCCCCCTACAAGCACAAGAAATCCTCACTCCTTTCGGAGAAATTCAATTGACAATGCTCGTGTGCATGAAGAAATCAGAAATCTGCAGACAAAAAATGTTATTGAGCAATGCAGTCATGTGGAAGGAGAGTTCATCTCCAATGTATTCCCACGCCCCAAAAAGAATGGGGGCATACGGTTAATTCTGGACTTGTCAGAGTTAAACAAGTACCTTGAGTATCGTCATTTCAAGATGGACAATATTTACAAAGTACTGGAATTGATATCTCCAAACAATTTCTTAGCCTCAGTCGACCTTCGAGATGCCTACTATTCAGTCCCAGTACATGATGGAGACAGAAAATTCCTACGTTTCACTTTCAGTGACCAGTGTTGGCAATTCAAAGCAGTGCCAAATGGGCTTAGCTCAGCCCCCCGTTTGTTCACTAAAATACTGAAACCAGTGTTTGCAACACTGAAAAGATCGGGCCACATCGTTATTGGATATCTTGACGATACCATACTGATCAGTGAAAGTGAAGCGAAACTGAAGGAATCCATAGCTACAACAGTAAGCCTTCTCACACATCTTGGGTTTGTGGTGCACCCAGAAAAATCAGTGCTCTATCCGACCAGGAAAATAAAATTCCTTGGTTTTATGCTTGACACTGTAGAAATGTCTATCAGTCTGCCAGAAGAAAAAATGACAGAAATCAGAGATCTGTGTGCTAACTTGCTACACAAGAATAGACCTTCAATTAGGCAAGTAGCACGAGTGATCGGAAAGATTGTAGCAAGCTTTCCGGCAGTACAGTATGGTCCATTGTTCTATCGTGAACTGGAAAAGGACAAAATTAAAGCTCTAAAGGCAAACAAAGGTCATTTCGATAGAAAAATGGAACTATCCACAGAAGCAAAACAGGAGCTTCAGTGGTGGGTAGAGAACATTCACACTGCCTTCGCACCAATCCAAAGAAAGAAAGCAGATCTAGAATTGCGCTCAGATGCCAGTGGGGCAGGATGGGGCGCCACAAACCTCCACAGTAGTACTGGGGGAAGATGGAGTGAGAAGGAACTACATAATACAAAGCATAGTGGCATCAATTATCTTGAATTAATTGCGGCTGGGCATGGTCTCAAGTCGTACTGCAAAGAACTAAGAGATGTGCATGTTTTACTGCGTGTAGACAACACTACAGCTGTAGCATACCTAAACAACATGGGAGGCGTTAAGTCCCCTAACTGTAATGATGCCGCAAAAGAAATTTGGAAATGGTGCATACATAAGCACATTTGGATCACTGCGTCCCTCATTCCTGGAAAGTTAAATGTAGAAGCGGACCACAGGTCAAGACAGTTTAATGATGGGTCTGAATGGATGCTAAATCCAGCGAAATTCCAGGAAATTGCCAGTCACTATGGTACCCCAGAAATCGACTTGTTTGCATCAAGGCTAAATAAACAAGTAGAAAGATATGTAGCATGGCAGCCAGACCCAGAGGCAGAAAATGTAGATGCCTTCACACTCGATTGGGGTCCATTGGATTTCTATGCCTTTCCTACCTTCTGTCTTATCTCAAGATGCCTACAAAAAATTAGGCAGGACAAAGCAAAAGGCATCGTAGTTGTACCAAACTGGCCCACCCAACCATGGTTCCCTGTATTAATGTCCCTGACCACTGAAAGACCAATGTTATTAAGGCATAGTGCAGAGTTGCTTATGCTCCCGGGAACGGGAGAACCTCATCCCCTGCATGACAGACTTGATCTGCTCTGTTTCAGGTGCTGCGAAAACCCCTTAGCAGAGGTGGACTGAATTCAAGAACAGTTGACATCATCGCAGCATCGTGGCGAAAATCTACAAAAATGCAGTATGGGGTTTACATCAGGAAATGGAAGTCCTTATGTACAAAGCGTAGTTTGAACTATCTAACAGCACAAGCAAAGGACGTGCTGGAATTTTTAAGTGTTCTTTTTTATGATGAAAGTTGTAGTTACAGTGTTATCAACAGTGCACGTAGTGCACTTTTTTCGTTTTTGATATTGGAGGATAATTGTTCAGTTGGAAAACATCCACTCATTTCGCGTTTCGTTAAAGGTGTTTTTCATCTTCGCCCACCGTTACCCAGATATCGTGAGATTTGGGATGTGAACATAGTGTTTAATAAACTTTGTAGGTGGGCACCTGCAAAGACACTTTCTTTGAAAGTGTTGACCTGGAAACTGTGCACATTAATGGCCTTAGTTTCTGCGCAGAGAGTACAGTCGCTGCACAATCTGCACCTCGACCACATGCAGCTAAAAACCAGTGGTGCTCAATTCGTTTTCAAGGACCTCTTAAAGCACAGCAGGCCAGGAAACGCTAACCTCAATTTGTCGATGAGGGCCTTCCCACCAGACAGACGACTGTGTGTGGTGAACTACCTGCAGCACTACATCAAGCGAACAAGCACATTACGAGGCAAGGAGCGCTACCTGTTCATTAGCTTCAAGAAGCCTCATCATCGCGTGACATCACAAACCATAGCCAGGTGGATCAAGAGCACGCTTTCTGCTGCAGGGATAAATACTCAGGTTTACGCAGCCCACTCTACCCGAGCAGCTACGACATCAGCCGCAAGGTGTGCGGATTTGCCCATCAGTCAAATTCTGGCACAAGCAGGCTGGGCTGGGGAAAGGACATGTAGAAATTTCTACAACAAACCACTGGAAACGAGGAGAAGTTATGCTGCAGCTGTGATCCTGAGCAAAAGCAATCCACAGCTGAACCACCAGAATTAATGGCAGCCAGCCCCACATTGACTACAGGGCCATTTAATGCAGGTAAATACCTACTGCATAGATAAGCCATTAATTTACGTAGGCCGTTCATGGCTAGCGGCTTTAAAATCTCTTGTCAACGTAATCCCTGACGGAATTACGAAGTATAATTGATAGATTAAACGAGAACTTACCTGTTTGTAGTTTGATCTCAATTATATGAGTAATATTACGGAAGGGATTACGTCCCTCCCTTCCCTCCCTGTGTATTCAAACTACAGTGGAAAGTTCTCGTTGATCTATGTTTTCGTTAGCCATGACCGGTTTTTCTACGAATATTGGGGAATCTGCGCATGCGTCAGCGGGTCTCTCTTTTCAACGTAATCCCTTCCGTAATATTACTCATATAATTGAGATCAAACTACAGTGGAAACTCGATATAACGAGATGGTCGGGACCGAGTCATTTTCCTCGTTATAGCCGATATCTCGTTATATCAGTAGACATAAAAGAAGGCATAAAATAAAGACATTAATTTGCACATGTGGGACTACCCATCATATTTCAATCAGTACTGATAACTTGATATTGTGTGTGAGGGAATTACTCACCTTTATGGGTAAAAAGATGTTTTTCGCCAAGGAAATCCAATATCAAGAATGTGTTTCTTATCAATTGTAGATGTTTGAATTTGTAAATTTATATAGCTTGCGATTGTATCAAGATCGTCTGTGGATTGGTACGTGGTTATCGTATGGGTGTGTGTTGTGTGGAAAGCTTGAATATGGTCTGCACAATGCTGTGTGTGTATGTGACACATTCTGTATGTACATTACGACTGCGTGTGTGTGAAGACGGGGAATTCCCTAAGTAGAAGGCCAATCACAGCATCCGATTGCCTCACACCTGCTAAACGTCATGATGATGTCATGTATGCATATGGCCGTCCCACCACATTTTCTGCATGTATCAGTGTGCGTGCACACACACACTTCACACGTACAACATGCAGTGCTAGCTGGAGTGCACTGAAGAAAATGATTATGTGTGTACAAGACAGTTTTTGACGCATCAAGATTTACAATCTCGGAAGATGATAGCACAGGCGAAGTAAAGCTTTACCGAAGGCATCTGAATTGCTTAACCTCGCTATAGCAGGTTTGATTTACTATGTTTTTCTTTGTTTGGAAGTCACAAAATTTATCTCGTTATAGCAGTTATTTCGTTATAGCCGATCTCGCTATAAGAGTAGCATTTTACATAGACTTGTGTGGAAGGAAATTTGGGACCGAGAAAATTTCCTCGTTATAACCGATATCTCGTTATAGCAGTGTTCGTTATACCGAGTTTCCCCTGTACAAACAGGTAAGTTCTCGTTTAATCTATCAATCATTTTCAAATGTAAAAGCAAACAACCGACATTCATTTTAGCATCTTACGGAGCTGAATGTTATCCTTATTCATTTCCGATCGTGAAAGCAAACATCCGCTATTTATTTTAGCATCTAACTGAGCCGATTGATACCGTTAATCATTTCCAAATGTAAAAGCAACAATTTCTTATTATTTTAGCATCGTACGGAGCAGAATATTACTGGTATTCATTTCCAAATTTAAAAGCGAACATCTGAAATTTATTTTATTATCATACGGAGCCGAATGTTATATGCTGCTGTCCACTTCCGAAAGTGAAATGAATCATCTGACAATTATTTTAGCATCGTACAGAGCCGAATGGTACTGTTTTTCATCTTTAACGTGAAGGCTGACAGCAGACATTTACTTTCCCATCAAACGCAGCTGAATGTTACTGTTATTCATTTTGAAATGTAATAGCAAATTTCCGACATTTATTTCAACGTCGTATGGAGCAGAATGTTACTTCTATTCACTTCCGAACGTAAAAGCAATCATCTGACATTTATTTTAGCATCTTCCCGAGCCGAATGTCATTGCTATTTACTTTCGAAAGTAAAAGCAAATATCTGCATTTATTTTACCATCGCACGGAGTTGAATATTATTGTTATTCATTTCCGAACGTCAAAGGGATCATTCGACATTTACTTTAGCATCTTCCGGAGCTTAATGTTATTGCTAATTTACTTTCGAAAATTTCGAATGTTTTGAAAATTCATTTCATCGTACATTCATTTGATCATAGTACGGAATTGAATATTATTGTTATTCATTTCCGAACGTCAAAGGGATCATTCGACATTTATTTTAGCATCTTCTGGAGCTGAATGTTATTGCTATTTACTTTCGAACGTAAAAGAAAACATCCGGCCTTTTTTTTACCATCGCACGGAGTTGAATATTATTGTTATTTATTTCCGAACGTCAAAGGGATCATTCGACATTTACTTTAGCATCTTCTGAAGCTGAATGTTATTGCTAATTTACATTCGAACGTTTCGAATGTTTCAAAAACATCCGGCATTTATCTTAGCATCTTCCGGAGCTGAATGTTATAGCTATTTACTTTTGAAACATAAAAGCAAACATCAGACAATTATTTTATCATTGTACGGAGTTGAATATAATTGTTATTCATTTCTGAACGTCAAAGCAAACATCAAACATCAATTTTGCCAGGGAACGCAGCTGAATGTTACTGTTATTCATTTCGAAATTTAAAAAGCAGACATCCGACAGTTATTTTAGCGTCGTATGGAGGAGAATAATTCTGCTATTCGCTTCCGAACGTAAAAGCAATCGTGTGATATTTGTTTTAGCATCTTCCAGAGCCGAATGTTGCTATTTACTTTCGAAAGTAAAAGCAAACATCCGGCGTTTATGTTATCATCGCACGGAGTTGAATATTATTGTTATTCATTTCCGAAAGTCAAAGCAAACATTCAACATTTATTTCAGCATCTTCCGGAGCCAAATGTTATCCTTTGCTTTTCCGAACGCAAAATCAAATATCTGACATTAATTTTAGCACCGTATGGAGCTGAATCTTACCGTTATGCATTTCCAAAAGTACAAACAAACATCCGATGTTTATTTTAGTATCATACGAATATTACCATTATTCATTTCCAAAATTAAAATGAAACATCTGACATTTATTTTAGCATCTTGCGGAGCCGACTGTTGCCGCTGTTCATGTCCAAAAGTAAAGGCAAACATCTGACTTTATCCTACGGGAGAAAAGATAGGACGACATCATAATACACTGTACAATTTATTTAGTTCTTGAGTCACTTGACGGATTAAAAAAAAAAATCTCACCTCATGCATGCAAAATTTTACATGTATGGAGCTGCCTAATTAAAGCATACATTTGCGTATTTTCGCTGTAGACCTACATGTGTTTTCATAAACCCTCTTCGATCGCTACTTTGAAAGTGTTCCCCATTCAGTGAGATATGTCACCCCATAAATACGTTTTCTTTTCACCATCTGATAGCCAAACGAAACGCAAATCAACTCATAACCAATGTTGAGACAAAGGAAAGCGTCGGGACACGTCGCTCTTCGTCGGGCTATCACGAGCATCATTTGTAATCAGGAGAGGTGCGTCTGGACACGTCGCTCGCTATTCAATTTGAGCACTGGCTGTGACCATTCAGAAATCTCGCTACATCTCGAGCGCCATGTCCCCCGAAACGTCGGCACTATTAAAACGAACACTTGCGTGAGCGGAGGTCACGCAACATAGAAATAATCAACAGCTTCTTTTGAGGGTGTCAGCAAGCGTCGGCAAGTGTCGCGGTATCATCAAAATGATGGCACGTAATGCTTTGACCGACGCTTAGCGACGGAGTAAAAACATACTGCGACGCACTTCATTGTTCTTGCAATAAGTCCCCGTCGCTGGGTGTCGCTCTCCGTCGCTCGCAGTCCCTAATTTACCAGGTGTGCCTTACACCCTATAAGTGAATAGTCCCTGCATGGCTGCTCATGTAGAATGTTGTCCAAGGAGACTTTGTGCATGTAATATCTGTTCATTTATATGTTCTGAATTTTTCTTTTGTTTATTTTTGTTTTTGTTTCATGTTTGTAATGTATAGGATATGTACCCTATATTCTTTACCTGGTCGAATGATAAGTAATAACTATATAATGATAATATTTTGTGGTTTTTTTTTGTGTGTGTTTTCATTCAGTACATTATTCAGGTTATTTGGCTATGTGAATTCAGTGTTAATGATATAACTGTTGAAGACTGAAGTTTTCCAAGTTTTGCTAGCTCCTAAAAACTCGTTCTATTTTGATGCCGTTGCAAGTTATCACTTTAATGGAGGTTGTAATCTAAGGGGGGAGGAATGTAGTATATTATGTAATCAGGCTAGACTCGGACCAGACAGGGTGTCTGAGCTCTGTCAGCCAGAGGGCATAATATCACATCACTCGTATATCGCAGGGATTAAAGAGACAGGTGTCCCCACATCATGGTGGACCACCATACCGGTAGTAGCCATGTGTATTTACAGTATATACCAAAAGAAACTTTGCGTTAAATTTACGTGTAACGCAAGCGCCGATCGGTACTGCGTTAATCTTTCTGCGTTACAAAATTAACGATCACCGTGCGTGAATGATCGTTACAGATCGTTACTGTGCGTTAATTTTTAGATCTTGCGTTAGCGGACTTGTCATGTGGACTGGGAAGAATCTCAGAAATTGCGAGACTCGGAGATGCCTCAGTTAAGTAACTGTCGTTCTTTATAATTACTACGGACAATTTCCTGCCGGCGGAGGGCATTTAAATAGCGATACAAATACCGAAAAGATTTTGTAGTTGAGCAGAACTCCCCTGGCAATGTCGTATTGTCATGGTCGTCAAATTTGTACTCATGGGCGCAGTCAATGGAATCGGGCAAGCACAAATTTCGAAGCCACCTTTTTCCCCACAGCCAACATTTTCCATCGAACATTGAACCCATGAAATCACGCAAACGCAAGCCTAAAACTAACGCCGACTGTCAAACGTTAGCGATGTCACGATTTTTAACTGTCAGACACTTACTCAATTCAGGAAGGTGCAAAAGTCCATTATATTCCAATACACAACGTGTGTCTCGCTGAATAACTGGTGGTAGTGTGTGGTGACAAAGCCGAGTATTTCGGCAGTAAAAGTAGCAGCAGCAGAAGAAAATGTCTACCACTTTCTGCATTATCACACTGCCAGCAGGTGAGTCATTGATAGGTACCCAGAAACATGAAAAATCCCACGATGCCAAGGTGCCAGAGTGGGGAATGGGGAGGGGTGGAGAGAGAGACCAATCAACAGAAGAAACCGCGCGTACTGGCGCATTCTCGGAGGTCATGAACAGTCTGGGGTCTTGGAGATGAACAGAGAAGGAATGTTTAATTAAAGATAGCTCAAGTCGAAGACCCAGGATTACAAACGTTGATTCTTTTTTTTTTTTTCTCCTTTCATTTAACATGCCTTCACGTTAAGAAATGGTTGCACTCCTTAAAAAAACTCTCCTGCGATCTTTGTTAACTTAATGTAGCCGTTTAAAACATCAAACTTACCATGAAAGTGTTACTGCGTGTAATACAATAGTTAATACTATACCTGCCTATTGCTTTATTCATATCTGTAAAACACAAATTTGACTTCCAATGACAATAAAAAAATACTTGTATTTGTTTTGTGCGGAGATTTTTTGTCTTTATCCTGACTAGTTCATGTGAAATTTCTAATGTTTTTACGGCAGCATCAACAGCCTAAAATAAATTACTGAGAGATTTATAAATTATGAAATTTTTGGCAACCATCCATTTGAACTTCAGGCATGAAAAGCTCCTGATATTCAGCAAAAACAACTCAACAGATCAGAGACAAAGTTCCTTCAAATTTTGAGAAGTAGCACGCAGATTTGCTGGGCGTGGTAGGGTCCATGCTTTGAGATCGTCACAATCGTGTTGTCACCAGGGAGGTGGAGTGTCTCTCTTCCACCTCCCTGTTGTCACGGAGTATCGGGAAGTTGTCACAAACTCCAGGATCACCCCTCCCTGCCAACTCCATGTTGCTCCCAGGGAGGCGGGAAGAGTCTCTTCCCACCTCTCTGTTGCTCACCAACGTGCATCGTGAATGCGTGGCGTTTCTTGTCACCGTCAGTACCCGAGGCTGCTTTGTATCTGTCTTGGAATATTGATTCATTTCTTGTCATGACATGAGTGTAGTAGTCGTTTTGCATGGCTATGTAAAAAATTGTGATACAACGTGTATTCAACTCGTCTTTGTGATTTTTTTTCTTTCAGTCCAAAAGGAAGACAAAATAGCATCATGACGTTTGCAATTGTTCGAAAGGTCTGCTTTTGATAACTCACAGACTATCAAATCACCCTGTATAAACTGAAAGTCCATAGAACATTCATACGCATTAAGATCACACTCGAAAAGCTATACTGGTGTATAGTTTGAACACAGCAAAATGAAATAACGAATATCCCGCAGATTTACCAAAATCATGCGTCATGTGGATCCATTCATTTTCTTCTTTTTTTTTTTCATTTGTCTTCTTGTCGATGTGGGGGGTAGGTTCAGGATATACTTTTCCTTTTCCCCTTTCGGCCCGGTGCGATTACAGTACTCCTGGTGCTGACATTCTTTCTGCTCGTCTTCCGATTATACTGTTGTTGTAAATAAATGTGCATGGAGCCCCAGGTGTATCGCAAAAAAAAAAAAAAGAAAAAAGTATGTCTAAAGTTGACCTTCAAACACATGTACAAGTAAAATCTGAATCAATTAGCCGTGGTACGGGTTCACGGTTTCAATCCCCTCGAAGCCCGATATTTGCCTTTCAGCAAGACACTTTATCCACAAAAGGCCAGGGCTCCACACTAACTTTTATTTCGGTGGCCCGATCGGACCACCAAAATGATTGATTTTTATTTTTTGGTGGCCCGAAAAGAAAAACAAACAAGCAAAACTATCGGTCCTACTAAACATAGAAAAATAATTATCAGGTATTACTGAAGTGATACAGGTACACACGTCTAAAATAAATGAATAGAAAATTTAATCATCTTATACCGTTATTCTGAGTTCTAAGATTTCGCAAATAGGCTTATAGATTATTATAAATGTTGATGCCTATTAAAGTGGTCAAAATTTACGTTTGAAATGAGAAAGTGGGAGCATAATTTGCAGACATTGTAAACATCCGACATTTGTTTTAGCATCGTAAAGAGACAAAAAATACCGTTATTTATTTCTGACGGAAATTCAAGCAATCATCCAACATTTACAAGTATTTTAACACCTTCCGGAGCCGAATGTTACCGTTAATCATTTTCAAATGTAAAACCAAGCAACCGACATTCATTCTATCATCTTACGGACCTGAATATCATCCTTATTCATTTCCGAACGTGAAAGCAAACATCCGCTCTTTATTTTATCATCTAACTGAGCCGATTGATACCGTTAATAATTTCCAAATATACAAGCAACAATCTGTTACTTATTTTAGCATCGTACGGAGCAGAATATTACCGTTATTCATCTCCAAATTCAAAAGCAAACACCCGACATTTACTTTATGATCGAAGGAGCCGAATGTTACTGAGCACTGTCCACTTCCGAAAGTGAAATGAATCATCTGACATATTTCAGCATCGTACGGAGCCGAATGTTATACTGTTTTTCACATTCAAACGTCATCCGACATTTACTTTACCATCAAACGCAACTGATTGTTATTGTTATTCATTTCGAAATGTTAAATTTATAGCAAATGTCTGATATTTATTTTAGCATCTTAAAGGACAAGTCCACCTTTAAATACATAAGGATTGAGAGAATGCAGCAGTATTAGTAGAACACATCAGTGAAAGTTTGAGGAAAATTGGACAATCCGTTCAAAAGTTACGAATATTTTAAGTATCTGCGCAGTCACTGCTGGAAGAGAAGACTACTAGCGTGTATGATGTCACATGCGTACAACTATATAAGGAAAATAAAAAGAGAATTTCACAAAACTTTACTTTTTGAATAATGTGCACATTTCTTCGACATGCTACTGACGTATGTTAAGGGTAATATTATTCCCCCTGCCTTCTGAAAGAGAGAAGTCGAGTGTTCTTTTGTTATGCGAGAAAAATGGAAATAAGTTGAATTTTCTTTATTCTATCTTTATATCGTTGTACTCATGTGACATCACAAGCTATAGTAGTCTTTTCATCCAGCCGTGACTGAGCAGAAACTTCAAAAATTCATAACTTTTTAACGGATTGTCCGATTTTGCTCAAACTCTCACTGATGTGTTCTACTACTATTGCTGCATTCACTCAACCCACATGTCTATAAAGGTGAACTTGTCCTTTAATTATGGAGCAGAATGTTACTGCTTCTCACTTCCGAACATTCAGCAATCATCTGACATTTATTTTGGCATCTTTCGAAGCCGAATGTTATTGAGCACTATTTACTTTCGAACGTAAAAATGAACATTCGGCATTTCATCGTCGTACGGAGCTGAATATCATTGTTATTCATTTCCGAACATCAAAGGGATCATTCGACATATATTTTAGTATCTTCCGGAGCTGAATGTTATTGCTATTTACTTTTGAACGTAAAAGCGAACATCCAGCAATTATTTCATCATCGTACTGAGTTGAATACTATTGTTATTCATTTCCGAACGCCAAAGCAAACATTCAACATCTATTTTAGCATCTTCCGGAGCTGATTGTTATTGCTATTTACTTTCGAACATAAAAGTAAACATCAGACATAGTATTTATTTATCATCGGACGGAGTTAAAGGGGAAGGCTAGTAACTGATCAGTGGGAATCAGTGGAAATGCTGGGAGATGATTGTTCCAATCCTTATGGGATTCATTCAAGAGTTCATTGTATATCTATTGTTGTGTGAAAATGATTTGCTTCAGAACGGTCTCATATTCAAGTAATGTGCAGATTAATGCTCCGTCACTGACCAGGGGCGCTAACCTGGAAGCATTAAACTGCACATTACTTGAATATGAGACCATTCTTAAGCAAATCATTTTCACACAACAATAGATATACAATGAACTCTTGAATGAATCCCATAAGGATTGGAACAATCATCTCCCAGCATTTCCACTGATTCCCACTGATCAGTTACTAGCCTTCCCCTTTAAATACTATTGCTATTCATTTCTGAACGTCAAAGCAAACATTAACTTCACCATCAAACGCAGTTAAATGTTACTGTTATGCATTTCGAAATTTAAAAGCAAACATCCGACAGTTATTTAGCATCGTATGGAGCAAAATATTACTGTTATTCACTTCCGAACGTAAAAACAATCATCTGACATTTATTTCAGCATCTTATGGAGCCGAATGTTATTGCTATTCTCTTTCGAAAGTAAAAGCAAACATCCAACATTTATCTCGTCATTGTACGAAGTTGATTATTATTGTTATTCATTTCCGAATGCCAAAGGGATAATTCGACATTTACTTTAGCATCTTCCAGAGCTGAATATTATTATTATTTACTTTCGAACATAAAAGTAAACTTCCGGCATTTATTTTATCATCGTATACGGAGTTGAATATCATTATCATTTATATCCGACCGTCAAAGCCAACATTCGACATTTATTTCAGCATCTTCCGGAGCCGTATTTTATCCTTATTCATTTCCGAATGCAAAATCAAATATCTGACATTAATTTCAGCACCGGACGGAGCTGAATCTTACCATTATTCATTTCCAAAAGTATAAGCAAACATCCGCCATTTATTTTTGTATAATACGGAGTCGAATATTACCGTTATTCATTTCCAAAATTAAGAGCAAACATCTGACATTTATTCCAGCAGCTTACGGAGCCGATAGTTAACGCTGTTCATTTTCAAAACTAAAGGCAAACATCCGGCTTTTTTGGTGGCCTGCCGTGCGTTTTTGGTGACGCCGGTCGCAAATTAACCATTCGCGAAATCGTGATTCGATTCGCAAAAAGACTCCGCTAAATCGCTACACTCGGCACGGGCTACGTCGTCCTTTCACCAGGTCTCGTTACAAAACCAAAATCTCGTGTGAGTTCTTGCGTTACCTATCGTTAATTTTAACGAAACATCGTTAATTTGCGTTAGGGATCGTTACTCATCGTTATTCAGCGTTACTACAAACGTTAATTTTCCCGATCGTTAGTTTGCGTTACTAACGATTCAGGTGAAACCGCTTGCGTTAATGAAACGTTAATGTTGATTAACGCAAAGTTTCTTTTGGTATATACTGTATGACCAGGCAGTCTCGGTGTTTTGGTCAGTCTGTCTCGAGCGCTGAGTGAACGCAGCTCTTCCAATAAAGTCAATCTCTCTCTTAACTCTAAGTGTGTCATTCGTTCTCTATTTGATTGTGCTCATAGCAGGTCACTTCATTAATGGCCCCCAAGAACGCACCATCAGTGCGCGCGGTTTCTTTTGTTAAATGGTCTCTGCTTTACCCCCCCTTCCAGCACATCTGTCGATATCTTTGGTATTCACTGCTAGACCTTGCCTTGACTGTTATTTTTTTCTGTGGGAATTGCGTGACAGAAAAAAAAGAAATGGCGCTTGATTACAGTAACATATTAAAAGATGTAGCAACAACTGCTTAAGCCCTTTTTACACTTGTGTTTCTTAACCCCGTACTTTCTCTGACCCAGGACTATCGTTAGTCCCGTACCAATTTTTCCAGCTTTTTACACTCGCCAATAAATCCCGTACTAAGCTCTTGTCCTGGGCTAAGGAGAAAACTGACCTTTTTACACTCATATTTCTTAGTCCCGTACTTTCCAAACCACATGAATATTCATGATTACGCTGTGCACTGTACAAGTACACGCGCGCACCGGCAGCACTTGATTGCCTCGTTTCTTATTGGTCAGTGGGGGGTCGTACTTCGTCTCCGTCGCTTAGCCCCGGATTATTTTTTTGCTCTGTTTACACTCGCTTGCTTGGCACCGCAATTGCAAGGTTAGCGCCGCACTTGCGGTGCTAACCCTGCTATTTTGCAGGGCCAGATAGTACGGGATTATCAGTGGGGCTAGCCCACTTTCGCAAATTAGTGTAAACAGAAAGTGCATGGGCGAAGGAAAGTCCAGTACCAACGGTGGGGCTAAGGCCCCCCCCCCCCCCCTTAGCCCCACCATTAGTACGGGACTAAGCAAAAATTTGCAAGTGTAAAAAGCCCTTTAGTTTTTTGGCATGTAATGAGGGGGACAGATTAAAATGCCACAGTATCATCCCTTCTCCAAAACACAATTCTCTGAAAGGCACATAGACCCGGTGGTTTAGTCGAATGTGTACGTAGGCGCACAGCGCAAGTTTCCTACAGAGACCTAGATGCCATTGACTCCTCTTTAGCGCTTACGCTATGACCCATTTCCATGAGTCCAAAGAAGTACGATCCACTGTAGTCAGTGGTCCGATCACAGTTTGGCTCATGATTCGGCTGAGGGGGATGACAGCTTTAGCAAACTTCTTTTGTGACGTCATACTAAGGAGCACATAAGCACGCACCCTGACATCACTACAGACTGCGTGACGCACAGAGAAGACAACGAAGGCAAAATTACCTAGTAACACCTACGCGCTTTACTCTTGATGACAGCTCAACTTCGGCAATCTTCGTATCAATGCTAACAGCAGGGATCTCGCCAGTTTATATCACCCTTGTCGGCGCCGACAAGCATGCGGTTTGAAGAAACAACAAGGTTAAAACTTGCCGACAAGGGTAATACCACGCGTGAACTTGCTTGACGAGCTAAGTTCGGACCAATTTCTCGCCTTTTTTACTCTTGATTATCTGGCTAGAAAAGAAGCTAGATGTTGAAAGGAGCAGCAGTTTACAAGCGCAAAAAGTCATCCACACAGTCACAGCACCAATCACAACAACGCGGCTCAACAGCTAGCTGCACACCACATTGCACATCACACACTTGCTCACTCACATGCCCTCTGATTCGGGATCCACACACACAGCAATTTGTGTGAAGTTGCACCAGCCACAGACAGCCCCCTGTGTGTACATATATGACGGTATTGTGAGAGGGAGAGAGAGAGGACGGAAAGACAGGGTCGGAGGCGCCTAGGCCGAGGGAGGCTGAGGAAGGCTGACACGTGCTCACTTGTTGTTACGCTTGTTGTCGGGTTGCGCAAAAACAAACGATATGAAATGCATGCCCCCCTCCGCCAACGGTTGTATTTTTGGGTGCTGGTCGTTATTCCGAAGGTTCGCTATTCCGAGGGTTCGTTATTCCAAAGGTTCATTAATCCGAAACACACAAATTTCCTATACCTAGAGGTTCGTTAATCCGAAAATTTTAAAAAGGGTTCGTTAATCCGAACAATATATTTTGTGCCGTTATTCCGAAGGTTCGTTATTCCAGAGATTCGTTAATCCGAAAATGAAATTCGGAATAACGAACCTTCGGAATAATGAATCTTCGGACTAAAAAGCCTTCGGAATAACGAGCTGTAACCGTATTTTTTTGCTGCTTTGGTTTGTTTGTTCATTTGTCTACCTGTCTGTCTCTCTATTCGCAAAATAAGTCAAAATTTGGGAACAGATTAGGATGGAATATTCAGGAACAGTTGGTTGGTAAAATGGCGCAAGGAACAGATGATTAAATTTTGGTAGTGAGCAGGATTTATAATACCACCGGAATTCACTGCCAGGATCCAGGATTTTTTTAAAATTACCGGTACCTTGTTTCGTATATATGAAAGGATTCGTATCAATTCTGTAGGAAGCTGGCCATCGGCAATGACGCAAAATTAGATGCGTTCAAAGCATTGCCGCAGAGGGAAAATTACCTCCATCTGTCGTTTTAAAAAAAAGAAAAAGAAAAAATGTGCGATGGAGTAAGCAAATGCAAATTGTTGGTTTTTTTCTTGTAGTTACAGCGGGTTATTTTTTATTTCAAAAGCCATGCGTTCCATTTGAGCCTTTTCACTTTCCATGGATTCGTAAACCTCATTCGTGAATATTCCATTTTCCGTCTCCTGGCCGAAATTAGTAATTCTGTCATGATGGTCTTTCAAGTTCAACGTACGTAATGCTCCACGTGCAACTTCTGGCTTGGTTTGTTAACAGGGTTAGGGGGCCTGCATGGGCAGAAAATAAATGACTAAACATTCATCGCTGTTCCAGCTGGTTTACATGCTATTTACATGCTGTTTACGACCTCTGAAGTGAGTTTGGAGTACGCGCGGCATTCCTTTATCTGACACCTGGCTTTCATGGAGATTTCCACAAGCCATGATATCAAGTTTCCCCACTGCCTGTGGTCATGTTTTTTTTTTTCTTGTTATTCTTCATTACAAACATTGATTTGTTCAACTTGAAAAGAGTAGATAATTTGCTTTGAGCACGTGTTCCTTTCTTTTTTTTATAGTAGCGTCGGTATCATATTGTTTTGTTCATCGTCCATGCATGGTAGGGTACATCATGGGAGGAGAACGATAGGAATGACAGGGGAGAAAATAAACTGAAAAAAGCAAGCATCTTTTGAGCAAGCTGTCTTTGTTTTTCTCTACACCAGCATCAGTTAATATCACCACCAAGGTTCTTTTTTTTTTCCGGCTAGATAACTCAAAAAAGTTATGAATGGACTTGAAATCAATTTTCTCGGAAATTTTGATAATGTAAGGAATATATAGTTTAATTTAGGTATAATGATCCATAGATGGGCTGAGTTCTGAGCCCTCTCTCTTCCCCCTTTTCTAGTTCATTATTGAAATATTTGTTCTCCATCACCGATATGAAGTTTGCTCTCCTTCCCATCTCGTACTTCCATCCCTTCTCTGTCCCAATCACTGCAAATGTGTGAAAATGGATCCGAACACAACGTATTAATGTATTATATTAATGGTAATTAGGGGAGTTTGGTTTGTGTGTGTGTGTGTGTGTGTGTTTATTCTTTTTTTTTATCATGCTCTTGCTTCAAGGAGCTACGCTTTTCCCACGTAAAATTAATAATGGATACCGCACAGAGAGGCACACATTTTGATGTGAACAACCAAACATTCTTTATCTATCTATAATAATTTTTTTTTATTCAAAATAAATAATGTTTGGTTGTTCACGTAATGTAAAAAATATTATTTTGACATTTCATGCTCTTAACTGTCGAGCATTTTCTTCTTCTTTTTTACAGGAGAGAGCGAAAATGTTATTCTCTTTAGCAATGACGGCCTAGGCATACGTATCATATTTGTAACGCAGTTTTGATTTTTGTTAACACATGAATTGTTCTCTTTCCAGATCATTTCTTGATTTAGTGAAAGTTAACAATGTTTTTCACATTCACACAAGGCAGTTTGGTTAGCCAGTGTTCAGTTCACTGCTAGTGAAATTTTGGAATAAAGCGATAGCCCCAAAACGGTGTTACTCTGAGGGTTTGTTCCGAAATAATGATAGAATAATACTACATTCCTTATTATTCTGAAGGTTTGTTAATCGGAAAATAATAAGGAAACAATGTCTGTTAATTTCCAAACGAAATCAGTTTTGTTATTTCGAACGTTCTACCAGTGAAATTTCGGAATAAAACAGTTACAGTTTTCTTACTCTGAGGGTCCGTTACTTCGACAGAAAAAATAGTAATGAAATAGTACTAGATTCTATATTCTGAAGGTTCGTTAACCGAAAAATAGTAAAGAAAAAATGTCCGTAAATTTCAAAACGAAATCAGTTGTCATTGGTCAATAGCACAATCAGGGTATGCAATTGTGTAACAAGGGAAAAATGAAAAAACTTGGTGAAAATGCTTTTTTTGCTGTTTGTTGTAGCTGAGTGTTCAAATTTTCATTTCATGTAAAGAAAGAGTCAAAATTTTGCATTAAACTGCACATAAATTAGCATTTAAATTAGGGGTGTCGAATTACATTGACATGACTAATATATTGGAATAAATTCATTAAAAAAAAAGAGAATGCTTTTTTCATCTGATATTCCCGTTAGATATTCCTGATAAATATCCCTTTCATTCACCACCAGCACATAGCCATGACATATCACAAAATATGAATAAATGTCATATTGTCACTTCTCAAAATGGATGATCAATTTTGTAGGCATTATTTTGAATTCAAATAAAACCACTTTTACATATTTTATCATATTTCACTTTTGCCAAAGAGTGAAGAGCTGAAACTTTCAGGAATAGGTAACAGACATATAGTGGCCGTTATTACATAGTTTTATGAAATTAGGGCTGGTACTTTGGAAGATATGATATTTTTCATCAAAAAATTATCCGTACAGTTTGACCTTGATTGTTCGCACAGTGTTTGGATCCATTCTCATATTTGTAAACACAGGTAGAAGAATGAATGTGAGATTTATGATGACTTGAGCTGATATCCAAGCTGTGACACTCAAACAACGACATATTAAGCCAAAATACTATGTTTTTGCTTATGATATCTTTAGAAATTGAACAAGCATTGCAATATGAACACTGAACACTTATCATATGACCTTCATGCAGTATAACATGGGTGTGGATCGGTCTTTTTTTTCCTCAGCAATTTGTAAAAATATGAAAAAAATAAGTTCTTATTGCTCAAATTTGCGAAAAAATTTTCACACAATAGATTTCTACATATATGTACAATTCATGGCTAAAAAAACAAGGATATTCAATAAGGGGAAAAGATTCTTTTAAGTACGGTAGTCAAATTAGGATATACCTCACTGAAAATACTGAAAAACGGCTGCACTTATTTCCCTCAGCATTTGAAAATGGCTCAAAACTCAACACTGGCTGAACATTTATTGGCAAACAGCACACCATATTGTAGTGTGTCTTCAGTACTTTAAGGAAAAGCAGAAAAATAAGCTGTTTCTCCATGTATAGCTGTACAGCATGGGTTAAAAGGTCACAATGTCACAAAAATAAGCCAGCATTACACTCCTACCCGGACGGAACTTCAGACCTCATAACTTTCTCCAGCTGAAAGAACCACTGTTTTTTATTGCATGCAAGCAATGCCAGGAAAAAATCCATCAATTTGATACCAAACACACAGGGGTAGACTTAAAATATGGACCTCAAATCTTGATTTTACGTAAGTTGTAAAATGCTTTTTTTGACGCATTACATGGGTTTTGGGGGACTTTTTGGTAATTACTCTTTAATAATTAACAGTAAATGAGAAGAAATTAGCTATTGTCTTACCACATGTGATTACTGATATCTTAGCATGCTGCATGTGAATTTTTAAGTCAGTTGGTGCATTCATTTAGAAGTTACAGTTTTTTAAAGTGAGAAAGTCATGATTGCATACCCTGATTGTGCTTATCACCCATTTCGAACGTTCTGCCAGTGAAATTTCGGAATAAAACAACGGCACAAAACAGTTTGTTTTTCGTACTCTGAGGGTTTGTTACTCCGACAGAAATTATAATGATGAAATAATGCTAGATTCTTTATTCTGAAGGTTCGTTAATAATCCAAAAATAATAAAGAAAAAATGTCCACTAATTTCTAAACGAAAGCAGTGTGTCATTTCGAACGTTCTGCCAGTGAAATTTCGGAATAAAACGACTGCCCCAAAACAGTTACAGTTTTCTTACTCTAAGGGTTCGTTACTCCGACAGAAATTATAATGATAAAATAATGCTAGATTTTTTATTCTGACGGTTCGTTAATCCAAAAATAATAAAGAAAAAATGTCCGTTAATTTCACAACGAAATCAGTTTTGTTATTTCGAACGTTCTGCCAGTGAAATTTCGGAATAAAACGACGGCCCCAAAATGGTTAGAGTTTTCTTTTACTCTGAAGGTTCGTTACTCCGAAAGAATAATGAATGATAAAATGTTATACATTCTTAATTCTGAATGATTGTTAATCGAAAAATGATAAAGAAGAAATGTTCGTTTATATCAAAACGAAATCAGTTTTGTTATTTCGAACGTTCTGCCAGTATAATTTCGGAATATAACAACGGCCCCAAAACGGTTACAGTTTTCTAACTCTGAAGTTTTGTTATTTTGAAACAATAACGATGATAGATAATACTAGATTCTTTTCTGAAGGTTCGTTGATCGGAAAATAAGGAAAAAATGTTTGTTAATCTCGGAACGAAATCAGTTTTGTTTATTTTGAACATTCATCTGTAGTACCGACCTTTGGTGTTGTTGTTTTCGATTAACAAACCTTCGAAGTACTCAGTAATGAATCATTTCACTTTATGATTAAACAAACCTTAGGAATAACGACCATCACTCGTGTAATCAGGGAGGTACATTTTTGTATGATATCTCTTTGATGTCACCGCCAAACTACAGCAGTATACCCAGAAAGGAAAGTGCAACGATGTCCCAAAAGTTCTCGCTTCTCGCGCATCTGCATGCAGTAGGCCTACCACGTGGTCGAGCAGACGGCGAGAAAGCAAAAACACTACTAGTATAGTGACACGGCGCGTGTTGTTGCGATGCAGAGACGGCTAATTATACTGCAACAGTGAAACAGGAAAGGCCTAAAAGAAAACGGAACCTTCACCATCGGCACCTACTTCTCTTTCATTTATTATAGGAACTGCTGCCAACAAAAGGTATGGAATTTCTGCATTGTTTCTGTGAGAATATGCCCCTCACAACGCTCATTACATCTCCGTGAAAATGTCGCATTAAGTGGCATTTTAGCGACAATTTATCTGTGTTGTATTGAGCATTAGCGAAGGGCAAGGCTTCCACGCTTCGCGCGGGAGGGGGACCCCCCTTTAAAGAGATGATGAAGTATTGATTGAGATTTGCAAGATACTTCACAGAAATCACTCTATGAAATGTTACCGTGCATACGATTGTATAAGAGGAATTCAAAGTTCATTTGATGAAAATTGGTTTTGAAATGGCGGAGATATAAAAAAAGAAAAGTAAAACAAAGCGATCCTAACAAAAGATGGGTCCCACCTCTTATTGGGATTGCTTTGTTTTGGATGTCTCAGCCAATGTTTTCATCAAAAATTAGTCATCAAAAAAGTTGGAAACCTGTAGCCCATTTCAATTGGGATGTATCATCCCTTTAATTTTGCTCCCAGACTCAGTTTTATGTATATAGCCATGTCTGGAGTGTTCGTGTTTGCTTTGTTGGCAACCATTGCATTAGCACAGCTGAGACTTTGCACGCAAAATGCGCATCTATTGTGGAAGTGAACTCGGGTCTCGCACAGCAGCGCTAACACCGGCACCGAACTTGAAATGGCAAAGACGATAATCATGAGCGGCTAGTCAAGTTTTAGCTAATTAGAAAATAGCACGTAAATCGCCAACGTGAAAGGTGAAGCTTGATCAGTTCAGCAGATGACGTTTAACACCGGGCCCAGCACCAACTACCGGAAATATGAGGTAATTTTGAGGTCGACCTTCCAACACCGGCTGATTTCAAGTTTGGTTTAAATGTGCTGAGATAGCACGAGCACCGAACTTGAAATCACCAAGTGTGTCACCACTGTATAGGGCCTACACATGCAGTGGCTGTGTGCCCACCAATACTCACTGGTCACTCATCTCCTGCAGCGTGCAGGCATGCAGCAAGCTTACCCCAAGCAGAAAACTGTGAACAGTTTCTTCTGCTAACCTCTACATTTACTGCCCAAATACTCAACTTTGTCACCATGGAACAAAATAATGTGATATGGTGGAGGCATACCAGTCACCATAGCAACATTTCTAGTTACACATTGTAAATAGCAGTGTTTACATCCGGAATGTTCTTACTTCATACACAGTTGCATCCTTTAAGAGAGTTGACAGGATTTTGCCAACCAAGCAAGAGAGATCTTTTTGAGTTAACCTGTAAATGGAATATTTCTTTATACTTCTTGTTTTTTATATCCAGCTGATTTCTCACTGTTGGGGAGCAGAGGAAAAGACAAAACAAACAAGATGGGTCCTTACAAAGAAGGCGGAGACAATGACTATGGAGATGCAATGTTCTTCAATTCAGCATCCATGTTCCAGCCTCACAGACAAGACAAAGATGTGATTAGATACATAAGAAGTCTTTCTTTTTTGTTGTTTCAAGTACAGTGAGTTTTCGAAGGTACTGCATATGCCATATATTTTGCAAGGTTTATATTTTTGTTGATTTTTGCAAGCGGTGTGCTTTTTTCAAATTTAGCAACATGCGAAAAAATGAACTCTTATCCTGACATGAATGCAAAATGAATGCATACCTATGTACTGGTACATGCAGTACACAGTACATGATAATTGCTGTACCCAAGATCGTAATGTAACTACTCACGAAATTGTTCGGAAGTCCCAACTTGCCAAAAAACAATTAAACTCGATGAATATATGGTGTTTACAGTAGTATAACCCAGAGACCAACAACTGTAGGTCTATCGATTTTCGCATCCCCTTGTTTCTTTGCTGTGTTTTTAATCTAAAAGAAATGACTAGATTTTATATGTAATTAAAAATTGAAACTTGTGTTATTGATCATGCTGAAGTATATGAGTTATAAAAATTGTTTCTTGCTGTTTTTGTTTTTGGTTTGTTTGGGGTCAGGATTTGTTTGTATGGTTTGTTGGTCATTTGTTTGGTTTTGTAGTGGTGTTTCATCATTACCTTTTTTTTTCAAGTACGAGACAAATACGCACATTTGTTTGCTTTAGATATGCATGACGTTAATGAATGCCATTATTTATTACTGTCATTACTTAAAACTGACTGTTGCTTGGGAGTCACATGGTGAGAAGCAGTTATGTTCATTCTTGATTGATGTTTTCATTGGATTTTTATCCACTTGTGTCTTTCTTTATCAGTTAATGGCATCACAGTCACAACCACTTTCACAGTTCTCAGGAAGTTTTTATGGTGGTCAGCAAGGTAAGACAGCTTTTCTGCAAGACAGTTGCTTTTTGGCTTTTTTATCGCCGTACCTATTTTTAAAACAATAAGCAATAAGGTTACATCTTGCTCATCGTTGCCAGTCTTGCATACAATGTATATATTTTCCATATGCTGTGAAAGCATGGAAGCCTTGGCCACAGGATGCCCTGAAATTTGTGAAGCCTAAGACGAGTTGTGTCTTTGAGCTTGCTTTGCATTTCAAAGGATTTGACAGAGCTCTTTAAATGCATTCAGTGAATGAGTGCAGGAGAATTGTTCATTTAACAGCATAGTAAGAGCTTAATGCAATGTAGTTTGACCCATGACGCAACTCCTTCACAGTTCTTTTTTCTGTACTGCTTCTTATCTCATTTCTAAAATATCACAAGGTTGAAATCCAAGGGAAATCCTCTGATAAACTGAAATGGCTAATTCTGTACTGAGCCAAAGCGTTTCATAGATCAAGCATAGCTGCCAACTCCACCAGGACTGCAAAGCAACACCTCCAGACATGATTAAGAAATTTTAGTGAATTTAAAAAAATAAAGGAACAGAGAATGACTTCCAAATTTCTGAAAGTATGATAGGTGTTTAATTCCTATTTGTGGCAAAATCAAAAACAAAAACCAACAAGACTGGTCTTACTCTTGTTTCATTATGGCTTGATGGCTGAATTGCATGTTGACAAGAGATAGCAATGTCTCATATTAGAACTCACATTCCAACTTTCAGGGCTTTGACTGTCACAAGCTGATATGATGAAAATATTTCTTACGTTCCAGTATTAAGAGAAATGGAAACCACAAGGAAAAGTCAGCACAAAAATATGCAGGACCTCTTATGTTACAGTGAACACAATATGAGTTGCTCTGGCTATGCCATTACCTCTAGGTTGGTAATTTTCTGTTTCAAAATTTCTTTTTATGCCTCCGTCACGAAGGGTCGCATTATGTTTTTGGGCTGTCTGTCCGCCCGTCCTTCCATCCATAATCAATTTTGTTGACAGTGTAACTAAAAAACTGTGTAAGGTATCCTAATGAAACTTGGCATGTATAAGTGGGTGAAGTTGTGCCTATCAACTTTTTGGGCACACATGCTCAAGGTCAAATGCACAAAATTTCACTATTTGCCCCATATCAATGCAATGCCTGAAGGTATTTTCTTGAAACGTAGTGTATACGTGAACTAGCAAATAAAGATTCTCCTGAGAGAGTTTTGGGTCCTGAGGTCAAAGGTCAAGTGAAAATAAATGTTTCACTTTTTTTTCCATATCTCACAAATGGTTCAAGGTATCTCCATGGAACTTAGAACTCATATACATACACTGACTGGCAGTGATTATCTAGGGAATGTAGGGGTCATGGGTCAAAGGTCAGGGGGTCAAAGATCAAGGTCCACTCACTTTTTCCATCATATATGCAATGCCTGCAGGATTTTTCTTGAAACTTAGAGTATGCATGTATTACTCAATAGAGATTCTCTTAGAAGATTTTGACCATAAGGTCAATAGGTCAAAGGTCAAGTGAAAGTGCTAAATTTCACTTCTTCCTTAACCCTATTCCCACCGGGGGGGGGGGGGGGGGGGCATTTTGCCCTCCCCCTCCCTCGACGTTTCACATGATTATTCCGCAGAGCGTGATGCTCTCGCCGCGACATTTTATGACTTTTTTCTTTCAAGTATCGCGCAACTTTTGAGACCAAATTTGTCATTCCCAGGCATACCGTTTTGAAGCCACGCCCCTTTGAAAAAAAGTATGTTGACTCAAAAATTGCTCAAAAACATGATTTTGTGTACAAATCCAATGTAAGTTGTGTTTTTGCAATCAATTCATATAAGAATAAGTATATTTACTTTCAATGGCTGATAATGATTTATTTTGGCCTGATTATGCTTTAAAAAGTTTCTGTGACCAATTTTGACGAAAAAAAACCAACAAAAACAAAAAGTAAAAAAACAATAAAATCTGTAAAAGTGGATATTTTCGCGCGACTAATTTTTTGCGCTCCCCTTATAAAAAATCTTAGGTTGCGGCAAGCTTGCAGCAAGCTTGCGGTAAGCTTGCGGCAACCTTAATTAGCTTGTATTAAAGAGTGCAAGCTTGCACATGCTTATTGCCATCTTACTGCAAGCATGATACAAACTTGGCATCCCCTGGTAAGCTTGCTGCAAGCTTGCGGTAAGCTTGCTGCAAGCTTGCGGTAAGCTTGCAGCAACTTACCATTAGCTTGTGGACGATTGCAAGGTCGCAGATATGATTGCAAAAATAATCGCAAGCTTGCAGATTGTGTCGCAAGCTTGCAGATAAGTTTGCAAGACCATATGAAAGCTGTGCAAGCTTATGACAAGCTTGCGGTGAGACAACTAACAGCTCTGCAAGCTGGCCGTAAGCTTACAAGTAATGCAGAAATCTCCGCAAGCTTACCACAAGCTTGCAGGCCATTATCAGAATTTCTGTGAGCTTGTCGCAAGCTTGCAGGTTGTTAAAGAAAACTCCTCAAGCTTACTTAAGCTTGTGAACTGTGATCAAAATCTTTGCATGCTTGCTGCAAGCTTGCGGGTTAGAACTTCGCAAGCATGCAAAATGCAGTCAAAATCTTCGTGAGCTTGTCCCAAGCTAAAGCTTGTGGGTAAATTGTTAGAGCAAATTCTGCAACCTTACCGCAAGCTTACTGCAACTGTATGGCCACAATCAAAATCTTTGCAAGCTTGTCGCAAGCTTGTCGCAAGCTTGTCGCAAGCTTATAGGTTAATTGATAGAGAAAATTGCCTGGTGCCCTCTCAGTTACAAAAAAGAAAGTTACTTTGTTCACTCTGAAATTCAAAATGGCGGTTTGACTGTTTCTGTGTGCAGCTTAGATTTAAGGACAATAATTCTGTTAAAGGTATGAAATTGATTAATACTATTATAACTAACTGCATGCATTAACATGCTGAATAACTTCACCATATTTTCATTCCCCATAAACCTCAATAATCTACCCATTTTAACAAAGTAATCATAGTAACTTCCCCTAAATGTGCAATACAGTCCCACCCATTGTAATTTGTGTGTGTATTAACAGGTATTTTTATTGTTACATATAACTCAATACCGGTACATTCTGCATACCTCTTTTTCTTTTTAATAGTAGAGTAAATGAATGTATAACAGATTTGAGTGTATTATTTATACTTCATCCTGTTTTTTTTATGTTTCACTTTTGTGCAAATTTCAATTAAATTTCCTAATTGTATCCCCCGAACAGAGTTCGGAGGATACTATGGATTTGGCCTCGTTGCACCGCTGCGTCCGCTGCATCCGCGTCCGCCACAGAGATTTTCTTGTGAGAGCGCTCTACTGGCTGCAGTTCTTCGTAGATCATCTTCAAATTTGGCATGAAGGTGTATTATGGTACAACGAAGATGTCTGTTGTTTCTGGTGATGGCGCCCTTGCTTGTTCTGTCTTTATACATGAAAATAAGGTCAATTTAACAGGGTCTGCTTGTGTGTGCAACGTACGCTGGCCTTGTTTCTTGACCGATTTTTTTTTTCAAATTTGCTAGGCCTATGTATTAATGTATCATAGTCAAATCTATACACCTATGTGTATACCTATTGATAATGCTGCCCTCACTGTTCCACCTTTTACAGGGTCAAAGGTCACCCTGATCATGTCAAAATTTGCAAATGTGCTTATATATGCAATAACTTGATTGTTACTCAACGGATTTTATTCAGACTTGCTAAGGAGGTGTATGGGTGGTCATTCTACATGAAGGACACAACAGTTTGTGGTGATGGCGCCCTCAGTGTTCCGACTTGGATGCCATGTCACATTTCTTGTGTGTGCTCTATCAGCCACATTTCTTATTAGATTTTCTTCAAATTTGGCAAAAAGGTGCATCATAGTGAAATCAAGGTGCCTATTGTTTTTGGTGGTGGTGCCCTCGCTTGTTCCGTCTTTATACATGAAAAGGTAAATTCAACAGGGTCTGCTTGTGTGTGTGATGCTGGCCTTGTTTCTCGACCGATTTTTTTCAAATTTGGTATGTAAAGGTATCATAGTCAAATCTATACACCTATACCTACAGTGTATTGATAATGCTGCCCTCACTGTTCTAGCTTTTACAGGTTCAAAGGTCACCCTGACCATGTCAAAATTTGCAAAAATGCTTAAATATTTATGCAATGACTTGATCGTTACTCACTGGATTTTACTCAGACTTGCTATTTTAAAGGAGGTGCGGGTGGTCAATCTACATTGTACATGAAGGACACATAACAGTTTGTGGTGACAGCGCCTTCAGTGTTCCGACTTGGAGGCCATGTCACATATCTTGTATATGCTCTATTCGTAAGCTATTTAGAAGCGACATTTCTTGTCAGATTTTATTCAGGCTTGCTATGGAGGTTTTGTGGGGGGTTATTCTAGGTACCGGTAACAAAAGTTTTCATTGACAGCGTCCTCATTGTTCCAACTTTTAAGGATATGTCATATTTCTTGTATGTGCTGTATGGTACTACATGTAACCTCAATTCTTATGGGATTTAATTATTCAGACTTGCTAAGGATCGGTAAACGAATGATCATTGTACATGTACATGTAGGACACAACAGCTTGTGGTGGTGGTGCCCTCAGTGCTCCAACTTAGATGCCAGTCACATTTCTTGTGCATGCTCTATCAGCCACATTTCTTGTTGAATTTTGTTCAAACTTGCTATTGAGGTTTATGGGGAGTTATTCTAGGTAACAAAAATGTTCATTGCCAGTGCTCTCATTTGTTCAAACTTTTATAGGATGACATGTTATATTCCTTGTATGTGCTATATACCAGCCTCATTTCTCGTCAGATTTTATTGTATCCTGCGACAGTTGCCATATTATACAACATTCTGGCCTAAAGTAATCCAGATGGGGAATGGGAGATTGGTTCAGGGGATACAATGTATGTGAAGAGTTGTTCGCAAAAACCGATAAGTCCATATTTACCAAATGGAGATATTTGCGATTAAAGGTCAAGAAAAATAAAGAGAATAATAAGGAAATTTTTGCTTCTTTTGACCGTAACTTCAAAAATGTACCTTTATATGTAAGGACCAATATATCATTATAAGGGTATAATTTGTACTTTATAACAGAAACCGTACTTCAAAATCTTCAAAAATGGACTTATCGGTTTTTGCGAACAAACTCTTCAAGTGCTCGAACGGGTCTCCTGTGCGAGCGCTCTATAGTAATCAAATTTCTTAATTTCTTAAAAAAACTAAGCTTGCAAAGGCTTGCAACAAGCTTAGCAGCAAGCATTCCGTGAACTGGTGGCATAGCACACAAGGTTGCAAACTCCCTGCAAGCTTGCAGGTCAGCTAGCCCTGCAAGGTTGCCAGAAGTCAATACACAAGGCTGCAAATTTGCAGGTCAGCTACCAGTAGCCCTGCAAGGTTGCGGCAAGCTAATATGCAAGGTTTCAAACTTTGTGCCAGCTTGCAGGTCAGCTAGCCCTGGAAGGTTGCAGCAAGCTAGCATGTTAGGTTGCGGCTGCTCATTTGAATATTTGGAACCCTGCAAGCTTGCTGCAAGCTTGCTGCAAGCTTGCCACAGGCTGGCCCGCAAGCTTGCAGTGAGCTGGCCGGCAAGCTTGCGGCAAGCTAAAAACTTTGTGCAAGCTTGCAGGTATGTGAGCTAGCCCTGCAAGGTTGCAGCAAGCTAGTATGCAAATTTGCAGCAGCTCATTTAAATATTTGGAACCCTGCAAGCTTGCTGCAAGCTTGCTGCAAGCTTGCCACAGGCTGGCCCGCAAGCTTGCAGTGAGCTGGCCGGCAAGCTTGCGGCAAGCTAAAAACTTTGTGCAAGCTTGCAGGTATGTGAGCTAGCCCTGCAAGGTTGCAGCAAGCTAGTATGCAAATTTTCGGCAGCTCATTTAAATATTTGGAACCCTGCAAGCTTGCTGCAAGCTTGCCGCAAGCTTGCCGCAAGCTTGCCAAGATCTGGCCCGCAAGCTTGTGGCAAGCTAATCCGCAAGCTTGCGGCAAGCTTGCGAGGCATGCTTTACAGATTTGTATAAGGGTCAGCCCGGTAAGAAGAATTTCGCGTGTTTTTGATTCCGCGGAAGTAAGACAGTAATTACGAGAACATACGACAAGCAAATATATTTGCATGCTTTTATTTTCACGCTAGTTTATGATCGCGCGAAATGCCTGAAAATTTCATCACCCCGAAAATTTCCACTTTTACAGTAAGTAAGAAACTAGAAAAGCACTCTGAGAGTGCAGACATCCACCAAGCAGCTACTTTCCACCGTGATCTTGCTCTTCCATAGAGATCAGTGATTTCCACCCACTGAAAAATCGGCCTATTTCCCTATATAGAAGCCTTTGTTACGTCATAAACCCTCAGATGCGAGGCACGCCTCGCCCCAGCAGAAACTATAGCACGCACTTTAGTGCGTGCATGAAAACTTCAAAAATGCGCAGCCTGAACTCCCAAGTTCAGTGACCCTACCTGGCAAAATACCGAAAATCCTTCATTAAATCCATAAAAATTTCCTGATCACTACCAAAATTTAATTGTTTGTTACTTGTGTCATTCTCAACCTTTCCTGTAAGTTTCATGCAAATCCGTTAACTACTCTTTGAATTATGCACACGGACAAACTAACAAATGAACAAACACACAAACCAACGGTAACGAAAACATAACCTCCTCCCTTGGCGGAGGTAATAATTATAAAGCCTAATTTTTGCTTCAATATTATTGTTTAGGATATTGAAAAGAATATGTTCACCAAAAATTAGAAGTCTTGGAGCTTTATTTTTTGATTTATAGGCAAAAAAAAAAAATATTTTTGCATAAGTTAGCATAAATTGATTAATATAAAATACATAAATAAAAATCTGAAAAATCTAACTATACAGTCTTATAGATTACATTGGCCTCTACCTTAGTGAAAGCGATCCACGACCGAGATCTGAAGGGGGGGCAAAAATGCCCCCCCCCCCCCTCCGTGGTTTCAAGTCCCTCAAAAAAACCGGTGGGATTAGGGTTCAAATTATTAAAGGGTCAAAAGTCAGGTAAAAATCCTCAAATCCCCAAATACCTGCCCTTTTAGACAATATAGCCATTCTTCCAATTAAACCTAAAGGAAAGTGAACATTCAGCACATTTGTGACAAACCTGTCATTTTAATATTTTGCAAGTTATGTGAAACTGTCATCACACATTGTCAAGACATTGTACTATAGACCTATTAGGAGAACCATGCATTATGGTGGAGGTATACCAGGTCTGTTGTAGAAAATGTGGAAGTAACTTTCAAATTGGCTGAAAAATTGAAATTTCTAATTTGCCGTACAATGAAAACAAATGAAAATGAATTTCTGTTTTCGTAAGATTTCCATTCTTTTTAGCTTCTTCTATTTTTGTGGATGGTTTAAAATCACTGTTCCTTCAACTACTGATAAGTTGTGGTTTTAATGATTACCATCTAGGCATGGGCCTTCAGAGTAGCCTACCACGAGTCCCATTTCCAGCAAGAAGTACAGGCTTGTCTGGCCACTCGAACTTAGGGTTGCCAACGTCATCAGCAGGCATGGTGCTGCCAACAATGGCTCCCCCTAACCCTGCATCTCCAAACAGGTGAGTGAAGCACCACCATGTAGTATGAAGATGAGCACTGAGCAGTGCAATGTTCATCATAACTGTAAAATGATTGCTTAAAGGATAAGTTTGCTTCAGCTAAAAGCTTAAAGTGATCTCTTGCAGTCATTTTCTCTTGTGTTGTCAGCCATGTTGATGGCAATGTTACTGTTGTCTATTGTCTAGTGTTTGTCATATATATGTGTTTTATGAACAAGATACATAATAAAGTTGCTTCACTATGGTGTAAGGCAGAACCCCCAACCCCCCCCCCCCCCCCCCCGAATAAATGCTGTACAGTTTTCAGACATCCCCAGATCTAGATTTAGGCAAGCCACATCTCACTATGATTAGATTTTATGTGACCATGAAATAAGCGGTAGTAGCCATTTAAAATATGGTGGAGATAAGAAGTTTTGGAGGGGTCCAATTGTCATGTGATTTGTAAAAGATCATGGATCACCTTTTGTTTCTGAATGAATCCTTTGTTTTTGTCTCACCCACGTGGCAGAAGGCAGACTTACGCGTCACTTTTCCACAATCAATTATTTGGTGTACTCTAACTTCCCACAGCTTTGAGCTATGACCACCAAACTCACGCCACTGGTACATAACTTAAAGATACCTATCAAATAAGAATATGGGTTAAATCCATCAATGTCAAAGGTTAAATTGTGAATGAAGTTTCCCTGGCAGCATTGTACTCATGGTAATGTGGTGTCCTCTCAATTACTTTCCAAAGCTATGAGCTATGACCACCAAACTCATACCACAGGTACACAACCCAAAGATGTCGGTCAAGTTTGAATATGGGTGAAGTTCGGCAGTTCAGAGATCCACAATAGTCAATGAACTTTACCTGCTAAGAGTTTTATGCATTATATTGTGGGGTACTCTCAATAACTTTGGACAGCTTTGAGTTATGACCACCAGGTTCATACCACAAGTACATAACCTATGTACTAATGCAAGTTCGACAAGTTCAAAGGTCAAAAGGTCAATGTACTTGCCCTGATATGCCCTGTACTCACAGTATACTGGTACTCTCAATAACTTTCCACAGCGTTGAGCTATGACCACCAAACTCACACCACAGGTACAAGTGTACATAATGTACAGATACCTGTCAAGTAAGAGTATGGATGAAATCCATCAAGGACAAAGGTCAAATGTCAATGAAGTTTCCATGACCGCACTGTTCTCACGGTATTGTGGTGTACTCTCCATGACTTTCCACAGCTTTGAGCTATGACCACCAAACTCATACCACAGGTACATGTACACAACCTAAAGATGTGGGTCAAGTTTGAATATGGGTGAAGTTCAAAGACCAATTTGTCAATAAGCTTTCTATACCTGGTAAGCATTGAACACATGTACGCTCAATAACTTACAGCAGCTTTGATCTATGACCACCAGATTCATATCACAAGTACATAACCTACAAATGCCGGTCAAATTTTAGTATGAGTGAAGGCCAACAAGGTCAAAGGTCAAAAAGTCAATGAACTTGCCCTGATAAGCACTGTACTGGCAGTATTGTAGTGTACTGTATACGCTGTTATTTTCGCGTACAGATATTTTTGCGAAAGACGAGGACATAGACATTTTCGCGAGATGTTGTTTTCACGAATCGACGCCGACGCTTACGTTAATGCTCTATTAATTAAGCGCATGGAGACATTTTCGCGTGTTGTTAAATTCGCGATCTAACTGTGATTCGCAAAATTCACGAAAATAACAGCTTATACAGTACTCTAAATAACTGTCCACAGCATTGATCTATGACTACTAGACTCACACCCCAGGGATATAACCTGAAGATGCCAGTCAAGTTCTAATATCATGGTTTAAGTCTGACAGTGCAAAGGTCAAATTGTCAATGATCTTTACTTGATAAGAACTGTATATACATAGTATTGTGTTGTACTCTCAATAACTTTCCACAGCTTTGAGCTATGACAAGCATATTCATACCCAAGGTACAGCACCTAAAGATGCCAGAATTTAATCATCTGTTTTTTGTGTCATTCTCAACCTTCCCTGCAAGTTTCATCTAAATCCGTTCCAAACTTTTTTAGTATAATATATATATATATAATATAATATAACCCCCCCCCCCTTCCCTGGTGGAAGTAATGTGGATTCAGCAAACCCCCTCACTGTTTGATTATGGTATCCCCCGCCATGTATGCCGGAAGATACTTTGGATTCAGCAGCGTTACGCCACCGTGTCACATTCTTGTGTGCACTCTAGTGGCCACATAGCTTTACAGATTTCTGTGAAATTTTGTATGGAGGTTCATATTGGGAATATCCCCACACCTATAACTTTGGGTGATGCTGCCCCCAGTGTTCCATCTTTTATAGGGTAAAATGCCATATTTTTGTGCATAGATTGTGTGCGCTCTAGAGGCTACATTAATGGATTTTGTTCAAATTTTGTATTGGGGTTTATCATAATGTAATTTACAAGCCTATAGATTTTGGATGTGCTGCTCCCCAGTGTTCCGTCTTTTATAGGGTCAAAAATCAGGTTGTGGGTGGATGGTTTGTGTGCTCTCTGTAGGTAACATTTCTTGACGGATTTTGTTCAAATTTGGTATGGAGGTTTCAACGGCGTAAATCCGTACTGAGGAGTGGGGGGATGATCGGCGATAGTCACCATCACCACGATTACAAGCCCATAACCGGACCGGCGCAGCCTTTGGGGGGGGGGAGGGGAGGGAGAGAGAAGCTTGGTCCCCCCCCCCCCCCACACACACACACACACACTTTACAGGGATTGAATGTCCCACTCTTTTGCATGCAAAGTGGGAGGATAGAGGCAGATTTTTTTTTGTTCTTTTTGTTTTGGGGTTTTTTTTTTTTTGCTTCTCAGCCGACTTTTGGTGGAAAATCAGACTTTAAAAGTGTGAAGACTTTTTTGTCGTTGTTTCTCTTGTCTTTTGCTGTTCTTCCTTCTTGACTGACAGGCGATTGTGACACCCCCCCCCCCCCCCCCTTTCAAAAATTCAGCCCTGAATAATGCCCAAATAAATTCAATAAGATGGCAATATGGATATCCATTTCTTTGTATGTAATAACATAGTACATATTTTCCTTTAGGTATTAATTGTATTCTTCAATTTTCATGTAAGTCAATAAAGCAATCATCTCTGGGGCATCGTTCCTTTTTAATGATGGTGGGTGGGAGAGGGACTTGGAGTTGGAATATCTGTGCGAAGGCGAGGGAGCTGAGCGACCTTGCGGGGGAAGGGGGGTATCCCCCCTCCGACATGAGGAAGATTTTGCATTTTCAGACCTGAAATTCAGCGATCGGGTGCACACTTTTGGTGAAATTTGGGATTTTTTTCCTATCAAAAAACAAGTAAGAAAAAATATTCATAGATAATTGAATGACTACATCGTGGTATTTCAGCTCTTGCTCCGCCTGTGCGACATTACTGTGAAGGCCAACTAGGTAGTGGGGCCTATCACTGGCATAGCCAGGATTTGATCTTAGGGAGAGCAGTTAGATGCGAGGGAGCGAAGTGAGTGAGGGGGGAGGGTGTGGGAGGGGGGTGTCTCCCTCCCACGGTGAGAATTTTTTGCATTTTGATGTTGTACATGGTGCAATTTGATGCATGTTTTTAAACTTCAAACAGTCCCACTTGTTTAAGGTAGCAATATATTTTGATGTCGATTATCATTAAACAATTTTAGCTGTAAAATGGTATTATTTAGATAAACTCTTTGTATCAATTCTTACACTGAATATCACAAACGCGACCGAACACGAGCGAGCGGAGTGAGTGAACAATTTTGCGTATAAAATGGTATCATTTACTAAATAAACTTCTTGTATCAATTCTTACAGTGAAGATCATGAACGCGACCGAGCCCAAGCGAGCAGAGCGAGCGAGGGGGGGTGGGAGGGGGTGTCCCCCTCCCACGGTGAGAACTTTTTGCATTTTGATGTTGTACATGGTGCAATTTGATGCATGTTTTGTGCGTTTTGTCGACTTGAAACAGTCCCACTTGTTTAAGGTAGCAATATATTTCGATGTCGATTATCATTAAACAATTTTAGCTGTAAAATGGTATTATTTAGATAAACTCTTTGTATTCATTCTTACACTGAATATCACGAACGCGACCGAACACGAGCGAGCAGAGTGAGTGGCGGGTGGGGGGGATGGGAGGTGAGATCTTTTTGCATTTTGATGTTGTAAATGGTGCAATTTTATGCATGTTTGGGTGTTTTATTGACTTGAAACAGGCCCACTTGATTAAGGTAGCAGAATATTTTATGTAGATTATTATTGAACAATTTTGCCTATAAAACGGTATCATTTACTAAATAAACTTCTTCTGTCAATTCTTACACTGAAGATCATGAACGCGACCGAGCCCGAGCGAGCGGAGCGAGCGTGGGGGGGTGGGAGGAGGGTGTCCCACTCCCACGGTGAGAACTTTTTGCATTTTGATGTTGTACATGGTGCAATTTGATGCATGTTTTGTGCGTTTTGTCGACTTGAAACATTTTCACTTGTTTAAGGTAGCAATATATTTCGATGTCAATTATCATGAAACAATTTTAGCTATAAAATGGTATTATTTAGAGAAACTCTTTGTATTAATTCTAACACTGAATATCATGAACGCGACTGACCCCGAGCGAGCTGAGCGAGCAAGGGAGGGATAAGGGGGAGGGTATTGGAGGGGGTCTCCCCCTCCCATGGTGAGAACTTTTTGCGTTTTGATGTTGTACATGGTGCAATTTGATGCATGTTTTTTGCACGTTTTGTCGACTTGAAAAAGTCACACTTGTTTAAGGTAGCATTATATTGTGATGTCGATTAATATAAAACAATTTGGCTATGAAATGGTATCATTTGAATAACCTTCTTGTATTAATTATACCCCCACCCACACATAGTGTGTAGGGGGGGGGGGGTATATAGGAATCACTCTGAGGTCGGGTGGCCGGCCGGTCGGTCGGTTGGGCGGTCGGGCGGGCGGTCAGTCCGTTGCAAAATCTTGTGGATCGAACTCCTCTCTCATTTTTTGAGCAATTGACCCCAAATTTGGCATGTGTGACCACTGTCAAAGGTAGATGTGCAAGACACCTTTTTCGTTAGTATCGCATAATGCATTGCCATGGCAACGGCATATTTTTATAAAAACTTGTGGATCGAACTCCTCTCTCATTTTTTGATCAATTTACCCCAAATTTAGCATGTGTGACCACTATCAAAGGAAGATGTGCAAGACACCTTTTTCGTTAGTATTGCACAATGAGTTGCCATGGCAACGGCAAATTTTTAAAAAATCTTGCAAAATGTTGTGGATCGAACTCCTCTCTCATTTTTTGAGCAATTGACCCCAAATTTGGCATGCGTGACCGCTATCAAAGGTTGATGTGCAAGACACCTTTTTCGCTAATATCGCATAATGCATTGCCATGGCAACGGCAAATTTTCATAAAAACTTGTGGATCGAACAACTTTCTCATTTTTTGAGCAATTAACTTCAAATTTGGCATGTGTGACTGCTACCACAGGCCGATGTGCAAGACACCTTTTTCATGAGTATTTCATACTGTGTTGCCATGGCAACGGCAGATTTTCATAAAAATCTTACAAAATGTAGTGGATCGAACTACTCTCTCAGTTTTGTAACAATTCAGTTTGAATTTGGGATATGTGATCAATGTAATATATAGTTGTGCCAAAACATCTTTGGTGTGTGCATTCAAAAATCTGTTACCATGGCAACGGCAGTTTTTTTTTTACCAATCATACAAAAATGTGTGGATTAATCTAACTTCTTCAGTTTTTAAGCATTTGGTTCAAAAATTGGCACATGTGACCACTATGGTACGTAGATGTGCGTACTTACTCTTTCGTCATTGTTGATCAATGCGTTGCCATGGTAACAGCATAGTTTGAATGAAAATCATGCAAAAATATTGTGGATTCAGATAACTCCCACAGTCTTAGAGCATTTGGCTTGAAATTTGGCACATGTGACCACTATAGTATATGGATGTGTAAACTTAATCTTTCGTCAATGATAAACAATGCGTTGCCATGGTAACAGGTTTTTTTTTACCAAAAAGGATACAGAAATATTGTGGATTCGGCTAACTCCCTTAGTCTGTGAGCATTTAGCTTGAAATTTGGCACACATAACCACTGTGGTACAAAGATGTGTAAACTTAATCTTTCGTCAGTGGTGATCAGTGTACTGCCATGGTAACGGCATATTTTGAATGAAAATCATAGAAAAATATTGTGGATTCAGTTAACTCCCTCAGTCTGTGAGCATTTGGCTTGAAATTTGGCACATGTGACCACTATAGCGTTGTGTGTAACTTGATCTTTCGTCAGTGGTGAACAATGCGTTGCCATGGTAGCAGCATCTTTTCACTAAAATGCATACAAAAATATTGTGGATTCAGGCAACTACCTCAGTCTTTGAGCATTTAGCTTGAAATTTGGCACATGTGACCACTATAGTACGTAGATGTGCATACATAATCTTTCACCATCGTTGATCTGTGTGTTGCCATGGTAACAGCATATTTTGAATGAAAATCATGCAAGAATATTATAGATTCAGTTAACTCCCTCAGTCTTTGAGCATTTGGCTTGAAATTTGGCACATGTGACCACTAGAGCATATAGATGTGCAAACTTAATCTGTCATTAGTGTTGAACAATGCATTGCCATGGTAACAGCATTTTTGTCACCAAAAAGCATATCAAGATACAAGTATTGTGGATTCAGCTAGATCACTCAGTCTTTGAGCATTTAGCTTGAAATTTATCACACCTGACCACTATGGTACGTAGATGTGCAAACTTAACCATTTGTTATTGTTGATCAATGAGTTTCCATGGTAACAGCATATTTTGAATGAAAATCATGCAAAAATATTGTGGATTCAGGTAACTCCCTCAGTCTTTGAGCATTTGGCTTGAAATTTGGCACATGCAACCACTATAGTACAGAGATATGCAAACTTCATATTTCATCATTGTTGAACAATGTGTTGCCGTGGTAACAGTGCATTTTGAATGCAAAATCATTCAAACATTTCGATTCTCCTAACTCTCTCTGTTTTAGAGCATTTTGGCTTCAAATTTGGCACATGTTACCTCTACATTACCTAGATGTGCAAACAATCTTTTGTCAGTGTTGAAAATGTGTTGCCATGGTAACAGTATATTTTGAATGAAAATGATACACTAATTAGTGATATTGTGAATTCAACTAAGGCCCTTAGCCTTTTATCATTTGGCTTGAAATTTGGCACATGTAATGGCTATCGTGCAAACTTCATTTTTTCTTAATGTGCAACATTGTGTTGCCATGATAACACAGTTTTTGATGAAAACCATACGAATTATCAGTCTATATCTTGCTCACTCAGTTTTTGAGCATTTGACTTGAGATGTGGGACATGTGACTAACAGTGAGCAATACATTTATTCACTTTTGAACGGTGCATTGCCATTGTAACATTTGTTTTCATTAAAAAGTAAAAAAAGAAATTAGTCCTGGTTGAGCTAATTCTCTCAGTTGTGGGTGGGGGTATATTAATCACAATGAGTGATAGTTCTAGTTTTTACACTTGATATCATGAAAGGGACGGAATCCCAAGCAAGTGGAGCGAGGGGGGGAGGGTGTGGGAGGGGGATGTTCCCCTCCCACGGTGAGAACTTTTTGCATTTTGATGTTGCAAATGATGCAATTTGATGCATGTTTTTTACGTGTTTTATCGAATTGAAACAGTCCCACTTGTTTATGGTAGCAGAATATTTTGATGTCGATTATTATTGAACAATTTGCCTTAAATGGCATCATTTAAATAAACTTTTTGTATCAATTCTTACACTGAATATCACGAACATGACCAAACAGGAGCGAGCGGAGGGGCGAGGGAAGGGGGGGAGGGGTGTGGGAGGCGGACCTATTAGGAGAATCATGCATTATGGCGGAGGCATACCAGTCGCCATAGCGACATTTCTAGTTTCAGTTTTAGAACTGAAATTCAACAATCTGGTGCACACATTTTGTGGCATATTTGGAAAACTGTCTATGTTCAAAGTGTAACCACAGTCTACTTGTTTGCATAGGGGCCGGGGGGGGTACCTATCAAAAAACACAAGAAAATTTTCCTCATTTCGGTATCATTCGATGCCCCTGTTCATCCCTGGGTATGCTCATAGATGTACACAGTATCAGAATCATCATCATTTCAGGAATAATTCAGGAAATGGGGGGGGTTTCAATTATGGCGGTATAGTTTTTGTTCTTGTTTGTTTGTTTTCATACATAATTTGCAGATGGTCCCGAGTTGCTCGCGTCATAGCATGTTTACGTGTAACCTATGCTATTTGACGTTGTCAACGTCCGGACCATACCTTATGTCGATATTACTTTCTTCGCGAGCGAGCAAAGCGAGCAAGCGCTTTAGAAAATTATGTATACATTATCCTACAAGATAGAATACTGTTCAGCTCTGTTACCTGTCTGAAGGCGGGCGTACGAATGTCATGCAATGTAAATTGATACAATCACATTTCTGCTTCCTCCATTTTTTTCTAAAATTTCAGGGGGGATGATTGTACAGGCCATTCCCCCCCCCTCCATTTCAGGGGGGTATAAATTCCCCCCCCCATCCCTCCCGGGATTTACGCCCATGGGAGGTTTATCGTGATGTAATCTACAAGCCTATAGATTTTGGATGTGCTGCCCCTAGTGTTCCATCTTTCTTAGGGTCAAAGGTCATGCTGTTTGTGGCTGGTTAAGTGCACTCTACAGGCTACACTTTCTTGAAGAATTTTATTCAAATTTAGTATGAAGATCTACCATGATATAATCTACAAGCCTATAGATTTTGGATCTGCCGCCCAAAGTGTTCCAGCTTTTATAGGGTCAAAGGTCATACTGTTGGTGGATAGTTTGTGTGCACTCTCTAGGCTACAGATTTTGTTCAAATTTGGTATGAAGGTCTACCATGATATAAGCTACAAGTAGAAAGGCTGATGTAAATTCTTCTCATTCATCCAGTCAAAGTACAAGATCAAAGATTAGTTGAATCAAGAAACTGGAAATAAACTTACTGTTGCGATGTTTCGCCTCGGGCGAATGAAGCTCCCGATGATGGAATGGCCCTTACATAGTGCGAGATTGTGCAGAGCGCACTGGACCTTGTCCAGCGCGCGAAAGACGGCTTGGGATTCTTCCTGAAGAAGCCAATTGATAATTGGCGAAACGTCGCAACAGTGAGTTTATTTCCAGTTTCTTGATTCAACTAATCTTTGATCTTGTACTTCGACTGGATGAATGAGAAGAATTTACATCAGTCTATCCGACACGAATTCGGTCAGGAATGTGTGAGATTGTGCAGAAACAGCGAAAAGACGGCTAGGTAAATCGCGAATTTCCGTAATCACCTGCGGTTCAACCTACGTTGTCTACACGACAACATTATACCCACCAGCGTTCAGCTAAAGAGTAATGTTCGAGGTCATAAAGCACTGAACATCTTGAAGAACGCCGAGAGGAAATTACTCAACGAAAGGGTCAGACAAATTGATCACAAGTTAGATCATTGAAAGCACATCAAAATTATTTGGAAAAGAGGATAGGGGAGCAGTTTCCAGCCAAGGTTGTCTGACAAATCAAGGATTACACTACACATGCGCAGTTGGCACAAACACGAGCTCACCAAACGGCGCCATATTGGAAAATTCGCGAAGCTCCGTGATACATGTGAATCACGAGCAGATTTGGATCATAACTGGAGACGTAGCAAGCCTACCGGCGTGTCATCCACTGTCCCATCGAGTTGGGTGAGAAATCTGTCATCTAGGGAATTATCGCATGAGGAAAAATCTCTCTTAGGAAAAGGTCAAAATTTCGCGACATCGCCTACACAACTACCCGTATCGGAACTGATTACCGCTACTGAGTCTGCCAATCCGACTAGGTAACATCAAACCTGATGCTGCAGAGGAGTTACGGCATGACGTGAGTACCCTATTATGTCACTCTGAATTACCGAAACCGAATATCACAGAGAAAGAACGACGTGCTTTGAAAGTATTAGCAGGGGATAAGAACATTGTAATTGTACCAGCAGATAAAGGGAGGTGTGTAGTTGTGCTTGACGAGGACAAGTACACTGACAAATGTCTAGATTTGTTGGCCGATAAGAAGACATATAAGAGCATAGGTTATAATCCTACCAATGGATATAGGAAGACAGTAACGGGTGTCATTAACAAGATCCACAAGGAAGATGGTTTCAGCGATAGACAAAAACAGTTCTTGACTCCACCTACAGAACCGATCGTACCAGGATTTTTATGGCCTGCCAAAGGTACATAAACCTGATCCCATTCCAGTGAGACCCATTGTAAGCTACATAGGCTCTGTGACTTACAGCCTCGCCAAACACGTTGCCAACATTCTAAGTCCCTTAGTAGGAAAGTCCCCTCACCACGTGAAAAACAGCCAAGACTTCATTGAGAAGATTTCACACATCAAACTAGCGGATAACGAAACCTTAGTATCATATGATGTAAGTGCTCTATTTACATCGATTCCCTCATCAGAAGCAGTTAATGTGGTTAGGACATGTCTTAGTCGGGATGACAGCTGGAAGGATCGTACTTCACTTTCCATAGATCAGATTGTTGAAGCGTTACGGGTTTGTTTAACACTATCTGTGTCACGGGCCGATTAAATCGGCCCAAAACCTGCCATGTAAATGCTTCGGCCGATCTCATCGGCCCTATTTTGATTGACAGATTACTTCAAAGGCTATGACACTACCACTCTATAAACTCATTTGTGATTGGCTGATAGTGTAAGGAAACGTTATCCAGTGTGAAAAAAAGCTTCCCCACCTTCAACCAATCAGGAAAGCCTTCTCAAAGTCAAAGAAATTGTGTTGCCCCCTCCCATGTTTATTTGCATTCAGACTGCAATGTATTGTGTACAGTTTTGCTATAGGTTTCTTGTGTGGAGAACTTACACGAATCTGTATATGTGGGACTGTAATAAGATCGCCGTGTGCGATGAAAAGATCGTACACATGGGTCAATTTTCATCCATTTTATCTAAGTCAATATAGTAAAATATGAAGTGAAAACATTCAGGATAGGGATTTCAGCATCTTTGAATTCTGTGAAGGGGTATAGTTTTAGTGATATCGGCCTCATGAATGAACTGTAGAATAAATGAACACTGCACATTCAGTGCAGCAGTTGTAGCTCTTTACTCAGCACTTATAGCGGTGCAATGGGTCTCTAGTTAGCCGGGGCTAGCGGGGCAGGGTGCTAGGAGCAATAAGGGTACAGTAGCCTCCAACCCGAAGCTGCACAGTCTCGGTCTCGAAGCTTAGAAGCTGAGGTATGTTTGACTGTTGGTCATTATTATCTAATAAACTGTTATTTTATGAAACTTATGTTCAGTGTAGGTTTATCATAAAGCTACAGCGATAGTTCAATTCTGTTTCAATGAGGAGAGTGCAAAGGAGTCTAGCATACTCGACAGGAATGGACATTCTGAAGACTGAATATTTTCAGTGACAATTTTTACCCGAAGATTATCTTACCATACATGGCAATATTATAGGACAAGAATAATCTAAACTACAAGTAAAAGCCGTATAATCAATTAATATTTTCATCCTGACTAGATGTTAGCACGCTTTATCTACTTTCATGCCAACATTTCATTCATAAAATCAGAAATTGTGCGAAGTGTGTAAAATGTAGGTTGTACGTGCCACACACTTTTGTTCATAAAATGAAAAGTACTAATGCTACTGACAAAAAAAAATCACATCATCTGAAAGCTGAATAAATTCTCTACAACATTTGTATAGACCTTTTTGGGATATAAGAGCATGTTGTGTGAGAAAATGAGGTGGTAACATGTACAAGCAAGTCTGCAAAGATAATTATGTGACATAAGAGGGCGTCCTTCTTAAAATTTGAGGGTGCCCTCACTCAGATTATTATGTAATATGAAAGTATAGACCATAAGCTTTCAAATGATGTATAACATGACACATTAATGTCAATAATAACAATCAGAACTGGTCAACAACAATCCCATGTCTGCGCACTGCAAAATAGCTGAGCATTCTGGCTTTGTCTATGTGACAGAGATAGGGTTAAGTACAACCTATTTCTCCTTCAACGGCAAGCACTACATACAACAACATGGATGTGCTATGGGTTCACCAGTTTCTCCCATAGTAGCTAACATCTACATGCAAGAGTTTGAGACCACAGCACTGAGTACCTACTCTGGACACAAACCACGTATCTGGCTCCGATATGTGGATGACACTTTTGTCATCCTACATGAAGAAGAGAGTGCGTCCTTCTTTGGTCACATCAACTCCTTGGACATGCACATTTCCTTTACACAAGAAACATGCAAGGATGGACATCTGGCATTCTTAGATGTTGAGGTCCACGTCAATTCAGATAGTACCCTCTCCACTTCAGTGTACAGGAAACCGACACATACAGACCAGTATCTTAACTTCCAGTCACATTACCCCTTGGTTCACAAACTTGCAGTCATCAGGACCCTCTTCCACAGAGCAGACACCATAGTTCACAGTCCACCTGAGGTTGAAAAAGAAAAGACCAACATCAAAAACGCCCTAGCTGGATGTGGATACCCAGACTGGGCATTCTCTAAAACCGACACCCCGAAACAACCAAGCAAGAACACACGGAGAACCCACGGTGCACAGGGACGGAAAGTCACCAGCACTATCCCGTACGTGCATGATCTGTCGGACAAGATCAAAAGGTTGTTTCAGAAACAGGGCATCACTACTGCTTTCAAGCCCCACAACACTTTAAGGCAGAGACTAGTTCACGTCAAGGACCGAGTCGCCAAAGAAAAGCAGAGAAACGTGGTCTATGGCATCCGATGTTCCCAGGAGGATTGCCATGATTTCTACATAGGGGAGACCCAACAATCACTGAAAGCTCACATGAACCAACACAGAAGACCCAGCAACTCAGAAAGCATCCCGGATTCAGCAGTATACACACACATCAATGCCAGCAAACACTCGTTTAACACCAATGAAGTGATTATTCTGGATAGAGAATCCAAGTGGTTTGAGAGGGGCGTCAAGGAAGCCATCTGGGAACGTGTGGAGAGACCTACACTTAACAAGAGAGGAGGTCTCCGCTTCAATTTATCGCACGCGTGGGACCGGGCCGTTCGCAAAATCCCAAGCCGTCTTTCGCGAGCTGGACAAGGTCCAGTGCGCTCTGCACAATCTCGCACTATTTAAGGGCCATTCCATCATCCGGAGCTTCATTTGACCGAAGAAGCCAATTGATAATTGGCGAAACGTCGCAACAGTGAATTTATTTCCAGTTTCTTGATTCAACTAATCTTTGATCTTACAAGTAGAAAGATTTGGGATGTGCCGCCCCCAGTGTTCCCTCTTTTATGGGATCAAAGGTCATGTTGGTGGATGGTTTGTGTGAGCTCTACAGGCTTCATTTCTTGACGGATTTTGTTCTATGAATTTGGTATGAAGGTCTACCATGATATGTTTGTTTGTTCATTTTCATCTGAGAGATGGCTGGATAGCCCATATTCAGCTACATTAAGCTGGTCTTCCATGGGGTCCAGTTGGATGTGAGGTGGGACCACTTCACCAGGTTGAACACCCTGCTCTTTGCGATGAATGAATGAAGCGGGATCTTTTACGTGCATGAGTTGTTACTCTCTTATACACGGGACCTCCATTTTATGTCCTATCCGAGGGACAGAGTGTTTTGCCTCTTGCTAGAGGGGACGGTATGCTTACACACAACATTGCTCAGTCCAGACTCGGGTTCGAACCCGGGCCGCGTGATCGTGAGGCAGACGCGCTATCGACTGAGCCAACTCACCGCCCTATGAGCTGCAAGTAGAAATGGGATTTGGGATGTGTCGCCCCCAGTGTTCTGTCTTTTGTAGGGTCAAAGATCATATTGTTGATGGATGGTTTGTGTGCGCTCTATACAGTTCGACCTCGATTATCCGGCCTCCTTTTATCCGGAAATCTCTATTATCCGGACGTGTTCCCGTTCACGTTCACGTAGTAAAGGACTTTTCTTTTTTCATCCAAAAACTGAGAAATAACAGTGACTTTAAACTCAATTAAAATTTCTACAAAACTCAGACGATTTCCCTACAATATTCGTGACAGAACTAACATAAAATCACACCACATCATCGTAAAAGTAAGGGACTACAATTTTTGCACAGGCTAGCATAGATTACACCATCGTTGCGGGGTACGCTACCTGCCTAGCTGCCAGTGCACTGGGACGGCAGCTTGGACAGCAGCTATATACATTAACATTGTGTCTCCCATATCCGGCCAATTCGGATAATCGAGGTCGAACTGTATTCTACATTTGTGAAGAGATTTTGTTCAAATTTGGTATGGAGGTTTATCATCATGTAATCTACAAGCCTGTAGATTTTGGATTTGCTACCCCCTGTGTTCCGCCTTTTATAGGGTCAAAGGTCATGTTGGTGGATGGTTTGTGTGTGCTCTATAGACCCATTCTTGACGGATTTTGTTTTATGAATTTAGTATGAAGGTCCACCATGATATGAGCTACAAGTAGAAAGATTTTGGATGTGCCACCTCCAGTGTTTCGTCTTTTATAGGGTCAAAGGTCATATTGTTGATGGATGGTTTGTGTGCGCTCTATAGGCTGCACTTGTTAACAGATTTTGTTCAAACTTGGCGTGGAGATTTATCATGATGTACTGTATACGCTATATATTTCGCGGGGGTTTTATTTTCACGAATTTCGCGAGTCGGGAGCTATTCGCGAAATTAACAACACGCGAAAATATTACCTTCCAAAATGAATCCCTTGCCTTGATGATACGAACATTTCAGTACTAGTATACCATGTCACGGCTTACCGAACAGACCATACTGGCTAAGCTTGTTTACGCACGTCCACGTCTACTTACGAATACTGTAGAGAGCCAATCCATTATCACAAGGGGACCACTCGTCAGAAATCTAGCGCGATGGACTTAACCACTTTAAAAATGTTGAATTCTAAGTTACTAGTTCGCAAAGTTTGGTAAGTTTTTTTTCCATGCAGTGTATAACTAGTATCATTCTTATTTGCTAGTAAGTTGAAAATTCACACTTTCTTTGCCACTTCATATTTTCTCTGGTCCCCCAATCGCGAATTTAACCACTCGCGAAAATGTGTGACAGCGGCAATTCGCGAAAATTTATGTACGCGAAAATTATAGCGTATGCAGTAATCTACAAGCCTATAGATTTTGGATGTGCTGCCCCCAGTGGTCCCTCTTTTATAGGGCAAAGGTCATGTTGGTGGATGGTTTGCATGCAATCTATAGGCTACATTTCTGAACAGATTTTGTGCAAATTTGGTATGAAGATGAAGCAAAAGCTGCTGCTAGTGCTAGTGCCGGGGGATACAATCACATTTCATGGCAATGGACATTTCTAGTTTGACTTACGATTTGGCATATTGATATGCGACCATTGTAGTACGCACATGTAGATGAGCAAACTTCATCTTCCGTCATTGTTAAAAAATGTGTATCCATGATACATCATATTTTGAATGAAAATCTGACAGAAATATTGTGGATTTGGCTTACTTCTTCATTTTTTGAGCATTTGGCTCAAATTGGCACATTTACCACTATATTCGCTGTGCAAAATTCATCTTTCATCATTGTTGAACAATGTTGCCATGGCTACGGCATATTTTGAATAAAAATCTTTTATAAAATAGTGTGAATTCAGGTATAACTTCATCAATATTTGTCGAGCCCACTGGAGATGAGGGCAGACTAAGGGATCACCTATGGCGTCTGTTCGTCCGTCGTCCGTCCGTCTTTCGTCCGTCCATCGTCCGTCCATCCTTGTCCATCTGTCATCTGTCCGTCGTCCGTCGTCCGTCCTAAACACTACAAAGACTTGAATGACTCTCTACTGAGGACTTCAATTTCAATCAAACTTGGAGGGAAGAGTGGTTATACAAAGTTTAACATTTTACCAAACATGAAGGTCATCTCAAGGTCGAAGGTCACAGGCAGGGGTCAATGTTAAGTTTTTATGGCATGTTTCGATTATGGCTTATAACTTTTGATCCATATGTCTGTTTGTGACCAAACTTGGATGGTATTGTCCCTTGGGGAGTTCGAGGTCACCACAAGGTCAACGGTCACAGACAGAGATCAATGAACTTCTAAGGGCCAATGTTCAGTTTTTATGGCACATTTCGATTATGGCCCATAACTTTTGATCCCTATGACCGTTTGTGACAAAACTTAGATGGTAGATGTCCCTTGGGAGTTCAAGGTCACCACAAGGTCAAAGCTCACAGACAGGGTCAATTAATTTGTAGTTGCTAGTGTTCAGTTTTAATGGCGCATTTCGATTATCGCTCATAATTTTTGATCCCTATGTCCATTTGTGACCAAACTTGGATGGTGGATGTCCCTTGGTCAGTGTTAAGTTTTTATGGCGTGTTTTGATTATGGCATACAACTTTTGATGTATATGTCTGTTTGTGACCAAAACTTGGATGATAGATGTCCCTTGGGGAGTTGAAGGTCACCACAAGGTCAAAGGTCACAGACAGGGGTCAACAAACTTATGGCCCAATGTTAAGTTTTTACGGCGCGTTTCGATTATGGCTCATAACTTTTCATCCATTTGTCCTTGTGTGACAAAACTTGGATGGTAAATGTCCCTTTGGGAGTTGAAGGTCACCACAAGGTTGTTGACTTTTAAATCTATTTGCAATGTGATATTATGATTGTCAATTTCTTCCAACCTTTGTGTATTTCTGTATAATTCTTTTCCTCAATTCTCATTTTGATTTCTTGTGTAAATTGTATATAATTTTTATGTTACACTTTGCATACTTTGTGACTTTGTGACTTTTTTTGCGTTCGTTTGTAATTGTTATGTTTTTTTGTATCTCTCTTCATTGTATGATTTCTATGTTTTGTTATCATTTCACGGCCTTGCTGAAAAATAGCTTTTAGCTGATAGCAAGCTTCTTACCGTGGTAAAATAAATAAACTCAAACTCAAACAAGGTCAAAGCTCACAGACAGGGTCAATTAATTTTTAGTGCCCAGTATTCAGTTTTTATGGCGCGTTTCGATTATGGCTCTTAACTTTTGATCCCTATGCAGTGAGGTCCACGAGGGGTTTTTAGCATGTCGCTGCGACATGCTAAAATTTTTGCGCGACATCCTTCAAAACGTGCGACATTCTAAGCGCCATGCCAAAAAAACTGCGACATGCTAAAAGTAACTAACTCGCAAATGACTTATAGGGTGCTCCTTGTTGAAAGGAGCAGCAGTTTACAAGCGCCAAAAGTTTATCCACAGTCACCGCACCGATCACGACACAACGCGGCTCAACAACAAGCTACAGTACTCGCACAACACCACATCACACACTTGCTCACTCACGTCTCACCTCCCTGCTCACATACACATGCCATGGGATTGCGCTCTGATTCGGGATCCACACACACAGCAATTTGTGTGAAGTAACACCTAGCCGGTGCAGTGGCACAGACAGCCGCCTGTATGCATGTGAGATGGAGAGAGAGGACGGAAAGAGCTAGAGAGGGTCGGAGGCCGAGGGAGGCTGAGGAAGGCTGACACGTGCTCGCTTGTTGTCACGCTTGTTGTCGGGTTACGCAAAAACAAACGATATGAAATGCACGCCTCCTCCGCCAAAGGTTGTATATATATATTTTTTGTCCCCGCCGAACGAGTTCGAGCAGGGGACTATGAAACGGGCTCCGTACGTGTGTGTGTCTGTGTGTCCGTGTGTCCGTCTGTCCGTGCGTCCGTGTGTGATCAAAATGTTCAAAATGCTACTCCTTCGCCATTTCTAACCCGATTTTGATTCCGTTTGCTTTATGTGATGGCACTAGGTGAGGGCTTCAAAACTTCTACACAGAATTTTGACCTTTGACTTCTTTGACCTTTGACCTTGATTTTTTACCTATATTGTACATTTTGCTACAAAATGCTACTCCTTCGCCATTTGTAACCCGATTTTGATTCCGTTTGCTTTAAGTGATGGCACTAGGTGAGGACTTCAAAACTTCTACACAGAATTTTGACCTTTGACTTCTTTGACCTTTGACCTTGATTTGTGACCTGTATTGTACATTTTGCTACCAAATGCTACTCCTTCGCCATTTCTAACCCGATTTCAATTCCGTTTGCTTTATGTGATGGCACTAGGTGAGGGCTTCAAAACTTCTACACAGACTTTTGACCTTTGACTTCTTTGACCTTTGACCTTGATTTTTTTACCTATATTGTACATTGGCTACAAAATGCTACTCCTTCGCCATTTCTAACCCGATTTCGATTCCGTTTGCTTTATGTGATGGCACTAGGTGAGGGCTTCAAAACTTCTACATAGAATTTTATTTTGCTACTAAATGCTACTTCCGGCGGGGACATATTTTACGCACCGCGTAATTTCTACTTTTCCTTTTTTTTTTTTTCTGCTTTGGCTTGTTTGTTCGTTTGTCTGCCTGTCTGTCTCTCTATTCGCAAAATAAGTCAAAAGTTGGGAACAGATTAGGATGATATTTCAGGAACAGTTGCTTGGTAAGGGCGGACGTCCACTTGGGTGCGGACAAGCCCCGGAAGGGTTGCGGAAGCAAATTTTGTTATTTCGGCATCCTGTCCGCGACAGACGCGGAATAACTTTGTGAATCGGCTTGTCCTGGGACATTCCTAGGACTGTCCGCGGACTGTCCGCGGACTGACTGCGGACATTCATAGGAATCACTCCGGAAGAGCGCGAAATATCTCGGAATATGCTAATCGTAGCCGGGCAGTGCGGAAACATCTAGGATTACACCAGGAATGAACGCGGACAATCAGGATGCCTTCCGGACAACACAAGTTAGGCATGCGGACAAACTGCGGACAATACCAGGAAAATGGAAAGGAATAAAATTTGGTACTGACTTTGACTTTTCCTCATTTGACTGCTAGCCGTCATTGATGCTTCTTGTTGTGCTTCCGCAGTAGCTGCTGATATTATATTGATATGATATGTCAATATTATTTTATAAATGTGACCACCAAAAGTCGAAGAATAGGATTGTCTGCATGTCGGCTGACGACTCATTTTTTTTTTTTAATTGTCTTATCTGGGAGAACAATCTTTTCTCTGCCTACAGTCACATGGATGATATTCGCAAAATTTGTGAACCATATATATATATAATATACACAAAGATGTAAATTTATATACATATATATATATGTATATATATATATATATATATATATATATATAAATGTTGATAAGGTAGTCCACGTGTTGGCAAGATAAAAAGATAAGTAACAAAACTGCAACAAAGTTCATGCTGTATTCACCAACGGTTTATTTTTTCACAAGAAACAAACCGTTGGTGAATACAGCATGAACTTTGTTGCAGTTTTGTTACTTATATAATATATATATATATATATATATATTCTTTATTTCCTTTTTTTAGACATGTGCTTTATCCATCGTGAAGTATATACATGTTTTGTCTGATACTTCTGCAGAGCATGCCAAAACGATCCTAATCATTAAATTTGTTTTTCTTTCTCTCATTTTTACCCTTGTGCATCTCTAACTCTCTCTTATTTTGATCACTTTTGAACATTTTGCAATGATTCAAGTCCGAGAAGTTTTTTTTTCATGCTTAGAGCTTACTAGCCTATTGTCAATAAAGTGTAAAAATGGGGAAATATTTTTAACCCACTTTAATTTACTTTTTTTTTGGGGGGGGGGGGTTCAGCTGGGCTGTCAAGTTGGACAATCGAGTTTATTTGCAACTAAAACAAAAAGAGAAGATAAAATTATTAGGTAATACCAACTACGAAAATCATTTAGGTAAAGAATATTTCTGAGATGATTTGTGATTCTTAGGATTATGTACTTAAACATATACACTCAGCAAAAAAACAAAAACAAAAGAAAGACAGAAATTTAACACTTTTTCGAGTTCATGATTTATTGCTTTTTCTCTCATTTCACTTGAATTTTGGTTTGATAGAAAATTCTTCATTTTCCTCCATTATCTTTAGCTTTTATTGTTATTTTGGGCTTCAAAGATATTACATTTTAATGAGACCACAAGTATATCTTTGCAATTGAATTCATGCTTTTTAGTGTGATGAATTTGTCCTTTGTTCTAATATGTTGTATCTTAGAAAGCATTTACGTATGAATAACAACTTGTTCATGTTTGTATAATATATTAACATTTAGCCAAAAATTCTATGCTTTTTTTTCTGAGTGTACTTCCACCTACTTTTGTGGTTTTCAGCTGGGCTGTCACATAGGACAACCTAGTTTGTTTGCAAATAGAATACGAAAACAACATAAAGGAAAATGTACTATTGTAAATAATAGGAACCAGGAATGTCACACAGATGAAAAATAATTTCTGAAAAGATCAAATCAAAACAAACTTACTAGGAAGTTAGGGGGCTGATTTCACTTCTTTTTGGTTGCTTTTGGCACAGTCTCTACTACCTTCTTCTTTGCCTTCTGGGACCGGAAATTCCTTAGATTTACCTATTCTTCATCACTAGACGAAAGGTGTGCCTGTGATGGGGATATTTGCATGGGGACCTCGCCTCCCTTCTTGCTCATTTTGCGTTTCATTGGCATGACGCTCGCGGAAAGTGTCGACATTTTCTTGTCTGGATCACAAAATTTCCGCATCGGTTCCGGACACTTGCATATAATAGATCCGCATCGGCTCCGCGCTGTCCTAAAACATTCCTGGTGTCTTCCGCTTTCATTCGGGAAGCTTCCCCACACCGCGGGATTCTTTCCGGAGCGTATGCGGAAGGAGCGGAAGGGTTCCGGACAAGCGGGACATCCTCAGGACATCGTCAGGACAAGTCGCCGAAAGTGTCAGGAAGTTCATTTCCGCGTCCAAATTTTGGTCTCGATCAAAATTTGGACGCGGAAATTTTTCTCTCTCCCGAAGGTGCGGAAACGCCCGGACATGTCTAGGACAGTGAGCGGACACGTTCAGGAACGTGCGGACAGGTTGCCGAAGGAGTGCGGAATACCAAATTTGCATTCCGGGTCTTGTCCGCGTCTTGTCCGCGCCCTAGTGGACGCCTGGTCTAAATGGCGCAAGGACCAGATGATTAAATTTTGGTAGTGAGAAGGATTTATGATACCACTTGAATTCACCGTCAGGATATCCAGGATTTTTTCTTAGACTTTGTTTCGTATATTTGAAAGGATTCGTATCAATTCTTTAGGAAGCTTGCCATCGGCAATAGCAATTACGCAAAATTTGATGCGTTCAAAGCATTGCCGCAGAGAGAAAATTTACCTCCATCTTTCGTTAAGAAAAAAATCAAAAACAAAAACGAACGATGGAGTAAGCAAATGCAAATTGTGTAATCTTTTTTTTTTTTTTGGTAGATTCAGCGGGTTATTTTTTATCTAAAAAGCCATGCGTTCCATTTGAACCTTTAGTAAGTTAGATTTACTCGAGCGCCGAAGTTGAATTTATCCCAAGGATCTCGTCGCAATACCGAGTTTCTAATGTGTATTTATTTTCACGTAGCTTTTCGGTGCTGCAAAATTTTGCTAGGGCCTAAGCTTACTACTAAACTTATTTCTGTCGTTTCTCACACCTCGTTTGGTACGATTTCTTCCATTTTATATCACTTTATCCGTTCCCTTTATACTTTGAAGTATTTAAATGTAATTCTCTTAAGTGTCTCGCACTGTTATTTTTGTAACAGTGATTTCTCCGCTTTGCTGCAATACTTTTTCGAATCGAAGCGACGGAGCTCGGAGTTTGATCCCAGCAGCCACTTCGATGTGCTGTTTGTTGTATTTTCTAAATCAAAATGTTTGTGTTGTTGGGAGGTGTTGATACTTAGTATTTGTTATTTATTTTCCTAGCTATTTATCTTGAGGGATTATGCGTGTTTCTTAATGTTGATAGGAAAAGGCTAAAATGATCTTGAGTGATGTCTGATGATGATGATGATAACTATGCTGGTGACTGGTGTAAAAAGACGGCTTCCTGTGAATGCTGAGCGTACGTGACGTTTGTTTATTTCCCTTTCCCTCTTACTCTTCTTTCCCTCTTACTCTTCTTTCCCCTCTCAAGAATGATAAAAAAAAAGAAATTACATACACCTCACAACAAAAAGAACCATGTGCTATAGCAACTCTTCGTAAAGTTAAATCTAAATGTTCAATAATCAGCAAAGAATAAGGGGAAAGCACGAATGACAATAAAAAAAGCGAAGAGATCGTGTATGCAGTCTCTTCGGCTTGAAGAAACTTGACACCCCACCCTCTCCCTTGTGGAAATTCCGCAAAAGCAGGTGCCACACCCAGGTGCGTGCCAGAGGAAAGAATGCGCGCACAGGGAATAAAACAACGTGTAAATATCCTGGAAATATCGATCGAAGAACCAGCTCATTAGTTGAATTAAAGGAATCATTGCAAAGATATCATGATTCTATTTCTATAGCCTTTCTCTTTTGGCGCATAGTAGGAAACATCGAACAGTCGATTATAGTGTACTTGATCGAATATCTAATGTTCCCTGAACAATAAAGAAAGGATTGATTATTCAGTCAATTAAAAATGCAATCACAGAAATACATGAATTAAAGGTCTCGTAATGCCCAGACAAATTCACTACGAGTAGGTCCAATGAGATGCAGTCATCACCTGGTTAGACAGTAAAATACAACGTGTTTATGACAATTAATTCCAGTTCACGCTCAGTCAAAACTGCTTATTACTTTTCAAAGTTTTGGCTATCAACATTCGTTCGTGGGTGTATTTTGTTTGTTTGTTTGTTTGTGTGTTTTTCCCTCATGAAAGGCGTATTGATTTCTTCGTATCGAATGTAAAAATGCATGTTTACCGTAAACAAGCATTCAGCTCAGCTCCGCTATGGCGCATTCGATCCATCGAACTTGCAGTAACCTCTTACAGGCAGGATCGAGCACATGGCGCATTCCTTTAAACTTGATAGTGAAGCCACGTGTTTGCATCGGCGCTTCCACACACAGCGCGGCATTTTGCGATCATCGTTATAGCAGAATTTTTGATTCCAGTCAGGGGAAAAGGAATTGGAATACTTCGGAAAAATACTGATATTTAAAATCCAATGAAATAAAAAAAGCCCGAAAACAACGCATGATTATTGTCCCAAGCCGAACGAGTTCGAGCAGGGGACTATGAAACGTGTACGATGTGTGTGTCCGTGTGGTCCGTCCGTCGTCCGTCCGTGTGTGCGTCCGTGGTGTGCGTCCGTGTTTGATCAAAATCTTCAATTTGCTACTTCTCTGTCATTTATGAGCCAATTTTGATTCTGTTTGCTTTATATGATAGCACTACATGGGAGCTTTTGAAACTTCTACACAGAATTTCAGTCGTGACCTTTGACCTTGACCTTTGACCTATATTGTACATTTTGCTACAAAATGCTACTCCTTCGCCATTTCTAACCCGATTTCGATTCCGTTTGCTTTATGTGATGGCACTAGGTGAGGGCTTCAAAACTTCTACACAGAATTTTTGACCTTTTGACCTTGATTTTTGACCTATATTGTACATTTTTGCTACAAAATGCTACTCCTTCGCCATTTCTACCCAATTTCAATTCGTTTGCTTTATGTGATGGCACTAGGTGAGGGCTTCAAAACTTTCTACACAGAATTTTGACCTTTGACTTCTTTGACCTTTGACCTTGATTTTTGACCCATATTGTACATTGGCTACAAAATGCTACTTCGCCATTTGTAACCCAATTTCGATTCTGTTTGCTTTGTGTGATGGCACTAGGAGAGGGCTTCAAAACTTCACAGAATTTTGACCTTTGACTTCTTTGACCTTTGACCTTGATTTTTGACCTCTATTGTACATTTTGCTACAAAATGCTACTCCTTCGCCATTTCTTACTTGATTTCGATTCTTTTGCTTTATGTGATGGCACTAGGTGAGGGCTTCAAATTCTTCTACACAGAATTTTGACCTTTGACCTTAATTTTTGACCTACATTTTCTCTACATTTTGCTACAAAATGCTACCTTTGCCATTTCTAACCCGATTTCGATTCCGTTTGCTTTATGTGATGGCACTAGGGTGAGCGCTTTCAAAACTTCTACACAGAAATTTTGACCTTTGACTTCTTGACCTTTGACCTTGATTTTTAGCTCACCTGAGCCAAAGGCTCAAGTGAGCTATTGCGATCGCCCTTCGTCCGGCGTCCGTCGTGCGTCGTCCGTCGTCCGTCGTGCGTCGTGCGTAAAACTTTTTACATTTTCATCTTCTTCTTGAAAACCCCAAGACCCGATTTTCATCAAACTTGGCAGGTAGCATCCCTAGGGGGTTAGGAACTCAATTTGTTAAAAATGGGCACCATGCCGCCCCACCCAGGGGGCCCCCCAGGGGGGCCCAAACCCCCCAAAATTAAGGAATCTGTAAAAATCTTCTTCTCTAGAACCAGAAGTGATAGAGCTAAGTTAATACTATGAGTTAGTACATTGATGACTGTAGTTTCAAGTTTTGTTCATGGCAGAATCAGGGGTGCCCCCCCTTGGGACCCAGGGGAGGGGGTGTGGGGAAGGGTTCTAATGGGGCCTAATATTGTACATTTTCATCTTCTTCTTGAGAACCCCATGACCCATTTTCACCAAACTTGGCAGGTAGCATCCTAGGGGGTTAGGAACTCAATTTGTTAAAATGGGCACCATGCCCCACCCAGGGGGGCCTTCAGGGGGCCCAAGCCCCCCAAAATTAAGGATTCTGCAAAATCTTCTTCTCTAGAACCAGAAGTGATAGTGCTTAGTTAATACTATGAGTTAGTACATTGATGACTGTAGTTTCAAGTTTGTTCATGGCAGCATCAGGGGTGCCCCCCTTGGGACCCAGGGAGGGGGTGAGGAGGGGTCCTAATGGGGCCTAAATTGTACATTTTTATTGTCTTCTTGAGAACCCCCATGACCCATTTTCACCAAACTTGGCAGGTAGCATCCCTAGGGGGTTAGGATCTCAATTTGTTAAATTGGGCACCATGCCCCACCAGGGGGCCCCCAGGGGGTCCCAAACCCCCCAAATGAAGGAATCTTTATAAATCTTCTCTAGAATCAGAAGTTATAGAGCTGAGATAATACTATGAGTGAGTACATTAATAAACTGTAGTTTCAAGTTTGTTCATAGGAGCATCCAGGGGGTGCCCTCTTTCGGTTAGGGAGGGGGGTGGGGTGGTTGGAAGGGTCCAAATGGGGGCCTGAATTGTACATTTTCATCTTCTTCCTGAAAACCTCATGATGGATTTTTGTCAAACTTGGCAGGTAGCATCCCTAGGGGGTCAGGATCTCAATTTATCAAAATGGGCACCATGCCCCACCCAGAGGGCCCCAGCGGGCCCCAATCCCCCCAAATTAAGGAATCTTTAAAAAAAATGGGCCTTTATTGTACATTTTCATCTTCTACTTGAGAATGCCTGGTCAAATTTTGGTAGAGCTGTGAATAATTTAGGTTAGTGACTGCGTGAAAGGTGAACTTGCGATACTCAGGTGAGCGCTAGACCCGCGGGTCTCTTGTTTACCTATATTGTACATTTTGCTACAAAATGCTACTTCCGGCGGGGACATATATTACGCACTGCGTAATTTCTACTTTTCCTTGTGTTTAAATAGTAAACAATAATTGGAAACACAGAACAGAGTTTTGCATCCGCTCACACAGAAGCTCTCTTGAGAAGATGAAAGCATTCCCCATCCCCTGCTAGATAGTGGAAGCTTCCATAATCAGCCTAGCAAGTTTTTGGAGGTACATACTTGCACTTGTACACATTCATTGCGAGAAAGCAATCAATCAACGCTGAACATTGCGTAGTTTGGCATCTTTATCGTGCTGGTGACCAGCTCGATGCTTCGGCATGTGTCATAACGTTATGTTAGAGCCTGTAGGCCTCATAAGTCAACGAGTTTAATTCAAAATAGCAAGAAAAAAAGGAAGATTGAAAAAATACGAATTCTGGTGGAAAAATACGAATTTTGGAGCTGCTGAGTACTAATTTGTGCTTCCAAAGGTTGGCAGCTCTGTACTTAGGAAATTTAATTTCTCTTTGACACGATGTACACCTTTCAAGAAAGAAAATTAAGTGAAATATTGATGAAAGGCTTATTGTGGATAGAATTACCCAGATCTTAGTTTTTGTTAAATGTCATTCAAGTTAACTAAACGTCTGTTTACCAGTAGGCTGCAAAAGTGCAGTTCTCACTTTTCTACACTCATCTCATCTACTTTGTGAGTACACAGCTATCTTGGCATTTCAATGTGAAACTGAAAGTAAATAATATCAAAAACAGTCAGTGTGCTGTACTGTAGTACAAGTTCAAGATGTCCTTGTCATTTATCATAGCATCCCCATTGAGGAATATATCTATTTAAAATATATTCAAAAGGTCTTATGAGTAAGGAGTAGGACGATATATTAACATTTCAAGAACAATTTAAAATCTTATGTCATAATCAAACAACTAACATAATTTTTCAAATATTAATGATTTTTATCCTGGCATTGCAGAGTGATCATGGTGATCAAAGTTTTCAAAATAAGGCTAAGATAGCACCAGAGAGCATCTAGAACCCCAGAGCTGGACCCCGGTCGCAAGAGACTTCGCGCTTCACGCTCGTGATGTGCGCTTCGCGCACATATTTTCCCGCGCAAGATCACTTTTCCCCCCTGCAACATGCTAGAATTTCAAGTTGTGGACCACCCTGTATGTCCCAAGACGATTATATGGTTTGTAGGGCTCTAATCCCGAAGTCAAGGTCAAAGGTCACAGACAGGGGTCAACAAACTTTTAGGGCCCAATGTTAAGTTTTTATGGCACGTTTTGATTATGGCTCAAAATTTTTGAATCATATGTCTGTTTGTGACCAAACTTGGATGGTAGATGTCTCTTGAGGAGTTCAAGGTCACCACAAGGTCAAAGCTCACAGACAGGGGTCAATTGAACTTTTAGGGCCCAATGTTCAGTTTTTATGGCACATTTCGATTATGGCCCATAACTTTTGATCCCTATATCCGTTTGTGACCAAACTTGGGTGGAAGATGTCCCTTGGGGATTTCAAGGTCACCACAAGGTCAAATGTCACAAATGGGTCAATGAACTTTTAGTGCCCAATGTTAAGTTTCTACGGCGCGTTATTATGGCTCAAAACTTTTGACCCATAACTCTGTCTGTGACCATACTTGGATGGTAGATGTCCCTTGGGGAATTGGAGGTCACCACAAGGTCAAAGGTCACAGACAGGGGTCAGCGAAGTTTTAGAGCCCAGTGTTAAGTTTGCATGGTGCGTTTCGATTATGGTTCATAACTTTTGATCCATTTGTCCTTTTGTGACAAAACTTGGATGGTAAATGTCCCTTGGGGAGTTGAAGGTCACCACAAGGTCAAAGCTCAGAGATAGGATCAATGAGTATCTGGGAGCTAGAAAAACATAAATTTCTTCTACGTGAATGGGCGAGACACATTTTGGCACTTGCATTGTGTCATGATTGCCTATACCTGCACTAAGCCACTCGCTTATTGCTCACTATTGCTCGCATTCACTGGTTGCCACTCACATTCACTTGTAAGCATTTACGCTTACAATTTTAAAACTAGCTAGCAACTAGCACAGGCCTGTGCGCTCATCTGTGCACAGAGTACGTAGAGAGCATGTTTCATGGCACTTTATTGGGTATGACTACGTTTGTGTTTGGGCAATATGTAGGTTGAGAATGCAAAGGTATGACAGCAGCATAAAGGCAAGTGCCTCAAGATCAAATATGTCTTAGAGATGAAATAAATATGCCCACATAGCTCTTTGTAATAATTTTGTCAAAATGGCAGTGTTTAGAATAGTTGATAATGATTGCAGTTGTAATGATACCAATGACATTACACACAGTGTAATATTACTACACATTAGTTATTAAAATGTAATGTACAAAATGTATCCTTTGTGTATTGCCTTGTTAAATATCTTTCAAATTAATGAATATACTTCTGAACTGTGTTTCCAGCTAAGAAAAAAAAAAATTATCTCTGTCTTGTATTCTCAGGGGACTGTTGAACATGAGCCATAACAGGACATCGCCAAGTATTCTACCTATGCAGCAGAAGCATTCTACAGCCCAGCAGCAATCCAGAGTAATAGGAAGGTAAGCAAACGGCAAAGCAATGGGGCTCCCAAATCCCTGAAATTAAGGAATCTAAAAATCTACCCTAGTACTAGAAGTGATAAAGTTAGGTTAGTGCTGGGGGACCTTCCTCAGGGCCTGGGGGACCAAATTGGGGCCCAGTTGTCACATTTTCATCTTCTTGAAAGTGCACAGAAAAATTTTCAAGAAACTTGGCAGGTATTCACGCAAGTGGGATAGAATATATGATGGGAACCTTGTTCCACTTTGGGTCCCTCAGAGGGCCCAGAATTCCTTAATGAGAGACTCTTTAGAAAGATCTTCTCCAAAACCAAAATGATAGAGCTACTGTAAATGCTATAAGTAAGTATGTTTATGAGTGAAGTTTCAAGTTTGTTCCTGCGGTAACCCCTTAGTGTCTTCCTGAAAACCACACTCTGGCTTTTCACCAAACACCCTGCCCTAAGGTAATAGAAGATTAGAATAGATTGTTCCAATGGGCACAAGTCCACCCTAGGGATTGGGTGGGGCAGGGGGCCCAAAACCCCAAACTTACAGAATTGTTAAAAAAAAAAGAATCTTCCTTTGATCCAAAAATGATATTTTCACTAAAGTGCTAATATATGTTATAGTAAGTACATTGATGAATGTAGTTTTAAGCTTGCTGATGTCAGATGCGGGGGCACTCCTCCTCTGATCCTGAATTATGTTGGAAGATGCATGACCATGGTAAAAAAATTTTTTTTCTTTCAATGGAATGTGACCCATCACATCCATCGATCGAAGCCACCAAGTAATGGCACCATTACCTACAATTCCTTAAAATAAACTATTATAATTTAACAATTCTGTAAAACCAAAAGTAATACAGCAAAATTAATGCTATGAGTTTATTGGTGCATGTAGTTTGTTCACGGCAGATACAGGGACCTAATGGGGGAAGGACGGAGAACAAATTTAGGACAAATTTAAAATTTTTTTCTTCTCAACATTACATTGTCAATCCTTACCATCTCTACATTTATAGTTTCTAGAGACATGGAATTGCTATTTTTACAAATGGGCGCCTTTACCCCCCTTGGGTTACCCCCGGCCGCAAAGACCTTAGATGGACAATTCTTAATAAAAACCAGTGGCTGGATTTTGACCAAACTTACCTGGAAACATCAGTGGGGGAGGGGATCATAGTCTGTATAAATGATGGTGGTGACCCCCGTTTAGCCCCTCGACAGGTGCGATATACCCAATATCAGGAGGATGTTGCCTAGTAGGTCTGCAACAATCCCCAAATCTCAAGATATTGAAATAGTTTGCCTCTGGTGAAGTGCCATGAAGGCAAAGACCAATGCTCAGGTGACTGCTAAACCCATATAAGCATGGGTCTCGTGTTTGATAAAACATTTGCTCATCTGGCAGGATAGGCTTATTTGTGTTCCCGATGGTACCTTGTAACAACTTGCCATTACTTTCTGAGCTTGCCAGATAGTCGTAGCTGTAATATGGTTTATCTGATGCATGTTTTTCCAGTGGCATCACACCCAACTCAACTGGGATGGGCGCATTCAACCGGCAAGCCAGCTTTGGGGGGCAGCAGAGTGCATTACTTGGCAACTTTGGTGGCTATGGTAATGGTGAGAAGCAGTCCTTACGTTCAGTTGTCTTTGATCTTCATGGAGATTCCTATCATCTCGGTGGAAGTAACCATCATTTTATCATGTGTGTGTGTGTGTGTGTATGCATGTATTATCACATATATTGTATGCTAATTTTTTACCAAGTATTCTCTTAAAAGCAAAATACTTGTATGATACAAAAATTGATGCTTGATATGGCTATATCGGCATTGGCATCTGTTATGATTTATCATATTTGCAAAGGATATCAAATTTTAAGGGAAAAAAATGGGATGGGGAATAGGAGTGCTTTCAAAATTAATAACAAATCACAATGAACAAGGATGATGGCATGGCAGCCTCACTACAAGAATGCATGAGTAGGGGCTCATGGAAGCAGAACAAAAGAAGAAAGCATGCATAAATTATACACAGGAACACTTGTTAAGCATGTGGTATTGAAATGGAATGACATTGCTAAATTTCTAAAATATGTGTGGCTCCTATGTCATTATCTTCGTTCAGTGTAGTTTGTTTTGGGTTTTATGAGGATTGATTTTTCTGCTCACGTACCACAATAAATTCCATGAATCCATGCATGGAGCTGTTGATTTATGTACTACAGGATGTGAAATTATGCAAATCATCTGGAATTTCCCTTTAAAGAAGAAATCCACTCCAAAATTTGTTCAATTTCATAAGAAAGAGACAAAACTTCCCTGCTGAACAGTGCAAGAGTGATTAAAATCGGATAAGAAATAAAGAAGTATTGGCATTAGATAGGAAGTAATGACATTCTGAAATTTCAGGATTTTTCAGACAATACTTATTGAACAGTCATTATGAATTGCAATAATCAAGTTTATGATGTAATGCTCTCACAATATCTCATTCATTTCATATACTTAAAATGACAGAAATCTTGTATTACAGCTGTAGAAATATAAGAGTTGGCTTAAAACCACCCAAAATAAAAAAAGAACAAATGTTACCTGTGATATATCTTTGTGTGGGAATATGCTTTTACCAGTATTAGCGAAAAACATAATTTTTTCCCGAATTGATGTATAAGATACGTGAAAAATAGGGAAGGCGTGATATCATCAAAACGCTCATTTGAATATTCATAAGGACTGGTCAAGAAATGTTTTAATAATTATTATGATAATAATAGTGGCTACTAGTGTAGTACCAACGGCATAAATCCGTACTGAGGAGTGGGGGGGATGATCGGCGATAGCCACCATCACCACGATTACAAGCCCATAACCGGACCGGTGCAGCCCTTGGGGGGGGGGGGGGGGAAGAGAAGCTTTCCCCCCCCACACACACACACACATACACTTTACAGGGATCAAAATGTCCCACTCTTTTCCATGCAAAGTGGGAGGGAAGTGGCAGCAAAAATATGAAGACTTTTTGTTCTTGTTTTTATTTGTTTGTTGTTGTTGTTGTTTTTTTTTTTTGCTTGTCAGCCGACTTTCGGCTGAAAATCAGACATTAAAAGTATGAAGACTTTTTTGTTGTTGTTTCTCTTGTCTTTTGATGTTCTTTCTTCTTGACTGACATGCGATTTAGACACCCCCCCCCCCCTTTCAAAAACGTAGCACAGCCCTGAATAATGCCCAAATAAATTCAATAAAATGCTAAGATGGATATCCATTTTTTTTGTATGTAATAACGTAGTAGATATTTTCCTGTAGCTATTAATTGCTCTTCAATTTTCTTGATTTAAGTCAGTAAAGCAATCATCCCTGGGGCATCGTTCCGTTTTAATGATGGGGTAGGGGAGGGACTTGGAGTTTGAATATCTGTGCGAGGGAGCGGAGCGGCCTAGTGGGGGGAGGGTGTGGGAGGGGGGTATCCCCCTCCCACACAAGGAAAATGTAGCATTTTCAGACCTGAAATTCAGCAATCTGGCACACACTTTTGGTGAAATTTGGGATTTTTTTCCTATAAAAAAAAGTGAGAAAAAAAATCATAGATAATTGAATGACTACATCGTGGTATTCAGCTCTTGCTCCGCCTGTGCGACATCACTGTGAAGGCCTACTAAATAGTGGGGCCTATCACCGGCGTAGCCAGGATTTGATCTTAGGGGGAACAGTTAGATGCGAGGGAGCGATGCGAGCTAGGGGGGAGGGTGTGAACTTTTTGCATATTGCTGTTGTAAATGGTGCAATTTGATGCATTTTTTTGCATGTTTTATCGACTTGAAATAGTCCAACATGTTTAAGGTAGCAGTACATTTTATGTAGATGCACTGTAAAAACATCGGTGTTAGATTTAACACCATGGGTGTTACATCTAACACCGATCAAGCTTCAATAAAGGACCACACCCACAGGTGTAGAAAATGTATTGTGACGGTGTTAAAAAGTGTTCACCTGGCGCTTTGTGGTGTTAATTTGACACTGTGGCTGGTGATATTTTTGATACTGCGCTAGAGTTAATTCATTAATGACACCGCATGGTGTTGATTTGATATTGGTGGTGTTAATTTCAATGGTATAGCACCCGTCCAGCTTCAATAGGAGACCACATCAACTGGTGTTACTGTGGTGTAAATGTGTTTACACTTTTTTCAAAAATCAAGTACTTTATCGAAAAATTCTTCGTCGTCTTGTTCAGAATTAACAAGAAATTCAGTCCCTAAGAAACTACTAGTATTAAAAAAAAAAACAATTTTATATTTTGAAATGACATCCGAAGGTGTCAATCTAACACCATGAATGAGCAAAGGAAATTTAAAACCGGACTTTTTGCAGTGTTATTATTGAACAATTTTGCTTATAAAATGGTATCATTTAGAGAAACTTCTTGTATTAATTCTTACACTGAAGATCATGAACGCGATCATCAATTTTGACGTTGTACGGTCCCAAAACGGCCGTTTGTAGCTATATTTTTTCGCTTTGGAAATTAAGGGGGGCGCACCGGGCGCAACTGCTGGCAGTTACTGGCAGCAATATCAGGAGAATGACATAATGATTAAATGCCAGCGAAGCGAGCGAGCTTGAAAATGTTGATATTTACAGTCCAAAAACGGCCGCTTGTAGCTATATTTTTTCGCTTTGAAAATTAGGGGGGGTGTACCGGGCGCAACTGCTGGCAATTACCCGGCAGCAACATCAGGAGAAAGGCATAGCGATCAAATGCGAGCGAGCAAAGGAAGCGAGCTTGAAGATTTTGATATTGTACAGTCCAAAAACGGCCGCTTGTAGCTATATTTTTTCGCTTTGAAAATTAAGGGGGGGCGCACCGGGCCCAACTGCTGGCAATTACCCGGCAGCAACATCAGGAAAATGGTATAGCGATTAAATGCGAGCGAGCGAAGCAAGCGAGTTTGAAAATGTTGATATTGTACAGTCCAAAAACGGCCGCTTGTAGCTATATTTTTTTCGCTTAGGAAATCAAGGGGGGTGGAGGCGCACCGGGCACAACTGCTGGCAATTGCTGACAGCAACATCAGGAGAATGACATAACGATTAAATGCGAGCGAGCGAAGTGAGCAAGCTTGAAAATTTTGATATTTTACAGTCCAAAAAACGGCCGTTTGTAGCTGTACTTTTTTCGCTTAGGAAATTAAGGGGGTGGGGGCGCAACGGGCGCAACTGCTGGCAATTAACTGGCAGCAAGAAATATCTCGTAAACACATTTATGATGTAATCTGGGGAATTTCCAATCCCAGAACTGTATACTATTTTTGTAGGAGGGGGGAAACCCTCCGTTAATTGAAAGTATCTTATATCTCCTCCCACCCGAGGAACATTTGCATTTCTTTAAACTGAAGTAACAGACCTGGTGCACACTTTAAATGAAACATTTTGAAATCTGTCGATCTAAAGTGTATTAAGTAGAAATGACTGAACGGGGAGGGTATGGAAGGGGTTAGGCCTATCCCCTTCTTACGCGAGGGAGATTTTGTATTTTCAGAATTGAAATTCAGCCATCTTTGGGTGAAATATTGAGACAGTTTTCTATCAAAAAAGTAAGAGCATTTCCACATCTCGGGAGTTGCGAGGAGCAAAATGATCTGTTTGTCCCCAATACTTTTATGGGGGAACATCCCCCTCCCCCTCCATCGAAGCCTCTGCATATGAGGGAGCTTTTGTAAGTGAAAGATCCGCTGCACACTCTTTGATAAATATAAAGAAATAAAACGTCAATCTCAAAAGTGTACAAAGTCTATCGAAAGGGACCCAAGTAGTGGATCTTTTGCATATTCATGATTGCAATTCAGCAATCCGTTGCATAATTGTGGCGGTACTTGTCCAATTTTCCATAAAGAAAGTTCGAGATTTGTCCTCATCTCGGGAATTGCTTGGAGGACAAATAATTTGTCTGCCCCCAACATTTCCGTAGGGGGAGGGCAAATGCCCCTTTGCCCCCCCCCCCCCCCAGATAGATTCGACGCCCCTGATCATCCCTGGGTATGCCCACAGATGTATCAGAGTCATCATCGTTTCAGGAATGATGCAGGAAATGGAGGGTGGGGTTCAATTATGGCAGTATAGTTTTTGTTATTGTTTGTTTTTCGTACATAATTTGCAGATGGTCCCGAGTTGCGCGCTTCATAGCATGTTTACATGTAAGCCTATGCTATTTGACGTTGTCAATGTCTGGACCATACCTTATGTCGATATTACTTTCTTCGCGAGTGAGCGAAGCGAGCGAGCGCTTGAGAAAATTATGTATACATTATCCTACAAGATAGAATACTGTTCAGCTCTGTTACCTGTCTGAAGGCGGGCGTACGAACGTCATGCAATATGACAAAAATGATACAATCGCATTTCTGCTTCCTCCATTTTTTTCTCAAATTTCAGGGGGGGGATGATTGTACAGGCCATCCCCCCCTCCTCCATTTCAGGGGGGATATATCCCCCACATCCCCCCCCCCCCCCCCCCGGATTTACGCCCATGTATAGTACACAGGTCCACCTTTCTGTGCTCATGGCCCTTCAAAAAAATGAAAAGATGGAATGTTCAAACATGACAACAGAGAAGAAATGGCAAACAAACAACAAACACATACCAGATAAAGAATACAATTGTTCCAAACATTATAGATTGCTAATTTCAGTAGATAGAGCCGGGGGGGGGGGGGGGGGGGGGGGGGGATATCTCTGCTGTCATCGACGTGATTGCACCGAAAATTAGCACACACATTGCCTGTGATGTAATCTAAAAATCTGAGAAGTTGATTTTTCAAAAATTTATCATTTATGCCAAATTATGCTAACTTATGCATAATGATGCATGAATATCAGACTTTTTGCTATGAATCACTAATAAAGCTCAAAACAGGCACATTTTTTGTATTTTAGTGTCCTCAGCAAATCTAGATGAAAAAAAAAATTGTGCCATCAGAAAAATTTCTTAAGTATATTACTGTTTTTTTCTTATGCATTTCTCTGTGTTTTTTTTTTCAACTTTTTGTTTTTTATTGTTTTTTCACTGCAATTTGTCCATGTCATTGTTCCGAACATGAAAATGTGTCGTTAATTGATTTCAATCAATAACCCCCCCCCCCAAATAATCGTGCTTTTGTGAAATTTGACTGTTAGCACAGTTTGCTTTGAAATTGTATAAGAATTCATGTTTTTGAGCAAGTTTAGGTCTGACATTTAACTTTGGAAATGAAATGAAGAAAGGAAGAGGATGACAGGCAGATGATGGGACTGCACTCAAAAATCACAGACACATTATGTCATTCAGAAGAACAGATTTTGGTGCAGTTTTTCTTGCTCAGGCAATGCAAGTACGTCTTATAACTATGTAACGTAATTGTACTGGCAACATAAACACATCTTACAAAAAATGTCACACTGAGCCGTACTTGCCACACAACAGAGGCACCTGTACGTGCATTGCACAGTCAGTGTGTGAGTTTGGACAAGACATACTAAAATATTTTCTGTGGAGATTACAAGAGGTCTGGGCAGGCCCACACAAAGGACATACATGTACCTACAATAACATAGGGGGTAAATTGGGTGTGCTCCTGCTACAATCACACTTATTCACAAATCGTCGCTGGAGCAATAAGACCTCGTATCTACAAAATGTCAAATGTTCAGAAGAGCAAAAAAACATGGCGGCCAAAGCACTGTGGCGAATGGGATACCCTTTCCTGTGACATGCCGTGGTGGCTTCATTTTTGTCTCGCCCACCGGAGGTGAAGGCGAGACTAAGGGATCCAAATGGCGTCCGTCCGTCGTCCGTCGTCCGTCACAAATGTTAAAGTTTACCTGCAAGACTCTCTTATGATGCATAACTTGGCAACTGTTACAGCAATGGCAGCCACACTTGGGTGATAGAAGCACTAGGGGTATCTTCATGTTATGGTGTTGTCGGAGGTCATATGATGATGTCAAAGGTCATTTTAGGTCATATATTAAAGAGTATGTGCAAGACTCTCTTTTCTATGTTAAAGTTTGCCTGCAAGACTCTCTTTTGACAAATAACTTCACATAAGTTGCTTGGATTACAACCTAACTTGGGTCATAGATGCACTGGGGGTACCTTCATGTTATGGTGCTGTTGGAGGTCACAGGATAAGGTCAAAGGTCATTTGAGGTCATACGTTAAAGTTTACTTGCAAGACTCTCTTATCACATGTAACTCGACATATGTCGCTACAATGGCAATCAAACTTGGGTGATGGATGCACTGGGGGTACCTTCATGTTATGGTGCCATAAGAGGTAACATGATAAGGTCAAAGGTCATTTTAGGTCATACGTTAAAGTTTACTTGCAAGACTCTCTTACCACACTTAACTCAGCACATGTTGCAACAATGGCAATCAAACTTGGGTGATGGTAGATGTCTCTTGGGAAGTTGAAGGTAGCCACAAGGTCAAAGGTTACAGACAGGGGTCAACAAACTTTTAGGGCCCAATGGTAAGTTTTTAGGGCGCGTTTCGATTGTGGCTCATAACTTCTGATCCCTATGTCCGTTTGTGACCAAACTTGGATGGAAGATGTCCCTTGGGGAGGTGAAGGTCATCACAAGATCAAAGGTCACAGAAAGGGGTCAACAAATTTTTAGGGCCCAATGTTAAGTTTTTATGGCACGTTTCGATTATGGCTCATTACTTTTGATCCCTTTGTCCGTTTGTGACCAAACTTGGATGGTAAATGTCCCTTAGGGTGTTGAAGGTCACCACAAGGTCAAAGGTCATAAGCAGGTCAATTAACTTCTGGGAGTTATAAAAAATATTAATTCCTTGTACGCGAATGGGGCGAGACACAACTTGGCGATTGCCTTGTTGGAGTAAGACAGTTTGGATTTGGACAGGACGTCACTTAACCCACTATTTGACCATTGATCCAAAAAACTCATTTTCACCAAAATTGCAGACACAAGGTCTTATCACCCCAGCGGTGGAATGTAGGCTAACAGCCCCACAACTCTTGCAGGCATGCACATGCAAAAACATACATTGGTGGTGACCAAAGCTTTAAATATCCAATGAAGGCAGTTTAGTGATAGTTTAGGACTAAGAATATTCTAGAAAGTGAAGGATATACATGTAACAGCAAATCTCTCCTTATTTACGTCTTGTGTTTAGGTGCACAGAGCTGGTTTCCAGCACAAATCACATGTGGAAGTTGAGCCTAAAGGCCCAAAGGTCTGGGGGGCATTTTATCAAGCTAGCATTTTGTCTGATTTTTTTAGACAAATTTGCTCTCAGCTAATCAGATGCAAGGATTTTAGGATCTTAACCCATTAAGGGTGAGTCCCAAGTATACTCAGGCAGGTGTCTATGCTAAATGCGTGTTGTAGCAAAATCAGCCCATCCTCAAGGGGTTAAAGGGCTCATATAGTTTTGGTTGAGACATCACTTCAGGTTTTTAACATTTTGGGGTGAGATTATGAGAATCCTCGTTAATATGAAATATGAAAGAGCAAGTAATTCCAAGAGGAATTCAACGTTTATTTGATGAAAATTGGTTATGAAATGGCCGAGATACCCAAAACAGATTAATACTAAAATATGGGACCTACACTTTATTATGATCACTTTGTTTTACCTTGTTTTTGGATGTCTCGGCCATTCCAAAACCAATTTTCATCAAATAAACTTTGAATTCCTCTTAGAATGGCATGCTCTGTACCATTTCATAAGTGGTTACTTGGTATCTCGCAAAAAGTTAAAAAGCCAAATCCTCAGCTCCACAAGTACTTTACTGTCCCTTTCAGATATATGTAGTTTGTCGAATATATATATATATATATATCTCTGACAAAACTCTTGATGAAATGCTTCCTGGAATGTCACCAGTTAATTGCTTGTTAAAAGTCTTCCATGAATTACTTTACTGAATTGTTTATACACTTTTAAACCTCTTATAGCAAATGACTCATCGCTCAACCTTGACAGCGCGGACTTCCCAGCTTTAGCCACAAGAGGGCGTCAAACAGGAGAGAATTCATCAGGCAATGTCAGTTTGTTCCAACCTAACCCCATGGCAGGCAGGCCTGCTTATGGTAAGCCATCATGTCCCAGGAATAGAATTTTCACCAACACATACTTTTCCATGGTTCTACTTTTCAGCTATAAACCACTTAACCCGTTGAGGATGAGTCCCTAGTATACTCGGGCAAGCGTCTGTGGGAAATGCATGTTGTAGAAAAATCAAACCGTCCGTTAAAAGGACAGACACACTTCAAACTGAAAACTAGTTGCCCTTTTCAAAATGACAACAAAAGGAAAAACCAGCAGTGACTCGTTGCTCCCTGGCCAGTTGTGCTGTCGACGCTCCCAGAGCCATGATAGACCAGCTGCACACACTCACTGATACACTGTACAGTGCTCCTTTTTCTGAGAGACTTTTGCCTCGTTGAACCAGGTGAAGGCTGATCTTATTCCAAATAAAAATCTAGTCAAAAGTGTTAACAAAATACGAACTTACTAGATATAGTGTCTTTCTGATCAATGTACTCTCATACTGAATTCTACAACTTACGGAGCAAGGAGCATGGAAGTCTACTCCAAAATCATGTCTTTGCATAATACTGCCTCATAAGTTTATATGAGCGCATTAGACAGTGCAGAAGATTAATCTCAATCATGTACATTCAAATATAACATTTGTCAGTATACAATGTATGCATGCAGTGCTTAGGGTCATTGTAATTTCACACTGTTTCGCTTGCTTGAATGGTTTGCTCGTTTTGTATATACAGTCAAACTCGGATACCTCGAATTCGTCGGGACTGAAGAAAATGGTTCGAAGTACGCGAATTTCGAGGTACGCGTACGTCGAATTTTCTTCGACTTATCCGATGTTTATCGATGTTCGACGTTTATCGATGTTCAACATGGTGTCTGTTATAGTGCCTACTGATTGTTTGCATGCTTGTCAATTTGAATTGAATCAACTTTTATATGAATGAATTGAGTGAAAATCGGAAATGAAATCAAAATTTCAGAAATAAAGATTTTGGTGGCCCGATCGCGCCACCAAAAAAAAAAAAAAAAAAAAATTGGATGTTTGCCTTTACTTTTGAAAATGAACAGCGGTAACAATCGGCTACGTAAGATGCTAAAATAAATGTCAGGGGTTTGCGTTTAATTGTGGAAATGAATGACGTTAATATTCGACTCAGTATGATACTAAAATAAATGTCGGATGTTTGCTCATACTTTTGGAAATGAATAACGATAAGACTCAGCTCCGTATGGTGCTAAATCTAATGTTAGATATTTGATTTTGCGTTCGGAAATGAATAAGGATAACATTCGGCTCCGGAAGACGCTGAAATAAATGTCGAATTTTTGCTAAGACGTTCGGAAATGAAAAACAATAACATTCAACTCCATACGATGGTTAAATAAATGTCGGATGTTTCCTTATACTTTCGAAAGTAAATAGCAATAGCATTCGGCTCCGGAAGATGCTAAAATAGATGTCAGATGATCGTTTTTATGTTCGGAAGAAAATAGCAGTAATATTCTGCTCCATCATGTCCATATGATGCTAAAATAACTGTCTGATGTTTGCTTTTAAATTTCGAAATGAATAACAGTAACATTCAGCTGCGTTTAATGGTAAAATTAATGTTTGATGTTTGCTTTGACGTTCGGAAAAGAGTAACAATAATATTCAACTCCTGGCAATGATGAAATAAATGCTGGATGTTTGCTTTTACGTTCGAAAGTAAATTGCAATAACATTTAGCTCCGGAAGATGCTAAAATAAATGTCGAATGTTTACTTTGATGTTCTAAAGTGAATAACAATAATATTCAACTCCGTACGCTGATAAAATAAATGCCGGATGTGTGCTTTTACGTTCGAAAGTAAATGTCAATAGCATTCAGCTCCGGAAGATGCTAAAATACATGTCGAATGATTGCTTTTACGTTTGGCATGTTTGGAAGTGAACAGCAGTAACATTCTGCCCCATACGATGATAAAAAAATATTGGATATTTGCTACGGTACATTTCGAAATAAATATCAGTAACATTCAGCTATACGTTTCATGGTCCATAATGTCTGATGTCTGCCTTGACGTTCAAAAATGAAAAACAGTAACATTCGGCTCCGTGCGATGATAAAATAATTGTCAGATGATTCATTTCACTTTCGGAAGTGGACAGCAGTAACATTCGGCTCCGTTCGATAATGAAATAAATGTCGGATGTTTGAAATGAATAACGGTAATATTCCGCTCCTTACAATGCAAAAATAAATAACGGATTGTTGCTTTAACATTTGGAAATGATTAATGGTATTAATCCGCTCAGTTAGATGCTAAAACAAATGGCGGATGTTTGCTTTCACGTTTGGAAATGGATTAGTATAGTATTCAGCTCCGTAAGATTCTAAAATGAATGTCGGTTGTTTGCTTTTACATTTAAAAATGTATAACGGTAACTTTCGGCTTTTTACAATGCTAAAACAAATGTCGGATGCTAACAAATGTCAGCAAATGCTCCCATTTTCTCTTTTCAAACGTAAGTTTTGACGTCCTCAATATAATGGGCATCAACTTTTTAAATAATCTCTACGCCTATTTGTCAAATCTTTAAAGACAGAGTAAGATAATTGAATTTTCTATTTATTTGTTTTAGACATGGGCATCGGTATCACTTCAATGATGCTTAATATTAATTTGTCTATGTTAGTAGGACCGATTTAGTTTTTCTAATGTTTTTCCTGATTGTTTTTTTTTTTTTTGTTACCAGATTTTACTTTCGACCACCAGAAAATAAAAATCAATGATATTGGTGGCCCGATAAAACTTAGTGCGGAGCCCTGTGTATTCTATTCTTCATTGTGATCGGCCTATACTTCCAGATTTTCATAATCGCATTGCTGGAAAAAAAAAAAGTTTCAGTGCTTGCGTTCTCGGGGAAGTAAACTTCGTGAAAGGCAAAAAAAAAAATAGTTTAAAAAAAGGCACTACGAGGGAGATTGATGTTTTGACAGTGGAGCGTGATTAATGGCAAAGATATAACTGTCAACGTAAGCAGGTGCGCCCCGACGGTTGAGAAATCTACGCGCACGGTATGACTGTCTCAATCAAAAATCAAAACACAGTGGTTAAAGAAAAGCAAATGATGGGGCAGCGCGTAGTGCTATCGTAAAGCACTCCATTGGCACAGGTGCTATGTGCATACCATGTACGTGTGTTGGTAGGTGTTGGGGATTTTCCTTGTCAGCTGTGAATCGGGTATTTCTTCTTGGGCACGCGATTGTTCTGGTCTCAGAATATTTACAATCGAGTGTGAAAACATTTGTGACATGTCTTCGCTGTCCACGCGCGCTTAATCGGAGATGCTGTGTGATGTTTGCAATTTCGATTCGAGCAACATGCTGGGAAAAACAATAAGTTAATTAAGATCGGGACATTAGATTTCCCTTCGAGGTAACCGAACTTCGAGTTATCTTTTTCGAGCTACGCGAATTTTAATACACGGAAACTCCATCGGAACAATCGGGACTTTCATTTTGCCCCCGAGGTAAGTGATATTCGGCTTATCCGACGTCGAGGTATCCGAGTTTGACTGTATTGTTATGTTCGCGCTTCTTGTTTCATATGTGCGGTTCTACTCTAACGAGTGCACGTCGAAAACGTTCAGTAGTATGTATTTGTTTAACCTTTTTCAACATTCCAAGTTCTATGCAACACTGCTGCAACAGTCAAAGAGCTTTGATCTATCTGATCAACCTGGCAGTATGATTGCTTCACTGGGAGTCGGCATATATTTGTGACTCTCATTCAAAAGTCTTGCAATTCAAGTGGATGTGATGCTGCATGCACAAGATAATCACACTGAGCAGTTTTATACTTGACCATGCATATACAATGAGCATATGTGACCTGCTACAACAAAAGGATCCGAAAGTTGGGAGAAGTCGATTTTCTGAAAATGACATAGCATTATTCCCTTACTCTTCCACTTTGATTTCATATATAACAACACGATTCATAAAATAACTTGGTTTGCAGAGATTTTATGAGAGCATGTCGAGTGGTGTAGGAAATCAGCGTTTTGAGGAAACCACCTTCAAAGTTTTCCTTCCTACACAATCATGATCAAGGGGAGATAAGACAGTTTTCACCTCATGACAATTGAAGGTATGCTCCAGCAACCTCCACGATGTTCATTCAAGCTTAGCGTCAACAGTCTATGCATGACCAATCAGTAACCAGGATGCCACACACACCAACCAATAAGATTACTCCCTTGTTGCTGGGGGCGGAGTCTGTCTGCAGCGCTAAATCCAAATCTTTGGGCACATTTCTCTTCTTTTGAAAGTCAGAAAATCATGACCCAGAAAATGCTAATTTCTTGACTTTCCCATGATCATTTAGCTTCGAAATTTCAGCAGATGATAGATGACATTAGACTACAAAATTATACTGAAACAAAAATTCATTGGTTTTGACCAATTTTGATGATCTCACTTCAAACTAATTTTCTCAGCTCAGCCGTCAGCGACTTTTGATCCTCATGTCATGGCAGGTCACATATACATCATAAAGAGCACAAGTATAATTTTGTACATCACAGTCACGGAACTATGATAATTCCTCACATAATTCTTAGCAATGCTCTTTAAATGCAACGCACACAGTGGCTAGTCTTTCCTTCTATTAGTCAAACATCTAAAATATCAAAAAGTGCAGTGACCTCTGCCATTCACACTAAATAATCAGTGAGCATAAATCTGTCAGTCTTGTTATAGAGGGGGGTGCTGTCATCCTCTAGCATTCTAATATTACATTAGTAGATAATACACAAGCATCATTCATAGATCATCAACTCCTTTGGGTAACACATACGTAACTCCAGAATATAGTTATGTATATGCATATTGGTGAAGTCTTAACATGCAACCTCCAAATCAATTGACTGTGGTTCATTATACAAACACTCAAATACAATACACGTCATGAGAAACACAGTGACTTACCTAGTCAAAAGAGCCCACACATATTTTCTAAACAGGTTGCTCCACATGGTAGTCAATTGATGTGCCACAACCAGTTGTATCTGAAAGACAATCACAATACTGCTGCTACTTGTAAGAGTGAACCAATGTTTTCTGGCTAAACTCTGAGCAGATAAAAGTGTGTTTGAATCAGAGTCACAGAAAACTTTCTAGAGCATACAATGTAGGTAGAGTGGATGCAGGTTCCAAAGTGTTGGCAGGAAGCAGATATGCCTGCAGTGGCTTTTACATTTTGGAGATATATACAGTGTGTCTCTAAAAAAAGTAAACCCAACTTCAACAGCAAATTTTCAGAAAACTGTAAAATATTTGCACATTATTTTTGCATGGTTAGATACTGTAAAACATGATATATTCGCGGTATGAAATTTTCGTGAATTGGAGCCGACAGCCCTTTTCGTGGCATGAAATTTTCGCAAATTGCCACTGGTGTTCAATGCATGTAGTGTAGACAAAAACTTTCGCGTGCACTTTAATTTCGCGAATTTTGGCGCTCACGAAATTCGCGAAATTAAAACGCACGCGAAAATTCCTCGTTTTACAGTAGTCCAATAAAGGTGTGATTTCACGGAGCACTGCGAACGATTTGCGAAGACGCGAATGGCAAAATCCAGCATTCGTATTTTAGTAAGCAAAAGATCGCCAATCGAACGTGAGGGTTCGGAGAGCATCGTCAATTGTTCGCGAATGTCGTTTTTACTTCGGCGACAATTTCAAAAAAATTTGAAAATTTTGGCGAACCTTTTCCGCACACTTGGTCGTGATTTGCTCGTGATTTGTTTTCTAAAGTGTCTGTAAAGCCTCGTCATATGCGCAAGACCTTCGCAAGACACGCGCGATGTTCACAAAATGTTCGTGAAACCCCAAACAGACCCCGAAACTTAATTTGGAGAATGTCTCGCGTATGTTTCGCAAAATCTGCGAAGTTTCTCCGATCATTTTACGATGTAACCGCAAACTGTTCGCGTACCTTTTGAGACATTCTTACGAATGTTTAGCGCATGTTTTGTGGGATGTATGACCTACGGTTTCTCCAAATCAAACTCGTAGCATACATCTAAACATCAAACAATTGTTAACAACTACAGTGTACATAGTAAAAAAGAAATCAAACACTAGCAAAGAGAAAGAAATGTTTGATGTAAGAAAATTGCAGAATCTAAAGTATGCCGAAATTACATATGAAACTAGAAATTATGTGTTGGAGAAACTGAAAAAAAAAAAAATCAAATGCTACACTAGTGGAGATAGGTCCTATGAAAAAACTCTAGGCACGCACACAATAGAGAAATGAGAGAAAATAAAGGAGAATTACACGAAAGAACAAAAAAAAAACTTCAACTCAAGACAGCTCCCACCTCTCGGGTACATTTTCTCCCATGATTATTGAAAAAAATGCGTTTTTTTGCATTTCCGTCGCGTGTTCTTCGTGTATGTAACATGATGTATTTTAGCAATGATACACACGACATTCGCACATACGTCGTGAGAACTTCGCACAAATTGCGCAAGAATGCTTTTCAGCTTCATTGTCGGAACACATCCGGCCAGAAAAACTGTTTTGAATATTGGATTTTTCCATTGACATCCTTCGCAAATCGTTCGCATGCTCCGTGAAATCACACCTTAAGTCCTCTATCCAATGATACCACGTAGGTTATGTAACTCTCATGCATGACTGAGCATGATTCAACTTAGTGAATGGGTGTGAAATCATCACTGTGGCAAGTTATTTCTTGCTATTGTCGTGCATTCAGGGCATATTTGAAGTTAAATTTTTGTCACATGTTAGGCTTATGATTACATAACAACTTCAGCAAAGGTTCCTGACACAGGCACACTTCACATGCTTTCCAAACATGGTACAGTTGACAATTGAGCAGAGAGTATTCCTGGTAACTCAATACCAGGAAACAAGAAGTTTCGTGAAAGTTCAAGAGGCTTTTCGGGTGCAGTTCCCAACAGGCAGCCTCCAACAAAAAGAGCCATCCGGTACAATGTGAGAAAGTATGCTGATCACGGAACCCAGTTTGAACAGGAATAAAGGACACTCTGGCCACAGACGAACTGGGAGGTCTGCTGAAAACATCCAAGTGGTGAGAGAGGCCATCCAAGCCAACCCATGCATAAGCACCAGGAGAAATGATACTGGAATTCCACGCGCAACTTTTAACAGAAAAGCAAGACTGGATTTCCATCTCCATCCATATCATGTTCATGTTCAGCACCAACTTCTACCAGCTGATTTTCCCAGACGACTTCAATTTTCACAATGGTTTGTGACCAGTGCAACCGTGATCAACAGTTCCTCCAGTTTTTTACCATCAGGGATGAAGACAACGTTTTCCATGGATGGAATGGTAAACGCCCTCAATGAGCACGAGTATGCTGAACTCCATCATCCTCCGGGATATGCTTTTACTAAGAACATGAGCAGGGAGAAAGTGAGTGTCTGGATTGGTCTTTGTGGCAATGGTTCATTGGTGGGACCTTACTTATTTGAAGGCAACATCAATGGCAGGGCATACCTTGACATGCTGAACAATTTTATTGTGCCTGAGATGGAACAGATCTTCCCCTGACAACGACATGGAGCATTTCGTAGGGCCTGGTGGGCTCAGGATGGGGCCCCAGCCCACAGACTTATTGCCGTTAGAAATCGCTTGACTGAACTCCTTGGCAATCGCATCATTGCTCTTCATTTCCCAGTTGAGTGGCCTGCACGTTCACTAGATCTGACACCATGCAATTTCTTTCTTTGGGGGTATCTTAACCCTAACTAGGCCAGGGGGGGGGGGGCCTCTGAGGCCCCCCCCCCTCGACGTTTCGCGCGATGTATCGCTATCATGAGAAGCTATCGCCGCGACGTTTCATTACTTTTTTCTTTCGAGTCTCCCACATCTTTTGACACCAAATTTGCGACGCTCGGGTGTGCAGTTCTGAAGTTGCGCATAAATATGCATGTGCATGTCAGACCAAAAATTGCTCGAAAACGTGAATTTGTGTACAATTCAATGCAAACTGTGTTTACAGGCAAATTTCATAAAAGCATGATTATTTTTGGGGGTTTATTGATTAAAATCAACTAATAACGCATTTTCTTGTTCGGAACAATGTCACGGACGAATTTCATCATCGAAAAAACAATGAAAAACATTAAGTCGGAAAAACAAAGAAATACATAAGAAATTCAAAAAAACAAAATACTAAGGAAATTTTTTCTGATTGTGCAATTTTTTTCTCTTACATTTGCTAAGGACACTAAAAAGAATATTTACACCAAAATTGTGCCTGTTTTGAGCTTTATTTAGTGATTTATACCAAACTGTCTGATTTCATGCATCATTATGCATAAATTAGCATAATTTAGTGTAAATGATAATTTTTGAAAAATTAACTTCATGGTACTTTAGATTACATCATAGGCAATGCGTGTGCCAATTTTCGTCGCGATCGCGCGGCTCGACGGCCGAGATCCGGAGGGGGGGCCTGGGAGGCCCCCCCCCCCCCCCAGCTCTATCATCTACCTAAATAGCCCGGCCTAGTTAGGGTCAAAGGAAAAGTGTTCCAAACCCCACCGGCCACAATTCAGGAGCTGAGGCAACGGATAACAGACGAAGTGAACCGATTACGACAAGATCAAGGAATGATCAGGCATGCTGTCAGGGACATGAGGAGGCGTTGCGAAGCTTTGCATCGAAAGGAATGGCGGTCATGTCGAGGGTACAAAACCCTAAGGTATGCTCATAGGGAATCAGACCATTTCCTATGTCATTTGATTGATGAACTTCCAATCAAAGTGCAATACTAACTTGCCACAGTGATGATTTCACACCCATTCACTAAGTTGAATCATGCTCAGTCATGCATGAGAGTTACATAACCTACGTGGTATCATTGGACAGAGGACTTATTGGACTATCTAACCATGAAAAAATAATGTGTAAATATTTTATGATTTTCTGAAAATTTACCGTTGAAGTTGGGTTTACTTTTTTAGAGACACACTGTATATTGGAAATATTGGAATCACAAACATTCCCCTAACAAGTCAGAGAGAAAGCTTCAAGAAGTGAACTGACCAGTCAAACTCTCATTGGTTCATGTCTTCATGATATCATTCAACCCAGACTTATAATTTGGTGGATTCCATATACGGTGCGCTACCTATCGGTTGTAGCAGACAGGCCGAAATCCGTGATGCCTTATGGGAAAAAGTCGACATCAAAATTACTCGCATTATATGCACATGCAGCAGCACAGCTCAGCTCAGCCGGCCGCGCCGGGCAGGCGGGCGCTGCCCGGGCTGAGCCGGCCGGATATCGATTGCGAGATTGAGAGATAGATCGATACGGTATGGTATTAGCAGCAAACTGGCTTTTCCGTGTTGCATGTTCGACGCGACGTGTGTACACTCCAAAATGCAGGCTTGGCTTTTGACTTATTATACCCCTCGCGCCAAACGAAGTTTGAAGGGGGTATATAGGAATCAGCGGGACGGTCGGGCGGTCGGTCGGAGCGGTCGGTCGCGGTCGGTCCGTTGCAAATCTTGCGTCGCGAACTACTTCCTCAGTTTTCAACCGATTCCCATAAAACTTGGCACAGATGTGTGCCTTGGGTTGTAGATGTGCAAGACGTATTTGTTTGACAGTACCCAAAAGTACGTTGCCATGGTAACATAGGGCAAAATGCTTCATGGCAAAACTGCTTCATCAGTGTTCTTCCAATTCTCATGGAATTCATATTGAATGTTTGTCTTAGGATATAGGTCAGCATGACACATTTCTTGACAGTGACAAAAAGTATGTTGCCATGGTAACAGCTCACATATTATGAGCCAAAATGATGGAAAATTTTGTGTTGCAAACTACTCAGTTTTGCCCAATTTCCATGAAACTTGGTACAGATGTGTGCCTTTGGTTGTAGATGTGCAAGACGCATTTTTTGACAGTACCCGAAAGTATGTTGCCATGGTAACGGCATATCAATGGCAGAAGATCAAGGAAAGATCTTGCGGATTTAACTACTTCCTCAGTTTTTTTGACCAAAGCTTATGAAATGTGGCACACACCTTGATCTTGGTTGGAATATGTGGAAGACATATTTTTCGGACGTGTCGGAAGCTGCGTTGCCATGGTAACGGCATATAAATGGCAGAAGATCAAGGAAAGATCTTGCGGATTGAACTACTTCCTCTATTCGACTGAAGCTCATGAAATGTGGCACACACATTGGTCTTGGTGGGAAGATGTGCAAGACATATTTTTTGGATGTGTCGGAAGCTGCGTTGCCATGGTAACGGCATATTAATGGCGGAAGATCAAGGAAAGATCTTGTGGATTGAACTACTTCCTCAGTTTTTGACAAAAGCTTATGAAATGTGGCACACACAATAGTCTTGGTGGGAAGATGTGCAAGACATTTTTCGGACGTGTCGGAAGCTGCGTTGCCATGGTAATGGCATTTAAATGACAGAATATCAAGGAAAGATCATTCCTTGGGTAAGACTGTCGTCACGGGGCGGGGGTATTAATCACCTTCAGTGATATTTCTAGTTTCTTTGGCAAAAGACACCAAAGCTGGTTGGAAAAAAAGGCTTTCTTCCTATGTGATGCAACATCAGAAAGTTAATTTCTTTTCTTTATCTACCTCAGGTTAGAACCAACACAGAAAAATAACAAACAGTGACAAAGGATTGAACGTGTTGGTCAGAGCTGAGCATGATTATTAGCTCGCTGTTTACTTATTCACCGTTGTAATTCGGGCATGAGCATTGCGAAGGTGGACATAACACAAACATAGTTTATATAGCAAGAGAAACGTTAGGCGGTATGACAAGATAAAGTATTAATACTATAAGATTAAATGCCTAGAGACTGAGAAGGGAGGAGGTTAGAAAGTGCGTCTGACTTGATGTACGAGTCCCTAGCTTTGTCCGACTTCCAACGGCCGTGCTGAGAAATCAGGAATGAAGGTACGCGATTGTTGCTAGCTGAGGATGCTCCATCTGACCGGAGGCTATGCAAGCCAAACTTAGAAACATCCGGAACAAAGGGCTTCAAAGCCTCTAGGACTACCTCGCGGGTTCTAGTGTAACTAAGGCCATGGGAAGTCGCGATAAGGCCACCCTTGGAAAGAGTAAGCCTGCGGATCACTGGTAGGGGAGAATGAGGAGGATCGCCAACTGCTGCAAAGTATCGCTCGGCTATAACGTCGGGGCAGGTCGGTTTAGATGTGCTGGCAATAGGTACGTCTCTGCCTTGACGAAACTGGTCGGTTTTTGAAGACGATAAGTGTAGAACTAGCCGATCATGATGGGTGGTGCAATCCTTCCTCCTCGGCCTGCTGAGATCATCGAAGCGCAAAAATCCGGCGTAAGAAACGAAACATACGAATAAAATGCGGAGGTCAGCTAAGGATGCATTGAGGTGACCATGAGAAGCGAGAAGATTTGACAGGATCTCTGGAGTGACAGGTTCTTTGCGACAAACGGGGAACGAGTGGATGCGATAATAACCCTGGACTGTTGTTTTTACCATAGGATCGTCTGTAGGAGAAGGAAGGCCCGCAAGATTGTGAGCCCATTTGACTGAAGCGACGAGCAAATCTGCTGCGGTCTTCGCTCCGTTGACTGAAGACAGGTGACAAAGGTACAGGCAGAGATGGTAAGCTTGGACTGGAAAGGATGGAACTTCAGATTTGGAGATGGCCCATTGGACCCATCTGGCCCAACAGGATTTATATTTAGATGTGGTAGAAGAAGCTTTAGCGGACATGAGAGACGGAAGCACGTCAGAAGCCAGGTTGCGTAGGTGGGGATCGGTGACCAACTCTTTCTTGGTAGACCATGTTTCTATAAGTTAGCTCGTGAGAGCAAAGAATGGGAAAAAATCAATAAGGAGAAAAAGACATTCGAAAGACTGACAAAATGCGTGAAAGGTCAGGATAATCAAATAGAGATTTTTGATTAACAGCATTAATTATGCTTAATAAAACAATGTAAATAGAGCATTGCTCTTTCACGAAAGAAGCATCAATATAATAATTTAATCAAAAGAATATCAATGGGGAAGTGAAGAAAAACTGAGAAGTGAGTGAAAGGTAAGGATGCAAGGCGCCCAGTACCAGACTAATGTGCAAGACACTAGTACTCGGAGGCCATGAAAAACCCCCATATTTATTGATGGAGGAAACGTGGTTGCGTCCAAGGATACTGAGCGAGGGCGCACTCCCATGCTCCTTGCTCCTGAAGAACCGACAGAGGGGGGAGGGGCGGGAAGTAGAGCTAATAATGCTCAACCGAGAATGAAGAAGGAATGCGAGCTAGCGCTATAACAGAGCTGCCAACTATTACGGATTTCCCGTAATCGTTACGGGAAATGATCACGATTACGGGAGTACGGAATGTCGCCTCAAAATTACGGTTTTTGGAAATTCCGATAATGCCCTATCGCCTATGCAGCAATTGCAATATACTAGCAGACTACACACTGTACATGTTTCATTCTCCAGCCGGCCCGCGTTGCCTGGTTGCCCACATTTGTGTGTGTCGGTGTCTGTATACTCGACGTGTGTGTTCGTAGCTTCCATTATAGAAAAGTGTGTGCACACGCAATTCGCTGCTTGCGTACTGTGTACACCGAACGGAAATTCGCGCGCGTGAATCCCTGTCGCCTACGGACCCTGGATGTTTCCATCGATCGCCATGGGATCCCCATGTGTGGCCGGCCGGCTGGGGACCGGAGCGTGAGTACATGTAGTAGCTTAGCTACACACTGTAGCCAGCTGCCACTATAGACAGTACCCTATTTCGTTTTGAGTCGGGGTAGAAGCGCTCCGTTGTGCAATGTCTGCTTCTTTTTCTCTACTTCTTCCGTTTTTCCCTTGCCTCCCAAGTACGAAATGATTTTTAGAGTGTTGTGTGTGTTTTTTGTAACGTTATTGCATCATTTTTCTGCAAGGAAGAGGTGAGTTTCTGTTCGTGTACTGATGATGTGCACTGCAGTATGTGCAGGTGAAAAGCGTTCAGACTTTCTTTCCCGAGTATCGTGGAAACTTGATGTATTTCTAGGCCTATAAAAGGAGATCTCATGTAACAGAATACTTATAACAAACTATTTTCAGATCAAAATGAATTAATTTCCCTTGTTTTGTATCGTTTATTGACGATCTCAAGGATCTCGTCGTAATACCGAATTTCCAATGTGTAGATCTATTTGATTTTCGCGTAGCTTTCAGTGCTGCAAACTTTTGCTAGGGCCTAATCTTACTACAAAACTTATCGTTCTATTTCTGTTGTTTCTCACACCTCATTTGGTACGATTTCTTCCATTTTATATCACTTTATCCGTTCTCTTTATGCTTTGAAATATTTAAACGTAATTCTTTCAAGTGTCTCGCACTGTTATTTTCATAACGGCGATTTCTCCGCTTTCGTGCAATACTTTTTCGAATCGAAGCGACGTGTGTTGTCTTTTCTAAATATTTGTGTTGTTGGGAGGTGTTGATACTTTGTATTTGTTATACTTATTTATTTTCCTCCGTGTTTATCTCGAGGGACTATGCGTGTTTCTTAATGTTAATAGGAAAAGGCTAAAATGATATGAGTGATGTCTGATGGTGATGATGAAAACCGTATGCTGGTACAAAAAGATGTCTTACTGTGAATGCTGAGCGTACGTGCCGTTCGTTTTATTTCACTTTCCCTCTTATTCTTCTTTCCCCCTTACTCTTCTTTCCCCTCCAAAGAATGACAAAAAAAGAAATTACATACACCTCACAACAAAAAGATCCACGATCTACCAACCTTCGTAAAGTTAAATCTAAATGTTCAATATCAGCAAAGAATAAGGGGAAAGCACGAATGACAATAAATTAGAGCGAAGAGATTGTGAAATACTGAATACACGCAGTCTCTTCGGCTCGAAGAAACTTGACACCCACCCGGCCTCTCCCCTTGTGGAAATTTCCACAAAAACAGGTGCCACACCCAGGTGCGTGCCAGACGAAAGAATGCGCGCACTGGAATAAACAGCGTGTTAGTATCCTGGAAATATCGATCGAAGAACCAGCTCATTAGTTGAATTAAAGGAATCATTGCAAAGATATCGTGATTCTATATCCTTTCTTTGGCGCATAGTAGGAAACATCAAACAGTCGAATATATTGTACTTAATCGAATATCTTATGTTCCCTGAACAATAAAAAAGGATCGATGAATCAGTCAATTAAAAATGCAATCACGGAAATACTTAGAAGGTCTCGTATGCCCAGACAAATTCACTACGATTAGGTCCAATGAGATGCAGTCATCACCTGGTTAGACAGCAAAATCATGACAATTAATTTCAGTTCACGCTTATTACTTTTCAAAGTTTTGGCTATCAACATTTGTTCGTAGGTGTTTTTTGTTTGTTTGTTTTGTATGTTTTTCCTCGTGAAAGACGTAATGACTTTTTCGTATCGAATTTAAACTCCATGTTTACCGTAAACAAGCCATTCAGCTCAGCTATGGCGCATTCGATCCATCGAACTTGCAGTAACCTCTTAGGCAGGAGCACATGGGTCTTTCCTTTAAACTTGAAAGTGAAACCACGTGTTTGCACATTGGCGCAACCACACACAGCGCGGCATTTTTGCGATCATCTATAGCAGAGTTTCCGATTCCAGTCAGGGTAAAAGAAATTGGAATACTTCGGAAAATACTGATGTTTAAAATCCAGTAAAATGAAAAAGCCTGAAAACAACGCATGATTATGTTTTATAGTAAACAATAGTTGGAAACACCGAAGAGAGTTTTGCATTCGCTCACACAGAAGCTTTCTTGAGAAGATGAAAGCATCCCCCCTCCCCTGCTAGATAGTGGAAGCTTCCATAACCAGCCCAGCAAGTTTCTGGAGGTACATACATGCAGTTGTACACATGCATTGCGCGAGAAAGCAATCAATCAACACTGAACATTGCGTAGTTTGGATTCTTTATCGTGCTGGTGTCCAGCTCGATACTTCGGCATGTGTCGTAATGTTTTGTTTAGAGCCTGCAGGCCTCATATGTCTACGAGTTTAATTCAAAATAGCAAAAAGAGGGAGATGGAGAAATTACGGATTCTGGTGGAAAAATACGGATTTTGGAGCTGCTGAGTCCGGATTTGTGCTTTCAAAGGTTGGCAGCTCTGCTATAAGTACTTTCGAAATTCACAGTTGCGTAACAAACACAAAAGGCACCACCTTGCGTTCGATACCGAAAAGAAATTCCACTTTCTTCCTATGTGATACAACGTCAGAAAGTTAATTTCTTTTCTTTATCAACATCAGGTTAGAACCAACACAGAAAAATAACAAACAGTGACAAAGGATTGAACCTGTTGGTCAGAGCTGAGCATGATTATTAGCCATCGAGAAAGGCAAAAGAAGGCAATTATAATTTAATGAAGGACTGCACATCACAATCATCATTTGCACGCAAGTCGACCTGTAGGCTCAAAAGGAGGAACTATGCACGCAAATCGGCATGTACAATACAAATGTTGAATTTAAACCAGGCGCTCAAATCGGCCTGTGCAATACAAGGGAAGGAAAACTAGGCACGCAAATCGGCCTGAATAGTACAGGTTAGGGAGTAAACCGGAATAATGGGCACGCAAATCGTCCAGAACATCATCAAAGGGGTGAGACATGCACGCAATCGATTAGAAAAATGTAAAAGTGGGGGGGGGGGGGGGTAAGCACGCAAATCGGCTTGAATAGTACCAAGGGTGTAAAATTGGTACGCAAATCGACCTGTGTATACAAAAATTTGACAGAAAGGGCGTATAAATTGGCCGGGGGGGGGGGGGGGGGGGGGGGTTAACAAGACACTCAAATCGGTCTATATAGTGACAAGGGGGGACAGATGGACCTGTCTGAAAATGGAGAGCAGGCAATGTAATCTGTTCATAATATGAACGCAAATCAAAATACGCCACGGTACGTAAAAATATATATGTTCAGTACAGAAATGGATCTAATTCATTACCCAAAAGAACACACTTATATAAATTATTTGAACCTGAAAAAGGTCACGTTTGGGTTAGACACAACGTGGACAGTAACCTAATTCGGCAGAACAAAAACCTGTGTTTGAAGCTCTGGGCAAGCGCTTAAAATCGTAGCGTAGAGCCAAGGTAAAAAATGACGGTTGCTCGCAAAACACATCGTCTTCGTGCAAGGAGGATGGGGTAAACGAAGCGTTAAGTATCCTCCAATCGTGAATGTGGGCATCAAGATGGCTGCCATCGGGGCAAATAAAAGGCCAAAAATGGGCGGTAGGCCAACGAGGAACTATCAGTGTGCCTACAGCGCTACAAGAAGCAAGACGCTTAATTACTTGGATAATGAACGAGACTGGAGGGCAGAGATAATTGTTGTCGAATTCCCAATTCTGACAAAACGCATCAACAGCAGAAACACCCTGACAAAAAAATCTTGCGTTAAAGTTGGGGAGTTTGGCATTGTGGGGGGAGGCAAACCTATCAACTGTATGCGGTCTCCACAAGTCATCTACTTGTGAGAAGGAGTGATTGTCGATAGACCAGTCATCATAGTCACGATATTTACTGATCTTGTCTGCTAAAATGTTTTCTTGCCTGGGTAATCATTCGGGTGAAAGAACAATGTCATGTAACTGACAGTAAGAGAAAATATCAAGCGCAATACGATGAAGGTCGGGTTTAACGCTGCCGTAGTTAATAATTCGAGCCACATTAGAGTTATCAGTGAACCACTTGATCTTGTGGCTAAAGCAATGAACGGAAAACGCTTTAAGTGAGCGGTAAACGGCAGTTAATTCGCGCCAAGTGGAACTCTGGGTACTTTCCGAAGGAGACCACAAATTGTCGACGCGCAAATGTGAATGACCTTGGACGTGAGCACCGAATCCAAGGTCGCTAGCGTCAGAAAATATTTGCATAGTCGGTACAAGACGGTAAGAAAAAGCAAAACCATTCAGCGCAAAAATGTTGGCTGACCAAAACACAAGCTCAAGGAGCACGGGGTCTGAAATAACGATCAAATCAGACCATGAGGACCGAGATTCGATCGCACGATAGGTTGCGCCTGTCATCAATCTCGACACCGGACCGAGAGCGAGATTCATTGAAATGATGTGTCCGGCGAAGGAGGCCAACATTCTGACTGGTACAGGGTTAGCGGCCTTGGAAAATGAAATAAGTTCATCAATACTCTGTACTAGGTTTCGCAGTTTAGAATGTGGAACAATGAAAGTGCAAGACGGTGAATCAATGAGGAATCCTAAATAAAGGACTCTACTAGAAGGGTGCCAGGCACACTTTGATTCCTTCTGGACGAAACCCCTGCGCCAGATAGTTTGCCTCACTACTGCCAAATTTGCTAGTGCGGATACATAAGACGGTGAAATAACGAGACCGTCATCAATGTACATGTAAGCAATTATACCACGTGAGCGCCAGTGATAGACCAATGGCCTGGTCAACTTAGTGAACAAATAACAGGCGCTGTTGAGGCCAAAAGGAAGCACAATGAATACGTAATAACGTATTACGGAATCAGAGTGGGTCCAAGAAAACCCTAGGAATTTCTGATGGGAGGGAAATATGTCGACGTGGTGGTAGCCGGACTTTAAATCAAATGTGAAATAAAACTGCTCAGAACCAAGAACTTGCGCGATGTGAGTAAGGTCTTCATATTTGAATTTGGACTGAACAATGTACTGATTGGGGTGATGTAAATCTAAAACTAGACGTAATTTTTTGCCTTCAGCAACGGTGAGGGGGTTACAACAATAAGGACGTTGTTTTACTTCTACCGCGCATCTGTTTTGTAACAATTCAGAGATGGTGCTTTCAACAAAATCTGGGTGATCCAAACTGGATCTGTTGTTCTTACTGTAAAATGTGGGAGGTACTGTATCGAAAGGAATTTTATAACCATATTCAATTATGTCACAAACATATTTTGAAGCCTTCAGTTCACTTTTCCAGAAGGCAAAACATTTCTTCAATTTACCTTGCACGCCTGAAGGCGGGTCGAGCGAAGGGGTGGGGTGAGCACTAGAAGGGGGCCTTGGAAGGCTGGTGCTGGTTGACGGCGCTTCTGGCGGCTCGAAGGGAGGGGCAGTTTGGGGCGGACATGACCGACGATGCCGCATTGGAAGCAGACACGGGTATCGGGACGGTAGGGGATGTAGCGGCGAAAAGTTTCAGGCATAAGACGAGGAGGTAGAGAAGACCGGGGAGCCCGGAACAGTGGCTGCCTCCTTGACTTTTTCGCTGTTTCGGCCTTCTTGGCAGCTGCGGCCTTCTCCGCCTGAAAATTAAGCGCATATGAAAAATTAGCATAGAATCATTAAGTACATACGCTCTGATATAAAATTACAAATAAGTATCAAACTATTGATGGGAGTTGTGTATAAAGGTCAATGCATTTTATAGGAGATATAATGTAAATTCTGGAACGATAAACATATCACCTTTCTAAGATGTTTTTCATTGTCGGAATTCTCCACGAGGTCGTCGGTGACGTACTCCTTGACCGTGGCCCAGCCCAAAGATGAGCGGTCTGCAAGGCGGATTAGCTTCTGCCTGTGAGCAAGCAGGCGGGATGCCTCAAGTAGGCGCTCCTTAGCGGCTTCTATATCAAGGTCTTTGAGAGAATGAAGGGCGTCGTCGACGCACTGAGAAACCTTCTGAGCGTGGTCGAATTGTTGCCTGTTCCCCTCACTCTTGAAGGAGGGGGACTCGGGCTTGGCGGACTTCCGTGTGGTGGAATCCACCTTACGCTGTAGGACCTGAATGGCCTGCAGTATCTCGTTGGACGTGGCAGGGCCGGGCGTGGTTTCCTCCACGTAATGCCGATTATTTCGGAGTCTTGGCGGGAACAATGTAGAAGCAAGGCAGAACTCGTAGAAAACGCGGAGAGGTGGTGAGAACCGTGTGCGAGCTAATAATGCTCAACCGAGAATGAAGAAGGAATGCGAGCTAGCGCTATAAGTACTTTCGAAATTCACAGTTGCGTAACAAACACAAAAGGCAACACCTTGCGTTTGATACCGAAAAGAAATTCCACATCTCACATGCCAAATTGTTACTTACCTGCTGTTCGAAACAGACTCAACCAGGGCTGCCAAAGCCTCCTTGTGCTTCTTGGCCTTCTGGTCTGGCTTTGCCCGCCTCTCCTGACTGCACGGGAGGTATGCCACGATCATTCAGGTATTTCTTCAGTTCGTCGACTGGCATTCGCCGGAAGACAGCTAGGTCTTGGGGGTCTGCCATTTCGCCTTGGGCCGTGGGTTTGGGGGGGTCTGCCATTTTTTAAAGTCCGCTGTGCTTTGTAACGCGTACCTCTAGTTGCCCCCTTTACTGCGTATACCGACCGATCGCCAGGCGCTAGGCCAGTACAGTTATTGTACAGTAAACAGTGCATGCCATTGCGCATGCAGCTACTGTCTGCTGCGCTGCAGCGTAGCTCTATCTAGCTGCATAGCGCGATGTCGACCCCAAAGTTGAAAATCGGCCTGTCCGCTACAACCGATGGGTGGCGCACCGTATTTGGAATCCACCGAATTGGCTGGAGGTCATTCATTCCTCGTGACTTCCAGGAACAGGAGGGGTATGCTGACCATTCACTTGGTCAGACAAAGCCTTGACATTGACCCAGGGCAGTAGCCAGACTTCCCTCTCACTCCCAAGCTCTCTGTGTACAGGGCCTTGAAGTTACACACCCGTGACCTCAGTCACTACGGCTGCTACCTTACCAAAATAACTGTAATAGCATCTTTTTAACACCCATGCAAATGCTAATGTACGTAAATACCAGATGAATTGTGTATCGTAGTCATAAAAGTGCTCAATTAGAATGTAGAGATGCATCTTTTCATTTGCATTAATAATGGTTTAAATATAAACAGTGCACATACCTATTTCTTGTGTTACAGTGTGCGGATAATTCTTTGGTCTAAACAAAGACATATCAAATAATAATCTTGCAAACAGTTTACCTTAAATCTGTTGATATAGCATAAGAATATCAATAGTACACAATGTACAGGCAAAATAAATCTAGTAAAGTAAGAAATTGCTTTACTTTGAGGCACATGCAGAGCCCCCAAACATTTCCTTGGAAATTAAGGGGGGACAAACAAATGTGAGAGGAAAGGAATGAAAGAGGCTTGGCTCTCAGAATTTGCCAATTCAGAGAAAGGTCATGTGCACATGGGTACAAATGACCTTTCATTTTTCTCAGTTGGTTAGGCACTTCACTCGATTCAAAGTGACATAATGCATCAGTTTGCCCAACAAAGCAATTTATGCATTTTGTATTCAAACAAAGAAGGAACCTGCGTAGATCCAGTGACTAGAATGGTTCGTCAACACTTTGCGAAGCATCCATTTCATTGTGCTGTATTGACTGCATTAACAATTTTTTCTGTTGCTTTGCCAAATACCAGGCTTGCTGTCAGGTGGATGTACTGGCAGGCACCATTAGAAGGATCACATGAGTAAACATTATTTCACAGATGCTTAACTCGGTGAATTTAAAAACCAGCCTGTCTCTCAGTACAAATGACCTTTTTCTGCTCATGCACAAACTGGAACCCTGAACTGGCTATTTGATCTATACACGACACTACATCATTGTCACAGAGAATGTGGGTCTACAGCTACAACCAGTCCACCCCATATAGGCTTTTCCCATGGTGGGACACTGTCCCTAAATCCAAAGGCAGCTTCAACTTAGTCCTAGGGAGAATGACCTCCCTCTTCTGACACATGGTCCTTCCATATCTCTTGATGTGTCTACACACCAATAAAAGGGAGGAGTTCTGAATATGATATCCCCAGACAGCGAGCTTTCTTTCTCCTTGATTTTATTACACCTAGTCTGCAATGGACCAAAAAAGTCATTTGGTTGACTGACTCATATTTTTATGCCCCCACCCACACATAGTGTGTATGGGGGATATAGGAATCACTCTGAGGTCAGGTGGCCGGTTGGTCAGTTGCCAGTTGGTTGCAAATCTTATGGATCGAACTACTCTCTCATTTTTTGAGCAATTGGCCCCAAATTTGGTATGTGTGGCCACTATCAAAGGTAGATGTGCAAGACACCTTTTTGTTAGCATTGCATAATGCGTTGCCGTGGCGATGGCATATTTTCATAAAAACTTGTGGATCGAACTACTTTTGACTTGAATTGTGGCACATTTTGGCGCAGTCATAAATATTGTTCACATTTTTTCACTAAAAAGAATACAAAAATATTGTGGATTCAGTTAACTCCCTCAGTCTGAGCATTTGGCTTGAAATTAGGCACATGTGAGGGCTGTTGTACATAGATGTGCAAACTTAATCTTTTGTTATTCTTGAATATTGCGTAACAGCATGTTTTACACTAAAAAAGCGTACAAAACTATTGTGGATTCAGCTTACTCCCTTAGTCTTTGAGCACTTAGCTTGAATTTTGACACATGTGACCACTATGGTACGTAGATGTGCAAACTTAATCTTTTGACATTGTTGAACGATGTGTTGCCATGGTAACAGCATATTTTGAATGAAAATCATACAAAATAGTGTGGATTCATTTAACTCTCTCAGTCTTAGAGCATTTGGCTTGAAATTTGGCACATGTGACCATTATAGTACGAAGATGTGCAAACTTCATCTTTGGTCATTGTTGAAAAATGTGTTGCCAAGGTAACAGCATGTTTTGAATGAAAATTATGCGATGATATGAATTTAGCTAACTCTCTCAGCTTTGAGCATTTGGCTTGAAATTTGGCACATGTGATGGCTGTGATATATAGTTGTGCAAACTCCATTTTTTGTTAATGTCAAACATTGTGTTGCCATGGTAACAACATTCTTTTATGAAAATCATAGAAATTACCAATTTACTTATCTTACTCCCTCAGATTTTAAGCACTTGACTTGAGATATGGCACATGTGACTATCAGTAAGCAGAATATACATTTATTCAATGTTGAACAATACATTGCCATGGTTTCTTTTTTTTTCGATAAAAAGCATACAAAGTAATTGCTGGCTGAACTAACTTCTTCAGTGATAGGTTGGGGATATTAATCACATTGAGTGATAGTTCTTGTTTAAGTTTGTCTTACCTGGGAGAGTAATCTCTTGTCTACCTACTTTCAAATTTGATGCCTTAAAACAAAACCAAAATTGAGATATGAGCAGTTTTGTAGACCATGTTATATAGACCAGATGCTGCTTTCACTGTGATTTTCATTTGACTCTTCTGTACAGCACGCCTGACTGACCCAAATCTTAAAATCCTCTTTTTTCCATTTTTTATGATGCTGCATCTCCTGCAACTCTCTCTTTTTAACCACCCTTTGAATGGATTGGGATAGTCCAATCTAAACAAGCTGTATAAATGTTCGTCATTTTAAAGCTTAGAGATTACTCTTTCAGACTGTGTAGAAAAGTAAAAGTTCATTTTTGCCTACTTTGGGGGGTTTTGAGCCGGGTGGTCACATATTGTGTGGAACATCTGCCATATGTGTGCACAGATATGCACTTAGCACTATGTGTTGCTGCTTTATATCTCCATTCATGATTATGGTACTATATTTTTCTGTAGTTTGTATGTGGACCTATCTGACTATGCACAATATTCATGTGAATTTTGCTGTAATTTACACATAGAAAGAGGAAGACCCTACAGTGTATGGCATGCCAAAAGGTCACTCAGGGAAAATACATACTCTTACTAGTTTCTACTCTTGAGTCATATCAATTTAGATAACTTGATGGTGATTTGAGAGTCCACTGATACACAAAGTGTCAATTGAAGTTTTCTCGCTCACATTAGCTTTGGCAAGTGTGCAATAATGTTGTAATGTGGGCATTTGTGGCAAGAAGAACTTGGGCTCTGTAGCCATGTTAAATGTTAATTCCCTTTTGCTTTTTGTCTGTCTGTTTGTTGTTCGCTTGTCTCCTTTCTTTCATTTGTAAACAGTTGGCATGGTAAGCAAACAAGCAGAGCCTACACCAGAGTTTCAGATGCAGAGTGAGGACTTCCCAGCCCTTCCAGGAGCAAATAACAAGAATGGTAAGTTCTGACAGAAGTACAAAATTGTTGCTGAAAGTTATCCTTTTACTAGTACCAATGCCACCAACAACATGATATGTGCAATGTGATGTATATATCACTTGTATTGCAAGCATATCTAGGTAATTTAATTACTCACAGGTAAGATTTACTTCAAAGTTGATTAAGCCTACATCATACATTATACAGAGATATTGTAAAATGACGAGGATGATGTTCTATGTGCATGCACTGTGTTGCAATGTCTCAAGTGTTTTTATCCAAAGAAAAAATAATTTGTTTTATGAATACAGGAGTAACCCTACGGATAAAAATAGACAAAAATATGTGATTTATAAAAACACACTTACTAATCTATTGCGTTTACAAAAGAGAACATTTTATGTTAACCAGATAACGAAATACAAAAATGATATGAAGAATACTTGGAAAACAATAAAAGATGTTATGAATACATCTAATGATGTATCTAATATTTCAGAAGTACGATGGGGTAATACCTCAAGCAATGTACCTGTTGGCATGGCCAAAATTTTTAATGATTTTTTTTTTTTTTTGCATCGATTGGGACAAATTTATCACAAAGTATCCCTTCATCTGATAAAGTGTTTTATAATTTTTTAGATATACCTAATTCTAAAACTACATTTTTGGACCCTACGTATTATGACGAAGTTATTGACATTATTTATAATTTGAAACAAGGGAAAAGCCCAGGTTGTGATGGAATCGATAATTACGTGTTGAAAAATATAATTCTTCAAATAATAGATCCTTTAGTATATATCATTAATGTATCACTTATTACTGGGCTTGTACCAAATCAGATGAAGACTGCCAAAGTTATACCTATACATAAGAAAGGGGAGAAGAATGATGTCAATAATTACAGACCAATATCGTTATTAACTTCAATTTCCAAAATTCGGGAAAAAATAGTATATATCCGAACAGTAAAATTTTTTAATATGAGTAATATATTTACGAATTTTCAATTTGGATTCAGAGAAAATCATAACACCACCCACGCTTTACTTACCTTTGTGGAAAAGATTACACATGCACTTGATACATTTTCACATACAATAGGCATCTTCCTGGATTTTTCCAAAGCCTTTGATACGATTAATCACGGTATACTTCTCTCTAAGTTATTAGCTCACCTGAGCCAAAGGCTCAAGTGAGCTATTGCGATCGCCCTTCGTCCGGCGTCCGTCGTGCGTCGTCCGTCGTCCGTCGTCCGTCGTCCGTCGTCCGTCGTGCGTCGTGCGTAAACTTTTTACATTTTCATCTTCTTCTTGAAAACCCCAAGACCGATTTTCATCAAACTTGGCAGGTAGCATCCCTAGGGGGTTAGGAACTCAATTTGTTAAAATGGGCACCATGACCCACCCAGGGGGCCCCCAGGGGGGCCCAAACCCCCCAAAATTAAGGAATCTTTAAAAATCTTCTTCTCTAGAACCAGAAGTGATAGAGCTAAGTTAATACTATGAGTTAGTTCATTGATGACTGTAGTTTCAAGTTTGTTCATGGCAGAATCAGGGATACCCCCCTTGGGACCCAGGGGAGGGGGGTGGGGAGGGGTTCTAATGGGGCCTAAATTGTACATTTTCATCTTCTTCTTGAGAACCCCATGACCCATTTTCACCAAACTTGGCAGGTAGCATCCCTAGGGGGTTAGGAACTGAATTTGTTAAAATGGGCACCATGCCCCACCCAGGGGGCCCCCAGGGGACCCCCAGGGGGCCCAAATCCCCCAAAATTAAGGAATCTTTAAAAATCTTCTTCTCTAGAACCAGAAGTGATGGAGCTAAGTTAATACTATGAGTTAGTACATTGATGACTGCAGTTTCACGTTTGTTCATGGCAGAATCAGGGGTGCCCCCCTTGGGACCCAGGGGAGGGAGGTGAGGAGGGGTCCTAATAGGGCCTAAATTGTACATTTTTATCTTCTTTTTTAGAACCCCATAACCCATTTTCACCAAACTTGGCAGGTAGCATCCCTAAGGGGTTAGGATCTCAATTTGTTAAAATGGGCACCATGTCCCACCCAGGGGGCCCCCAGGGGGGCCCAAACCCCCCAAATGAAGGAATCGTTAAAAATTTTCTCTAGAATCAGAAGTTATACAGCTAAGATAATACTATGAGTGAGTACATTAATGACTATAGTTTCGAGTTTGTTCATAGGAGATCCAGGGGTGCCCCTCTTGGGGGCAGGGGTGGGGGGGGGGGGTTGGTTAGGAAGGTCCAAATGGGGGCCTGAATCGTACATTGTCATCTTCTTCCTGAAAACCTCATGATAGATTTTCGTCAAACTTGGCAGGTAGCATCCTTAGGGGGTCAGGATCTCAATTTATCAAAATGGGCACCATGCCCCACCCAGAGGGCCCCAGGGGGCCCCCAATTCCCCAAATTAAGGAATCTTTAAAAATTTGGGCCCTTATTGTACATTTTCATCTTCTACTTCAGAATGCCTGGTCAAATTTTGGTAGAGCTGTGAATAATTTAGATTAGTGACTGCGTGAAAGGTGAACTTGCGATACTCAGGTGAGCGCTAGACCCGCGGGTCTCTTGTCTCATTATGGTATTCGTGGAAAAGCCTTGCAGTGGTTCACAAGCTATTTATCTGACAGATTTCAATATGTGTGGCGCACCGACAAAATGAGTCATAAGTCGCACGGGGAGTTTTCCCGTAATGAGCCGAAAATGAAGGGGAAGCACTGCTCGGGTCGAAATTTTTTTATGACTGATTTTGATTCCTTGATGTTTTATCTGTTTGTACAGAAAATTTCAGCGTGTAAAAATGAGTACAAGTGTCCCAAATCACAGTTTTTCTGAGACAATTTTTTTCGGTTACATTTTTTTCGAACGCTCGCCTTTGCGTTGCGTTTCGCACCTATTGTTCTTGCCCGATCGGGACTCCGCCTCCGTTGCTAAGGTGTATGCTAATGAGGCATTGCTCTTGACCCCATTGAAGACAAAACAAAGCATGGTGCGCGCGGCGGCGTCGGCGGCCAAGCGGCGAGGGCTTTAGAATTACGCAATAATAGTGAGCTGACCAAGGCTATCGATTGCATGACCAGCGAGTTTCGTTTGATACATGCACTCCATTTCATGAAGTGGTGATTGTTTGACGCACAAATCGCGCTGAAAAAATTAATTCCAACGAATGATCACGCAAAATTTATGATACTTTATCTATGAGCTAATACAATGATCACATATCGAACTTGAAACCTCTTTATGCGTGTGTGTACTTTTACAACGGTTATTAATTGGCCTAATTAATGAATTCATTCAAATAATCATTACTTTCGTTCCCTGGTATGTGACTTGCTGTTTAAAATTCATCTCTGGAGATATAGTAGGGCCTAAGTTGTCAATTATTCTCGTTTTTATAAAGTCGACAATTCGTGTGATAATTCGCCAAATGATGTAACGCGTACTATTATTTCCCTGGTTAATAAAACTTTTTGCCCTATTTCTTATGATGGATTGGGCCGTGATGGCATGGAGAGAAATCGGAAGACAAACATTATTAATGCCCAAATAGCTCGTGTTCCCTTTGGAGGATATTCTGACTCTTGTCATCTGTGTATTTTTTAGAAGTAGGACCTATTTGAGAAAGGGACAGAAAGCTGTGTCGCTACTCAAAAGTGTGCTTCTTCATTTTGTTTTGTTTTTTTAATCAGAACGTTTGTAATGATAGCTGTTTGTCGTGTATTGCGTGTAGCTGACATGTGAGAGGTCAAGTCTGCAAAGAATTTGGCTAACAGCTTTGCGAAGTGGCAGCGTTAATTGCCCATTGAATTGCGTATTCTGAGGAATTTCGAATGAAAGAACTCGGACGACACTGTTCACGCCTTAAACCCCGCATCAACGAAGCCTTAAACAATGAAAGGTAAACTTCCTGCTATCAAGGGGTGGATAATCACGCAACCAGTATTCTTTTTTCGCCATTGATAGCAGAATCAGTGACGGAATGGAGCAACAGCTTTGGAGGATCGGCATTATGTCTGCTAATTTGTAAAAGAATGTTTCAGTCCCCTTTTGTGTTCAGAACCACAGTCAGGGACGCTAACTTACTCTATCTCCTACAAGCTATCGTTACTATCTTAAAACGTGAATTTTATGAAAGGTTACAAGTGATCGCGGAATCAGTTCTTCTGCGTGACTCAGGCAGGCTTTTATAATAGCATACCAAACTTAAATCGTTTACCTGTATAGAAAGGGCGGGGATATATACACACTTATCGCAATCATCCGGATTTGAGAGTGATACACTCTACTACTTTTCTTCATCTTTCCCCCGACAAAGACCATGGTAATTCAAAACAAACAAACAAACAAACAAACAAACAAACAAACAACCAAACAAACAAACAAGCAGTTGCATTATATCAGAACGTACAGAATTTTTGTGTTTCATGTATTTATAGGTCATCTCTTGATGTATAGTAGGCATTTGTTGTCGTTTTTACAGCGTTTCCTAATAAATGCCTATAGCGAAAATCCAACACAACATTTATCAAGGAGGGAAGGGAACTTAAATTTAAATATAACATACATAATAGTTTACAGAAATCAGACATGTAAATAAGGCAATCATATACATCCGCACGGCCGATTGTAGTCTCTTACTTTGATTATCAAACACGATTGCCTGCATTTACGTGGTTTTTTTTGTTCTAATTTCTTGAACTTTGCCTCATTTTCTCTTTTTTTTTTAAACAATTGCTCGAAACATTTAAAAATCGTAACACAGTCTGCTATCCCACAACATAATATTCCATTTGATTCGTCACTTATTGTTGGTCGGGTGACGCCAAATGTTGGAATCTCGAGCGATATGATACACGGCATTTTGTTTGTTGGTTTTCGTCTTATCGCTCAAAAGAATTTTGACTACGATTACAGAGGTATCATCTACAAGACATAACTGATGGTTTACAGAAGTGATCATCAATTCAGTAAGGATTAGTCAAGTCATGAATTCACTTTACCCAACATGTCTAATCGAACTACGACATTGTTTGGGTAACTGCGCCTTTCTTATTCTCATATAGTTCAAACTTATTCTTGACATAATCAAAACAAATAATTCTTTATATAATTTCTCAAAATACTCAAAAGATGGCCTAAGTCAAAACTTTCTGCAAAGATTGCATACGGCAACCTTTACTAGCCTAAACAAGTTTTCTAGAGCTATCAGTTCCCCCTATGACGATGACTTCGATTGCGTTTTGAACTTGTATCGAACTACTTTCAAAACAGCTATTACCTTTATAGTTCGATTAATGAACCAGTCTTTTGAATTCATAACCAATATTCGTAATCGTAACCATACAGTAACATAATACTGCATGTCAATCAAAGTAGGAAAATGTAAATGCTATATTAGTAGCGCAAAATAAATGAGTAACTATTATCTTCATACATTCTAATTCCTAAGTGATGTCGCTACGAAAATGACACATGGTTTGACGGTTTGACGACTGCTTCAAGCAAATAATAAAAAAAAAGGAATGGGATATACTTCTAATGATAGTACCACGCCATACAATGCATTTCACTGTATTTGATAACGTTTAGTTACGTTTCTGTGCGCTTTTCATATACGGAAAATAAAAGGCAGATTGATGCTATTAACATGCTAACACACAACGCATTCAAAATGTTTTTTTTTCTTAAATACACCGTGTACAATATAATGTTTTAGTATACGGTTTGAAACTTTTAATTTGCGAGTCCTTTATAAAGTTATAAGCAGGGTTATTACATTATCAAGCAAAAATTAAAGTATTTAGGGATTTGGATTTGCGCAGAAGACTATACAGTGCTATATATGGCGATCGTTCGCAACAGAGACAATCCTCTTCAATAGATATACAATGTAATTCTGTTTTCATGAATTGAAAGAGAAACGAAAAGAAGTCAAATTTTTAACTTCATTTAGCTTTCTCACCAATTGAACTTAATTTGATCTGCCACACATGATCGCTGTGTGCTCTATAAATTCTATTAGAATATTATTTAATCGGCGTGCTTGTTTTTTATGTAGAATATCACAGGTAAGTTTAATTCATTGAAGTTCATAATGTTTGTACATATGGCGTGTTCGTTGTTTTGTATTTTCATTTTTATAATATATCATGTGTCCATTATCTGATTCTGACCACGAAGATATGGCGACTGTTTAAATGCGGAGCATGTACTGGAAAACTGTAATGTCTCCTGCCAGTGTAGACAAACTAGTTTCTAGTCTATCCCCGCTTGAAATGGAAATGAAATGAAAAAAAAAAACCGAAGTTCGACCTTCAGCAGATTTCAACCGTTTTGTATAGTGCCTGATTCATGTAATGGACACAATTCTTTAGCACATAAGCAATCACACATCTTTCGGGAATAGATGTGTATCTTAATGATTGTATCTCAAGGAAGAAAACTCGTCTCCTTGCCTGAATTTTAGTTTCTTCCTGTTCAAGCTTGCGTGAAAGAAATAGTTGAACATCAATCGCAATCATTACGAGAGGCACATCCTTAAAAATAAGCACAGGAGTACTGAGACACACTACGAAATAAAAACGGGCCTTTTATCACTATTGACAACGCATGGCATCGAAATGCTTTTTTTTTTCTTGGGGGGGGGGGGTCATACAATTTATTATTCTGGAGGTTCGTTAATCACACAATGAAATATGGTTCGCTATTAGCTTAGGTTCGTTGACAAGAAAATTAAATGCGGTTCCTTTCCGGTGGTTCCTTTTTAATACCCGAAAATAATCAAGCAATCATTTTTTCTAATAAGGTTTGTGAATACAAAACGAAATGAAGAAGGCCTAAGTATTAATTCCGAATATTTGTCAGTATTATTATCTATACTCCACTTCTCAAATGCAGAAAGATTGTAACTGCAAATGTGATGTAAAAAAAAAAATCAGCTTTAGCTACTTGCTAAGTTAATGGTTTTTTATATGCTATGGTATTACAAAAGTGACTGAGAATAAGAAGTATATTTATGATACAATCATTGTAAACCCAACGTGAAGCTGTCAAGCCTACATCAACCTTTGCTTCTGATACGTATGATATGTGCAGCATTGGCAAGCGTGATAAGCGATAATTACTGTGCACGCAACGCCTATAAAGGAAATGTGCCTAATATGGCGGGAATTCAGAATGTTACGGCTGTATACAGCTGCAGCAGAACAGACGCGAAAGCAGTCTTTGATGCTCTGCAACATTACGACCATGTGCGTAATTTGAGGGTTTTTAGTACACGCAAAGAACACGATCTCAAAAGACGACTATCGTTAATTAACCTCATTGACTTTCTACCGATGCTGTCTTTTGAACCCCCGCCTACAATAGGTTCTCAGGTTCTATTTAGGTATTAGTACTTGCATGCTAAACGCATCCTCTTTAGTTTCCATTGACAACAACATCGGAGGAGAATGGAAGCGATGAACGCCCTTGCTAAAAGACGCTTCTCGTAAGACGCATTGCGTGCCCGCCTACAATAGGTTCTCAGGTTCTATTTAGGTATTGGTACTTGCTAAACGCATCCTCTTTAGTTTCCATTGACAACAACATGGGAGGAGAATGGAAGCGATCAACGCCCTCGCTAAAAGACGCTTCTCGGAAGACGCATTGCGTGGCTTTTTTTTTCTTTCTACTGTTTCCTATTGTTTGTGAGTTAAAAACTTGCGGCAAACCACAACGCAGCCGACACACAACGCGTACCGACGCATTCATGCGGCGGCAGCGGCACGGACACAAACGCGCCGAAGTTTACATTCGGGCTGCCGTATTGGTCAGAATCGTTAATGACAGACCTGTCCTGCGATTGGTTAATTATCTTACATACCCAAGCTATCGCCTTATACGGTAGTGCGTACGATGGAGCGTAAACGCCGTCGCTAAGCTGGACTGTTGTATTGTTTCGTCCCGTGAAAGAAACAGGTTGTGAGCTAGAACGTAGCCTGAACTTTGAGAGCGATTTTCTCCGTTATTTAGAAAATGGACTGACATCATAAACGTAGTTAATATTCGTTTTTATGATCTATAGGGATATCGAAATGAGTTGTATTACATATCAGTGTAAAGCTTAGAGTCTGTAGAATTCACATATAGGCATAACTACGATTTCATTTTTTGCGACTTTTGACTCATTCCGACGGAGCGCATCACATATGTACTTATGAACAGTTTTGATTCTTCTATGAAGAAAATTGAATGTGGCGTTCCTCAAGGAAGTTTGTTAGGCCCACTGTTATTTATAGTTTACATTAATGATTTTATAGATCTTCAGATAAACTCTCTTTTATATTATTTGCGGATGATTCCAATCTTTTTTATTCCCACCCTGACCCTAATACTTTAATCAGTACAGTGAATTATGAATAGAGAAATGTCTCACAATGGATATATGCAAATAAATTGTCACTGAATATTGAGAAGACTAAGTATAAGTTCTTCAGTAATTCCTTAGATAGATTACCAGGTAATGTTATATTTGACACTACTCCCTTAGAAAAGGTTTCGTTTATTAAATTCTTATGTATTTGTATTGATAATAAGTTATCATGGAAGTGTCATATTAACAATATTTGCAATGTAATTGTACGTAAAATAGACATAATGAATCAAGATTGAAATATTATCTTCCTTTTTCTGCTTTGATTACGCTTTATTCAAGTTTGGTATTACCGTACTTGAATTACGGAATTCTTGCTTGGGGGAATACATATTCGACATTGTTAGATAAACTTTTTCTTCTGCAAAAGATGGCGCTCAGAATTGTTTTTAACCTTCATATCTGAGCACATACTGAAAAGCTGTTCCTTGAACACAAAATTCTGAAAATAAAAGAGTTGTATTTGTTTCAACTTGGTCAATTCATGTTTAATTACAACTGCAACCATCTACCCAAAATATTCTATTCTTTATTTCACCGTAACAACCACGTACATAATTATCCCATGAGACAATCTAAAGAATTTCATCTTCCCTTAGTGAGAACTGTACACACTCAAAATACATTTGTTTATACTGGACCCAGATTTTGGAATAGCTTGGATAATGATTTAAAAGAATCTGTGAAGTTAATTACATTTAAATATAAACTTAAAAAATATTTGTTTTCTAAATGTACCAGTTAATTTTGTTTAATGAAAAAACCCGTCATGTTTCACTTGTCCTTGAGATTTTGTAGTGTGTCCACAGACCTTTTCCATCCCTCTCCTTTTCCCTCTCCTTTTCCTTCACTATTCTTCCCTGCTCCTCTTTCCTCGTTCTTTGTTGTCCAGTATCTGTCTGAGTGCATTTCCTCAAGTTGTGTTATTTCTGTGTTTTGTGTTGTTATTGTTGTTATTGTTGTCGTTATGTTGGGGGTTTTTTTGTGGCCGATTGCATATCTTCCTTTCCGTTCAATTTTCCTGGCATACCTGGCCCCATAGTGTTTGTGCCACAAATGTGATATGTTATATAGTTTATATGTTTGCATTCTAATATTCTAGTAAGTATTGTTCACAGTATCAGCATCATATATCAATGAGTAAATGTACAATAGTATATAGAAGAATTTAAAATGAATATGTTTTATTGGTATAACAAATTGGTGCTGTTGTTGTTTTGACCCAGTGTTCCACATCTTACAAGCTTGACTTTCTTAGTGGAACACTGTTTTCCATCATTGTGATTATTTACTATTTTTGTTGCCATGGCAAAGTGCATTGTTTCTTTTTTATGATATCATTCGTGCATAAGTATATACTTTATATTGTATTTGAAAAAAATAATCCTTTATCAGACGAGTGTAAGAAAAATGAAAACATTGTATCACTTTGGATTATGTCAACTTTTTCTTTTCTTTTTGATGATGGAAATAAATACACTATTGATTTGAATTGAATTGAATTGAATTGAATTGAATTGAATCCACATTCCAAATTATTGCATTGTAATTTTCTGGTAGGCGTCTGGACATGCTGCCACTAGCAAAGATCATTGCGTATCTCAAATCGGCAATTATGCAGACTGCAGTTTGAAAAAAAAAATGATGTGTGTTTGTTCTGTGAAAAAAAGTACAATCACAGCATTTCATCAACTTTATTACAGTTCTGCAGTATGCAGTGCAAATATATTTATGTCAGTAATGAATACATTTTAGGTTATCACTCTTTCTCCCTCTGGCTCTTGTTGGGAACTTCAGATCAAAAAGACAATCAGCGATTCACAGGAGAGAAGACCAACAGTAACAATGCAGAGGAAAATGGCAACAGTAATGAGCAAAAAGGAATTCAGATCCACCCTGATGGTGAGTGGTTGTTTAAAGACAGCCTAGAATCATCAAGATGTGTCAACCATCACAGACAATTTGATGTCCTTGTTAGCATAAATTTTCAACATGACAGAAGTTGCAAATGTTTTGGCATCTTTTATAGCCCCTTGTTGGGTCTTCTACTAAGATGTAACAGCATATTTGCTACCCCAAAGTTGTATCTCTGGTAGACTCCTGTCGTCTTAGGTATGACAGACATTTTGTTTTCTCTGGTAGCCTTCAGGTTTGCCAGTTTTCAGAATAAGTTTGGCATGTGCATCAGCCCCATGTTTCACTTGTCATGTGTTTTCCCAAATTATTCAGATTTGAAGCAAGGACACTTGTGTTCGTCACTCTAAGAAGCATTTCTTAAAAAGTTTTACTATTTGAGTACAGGTATAGATCTCGTTGTGTTTATCCCATCTTAAACTCCTACGGGTACAAGCATTGCACAATTCTCCCATTTGCATAAATGTGTAAATATTTCTTCACTAGCGGGCACCGTAAGTTGATAATACGCTACGTGCAAATGAATGAGGTGATGTTATTCACACATGCACAATGTGTGGAGGTCAAGCGGAGTCACACTTACAGAGTCAACATGTGGATTCCCGGTAATGGGGGTTACTGTGCAGGAGGCTTGAGCAGAACTTGGTAGTCATGTCTATTTTTTTCCCTTGTTATGGCTTAAACGACACTTTATACTTGTAATGTATTTTCAGAGCTTATAACATATTTCTTTTTCCCATCTTGTTATAATTGCTGAGAAAATCTACAAAATTATAGCAGTTTTGAGATAGAGTTAGTGCTCCAGGTTTTTTCATGTGCAATTAAATAGAGGTTGTGCTGTGCTCCAGCATAGCATTGTTGACACATTGTTATGGAAATTAGATAGCACTTGTTATTGAAATTAGATAGCACTGCTGCTGATCAAATACGAAAAGCAGAATTACCAGATGTCAGTCATCTGCCGTAGAAATAAAGAAACATTGCAACATGCCTTTTCTGAAAGATATGACTCTAAACACTGTAATGATATACTCCTACAGTAGTGGAAATTTGTCTTACATTGTAACACAGCTTAGATCCTGTGTGCAAATAATTATGTGTACTTGTAGTTCGAAGTCCCAAAGTAATATTTTTAGACCCAGGCCTAAGCAAGTTCTGTCGTCTGAAATTCTAATCCTATATTTTCATTCTAGTCCTATAATATTTTCCTTCTGTGAGTCAAAATGGCTATATTTGTATTCAGCATATTATACAACACCTATTTAGAATGTAGCTATCAAATTGGTCGATTGCCCATCAAGTGACATTTAGTGAAAAGTTCCATTGCACGCTCTGACTGTCTCAGCAGTGCAATTTTGTTTGACCAAAATGTTCCATTGCACGCGCTCTGATGTCACAAGACACAAACATGAGCCGCGTGCACTCAACAATTACAAGCACGCTTACAAGCGCGTACTTTTGTCACTCATTTTTGTAAACAACTTCATTTCGCATACGTAGGTACACATGTACTATATACACGGTGACTGCGACTGTGAGGCTGCTCATTCGTCTTTCACTTAAAATGGTTGCCATTTCTGTGCTAAATTCAAGAATCTGTGAGTACCAAATCTGTTGACGTTCGAGGTGTTGTATAAAACAAATAGTGTATGGTCTTTACTCTTGCAATGGAACCAGATTTCGCACTCAGTGAAGGATGAGGCGCACTATTCAACTCGGCTTCACCTCGTTGAATAGAGCGTCTCTATCTTTCACCTCGTGCGAAATCTTGTACTATTGCACTCGTGACCATTCACTTTTTGTATACTGTGTGATTGGGTTTTATTCTTGGTTTCTTATTGCAGGCAAGGTCACGAATATTCCCCCAGGAATGCTAACAGATCCATTTGGAATGGTTGGTCTTCTCACCTTCATCCGAGCAGCAGAGACAGATGCCAATTTGGTTCAGTTGGCACTGGGCAGTGATCTGACAACACTTGGTCTAAATCTCAATTCACCAGAGTAAGTGATTACATTTACCAACTATGTTTCTGCTAGGTTTCTGTCATATTGGTTCACTGGTATGGTTCAAGTTTGTTTGTTTGTTTGTTTGTTTGTTTGTTTTTTATGAAGTATGATATGATACATGTTTGTATACCATCATTCAGGGGTTCGTACAGAACACTCATTGTAGGTGTTAACTTGACAACTTTTGGTTTGTATTTTTGCCTCTGAAAGAAGTGAGGTGGGATCATTTGCTGGCTAGCATATGACTGCTGTATTTGCCAGCAATAGGGCCACCCTCTTTTTGACAGTTAATGTAAGCAGCAAAATCAGGGTGAGGCCTACACCTTGTATGTGCCAACACAACAAAATAATGGTCTCTCCAATTCAGCAAATCAATTGCTTAACCAACACACAAAGTTATTCATTGGACCGTGCAGTGTGCCAATGAGCAACTTGATAACCTCTAATGATTTGGCAATTAATCTTACATACCATACCATGTTTCTCAATCAAGTGATACCATCATAGATTGTATTTTGTCATTGACCAGTATAATTGCTGTTGTTTCTGTGCTAATTTTGATCAGACTTAAATGTATTGTCAGGCACAAAGGACAGCACAAAAAGTATGCCAGCATAGCCATTTAGCAGCAGTCATGATGCAATGATGTGATGCGCTAGAACACTGCCAGCCCTGCGTGTGTTATCGTGTATCACACTCACGCAGTACAATGGCTGTTTTAATTGTACATAGCGTTGGAATGAAAAAAACAAACAGACAAAAAGTATTTATTCATCCGCATCTCGTAATAACATGTATCAGTCAGTTAGAATTCTGCGGGCTGCAGGAAGTTCTAGATCACCAGATATTGTTTTTGTTGCTGGACCCCATGGTGTGTAAGGAGGTACAGAGCTGCCAACTGGTACAGATTTTCCATAATTGGTACGGAAATTAACTATCATTACGGAAGTATGGAATGTCGCTTAAAAGTTAAGGATTTCGGGAAATCCGACACACACTGTTTAAGCAGCTAGCGAGAGAGCCCTGCATTCATGTCTCGAGACGACTGGGTTCCCCAATCCCAGGCGAGGAGGCCAACGTTGCCGCAGTCTTCACGCTTCGTTTTTGCACTCTCTGCATGCAATGGCACGCAGTTTCCTCTATCCCACACACGCTGCATAATATGTATGTATGTGTGTGAGTGTGTGTAGTGAGTGATTAAGAACCTCTTTTGTAAGGTTACACCACCCGTGTGTAACCGTGAGTGAAGCATGTATGTAGATGGCTCCTGTGGATGCCTTCGCCGCTTCTGTGCGTGTGTGTTTTAGTAGCGTGGTGTTCCTAAGCAATCGCACAAGTTACGGATATTCCAGAAGGTCGGCCAAAGGAAATTTGCCCTAAGTCACATTCATAACAGTAGCAAAGCTGTCACTACCTCTCACATCACTGTAAGTTTGCTATCAATTTTCATTAAATAGAGAATGATCAATATTATACAATTTCAAAGAACAGATGTCACATGTGTTTGCAAAAGATGTTGATATTTGATGTCTCCTCTTTATCTCTTTTGTGTTGTAATGTCTTGTTTTGAGTCTTTGCATGATTCATTGATACGTGGACACCAACTGTTTTTTTTTTTACCTTTATTGGCTTTCATGGATTTCGAATGCATGCATTGTGGATGTATATGTTTTCATATTTTTACCGAATATAAGAACTTCATGGAAAATTATAAATCCAACCAACCACCCTCCCCCCCCCCCCAAAAAAAAAAAAAAATGTCACCGTGATTGTTGTGCATGGAGCACTCGAGCACGTGGAGCGAACAGAGTGAGCATTGCATGTGGAGCGCCAGCTGTGTATGTGCACTATACGTGTAGTCGACACAGTCCCCCATTGACGCATCACCAGCACATCCTGCTTGCCCTTTACACACGTTTAGAGCTGAGTCGTCCGGATCCATGGTGGTAAATTTGTGTAAATTTGGAAACATGGCTTCTTCCTCTAGTTCTACATCGAAACATGTGAAAAAGCAGCAGACTTTCAAGAAGGACTACCATAGGAAATGGCAATGCATAACACCCTCCAAGAAGAGCGAAAATTATGCACGATGTACTCTCTGTTCATCTGACTTTTCGATCGGGCGTGGAAGAGCAAACGATATTCCATCACATGTCAAGTCAATGAAGCATCGCTCTGCTGCAGAAGCAAACGAAAGTAACCGGGGTTACTACATCACAAAGTTTTTCGTGCCAAAAGACAATGCTGTTATTAGAGCAGAGGTTCTCATGACGCAGTTTCTGATTGAACATGATGTACCATTTGCTGCATTGGATCATTTATCCAGCCTGCTAAAGGAAATGTTTCCTGACAGGAAAGTTGCAGCGAAGTTTGCCTGTCATTGAACCAAGACCACCCACTATTGCTCGGACTTTAGGCCAGGAAGCTAAAGGTTAGTAAAAATGTGTAGAGCTAGATAGACAAGCTAATTAGCAGTCCATGATTATGTAAAATATACATATAAGTCTAACGTTAGTGAGAAATCTTGATCTAGATTGGAGAGTTTAGAGATTTACAATGTAGAATGATTATGGACATGGGGATACTGTCTAACATTATTTCTTGGTAATATCACATGCATGTAGGTCTTATGCCTATCCACTTCGATATAGACTCAACAACAAGTAGATAGAAACTTGATCTAGAGTAGATCTGGATAGATTATAAGGCAAAATCGTGAAAAAGGCCCCACCACAGTGTGCATGCATCCGTGTGTTAGCAAGCAAGGTTACGTTACGGTTACTGGGCAATTCCACGGTAACTGACGTTACGCGGAAGGATTTTCATGAAATTGTTTACGTTGTAGTTTTGTGAATTAAAGCACCTGGGGCTTGTAATTAGCATTGATGAATGAGTTCATGAGAATGAAGAAATAAGTAGAAAGTTTTTCTCTCAAACTGCATTTCTTATCACATAGCAAGTGAAAATGTGTCGATAACTGACGTTACAGAAAAAGGACATGGGAAATTATGGTGTAGATTTAAATGGAAATATCTCATGTCCCTGACTTCTAGCCTTTATGTGTTTAAAATGGCAATACACCTAGGTTCTTAGGAACAGGTGTGCAAAATAATGTGCACTTTAGATATTTCCTTTTAGCACCATGCCAATTTCAGTGAAGGCATGACGGTAACTGACGTTACGCTTACATTTGCCATAGGGTTTACACATGCAAAATCATGATTGGGAATAGTTTTGTGATATTTTATAATTCTGACCTTTTAGAGTGATTTGTTTGATATGGAATCATACCTTGGTTTATCAATTACAAATACACAAATGAAATGAAACATTAGTCCATTTTCTTTGTGTTCTATGAAAACTTAAAGGTAAACATGTCAGTAACTGACGTTACACATACTTCTGCTATGGGGTTTACAGAAAACTAATTTATTTAACAGGTTATTATACTGCTGCAGTATACCAGTAACAATCCCAGGCAATTACTTAGCAACAAATTAAAACAAAATCTAAAGACACAAATGGGATGGGGCTCTTAGGGGGCAAGCAAGCCCCCCCCCCCCCCCACCATGCCATAGGACAGTTGGGCAAAAATAATTTAAATGCACCAGAGGGCATTTCTTGACATTTGTCTTAAGATTAAATGCTTATTCAGCAGTTATGATTACACAGAGCCATTTAGATTCAGCAGTTCCAAGTATAGATGTATTGACAGAACTAAGTTTTTTTTTTTGGTTTTTTTTTTACATGAACAGGAAAGTTTCTATGTAGAGTGCCCCACCCATAATACCCTGCAGTACTACACAAAACACATATATTTTTGTGTGAAAAAAAAATGTCTTTCAGGTCATGGGGAAAAAACACAAATATCAACTCATGAATATGTATGAAATCTACTGTGATATATTTCTTCTTCTTTTCTTTATTTTACTCCTTCTCCTTCAGGGCATTGTTAGGACCACAAATTAAAAAAAAATGATCTCCATTATCAATTGATTTAAATGAAAAGCGTTGCACTTTTAATATTTTTCTGTGAAGAATAAACATTATGCTTTTTTTTTGTCAAAAGAGCATTATTGGTTTATTCCTTGCTTGAAGTAATATAACTGTTTTTCTTTTCCTTTTCACTGGTATATCAAGGCTTGCAAATACATCCCAGGTACCAAGAAATTGGACTTTGCCACAAAAGAATTCTAAGATCAATATAAATGAATCTTCCTGTTCATAATTATCATGTATCGTAAAACGTCCCTGCATGAATGAAATAAAGTAATCAACAATGAAATTTTTTTTATGCCTCCGCCACGAAGTGGTGCCGGAGGCATTATGTTTTCGGGTTGTCCGTCCGTCCGTCCGTACATACGTCCGTACGTCCGTCCGCTTTCGTTTACACGATAACTCAAGTAATATTTACTGAAATTTTACCAAACTTGGTCCAAGTATGAAGTATGATGGGGCAATGATTTGAGTAGATTTTGGTTGAAATCAGCTAAAGGTCAAAGGTCAAGGTCAAATCATGAAATTGTATCCGTTTACGCGATAACTGAAGACTGTATAGAGCAAATTTCACCAAACTTTGTTGGAGGATGATGTATGATGGGACAATTACTCGATTAGTTTTTCAGTGAAATCAGACAGAGGTCAAAGGTCAAAGATCAAGGTCAAATCCTAAAATTTATCTGTTTACGTGATAACTCAAAACTGGATGAAGCAGCTTTCACCAAACTTGGTCCAAGGATGATGTATGATGGGACAATTAGTTGAGTAAATTCTAGTGACATTGACAAGAGGTCAAAGGTCAAAAGGTCAAGGTCAAATGCTAAAAATGTTGCTATTTCCCCCATATCTATGCAATGCCCGCAGTTATTTTCTTGAAACTTAGTGTAGACATGTACTACTGTGTAAAGATTCTCCAGAGAGAGTTTCATGTCAGAAGGTCAAAAGGTCAAAGGTTAGGTGAAAATGTTGCAATATCACTTTTCTCGCAAATGGTTCAATGTATCTTCATGGAACTTGGTACATATGCATGTACTGACTGGCAGGGATTATCTAGGGAATATAGGGGTCATGGGTCAATAGTCAGGGGTCAAAGGTCAAGGTCAACTCCTCAAAATGTTACTATTTCCCTCATATACTAGTATATGCAATGATTGCATTATTAGTTTTAAAATTTAATATATGTACATGTATTACTTAATGGAGATTCTCTTGGAAATTTCCAGCCAGCAGGTCAAAGGTCAAGGGTCAAAGGTCAGGTTTAAATGAAAAAAAAGAGATATATTTTGTACTGTAATTACACTCTTTCTTCATACCTTGAAAATTATACTCAATGCATAAACTTATAAGGTCGGTCAGAAGTCACATAAAAATTTTCAATTCCCCAAATATGTGTACCTGCACTCTTTAATAGGCAATTATAGCAAACCCAGTTCGTGGAAAGTGAACATTCAAGATATTTTTGACAAACCTGTTATTTCGATATTTTGCCAGTTATGTGAAACTGTCATCACACATTGTGAAAACATTGTACTATACACCTATTGGGAGAATCATGCATTATGGCGGAGGCATCAGTCGCCGTAGCGACATTTCTAGTTTAACCCTAGAATCACCTCTCACTTTGAGCAACATCAGTGTTAAGTTTCAAACAGTAATGACAGTACATGCCTTATGTACCATAATACAAGATGCACCATATTAACTAAACCAGACATTTAAGTGCAAGCGAAGAAATATATTTGTTTGTGCATTTGCCTTGAGGTGGAAACTTCACTAAGCTTCGAGAAAAAAAGAAAAATGCTAGCAAAAGCAATTATTAGTAAAGATTATAAAACTGTAGGTATACAGCTGTACACAAGCTTTTTTATAGAAAAGGTGGTTACCATGCAACCACATCATTGATTAGGCCTACAAACTCTGGTAGCTTTATTATCCCATAGGACTGTGAATGTACTATAATTATAGTAATTTGAGTGCATATATTGCATGTGGTAAACCTGAACTTCCAGATGATTTACCCTTAAACTTGTGCTGAATCGAAAATCAAAAGCTCAAGCCCCCCCCCCCCAAAAAAAAAAAGATAATTATGATAAATAAATAAATGAATAAATAAATTAAATAAAATGAAAAAAAAATGTAACCATGGACATACCATGGTGATGACATCATTCCCTATCAAAAGGATTGCTGCTCTTTGTTGATAACCTTTGACTTCCCAGATGTATTGAAATGGCCTAAAGTTAAAAAATTTGCCTCAGTTATAATTACTGTCATGGTAACTGACTTTACATACTGGTGTATGACAATTCGGTTACACATTTTGGAGTGTTCATTTTGACTCTTCAATATGGCAAGTATCCTTATTTCTGGTATTAAAAGGAAGGCATATGGGCATACATTAGAAATCCAAAGTTACATCATACAGCTCACTTTCTTTGATGAATAAAGTTAAAAAATTCCTTGTTTTTGGTAACTGACGTTACATCCATCATTGTCAAGCTCTTTAAAAGTTTTTATCAAATTCTTTAAAGCAACCAGCTTTTTAGCTCACCTGAGCCAAAGGCTCAAGTGAGCTATTGCAATCACTCTTCGTCCGGCGTCCGTCGTGCGTCGTCCGGCGTGCGTAAACTTTTACATTTTCATCTTCTTCTTGAGAACCCCTCGACCGATTTTCACCAAACTTGGCAGGTAGCATCCCTAGGGGGATAGGATCTCAATTTGTTCAAGTGAGCACCATACCCCACCTGGGGGCCCCCAGAGGGGCCCAAACCCCCCAAAATTAAGGAATCTTAAAAATCTTCTTCTCTAGAACCAGAAGTGATAGAGCTAAGTTAATACTATGAATTAGCACATTGATGACTGTAGTTTTAGATTTGTTCATGGCGGAATCAAGGGTGCCCCCCTTGGGACCCAGGGGAGGGGGTGGGGAGGGGTCCTAATGGGGCCCAAATTTTACATTTTCATCTTTTTCTTGAAAATGCCAGTATGAATTTTCACCAAAGTTGGCAGGTAGCATCCCTAGGGGGAAAGAATCTCATTCCCATCAAATGGGCACCATGCTCTACCTGGGGGGCCCCAGGGGGCCTAAACTTGGACCGATATTGTAAATTTTCATCTTTTTCTTGAAAATCCTATCTCCAATTTTCACCAAACTTGGCAGGTAGCATCCCTAGGGGGATAGAATCTCAATTCCATCAAATGGGCACCATGCCCCACCTGGGGGGCCCCAGGGGTCCCACCCCCCCCCCCCTCCTGTAAGGAATCTTTACATATTTTCTCTAGAACTGGAAGTGATTGAGCTAAGTTAATACAATGAGTCAGTATATTGATGACTGTTGTTTCAAGTTTGTTCTTCGGAGAATCAGGGGTGCCCTCTTCCCCCCCCCCCCCCACCCCATTGGGACCCAAGGAAGTGGGATGGGATGGGGGGGGGGTGTCCAAATGCAGGCCTAAATTTTCATCTTCTTGCTGAAAACAACATAATGGATTTTCACCAAACTTGTCAAGTAGCATTCCCATAGGGATAAGATCTCAAAGTGTTTGAATGGACACCATGCTTTCCTTGGGGGCTCCAGGTTTCCAAACCTCCTAAATTGATGAATATTAACTAATATTTTTTTCTCTAGTTCTAATAAAAAATGATAGGGCTTTAAGTCTTTTTTCCCAAGCTGCATAATCCAACATTCTATAAAGTAGAGTGTCCTTGGCAGGTATTTTTACCAGTGTGATGGAATATGTAAATGGACACCATGCCCCCATTCTCAAAGCTACCCCCACCACAAGTTTCCAATGTTCTCAGGTAAGAGTCTGCAAGAGTGCATGGAAGGTGAACTTGCGATACTCAGGTGAGCGCGTGACCCCCAGGTCTCTTGTTTTTCTATCATGTGGTAAAAGACTTCTCAGGTAACTGCATACATATACAAGATTGTTGTTTTATTAATAGATTACTAGTAAAGTGAATATACAGAGAGTAAGTTATGTGACAATACACTCTTTTTACCATTGAGTTATAGGCATACTTTGGCAGCCATTTTGAAAAACAAAATGGCTGCTTTTATTGAAAAACATAATGATTCTTAAAATTTCAACTCAAGTATTGTCTGAAAATGTATGGTGTTTGAAACAAATATCATTTTGAATTTTTGGCACCTGTGTCCTATATACCGTGGAATTGCCCATCTAGGTTGGGTTTAGGTGAAGGTTGTATTTTACATTAGGCCTATTGTTAAATTAGTCGATCTGAGAATAAAAAGGGAGAAAGAAAAGAAAGATCAAAGGAAAGAGAAGAACAAGAAGGGAAAAAAAGGACAAAAGATGCTATGCTGGGGAAATCGGCCTCCCGCTGCTGTAGCAATCACGAGTATTATACCGTGGAAGCCCCACCGCTGTGCTTCATTATGTACCATTGAACTCCACATGGTGGGGCTGAATTCAAGAGTATCGATTAACAGGTACGCCATCGTACTATTAGTACCTGTCAATTGTAGTCAGAGTTGTGGGGCCGTCAGAGTTGTGGGGCCAATTTCATTACTATGCCGATTTATAAAAAAGATATAGGAGCCTAGACTCTATACATGCACAAGTGCAGAGTCTGGTAGTGGTACAGTGGTACTGGCAGACAAGAAAGTGATGATAGTAGTGATCATACTGTGCATAAAGTCTTGACAATAGATCAAAATTATAATTGAAAAGGGGAAAACAAGGGATAAAACAGAAAGTTTCAGAGTAAATTAGCAACAGGAAATAATTGAGAATAGATGACTTTTCCCCAGCTGCTCTGATCCAATGTGTGCCAAACTCTGGCCAGTCAGGCATTTGAAGTCTGATAATTCTTATTACCCACCTTGTACACTTGTCCTAATGATTGGTGCACAAGTTAATGTGATTCGTGACCTTTTTTTTGTTTTTTAAATCAATGAACCGTTGTACGACATCAATCTATACCTATAGAATTTTCACAAAAAGTCCAGATTGCGTTACTTGGATGCAAACATTTTTCTTTTTAATCCCCAAGAAAACATGGTACAATGTAACTAATCACCAGATGGCCTGTGTAGTATCCTATGCTTTTAAGATTTTTTTTTCCTTCAGAATTGTGGAATTAAGAGAATTAACATTTTGATTATTTTATTTTTCTTTTTTCTCACTTCTAGGAGATATCCTGCGCAAGATCAGAGAAAGCCCTTTTTCCATTTCAACAGATGGAAGTTCTGATCGGGGGGCTGAGCAGCAACTGTACCCCACAATTGTCCCATTACTTTGATTGTGATGCTCAACACGTCATCAGTGTACTATTGGAATTAGCGACAACAATTGAACAGTTAACAGGGAGAAACATTTTTCAGCTCCTTGACCAAGTTTTGAAGGAGAACAACATTCCATGGAGCAATATGATTTGCTTCTCTGCAGATAACGCCTCTGTGATGATGGGTATTCACAGTGGAGTGGCAGCCTTTGTAAGGAAGGAGAACTCTCAGGTGTTTGTACATGGCTGTCCTTGCCACCTTCTACATTTAGCTGCAGAGAAAGATGCTCAGGAACTTCCTTGCTCACTTGTGGACTTTCTGATACCTGTGTTTTACTACCTGGAGAAGTCCAGCAAGCGACATAAAGAATTCAAGGAGGTTCAGGCTTGCTGTGGTGTGGAACAACATGCAATATTAAAGCATGTGTGTACAAGATGACTCTCTCTGGAGCATGCTTTGGATTGACAGTTGGAGCAGTGGGAATCCCTTGTAGAATATTTTCAGAAGGAGTCTGGGATTCAGTCAGCAGAATGAAAGCGAAGCAGGCAGAACTAAAGAAATTGAAGACTGCTTCAACCAGTGAAGTACAACGAAAGAAAAGAACTGCTGAGCCTGTCATAGCCCAAGCTTCAAAGAGCATCTTACATGCATCCTCTCAATCATCCAGCACATCTTCCTTGGCACCAAAGACGTTACCAGCAAGTGCACTGAGTCATCCAGCCAAACGGACTTCAACTTCTGGATTGTCAGCTCTGAGCAAGTCTAGTATCTCCTTTGCAAGCAGCAAAAAGACTTCAACTAGATCATCTGCAGTGAAAGGAGGGAGTATTGTTGCCATGAGACACACATCATCAGCAAGCAGCAAAATGACTTCCACAACATCATCTGCTGTGAAAGGGAGGGGTATTGTTCCTGCTGTGAGAAACACATCGTCGGTGAGAAACACATCGTCGGCAAGTAGCAAGAAGACTTCTGCTACATCATCTATCCCAACCACTGGAGGCACTTCTGTACAAAGCTGTTCTCCTGGAACATCAAGACCATCGTAAAGTAAAACTTGGACAGCACCATCTAGGATGGTAGGGAAGATCTGTGCAGGAACAAAGAACAAGCCAAAAGTCAGCCTTCAACTTCCACCACTACAACATCATCATCAGAAATGTCTGCTACAGCCAACCGTGCCAACCTAATTCAAGATAAGTACAAACTGTATTGTTTGATCCTCCAGTACAGTGCACTCCCATTATAACGAAATGCTCAGGACCGGCAGTTTTCTTTCGTTTATTTTGTTATAACGAAATTTCGTTATAACCGAACAAATACAATTTATGATGAAAACAAGGAAACCACACAAAGTATTATAATCTGTTTGTTGAATACTCATCGTACACTGGAAAGCAATGTGAAATGGGATGGTACCTTTTTGATTTCTTTTAAATATTACATTTGAAATAGAGAATAAAGTTGTTTGCATTGTCAAACATGTATAGAAAATGATGATGTAGGATTTGGTTCAATTCGCTATTCCAAAGGTTCGTTTCTTACTAAAGTTTGTTACTCCGAAGGCTCCTTATTCTGAAGTTTCACCACTCGCGGGATTCCGAAGGTTTGTTCATATGAAGCTTGGCTCTTCCGAAGATTCGTTATTCCAAAAGTTCATAATTCAGATAGAAATATATTGTTCGTTTTCCAAAGGTTCGTTGATGGGAAAATAAAGTGAGGTTCGTAAATCAGAAAATGAAAGAGGTTCACTTTTCTGAAGGTTCGTTGTTACGACGGTTTTTAATCCGAAAATGAAATTAGGTTCATTATTCCGAAGGTTTGTTAATCAAAAAAATGAGAAAGGTTAGTTATTTCGAAGGTTTAGTTATCTTAATACGATTATAAGGTTTGTAATTCCTAAGTTTTTTAGTGGACTCACCTTTTTCACTTTTGGATTAAAGAAACTTATTTTTAAATGTTCCGATTTTGAATAACGAACATTCGGAATTCCTATCATTTTCGGACCCACGAACCTTATTAATAACGAAGCTTTGGAATAATGTGAAAATGTTTGTATTAACAAACCTTATTTCATTTCTGAACTAACGGACATTTAAGTGTTATCAGAATCTGTTTGTTTTCTAATTAAGAACCTTCAGAACAATAAAACTAATCTTGTTTAACTTCAGATTATTGTATCACAATAGCGCAAGTTCCTGTCGGAAACTGTGTGTGACACACAGAGCAAACACACGGTGATGTGAAGCGTTATCCCATGCAGAGACTCTATACATGCTTGTTCCCCTGTGCATTTTCAAAAGCGATCTGCATTTCATTATAACGGAGCACATTTCATTTGTTTTTCTTTGTCAGTGGAGTTTGGAAAAGACTTTCTTATAAAAAAAATTTTGCTATAACAGTGTTCGTTTTAAGCCACTTTTGTACCATACTAGATAGACTCTAATAGCGATAATTTTGGGACCAGAAGTTTTACTTCGTTATAGCGAAATTTTGCTATATCCGTGTTCGTTGTAACAGGAGTGCACTGTACACAATACCAATTTTCAACAAGTTGAATGTTGAATTGCAAGAGGAGGCCCCGAAGGTTCTTCTCCTTTTGGAGAGATTGGAAGACTTTTTGAGGCAACTGCTGATGAGATTTTGTCAAGCCAGCAGTCCTCATGAAGGCAGCATCACCCCAAGAATGTGACTTCAGGTGCAGAGGACAGATGACGATTTGGTCCTGGGGAGTAAGGCAAGGGTATTCTTTCTGTGGGACAAATTATAGAAAAGATTATTAAACTGTGATGGTTACTACCATGCAACCACGGTGTCATTGATCACAAAACTTTCCACTAGTGTTTAGGTTTATTGTCCTGTACTATATAATAGTATGAGCGAGTGTATACAGTACAAGTGATAAAACTAAATTTCTAGATGATTCATCTTAAGAACTGTGCTAGATTAGAAATAAAATACACGAGTACATGTATCCATTACAACTGATTGACAAATTGCCTGGCATTGACGTAAATAAGCACTGAATGGATCAGTGTTTTAGTAGTAGCCATGATAAAAAATTATGGGCGTACACACTCGAGCAGGAATCGAACCTACGACATCCTGATCTCTGGATAGGCGTCATCTCCACTAGACCACCGAGCTTCCACCCGACAGCAAGTATCCGTTCTAATACTTATAGCATGTAGCAGGTACTATGTAATTATTCAAATTCACCAAATTCTTCTGTCGAGATGTTTTCATTGCACCACATGTATCCATGTACATACCATGGTTTTGATGTAATTGTATTATTAATGAAAGTGATTGCTGCTCTCTCTTGATAACCTTTGACTGGTTAGAGTCATTAAAATGGCCTAGGAACAAAGAATTTGCCTTATCATTGTCATGGTAACTGACATTACTTACTGTATAAGTGGTTTCTTTCGCGTACAGAAACTTTCGCGGTTTCCATCGGTGCAGACTTTTTTGCGTGTGTTTAAATTCGCGGTTGGTAATGATTGCGTTGTACAAGCGACGAGTTCAAAACATTTTCGCGTGATGTTAAATTCGCGGTTCAACCTCAAAGCGCGAAAAGCGCAAAAATAAAACCACCGCGAAAGAAACCGCTTTTACAGTACTGGTATCTGACATTTCAGTAACTGATGTTACACATCTGAAGTGTCCATTTTGACTCAATGGTATGTTGCGTATCCTTATATCTGGTATTAAAAGGAAGGCATCATGTTATACATAAGAAATCCTCTTTACATCATACAGTTCACTTTCTTTGTCAAATAAAGTTTAAAAATCCTTGTCATTGACAACTAACTTTACATCCAATATGGTCATACTAATTTAGAGTTTTTGTCACATTCATTAACCCAATATCTGTCACACAGTACAGGCCCAAATGTAATGGGTATTTTGCAGTAGTGTGCAGACATGTCATTATTAATGGCCGTTTCTGATTGCTGTTGTTGACATTGATGCCCATGTTATACATCTTGTCAAAGCTTAGAGTATAGACTGTCATATTATGTAATAATTTGAGTGACGGCACCCTCATATTTCAAATAGGATGACCTTTTATATGTCATACAATTATCTTTGCAAAATTGTTTCTACATGTCGCTACTACATTTTATTCACACAACATATTGTGTCCAAAAACAGTCGCTACATATGCTGTAGAAAATATGTTCAGCTTCAAATGATGGGGTTTTTTGGGGGGCAATAGCATTAATACTTTTCATTTCATGAAGAAAATTGTTTAACAATGAAAACCTCTGATTCACACATTTTTGCATAATTTCAGACTTTATGGACAAAGTGTTGGCCTAAAACTGCCAATGTACGGTAGATAAAGCGCACTTGTATCGACCCAGGGTAAAGGCATGACTTGACTTAATGATATTTACATGTAATTTAGATTATCCAGACCATACAATATTGCCATATTGATATTGAACTGAATTTCAGATAATGACAATCAATTAGGTAAAGATGATAAACAGTCAAACATATTTGAGTTTCGAGACTGCAGCTTGAGGCAGGATACTTTCCGTATTGCTCCTCGTGCCCTTCCCGGCTGGCCCCGGCTAGAGACCCGTTGCACCCCTGAGTGAACAGTTACAGTACATTGTACTACCGCTGCACTGCACTGCACTTTTCACTGTCAATGTGCAGTGTTCATCCGATCTTTTTTTTTTTTCAACTTTATTTTCCCAATTCACATGCCGCTTCATATACCAAATGCATGCTTAATAATTAATTGTACATTATTGAAAAAGGAAATTAACATTTAAAAAAAATATGGTGTAAGAGCTTCCCATTTGCTCACATGAAAATCTAGACAATTCTTTTTGTCCCCGCCGAACAAGTTCGAGCAGGGGACTATGAAACGGGCTCCGTACGTGTGTGTGTCTGTGTGTCCGTGTGTCCGTCTGTCCGTCCGTGCGTCCGTGTGTGATCAAAATGTTCAAAATGCTACTCCTTCACCATTTCTAACCCGATTTTGATTCTGTTTGCTTTATATGATAGCACTACATGGGAGCTTTGAAACTTCTGTACAGAATTTCAGTTGTGACCTTTGACCTTGACCTTTGACCTATATTGTACATTTTGCTTGAAAATGCTTCTCCTTCGCCATTTCTAACCCGATTTTGATTCCGTTTGCTTTATATGATGGCACTAGGTGAGGGCTTCAAAACTTCTACACAGAATTTTGACCTTTGACTTCTTTGACCTTTGACCTTGATTTTTGACCTATATTGTACATTGCCTACAAAATGCTACTCCTTCGCCATTTCTAACCCGATTTTGATTCCGTTTGCTTTATATGATGGCACTAGGTGAGGGCTTCAAAACTTCTACACAGAATTTTGACCTTTGACTTCTTTGACCTTTGACCTTGAACATTGACATATATTGTACATTTTGCTACAAAATGCTGCTCCTTCGCCATTTGTAACCCGATTTCAATTCTGTTTGCTTTAAGTGATGGCACTAGGTGAGGGCTTCAAAACTTCTACTCAGAATTTTGACCTTTGACTTCTTTGACCTCTGACCTTGATTTTTGACCTGTATTGTACATTTTGCTACCAAATGCTGCTCCTTCGCCATTTCTAACCCGATTTCGATTCCGTTTGCTTTATGTGATGGCACTAGGTGAGGGCTTCAAAACTTCTACACAGAATTTTGACCTTTGACTTCTTTGACCTTTGACCTTGATTTTTTACCTATATTGTACATTGGCTACAAAATGCTACTCCTTCGCCATTTCTAACCCGATTTTGATTCCGTTTGCTTTATGTGATGGCACTAGGTGAGGGCTTCAAAACTTCTACATAGAATTTTGACCTTTGACCTTGATCTTTTTACCTATATTGTACATTTTGCTACTAAATGCTACTTCCGGCGGGGACATATATTACGCACCGCGTAATTTCTACTTTTCCTTGTTCATAGCTATGATACGTTCTGTATGTCCCAAATGCTTCATAGAAAACAGAAACAGACTCAGAGTTGGAATAATATCTTTGATTTTACATGAAAATATAAAATATTTTGCATGATAGATAATTGTATTCACGAAATGTCCTCTTTCAACATTTCCAAAACATATTTCCTCATCTGCAAACATAACATGGACATTTTAAGCTTTGAGCAACAACAACAACAAAAAAAATATTTCATACCAGAAAGATGACACATGGGTACATTTCAGAAATAAATGTATTAATGTCTGTGGATGAGATTTACAAAAATTACAAATTGAAGAATCACTTATACCAACTTTACATAGATAATGTTGAGTAGCGATCTTTCTTTGTACAAACTAAAATTGAAAATTACGAATTCTATTCTACTATCGATGATCTGTAGATCAGAGAAAAACGAGACTTCCATAGCAAAGAATCTTGTAAGTTCAACAGTAAGTCAGTTTCCCATTTTACTTAATGGTCTGTCTCTGAGAGTGTGCTTCTATGGGTTTTTTTTTTTACAAAATATGGGTAACAGACTTTTGAAACTCTTGGCTTTTAAAATTTGTTCAACAGAAGATCACAAGGATCCCAAGGTAATACAACATTTTGACAATTTATATTTTGTTTTATGGTGACTTTCCATTCTCGAGGAATTGCATACACTATTGAAAACTAAATCAAAAATAACCCTGGGTTGAATTTTTGTAATATTTGGTCATAATTCTTAAAGGAACCATCAGGGTTAAAAATATCTCCTATTTAAATCATATTTGATTCAAACAAATTTCTAGAAAAAAAATAGGCTGACCATCAATTAAAATATGGGAATTGAACCATAGTGCCCTTGAAACGGTATCCTTGAATTTGACTGCATTGTATTGTAATAACACCATGCAATAAGAACATTGTACCAAAAATACCAATATTTCTTTGAAACAGTTGCCTATTTATAGCTTTTTGACAATGAAGAAAGAAGTTGTTTCATCAATACCTAATTGTATTAAAAGGATAAGGTGTAAACACTATTGCTATGTGCCATTTCCACAGGATAGGCTTCTCTTGATTTCATTACAGTCAGTTTGTGTCCGTACACTACAAACCAATAGATGACACTAGTACATGAAGGGATTACTACTGATAATATTAGTATATAGCAAAACAACAACAACAAAAAAACTTACAGCCTATATTGTAATTGTTTTAGTGGTAAGTGTGCAGGAAAGTATTTGTTGGCCAGAAGGGCATGTAACAAAAGATGTTTGATTCATACTTTAACAAATTTTTGTCATGTGATGAAAGCACACACACACAAAAAAAACATACGTATTGACAAATCATCTCAATTTTGTGAAATTATTCTGCAAACCAAAGTCATGATCATCTGTTTGATTTCCACTACTTGTCCGGATAATCATACAAGTGTATTGTAAAGATATTACTTTTGATCCCCATTAGCAATTAATGGAAATGCCGTAGAAATTAAACAATCATTTCCATTCATGTATGCGTATAAACTGTGGAAGTTGCCGTTCCCGACAGGAGGTGAAGTTATAACGGATGTTTTGGAATTCAATTGTCCCACGTGGTACATATTAAATTGTTTTGAACTTGTAGTACTTACATGTACTTGTTCGTTATTTCTAGCTGATGTGAATCATGTTTTCATAGATTTCTGCACCATAGTGTTGAGAATAGATGTAGCAGATCTTACTCTTACAAAAATAGAAGTGATGATAATTGTCGTAATAGAAAGCAGTATTAAGCAAGTTAGTGCATGGATGGTGAAAGGCTATCATCATCAGACCTACCACTAAACATTTATAAGCAAAATGGTTTGCAAGTTCCCATACTCATACAAGGAGGAAAACAAAAATGACAATAGAGGTAATATAGAACAAAGTACACTACCATTTGTCATCATCTAAATTTCCATTACATACTCCAGTTCATGTGACGATATTGGAGTATGTGAAGACTAGCAGTCATGATGGCAGTGGTAGTCATGATAGGTGTGATGACAAACACTTCTGAACAAGAAAATGATGATTCAGAACATGTAGTAATGAGCTTAATACTTAGAATTGAGGGGTAGTAAGTCAGTAATGAAATGCCAAATGAGCTTAGGGAAAATAAGAGGTGGTTATGAGGAATGAACATTGTGGATTAATCTTGTGTCGTGTGAGGATGTATGGTTTTGGAGTCCAGCCATTGTCTCTCATTTGCGCATTCTGTGTGCAAGATTAGTGGTAAAGAAACAAGAAAGATTGATGCTGGAATGCATGAATGCTTGTGAACGTTTTGGTCCCTTGCAATGATTAACCCATTGAGGAAGAGTCCTGAGTATACTCAGGCAAGCTTCTATGGGAAATGCATGTTGTAGCAAAAGCAACCCGTCCTCAATGGGTTAAGAGGTCGTGGGCACGATTGTGTAGCAGTGAGAGAAATTTATATTCTATTTTCATACCCATCGAGCCACATTGAAAAAAAAAAATGAATCTTGTAGTTATATATTGTAGGGAGCAAATTCTTTCAGTTTTTTAAATCTTGACAATGAATATTAGTATCTTATTTTCAAGAAAAGATTTAACAATTTTGCGGATATTTGTGCAGAAATTTATTTACTGGGATTAGAACTATAATGTAATGGAAATGATACCATAGTTTCCATGTTTAGTAGCATTTTTCCTCACCTATCCTTATCCTTTGCACACTAAATGATATACCAAAATATTGAAAGGGCCATCAAATTACTGCAGGCTGTTCTTCAAGGTTTGTTTGTTTGTTTGTTTGTTTGTTTGTTTTTGTTAGTACAGTCAAACCTGCCTTAGCGGCCACTGAAAAATCCCCCCGAGAGAAAAGCCCTGTTATAGACCCTGTGTATAGTGGCCACCTGTCTAACGCGGCCAGCGGCCACAAATTTTGTTTCCCATGGTAGATTTTAACCTGTCTATAGCGGCCAAAAACCCAATGGAGCCGTAGCCGAGCCGATAATTCAGCGTGTTTTTCTGCTTTGTAGCCGTGCTGGCAACGTTCAGTGATTGCCACCGCTGCATTCATCCCTCATTCAGTCAAAATATTGCACTAGTGTTCAGCTTCCTTCACGACAATACACATAACTGTGCAACAATTTCATATACACGGGCATGGTTAAACGCATGAAACACACGGTGTGTGCGTAGGTACACACATACAACATGTACGTGTACATGTAAGAATACAAGGATGATACATGCACATGTAAGCAATGCACACAAAGTTGGATTACCTGTCTATAGCGGCCACCTGTCTATAACGGCCACTTTTTCCGTCTCCCTTGGGTGGCCGCTATAGACAGGTTTGACTGTAGTTGTATTTTTTATTAAGGAATGATGCATGACCTCTTATGTCAAAGGAATTGATTAACACTTCTGATAGAGTGCATCTCCGCTGCATGAAGCATGGTTATACAAGTAGAAGTTCAAGTTTTCCTTCTAACACTTTGTTGGTGTCATTGTTACAGTTTGTAAAGCCCATTGATTGCAACAACAGTATATCTTCAACCTTATTAAGATAACATGTTCAAATTGTAACAAACATGACATTTTTTTTAAAGTGACGGAATAACGTTGGAGCGGAGAAAATCAAAAACACAAAGTATTAAAAACCATTGACCCTATACATAGAACAATGACATAGAGATGCATGTAATTGATGTTTCAGAGATACACACACTGAATACCTATGGTGTGACATATTCTCACACGAGGAATGTAGCTTCCTTTGCACAAAGTTCACAATGCAAGAATTCAAGTAAAATAAGTAAATTCTGAGCAAAAAAAATACTCTTTGTATACACAAAACAAGTTAGGCTACTTGTTAACTCCCCGTCAGCAAGACAATATGCACAAGTTTTCTCGGAATGACAAGGGCACTAAGCGCGCATAGCCACTTAGCGCCCTTGCGCATGCTACATTTTGTGAAAGTGGTATGGGCGCTAGGCTTAGTTTCCTGTATTACGTAAGCCTGAAGTGACAATTATCTGAATTTTTTTTTATCACATAGAAAAACATCTAAACAATCACCAACCTTTAGCAGAATAAGCGTGGAGTAACAATTATCTCTCATTTTTTTGATATCACATAGAAAAACATCTTAAAAATCACCAACCTTTAGCAAAACAAAAAGAACTGGGATTTTCATACTTTTATCGTCTGTTTAAAAGGCTCCAAAACTTCAAATGCAAATATCTAGGAAGTGCAAAAACTGACTTAACACCCTTCTCATTCTTAGCCGATGATATGTGGCCCTGCACCACAAAACCAGCAAATAGTCCCCAGACAATTATTTTCAGTTAAGGATGGTGTATAACTCAATTCAAATGGACTCTCCTAACCTAAATCTTGAAATGAAAACACATACTCTAGAAAGTGTTTACTGAGAGAAAAAAAAAAGGCTCTAAAGTATAGGGTCTATTCAAGCACTGTTTGTAAGCTTACCATGCCATGCTACCTATGCAGTGAATGGGCCAAAAAACAGGATGTGAAACTCTGCAGCATAAACAGTGAAGGGATTAACAGATTAAGCTGAAATTGATCATGCTGTACTAACACATTTTACCCATGACTAGTATCAACTTTCAAAGCAGTAGCATCATCCTTTCAAAAATTTTTGGAGGTGAAGGTGAAGAGTGTATAAAGGGATTTTAGGAAATGAAAAGGGAGCTCTAAGACACACCTAATCACACTATTGTACAAAAGAAAGTGTTCTAAAAAAATGCTAAAAACACAATTTCCTGTGAATTTCATGATCCCAAACCTTACCATAATGTAGATGAAGTCTTGCTCTTTCAGAAAATATATAAAAACACAAGATTGGCAAAGTTGACCCATCTCACCCATTTTTTAGTCCTGACACAAAATCAGTTTGTGCGACTTTTTGTTGGGTTTTGTGATGCATGGTCACATCATATGCAGAAATGCAGATCAAAGACCTTAAGGCCCCCCCAAAAAAAAGACTGTTGCAGTGGAGTAACGGGTCACTGAAAAATAGGGTAGGTAGGTAGGGATTTTTTTTTTAGCTTGTAGCGATTTCAACATCCTTGTATTATATTGTCTAGTATTATGGCTGCTGTAAATTACGCTGTCTGGCAACCTCAGTCATTTTGTCAACATCCACGCGAACTTTCTTTGTGCGCCGACTTGCGACAGGTGCGCACTACATTCTTCGCCTACTCACAAACGCATTGCGTGATCACCCCAAACGCAGCAACAAGCCCATCACATGGACATCGGAGTGTGAGACTTCATTCACTCACGTGAAAGCAGCTCTTGCCAGCGCTACCATGTTAATACACCCTTCGTCTAGTCTACCTACCAGCCTTATGGTAGACGCCTCAGACACGGCTGTAGGTGGTGTCTTGCACCAGTTTTCACACGGTGAGTGGCACCCCATCGCCTTCTTCTCTCAGAAACTCAAGCCTGCTGAGACCCGTTACAGCGCTTTTGGTCATGAGCTTCTAGCAGCGTTCTTAGCAGTGCGGCATTTTGGATACCTGCTAGAAGGATGCCCTTTCACTCTCTTCACCGACCATAAGCCGCTTACATACGCCTTTCAGGCCAAACCAGACTGCCATTCACCTGGTCAAGTACGTCACTTGGACTACATCTCACAGTTTACCACCGACATACGCCATGTTAGTGGTAGCAACAACACTGTAGCCGACGCACTTTCACGGATACACGTTGACGCACTTCACACATCCTTTGTCGTCAATCTACAGCAGCTCGCTGACGATCAGGAAGACGACGACAAGTGGACGACAACTCGTCAGTTACCATCCCTTTCATTCAGGCGCCTCCCTCTGCCTGATGGTACTGGTGAGATCTGGTGCGACATTTCAACGAGAGTGCAGCGTCCTTATGTTCCCATGTCACACAGAAGGAAAGTTTTCCATACACTGCACAACATCTCACACCCTAGAATTCGTGCTACACAGAAGCTCATCTAATCACGCTTCATATGGCCTAACATGAATCGAGATGTACGCCAGTGGGCCAGGTCATGTGTAGCTTGTCAAAAAGCCAAGGTACATCGCCACGTAAAGGCTCCAATGGGCACCTACACCACACCAGATGCTCGATTTCAGCACGTCCACATCGACATCGTCGGACCCCTGCCTCCTTCGAGTGGATATCAATATCTCCTGACTTGTGTAGACCGATACAGTAGATGGGCAGATGCAATACCAGTCCACGACATCACAGCACAGACCATTGCAAGAGCTTTCATACATCACTGGGTAGCAAGGCACGGTGTACCATCTACTGTAACGACAGATCTAGGCCGCCAGTTTGAGTCGTCACTCTTCAATGAGCTCACCAACACGCTGGGCACGACTCACATTCACACCACTGCACACCGTCCCGCTGCTAACGGCCTTGTTGAGCGCTTTATCGACAGCTGAAATCATCACCCAAAGCACACGAACACAGCGAGAAGTGGTTTGAACTTCTCCCCATCGTTCTGCTTGGTATACGGTCTGCCATAAAGGAGGATATTGGATGTACACCAGCTGAGATGACATATGGCATGACTCTAGTTCTACCTGGTCAGATGGTCATTCAGGCCTCTACTACTACACTAGATGATCCTGCCAACTATGTACACCATTTGCGTGAGTACATGTCTACTTTACATCCAGCCCACTCACGTAAACAGAACATCACATTTCACGTTCCCACTCATCTACACAACTCCACTCACGTTTTTGTCAGACGGGACGGTGTAAATCGCCCATTACAGACACCATACACTGGACCATACAAAGTGCTACGTCGATCTCCCAAGCACTTTACTCTGGAGATCAACGGTAAGAGGGAGACCGTCACGATCGACCATCTAAAAGCCGCCTTCTTAGAAGCCGCACCGGTCCAGCAGTCTACGCCTGTCCCCGCCAGAACTCCAGCGAGTACACCGAGCGTCCCGCTCACTACACCACGGCAGCGACAGCAGCAGCCTACGCCAACACACCCAACACAACCGCAGCAGCCGATATGAACGACTCACACCGGTAGGCAAGTACGTTGGCCAGCTCGCTACATACAGTACATGTATTTCGACACTTGAACTTTTCAACCCCTACTTTGTGTATATTTTCATCATCGATCGCTTGTTTATAGACTTCGTCTTCATGGACTTCTTCACTAGCGATCTGGGAAGGGGCTAAATGTAGCAGTTTCAACATCCTTGTATTATATTGTCTGGTATTATGGCTGCTGTAAATTACGCTGTCTGGCAACCTCAAGTCATTTTGTCAACATCCACGTGAACTTTCTGTGTGTGCCGACATGCGACAGGTGTGCACTACATTCTTCGCCTTTGTCATCGTGCCAATGTACGCATAACTTGCATTCCAACTGTGGTCGGATTTCTGTACACACACACCTTGTTTTGTTGTCATGGACACGAACTACCAATTAGTTGCAAGGTGTGCAAACTCACCAGCCAATTACAACTCCCTAAGCTCCTGTCCGTGACGATTTTCCTCAGACCACGCTGTCACAAATTCCATGCTTCCTCACTTCACGATTATCTTTCATCCAGAGAGCACGTCCTATTCGTTGGAGTCACTTAGTCCGTATATCACATTTCTTCCCACGTCTTTTCTCGCGGACGATACCTCGCGCCATGGACAGTCATATATACGGACTATTATATGCCTTTCAGATTATACACCTTCATATTTCTCCGATTTCGGATTTATACATCGCGATCCTCGCTGGAGGCATCTCCAGTCTCAAAGAGGACAATTCCATCCACATCCTCAAAGCAAACAAGGGGAATGCAACTGTGGTGATGGATAAAGAGGACTACGAGACCAAGGTTCATACTCTGCTTGACACCGACACCTACAAGAAACTACCCAGAGACCCTACACCAGCTCTTGAACGAAGGGTAAACGACAAGCTCCTTTCGCTACAACGGAAGGACGCCCTGTCCCAGGCCCTCTACCGCAAACTATGTAGCTCATCGGGCTTGTGCCCGATACTCTTCTGGGCAACCAAAGATTCACAAACGGGACATTCCACTTAGACCCATCGTCTCGACCAGGGGGCTCTCCCACGTACACACTGGCTCAACACTTGGCTTCTATCTTGCAGCCTCTTGTTGGCCAAACTGTACATCATGTGAAGAAGTCCAAACAATTCATTGACCAAGTCCGTCAGATGACAGTCTCTAGATAGTGATCTTCTCGTCAGCTTTTATGTTGAGTTCACTATTCACGAGTGTGCCAGTCAAGGATGCGTGCGCTACCATCCTCATGAGACTTGACTCTGATCGAACTCTACCAGACAGGACCAAACTGTCTCCAACAGAGATCCATTACTTGCTTGGTATGTGTCTCAATTCCACCTCGTTCAGATGGAGAGACACTTTCTACCAGCAGACAGAAGGCGCAGCAATGGAGTCCCCACTGTCCCCCTATTGTTGCAAATCTGTTCATGGAAAACTTTGAAGAGACAGCACTACAGACATCGACGCTCCGACCCAAAGTGTGGCTTAGATACGTGGATGACACCTTTGTGGTCTGGCAACATGGTGCAGAGGAAATCAACAACTTCCTTCAGCACCTAAACTCTCAACACCTTCCATCAAGTTCACCATGGAAATGGAGAACCAAGGGGCTATTCCCTTTCTGGACACCAAGATCACGGAGGACAGCACAGGGATCCCTTTCCCACCTAGGTTTACTGCAAACCTACTCACACGGACCGATATCTGAACTACCGTTCATATCACCATCTGTCCGTGTTGAGATCCATCACAAGACCCTGGTCAAGTGAGCCTACGAGGTCAGTGACCAAGCCCACCTACCCGGGGAACTGAAGCACATCAAGCAGGTCTTGATATGCAACAGCTACCCCCCCCCCACACACACACACACAAGATTTCCACAGAGCTCCCACCTGTGCGGAATGACGGTGGAACGCAACCAAAGTTGAGAGTGATCCTCTCATACATGGGAGCAGCCTCTCACAAGATCCAGAGGATTCTGAGAGAAGCCGACGTTGAAGTTTGTCACAGTTCTTCAACCAAACTTCAATCTCTCCTCACCACACAAAAGGACAAACAACATTCCAAGAACCTTCCTGGAGTCTACCGCATTCCTTGTGAATGCGGTAGGGTAACATTAGAGAGACAGGCCGATCCTTCGCCACCCCGGTTAAAGGAACATCAGGCCCATGGATGACGAGACGAACGGGACAAGTCTGCTATTATCCACCATGCCCACACCTGTGAACACAGGATCCTATGGGATGAGAGCAGACTCATCACGCAAGTCCCCAACTGGTACCAAACGACAAGTCAGAGAAGCTCTGGAAGTCGTGCATAATACTATCCCACAGGATAATGGCCTCCACCTGAGCAATATATGGCTAACTCTACTTGACAAGCAGGCTAATTAACACCCATTAGCCCCCACACAATAGTGGCCGTAATTGATACTTACAGTTAGACAACCACCACAATGTGTGCAGCAACCGTGACAACCCCTCCACACAGGAAGTGACTGTGTGCACTCAACCTTGACCTGCCTACCTACTGTGACCCATTTAGCCAAAGACTTTCCCTCTTGGAAGACAAAATCCTTTTGATCCTTCCTGAGGGTATTTAAGCCGGATGTTCCACTCACATGCTCATTCCCTTGAGAACTGCGAGAACATGCTTGCCGAAACATCGGGATTGGGTAGGCCCTTTTCAGGGCCACTCACATACTCCAGAAAGAATATGTGGTGCACCGTGAAGCCTTCTACCACCCAACATTCTACCACCACAGAAGCCTTCAAAGATTTCGATCTTCGCTACATTCTACATCGCGATTTACACTTCCTTCTACACTCCAGCTGGGGGATTTTATCATTGCTACTTTTACCACGATCAGCGCCTCGCGACAGTCGCTGTCTTGGTCCTGTTAGCGTGCTGTACTAGTGGTGTTGCAGACTCTTCCAGGTACCTCGCAGTTTTCTACCCAGCGCTCCAGCGGTGGACTTCTCTCGCGCTTGTGCTAGCCACGACACTTGGGGGCCATTCCACGCTGTCGCTGGATCTTTTGTGTATACATTTCTACGGGACTCTGTCGTCTTAGGACACCCAATGCATTTCGGAGTTCGTCCATATCATTTCATACGATTTTCGGAAGTGCAATATAAGGACACTGTCCACCTCCTCAGGTGCCCTAGTGAATGCCACTTTTGCTACGGTCGTCTACCACTCCTACCGGCGGTGCCCTTAGCTCTAACGTCCCATTGGCCATTTGGTGAGTAGGTATTTCATCATAGGCCCGCACAATTATACCTACAAGCTCACCGAGCCGAAGGCTCAAGATCATTCTTCGTCCGGCGTCCGTCGTGCGTAAACTTTTTACATTTTCATCTTCTTTTTGTGAACCCCTTGATCATTTTTCACCAAACTTGGCAGGTAGCATCCCTAGGGGGATAGGATCTCAATTTCTTCAAGTGGGCACCATACCCCACCTGGGGGGGCCCCAGAGGGGCCCTAAACCCCCAAAATTAAGGAGTCTTAAAAAATCTTCTCTAGAACCAGAAGTGATAGAGCTAAGTTAATACTATGAATTAGTACATTGATGACTGTAGTTTCAAGTTTGCTCATGGCGGAATCATGGGTGCCCCCCTTGGGACCCAGGGGAGGGGGGGGTGGGGAGGGGTCCTAAAGGGGCCCAAATTGTACATTTTCATCTTTTTCTTGAAAATGCCATTATGAATTTTCACCAAAGTTGGCAGGTAGCATCCCTAGGGGGAAAGAATCTCATTCCCATCAAATGGCACCATGCCCCACCTGGGGGGCCCCAGGGGGCCTAAATTTGTACCGAAATTGTAAATTTTCATCTTTTTTCTTGGAAACCCTATTACAAATTTTCACCAAACTTGGCAGGTAACATCTCTAGGGGGATAGAATCTTAATCCATCAAATGGGCAACAGCATGCCCAACACTGGGGGCCCCAAGGGGTCCCACCCCTCCCTTCAAGGAATCTTTACAGATTTTCTCTAGAACCAGAAGTGATTGCGCTAACTTAATACAATAAGTTCAGTATATTGATGACTGTTGTTTCAAGTTTGTTCATGTTAGAATCAGGGGTGCCCTCCCACCCCCTTGGGACCCAAGGAAGCAGGATGGGATGGGGGGGTCCAAATGCGGGCCTAGATTTTCATCTTCTTTGCTGAAAACAACATAACGGATTTTCACCAAACCTTGGCAAGTGCATTCCCATGGGGATAAGACTTCAAAGTGTTTGAATGGGCGACCATGCTTTCCTTGAGGGCCCCAGGGAGTCCAAACCTCCTAAATTAATGAATATACAATAATATTTTCTCTAGTTCTAATCAAAAGTGATGTTAGGGCTTTCAGTCTTTTTTTTTCCCAAGCTGCATAGTCCAACATTCTATTAATTACATTGTACTTGGCAGGTATTTTTACCAGTGTGATGGAATATGTAAATGGACACCATGCCCCCAGCTCTCAAAGCTACCCCACCATAAGTTTCCAATGTTCTCAGGTAAGAGTCTGCAAGAATGCATGGAAGGTGAACTTGTGAGACTCAGCTGAGCGCGTGACCCCTGGGTCTCTTGTTTTTTTTTAATAAATCCCTCCCAAAATCTCCCCTGAACCTTGTGAACCTTGCCTAAATCGAACTTTCATAAGTCGAATAATCGCCTAAGTCAAAGGTCTTATCAAGTTCTCTTCTTTGTATTCTATATTATTATGCCTCCGCCACGAAGTGGTGCCGGAGGCATTATGTTTTCGGGTTGTCCGTCCGTACGTACGTCTGTACGTCCATTCGTCCGTCCGTCCGCTTTCATTTACGCGATAACTTGAGTAATGTTTACTGGAATTTCACCAAACATGGTCCAAGTGTGAAGTATGATGGGGCAATTATTTGATTAGATTTTGGGTGAAATCGGCTAAAGGTCAAGGTCAAATCATGAAATTGTATCCGTTTACACGATAACTCAAGACTGGATTGAGCAAATTTCACCAAACTTTGTTGGAGGATGATGTATGATGGGGCAATTACTTGATTAGTTTTTCAGTGAAATCGGACAGAGGTCAAAGGTCAAAGATTAAGGTCAAATCCTAAAATTTATCTGTTTACGTGATAACTCAAAACTGGATGAAGCAGCTTTCACCAAACTTGGTCCAAGGATGATGTATGATGGGACAATTAGTTGAGTAGATTTTAGTGACATTGGCAAGAGGTCAAAGGTCAAAAGGTCAATGTCAAATGCTACAAATGTTGCAATTTCCCCCATATCTATGCAGTGCCCAAAGGTATTTTCTTGAAACTTGGTGTGGACATGTACTACTGCGTGAAGATTCTCCATAGAGAGAGTTTCATGTCATAAGGTCAAAGGTCAAAAGGTCAAAGGTTAGGTGAAAATGTTGCAATATCACTTTTCTCGCAAATAGTTCAATGTATCTTCGTGGAACTTGGTACATACGCATGTACTGACTGGCAGGGATTATCTAGGGAATTTAGGGGTCAAAGGTCAAGGTCATCACCTCAAAATCTTACTATTTCCTTCATATACTAGTATATGCAATGCTTGCATTATTAGTTTCAAAACTTAATACATGCATTTCCTAATGGAGATTCTCTGGGAAATTTCTAGCCAGAAGGTCAAAGGTCAAAGGTTAAGGGTCAAAGGCCAGGTTTCAATGCCCCCCCCCCCCCAAAAAAAAAAAAAAAAAATCCATTTTGTACCATCATTGCACTCTTCATACCTTGGAAATTACTCAATGCATAAACTTATAAAAAGATCTGTCAGAATTCAAGTAAAAATTCTCAATTCCCCAAATATGTGTACCTGCACTCTTAGAAAATTAAAGCAAACCCAGTTCAAGACATTTCTGACAAACCTGTCATTTCAATATTTTGCCAGTTATGTGAAACTGTCATGGATCACACATTGTGAAGACATTGTACTATACGCCTATTGGGAGAATCATGCATTATGGCGGAGGCATCAGTCGCCATAGCGACATTTCTAGTTTTAAAGATGAATTTCTTTTTAATCTAAGCTATTCAGTCCTAACAGATTGGACTTTAATAGGCAAGTTTGACTGTAGTTTTTACAACAGCTCTAAGATGTGTAAATTCTATCATCAGATGCCAGGATATCCCATATGAAGACTCTTTAAATAGATTTTTTTTCTGGGGGAGGCTCCCCAAACTTCCTGCTGGGGCTCGGGCCTTTCGCCCTCGCTTGACCTTCATCTGCCTTTGGCAGATGAAACCTTCCTTTTCCTAGATCCTGAATCAGCCCCTGCCAAGCCTGGCATCATCTCCAGGAGAATACACAAGATGCTGGTTTATAGCCCTTTCGATGCTGTTCACACATATATCAACATTTTCACAAGCAAATACAGTCAACTCTGCCTAAGTCAAACCTCTCGAAGTCAAATAATCGCCCAAGTCGAAGTATTTTTTTGGGGGGGTGACAAATCATGCAAAACATGTCTTTACCACTGCTAAGACAAATTTCTTCTAAGTCGAACAAATTTTTGTGGTACCAAGAGATGGACTTAGGCAGAGTTACCTGTTCCTAGTGGTGTATCCATTTTATTTTTAGAACATTTCAAAGTGAATATTCAATTTTGTACAACTTTGAGGAATGGGGGGTGAAAAGAGTACCCAATGACAACTTGTAAAAATGTTGGCAGTTGTGAATGATCCAGTAATAACAAAAAACAAAGAATTCCACTGTGTCTAAAGCATTAAACCACGACAAAGCAATAACTGAAGTCGTCCAAGATTGACACCTTTTCTGTCGCCAAAATGTCCAAAAAGAACCCTCCATTACTGCTAGACGCTTGCACAGAGGAAAGTATGGGAGCAGTGTCACAATTTACGTCAGCTATTCCCTGAATGACATCTCCAAGCCAGGCATCTCTGTCGCATTTTCGTAGGACACTGAACAGTTTTTTAGGCCCAAGCATGCCAGTAATCTTGATAGAGTACGCGTCCATGTTGGAAACAGACAACGTACTGTTTGAGCAAGGTGCTAAATCTGTCCCTCGTACAGAGCCGTTTCGTACACACACACACACACGCATCGAGAGCAAGCTAGCTACATGTACGAACGACATAGCGCAGCGTGTTCTGTCCGAAACACTACCGGGTTTTTGCGATCACGATCGCAATTAAACAAGATATTTGATATTGATTAACAAACAAACAAACATAGGGTCAGCAGAATTTTTAGGGTCAGGCAGGTTACGCCAATGCAACATTTTTTTTTTTTTTTTTTTGGCCTTATTAAATGTCACTACTTGATTGCACACATATTCAGGAATCTCTGCAGTACGTTCCAGTCTCCATGGGCAGATGGGCCAAGTAGACCACAAGATGTGGACTTCCATGTGCCACAGGAGTACCTCACCAACCTCCACATACGAGACAAGGTACAGTATATTAATAATCATGAGTGTGATAATGATATAGTGATAATGATGATTATTTTGAATAGTAATCATATTATAAGGGATTTTTTCAGAGAGAGTATTGTTAAAGGACAAGTCTACCTTCATAGACATGTAGATTTAGTGAGTGCAGCAAAGTTTGAGGAAAATTGGACAATCGTTTTGAAAGTTATGAATTTTGAAGTTTTTTACTCAGTCACTGCTGGATGAGAAGACAACGTACAATGATATTAAAAAAAAAAAATATAAAGAAAATTCAACATCATACCACTTTTCTCGCATAATTGTATCCCCCGAACATAGTTCGGAGGATACTATGGATTTGGCCTCGTTGCGCCGCGTCCGCAGTTCTTCTTTGAACATCTTCAAATTTGGCATGAAGGTGTATTATGGTAAGACGAAGAAGCCTATTGTTTTTGGTCATGGCCCCCTCGCTTGTTCCGTCTTTATACATGAAAAGGTAAATTTAACAGGGTCTGCTTGTGTGTGCGATGCTGGCCTTGTTTCTCAACCGATTTTTTTCAAATTTGGTACGTAAATGTATCATAGTCAAATCTATACACCTATACCTATTGATAATGCTGCCCTCACTGTTCCACCTTTTACAGGGTCAAAGGTCACCCTGATCATGTCAAAATTTGCAGAAGTGCTTATTTCTGCAATAACTTGATTGTTACTCAATGGATTTTATTCAGACTTGCTAAGGAGATGTATGGGTGGTCATTCTACATGAAGGACAAAACAGTTTGTGGTGACGGTGCCCTCAGTGTTCCGACTTGGATGCCATTGCACATTTCTTGTGTGTGCTCTATCAGCCACATTTCGTATCAGATTTTCTTCAAATTTGGCAAAAAGGTGCATTATAGTGAAATGAAGATGCCTATATTGTTTGTGGTGGTGGCGATCTCGCTTGTTCCGTCTTTATACATGAAAAGGTAAATTTAACAGGGTCTGCTTGTGTGTGCGACGCTGGCCTTGTTTCTTGACCGATTTTTTTCAAATTTGGTATGTAAATGTATCATAGTCAAATCTATACACCTATACCTATTGATAATGCTGCCCTCACTGTTCCACCTTTTACAGGGTCAAAGGTCACCCTGATCATGTCAAAATTTGCAGAAATGCTTATTTCTGCAATAACTTGATTGTTACTCAATGGATTTTATTCAGACTTGCTAAGGAGATGTATGGGTGGTCATTCTACATGAAGTACACAACAGTTTGTGGTGACGGCGCCCTGAGTGTTCCGACTTGGAGGCCATGTCACATTTCTTTATTAATATGCTCTATAAGCCACATTTCTTGTCGGATTTTATTCAAACTTGCTATGGAGGTTTATGTGGAGTCACTCTAGGTAACAAAAATTTTCATTGCCAGCGCTCTCATTGTTCAAACTTTTTTAGGATGACATGTCATATTCCTTGTATGTGCTATATATACTAGCCTCATTTCTCGTCGGATTTTATTGTATCCTGCGACAGTTGCCATATTATACAACATTCTGGCCTAAAAAGTAATCCAGATGGGGTATTGGAGACAGGTTCGGGGGATACAAGTGCTCGATTGCGAGTGCTCTAGTTAATTTCTTTGCACTTAGTCGGGTTCCCGTTAAAGTGGTTCCCGATTATTTTGTGAGCACTGTGCATCTGCATTATATGTAGCTGTATTAATGATGAGCCAAGCACTGAAAGTAATGAATATTACCATCAGAGAATGTGTCATGATACTTGTACATGCTAATTCATGTGTAGCATCCATTTCAAGCTTCTGATAGCTTGTAAGGCTTTGACATGGCTGCTGTTTCTTTTCTGTGTATCTACACAAGCTTGCACCAATCAAACTCTCACGGTATGGGGAGGATCTCCTGTTCCATCTGTACTATACACATGGCGGTGATGTCCTACAGCTGGCTGCAGCAGCAGAACTGTGAGTAGATAATTAAATGCATCCATATGATCATAGTTTCCTGTTTAGTCTATTCTCCTTTTTGCCAAGTTATTACTACCTTTGAACATTCATTTAGGTGAGGTTTTGACACGGCTGAACCAGCTGATTTTGCTACAATGTGCATTTCTCATAGACACCTCCCTGAGTATACTCAGGACTCATCCTTAATGGGTTAACCACATATGACACATGAGCTTGACTATTGACCTTTTCTCCTTGAGTGATTTTGCTCAAAATCTAATCATCCCATCTACATCCCAAGTAGACACTTGTCGACAGCCCTGGTGCTGTTAGAGTCCGTAAAGTCAATATCAAGACAAAAATTCTTTTGAGCGAAGCAAGCCAGATATACCAAGGTGCTTGCGCCAAATACCTCTGGACACTTGACCCGAATTATGCAAGTCGCTGGCACCAAAACAAAACAAAAAATCAGATTTTCATTTAGTTACTGATAAAAATGTGCCTTTTTCTTTTTCTATTCTGGCTGATTGAAAACTATAGGGTTTGATCACCCACCAGCTCAAATTTCAAGGTGTCACCTTTCCCAGATAAGTGTTATATATTTGATCATTTGTAGGCATCTTTTCTGGCTCGTCTATTTTTATTTTCATTAATGATGAATCAACATTTTCTCTTTTCTGTACTTTGAATATGCAGTAGTTCAAAGCACAAAAAAAAAAAATCGAGTACAAAACTCTTTTGCTACAGATCCTAGAAAGTCACCAGTGCTGTCTCAAGACACAACTTTTTATACCCCCACCCACACATAGTGTGTGTAGGGGGGTACATAGGAATCACCCTGAGGTCGGGTGGCCGGTCGGTCGGTCGGTCGGTCGGTCGGTCGGTCCGTTGCAAAATCTTGTGGGTCGAACTCCTCTCTCATTTTTTGAGCAATTGACCCCAAATTTGGCATGTGTGACCGCTATCAAGGGTAGATGTGCAAGACGCCTTTTTCGTTAGTATCGCGTAATGCATTGCCATGGCAACGGCATATTTTCGTAAAAACTTGTGGATCAAACTACTCTCTCATTTTTTGAGCAATTATCCCCAAATTTAGCATGTGTGACTGCTATCAAAGGGAGAAGTGCAAGACACCTATTTCGTTAGTATTGCATAATGAGTTGCCATGGCAACGGCAAATTTTTAAAAAATCTAACAAAATGTGGATCGAACTCCTCTCTTTTTTTGAGCAATTGACCCCAAATTTGACATGTGTGACTGCTGTCAAAGGTAGATGTGCAAGACACCTTTTTCATTAGTATCGCATAATGCGTTGCCATGGCAACGGCATATTTTCATAAAAACTTGCGGATTGAACAACTTTCTTATTTTTTTGGCTATTAACTTCAAATTATATTTGGCATGTGTGACCACTATCACAGGCAGATGTGCAAGAGATCTTTTTCATGAGTATATCATAATGCGTTGCCATGGCAACGGAAGATTTATTCTTACAAAATGTTGATTGCTCTACTCTCTTAGTTTTATAGCAATTCAGTTTGAATTTGAGATATGTGATCAATGTAATGTATATTTGTGCAAAACACAATTGATGTGTGTGGTAATGAATCTGTTGCCATGGCAACAGTATTTTTTTTTTACCAATCACACAAAAATGTGTGGATTAGCCCTACTCCTTCAGTTTTCAAGCATTTGGCTTAAAAATTGGCACATGTGACCACTATTGTATGTAGATGTGCATACTTACTCTTTCGTCATTGTTGATCAATGTGTTGCCATGGCAACAGCATAGTTTGAATGAAAATCATACAAAAATATTGTGGATTCAGTTAACTCCCTCAGTCTTAGAGCATTTGACTTGAAATTTGGCACACATGACCACTATAGTATAGTGGAGCGGCATAGCCGAACAATTGTGCATTTTGTGATAAAAGCACCAAATTTCGTACACAGGTTGACAATCACGTTTAGATTAAATTTAGATATTGGGCCATCGTAAATAGCGCCCTCAACGTCCATGGCAGCCATTTTTCAAAATGGCTGCCATTAATGCTATGTTTTCGTAAAATTTGCTAATTTTTGGAGAGAAAGTCAATACTATTTTGGTTACAAATGGGAAATTACATTCGAAATATATCTAGATATCTGGCCATCGGAAATAGCGCCCTCAACGGCCATGGCAGCCATTTTTCAAAATGGCCACCATAAATGTCATTTTTTCAAAATATTTGCTAACTTCAGAAGGGAAAGCCAGTAAGGTTTTGCAAACAAGTAGGAAATTACATTCAAAATGAATTTAAATATTTGGCCATTGTTAATTGCGCCCTCAACGTCCATCTGTCTAATAATGTGCCACTTCTTCGATGATTTTGAAAATTTCAGATGGGAAAAGTTAATAAAATTTTGCTCATAAATGTTGATTACATTCAAAATAAATCTAGGTATTTGGCCATCGGAAATTGCGCCCTCAACGCCCATGGTAGCCATTTTTTTTCAAAATGGCCACCATAAATGCCATTTTTTTGTTTAAAAAATGCAGATTTTTGAAGGGAAAGCCATTTTTTTTTCTTTTTTGCAAACAAGTGGGAAATTACATCCAAAATAAATCCAGATATTGGGCAATTAAAAATTGTGCTCTCAATGGCTATGGCAATCATTTTTTTTCTTAATGAGCACCAAAGGTGTCACTTTTTCATTTAAAAAAATGCTAATTTAAAAAGGAAAAGTCAATGAAATTTTGGTTTTAAATGGGAAATGATATTTAAAACAAATCTCGATATTGGGCCTTCGGAAATTGCGCCCTCAACGGTCATGACAGCCATTTTTCAAAATGGCCACCATAAATGCTATATTTTCGAAAAGATTTACTGAATCAGAAGGGAAATCCAACGAGATTTTGCAAACAGGTGGGAAATTACATTGAAAAGTAAACTTATTGGGCCATTGCAAATTGCCCCCTCAAGGGCCATTCCAGCCATTTTTCAAAATGGCCACCATGAATTTTTTTTTCATAAAGTGTTGCAGACGTCAATCAGAGTTTCCACAAAGGTGAATAATTACATTCAAACTGAGTGTGATAATAGGCCATCCAAAAGTGCACCCTCAACAGCCATAGCAGCCAAGTTTCAAAACAGCTGCCATGGATGCCCCCTTTTGTTTGCAAAAATTTGCTGAAGTCAGAAGGAAAAGTCAATAAGACTTTGCAAACAAGTTGAAAATTATGCTCAAAAATAAATTTAAGTATAAGGTCTTCTTAGAAGGCGCCCTCAAGGGTCATGCTGACCGCCATGGATGTCTGCTTCTTTTTTCTTTTTCTTTTTGATAGAAAAAAGAAGAGTGTTTTGTAGCCATTTTGACAAATAGCTGAAATAGCCATTAAGAACACAGCTTATGATGGCTTAATGTCTAAACTTCTTTGTTTGTAATTGTCAACTTGCGAAAAAAAAAATGTTTATTGTCTTCTTCCGGCATTAGGACATCTTAATAAAAAAAAAGGCATCTATGACAGCCATTTTTGAAAATGGCTGCAATTGCCGTTATAAGCAATTTTTTTCTTCTTGAAAATTTGTGAAGGAACAATTTCTAGAGTTAATGCAATCCAGATTGTTTGATTTTAAACATGATTTTTCAATTTATGTACACATTTGCTGACTTTTCTTTCAGAAATTACCATTTTTTAAAAACAAAATTATGACAATGGCGGCCATGGCCGTTGAGGGCAGTATTATAGTAATCTAATACAAATATTTATTTCAAACAAATTTAAATTGTGTGCAAAATCGTATTGACTCATCCTTTGGTGAAATCAAGAAATGAAAAACAATGGAATCCATGGTGGCCATTTTTTTAAAATGGCTGCAATGGCCATTGAGGGCGCTATTTACAATAATGTCATACATATAGGCGCAAGATTTATTTCAAAGGAAATTTTTGAATTGAGTGCAAGATCTTATTGACTTTTCCTTCTGGAATTAGTAAGTATCAGAGAAAAAGGTGGTATTTACGGCAGCCAATTTTAAACATGGCTGCCATTGGCATTGAGGGCACAATTTGCAGTGGCCCAACATCTAAATTTTATTTTAATTGTTATATTCCAGTCGTTTACAAGATCTTATTGATTTTCCTTTCTGAAATTTCTGAAAATTTTTATGAAAAACGGCATTTATGGCGGCCATTTTGAAAAAAATGGCTGCTATGGCCGTTGAGGGCGCTATTTACGGTGGCCCAATATCTAAATTTATTTTAAATGTTATTTCCCACTCGTCTGCAAAATCTTCTTGATTTTCCCTTCTGAAATTTGTAATTTTTTAGTAAAAATGGCATTTTATGGTGGCCATTTTGAAAAATGGCTGCCATGGCCGCTGAGGGCGCTATTTACAATGGCCCAATATCTGAATTTATTTCAAATGTCATTGTCAACATGTGTGCGAAATTTGGTGCTTTTATCATAAAATGCACAATTCCTCTATTTTTTCAAGCTATTCCGCTCCACTAAGTATATAGATGTGCAATTTTAATCTTTCGTGAGTCGTGAGCAATGCGTTGCCATGGTAACAGCTTTTTACCAAAAAAAACATACAAAAATATTATGGATTCAGCTAACTTCCTTTAGTCTTCGAGCATTTAGCTAGAAATTTGGCACACATGACCACTGTGGTACGTAGATGTGCAAAGGTAATCTTTCGTCAGTGGTGACCAATGCGTTGCCATGGTAATGGCATATTTTGAATGGAAATCATACAAAAATATTGTGGATTCAGTTAAGTCCCTCTTTGAGCATTTGGCTTGAAATTTGGCACATGCAACCACTATAGCATATAGATGTGCAAACTTAATCTTTCGTCAGTGGTCAACAATGGGTTGCCATGGTAACAGCAGCTTTTCACTAAAATGCATACAAAAATATTGTGGATTCAGGTAACTACCTCAGTCTTTGAGCATTTAGCTTGAAATTTGGCACATGTGATCACTATAGTACGTAGATGAGCATACATAGTCTTTGGTCATTGTTGATCAATGTATTGCCATGGTAACAGTATATTTTGAATGAAAATCATGCAAAAATATTGTGGATTCAGTTATCTCCCTCAGTCTTTGAGCATTTGGCTTGAAATTTGGCACATGTGACCACTATAGCATACAGATGTTCAAACTTAATCTGTCATTATTGTTGAACAATGCGTTGCCATGGTAACAACATTTCTTCACCAAAAAGCGTTTGGATTCCGCCAACTCCCTTGGTCTTTGAGCATTTAGCTTGAAATTTGGCACACCTGACCGCTATGGTACGTAGATGTGCCAACTTAACCTTTCGTCATTGTTAATCATTGTGTTGCCATGGTAACAGCATAGTTTGAATGAAAATCATATAAAAATATTGTGGATTCAGGTATCTCCCTCAGTCTTTGAGCATTTGGCTTGAAATTTGGCACATGCAACCATTGTAGTACACAGATATGCAAGCTTTGTATTTCATCATTGTTGAACAATGTATTGCCATGGTAACAGTGCATTTTGAATGAAAATCATAGAAACATTTCGATTAGATCCTAACTCTATCTCTTTAGAGCATTTTGGCTTCATATTTGGCACATGTTACCTCTACATTACCTAGATGTGCAAAAACTCTTTTGTCAGTGTGGAAAATGTGTTGCCATGACCAACAGTATATTTTGAATGAAAATGATACACTAATATTGTGAATTCAACTAAGCCCCTCATCCTGTTAGCGTTTGGCTTGAAATTTGGCACATGTGACGGCAATGATATATAGTTGTGCAAACTTCATTTTTTTCTTAATATCCAACATTGTGTTGCCATGGTTACACAATTTTTAATAAAAACCATAGAAATCGTCAGTTTATTTATCTTGCTCACTCAGTTTTTGAGCACTTGACTTGAGATGTGGGACATTTGACTAACAGTGAGCAATACATTTATTTACTGTTGGACAGTGCATTGCCATGGTATTTTTTTTTTCATTAATAAGTTAAAAAAAAAAAAAAAATCCTGGTCGAGCTAATTACCTCAGTTGTGGGTGGGGGTATATTAATCACAATATGTGATAGTTCTAGTTTTGGAATGATTAGGTACTCCACCTACACAGGTAATAAAGACTGCTATGACAAAACAAGATATGAAACTCGTCACTTAAAGACGGGCTGCCTCTGCAAGGGGCTGCTCCTTATACGGTCAACAGCCCTTGGAGGCATCGCATTGCACTCCTTCGTCTTATGAAGGTGTTGCGTGCTTGTACCTTCTGGGTTTAGACCAGTGGGAGCAGGCGTGGCTGCTGGGGGAATGTGCTGAGGCTGGTTGAGGTTAAGATTCATGATTGTACAGTATTCCTTTGGTATTCAGTATTGCTGTGATATGTATGCTTGCCCTTAACAGATTTTTACAGAATATTGTATACTCAAATTGTTTCATTGAATTACATTTAATTTGATAAATTTGCCTGTTTGTTCCACTCCCCTATAGTTGTTTATGGTGTGTCTGGGTCCCTTTCTTTTGGATGTTCTTTTCTTGTCCTTTATCATTGCATATCTGGGTTTTTTTTTATGTGATTCGCAATCTGTGATACAATGACGTACAGCTTTAGCATTGTAAATTCAGTAATGGATCAGCCTTGAAAGGCCAATGGCCTACTGCTGATTTCCACCACCATTTAATACTCAAATTGTTTTGTCGATCTCCATCACACATTTTTTAATTATGACTATGTACTTACCTGAAATAATTTTGGTTTGTATATGTATATTTTGATTGATTGTCTCTCTGTATGTTTTTTTTTTTTAAACTGAATATGTGGAAATAAACTTGAATTGTTCGGTGACGCAGGGGGGTAATCAGATATTGGTTGCCCGTGATCGACACATCTTTAAGCCGTTAAGAACTAGTCTGAGTATACTAAGGCAAGTGTCAAGATCGGAAATGCATGTTGTAGCAAAATCAGTCCATCCTCAATGTGTTAAAAGGGGAGAGGTAAAAATCGAAGCAGGACTAAGTATGGTGTAATTAATCTCAAAGCAATCACACCCTTACTGAGGCAAACCTCAATTTGGACTCTCATTTCCATGAAAAAGGAAGTAATGTTAGGACCGAAAGTATGTTCATGTAGTCAAGTTCCTGTGTACAGTACTCAATAATGGAAGCGTCAAAAGGAAATAATGAAATTCTGTTCATGAAAAAAAACACCAACAGAATTTCGTTTAAGAGTTACGACACAACACATTCCCGTTTAATTCATTATAAGCATTGGGGGCTGGTAGGTGAATTTGTTATGTTCTTTGGAAGCATTCATGCATGACATAGATTCTGTTGAAATTGTTAAGAATTCCCTACGCTTTTGAAATTGTAATCTCAACTGCCTATAGAATATACAAAAGTGTCAATAACCATAAGAAAATGAAAAGCAAAAATGTTAAATGCATTGGGAGTTCTGACGCTTTACCTATCTGAAAAAAACAAGAATCTGTTAAAGATCGTTAAAACCATCGGCAATTGAAAGTAAATTCTTGGAATGTGCATTAAATTTGTTGTAAGAGAGCTGCACATGTATTTCTGTATTTTCAGAATACCAACACAACTTTAGTTGATCCTGACATGCAGTTCATGTAATCTTGGCGATTTTCCCTCAATACCTGTTAGATGGAGAATTTCATAACCGTGTTCATTATAAGTGAATTTTGTACCATAGACTTCAATGGCGATAATTTTGAGGTAAGAAGTTTTACTTCGTTATAACGAAATTTCGTTATAACTCTGTTCGCTGTAATGGGAGTGCACTGTAACTAATGTTAAGTATTGTAGAATATACAAAATGTGAACACTAGTTGTAGTAAAAATGTTTCTAGACTAAACCATCTACAGTTATGGTTGAGTGAGAAAATAGTGATATTTCCATATATTTTAGGCTTTAATGCAAAATTTTTACATGGTAGGATGTTCTGTGATACAAATGACCTACACATGTGCATCAAATGTGATATCTCGAACATTTTCAAAATTACTGCTCCCAATGATAAACAGTACCTTTAACAGACAGTTACGTCTATATACGACCCTGCAGATGATGCCTGGGCCCCGTTTTATCAAGATAAAGTTAGCATCGATTGTGAAATCAACTATAACTTTGATCAACTTAAAGTCGGCTATAACTTTCAATCAACTTTAAGTTTCCATTTTACGAAGAGACTTAATAGTCGATTATAGTTAAAGCTGATCACCGTGACTTAATTATTGATGTAGTCAAAGCAAAAAACACAGGACGAGGCTGGTTTCTGGTACTGTCTGCTTAAAAATAATGCAATGCATAAAGCAAAACAAACAAAAAAAACATGAATGTACATGATTGTTTGCCACGGCCACCGAAGCATAGTCTGCTAGTGCGCCGCAGTACTTTAGCGCTACAGTTGCTGAATTAGAAGTATGTTTGCAACAGAACCGCAAAATATGCCGTTTGCATTGTATTGACGAAAGTAGGTCGATAGATCCAGCACATTTTGAGCTCAACGAAAATCTGCATACGCGTGTACCTTGAAGATCCTGCACACTCCATGGTACTTCGTAGGATCTTAGATCTAACGTTGGTATTCATTGACATGGATAATCTGACACAGAGGATTTCTGCAGTGGGACTGTCCAAGGTGAAGGTCGTGTATGCATTGTTTCAAGTCTTGTGTGTTACGTGTAGGATCGGCTTTGTAAAGAATAGATCGCGAGTCTACATGTCGAAATTCTAGACCTAGTAGACGCTCTAGTCTACAGTGTTACGGTAAAACCAAACTAATAACACAAACAATATTTCCATCTGTTTTGTATTTCTGTGGAAGCATTTCTCTGACTGCTGTAAAATTTTGTAGGCATGTAACATGACCAACTGATCATATATGAGAACATCAAGCTATTTTATGGCCATTTTTGTTATGCAAATTAGTTTTAAGTATAAAAGCTAAATAAGAAGGTGGAGATGGCCCTTAGAACACCTATTGTCATGCTAAAAATGCTACAGTTGTATTCATTTGTGTCAAAGTACTCTTGCTAAATAATGTATACGGTTACCAAACTTTAGGGTTTCTGAGACGAACACTGAACTAGGGCTTTCTGTAGCTCAGTCGGTAGAGCACTGGGCTAGCAATCCGATGGTCTCAGGTTCGAATCCCAATGGAATCCCATTTTCTTTGCTCAATTTTCCACTAATGAATAATATTCATTTCTGGTCAGTTTTTCCATTTGCATTTGTTACGTACTCAAAAACCTGCATTATTTCAGTGATCCTCGCATTTATTCCCAAGTTGAATTATCCTTAGGGTTTATTCCAGGTTCAAGTGTGTACAAGTGTGTCACACACAAACACACCACTATAGCTTCTGACCATTCAAGCATTGAGAATTTAGGGTTTCTGGGACGAACACTGAACTAGGGCTTTCTATAGCTCAGTCGGTAGAGCACCGGACTAGCAATCCAGAGGTCTCGGTTTGAATCCCGATGGAATCCCATTTCTTTGCTCAATTTTCCACTAATAAATAATATTTATTTCTGGTCAGTTTTTCTTTGTGCGTTTGTTACATCCTCAAAAAGCTGCATCACTTCAGTGATCCCTCGCATTTATCCCCAAGTTGAATTATCCTTTGGGTTTATGCCAGGTTCAAGTGTGTACGTGTGTGTCACATACAAGCACACTGCTATAGCTTCTGATCATTTGAGCATTGAGAATTTAGGGTTTCTGGGATGAACACTGAACTAGGGCTTCCTATAGCTCAGTCAGGAGAGCACCGGGTTAGCAGTCCGGAGGTCTTGGGTTCAAATAATACATTAATAATACATTACATTTGTAATGCGCTTAATACAATGTTTCTAAGCGCATAGAGAAAGGGTGAAAGGAGAGATGAAAAATGAGGGAAAACAGACATATCAAAACACAAGTAAGAATAACATGACATAAATCAATGTGTACCAGTCATTAAACACATACAATAATTGAATTACACTCAGCACATTAACTTAGGGAAGCAATCAGTATGGGAAAAGATGGGTTTTAAGAAGTGCCTTAAATGATTCTACTGATGGGGCTTGTCGTATATGAATGGGTAGATTGTTCCAAAGCTTGGGTGCAATAACCGCGAATGAGCATTCTCCTTAGCGTGTCTTAGTGCGAGGTCCGGTTAACAGTTGAAGATGGGCAGTAGCATGGGAGCGCAGGCATCTAGAAGCAGAAGAAGTTGATAAGGATCAGAGAGAGATTAGGTTCTGTAGGTATGAAGGGGCTTGGTTATGAATAGCTTTGTAGACTAGGAGAAGTACTTTGAAGATAGCACGTTCCTTTATTGGCAACCAATGAAGTGACTGGATGATTGGGGTAATGTGTTCAAACTTCTTGGAACGTGTGACTACTCTGGCGGCGGTGTTCTGGATGCGTTGAAGGGGTGCAATATGGGATTGGGGTAAACCGGCTAGGAGACTGTTACAATAATCAAGGTGAGATGACACAAATGCATGGATAAGCTTTTCTGTGGCAGAAGCGTCGAGGTACTGCCGGATCCTGTTAATCCTAGCTATCCCCCACGAAGCTGTCCTGCACTTGTTGAGGATGTGCTGGGCAAGGGAGAGGTGCTTATCAAAGGTTACACCAAGATCTCGGACACACTCGGACTTCTGCACACAACCCGAAGATAGGTCCAGGGGAGGAACATCATCAAACCTCTGTCTGAATCTCGAAGATACGTGCAACAATTCAGTCTTCGCTTCATTGAGCTTCAGGTTGTTGACCGAGGACCAGGTCTTGACATCGCTCAAGTAATCTGTGAGTCTTCCTAGCATGGCATCACTTCTGTCATCGACATCAGCTCTCATAACGAGATAAAGTTGGATATCATCCGCATACATGGCGTGCTGTATACCATGACGTGAACTGATTATATGACAAAGAGGGCCAGTGTAGACGGTGAAGAGCAGAGGGCCAACAACTGACCCCTGTGAAACCCCCCAACGGAGAGGGAAGGATTGTGACAGTGACCCTCTCACTATAACTCTCTGAAGACGACCAGTGAGATAGGACTTTATCCACGCAACTGCAGATCCCTGTATGCCGTAGCAGTATTTGAGCCGATTGAAGAGAGTCATGTGGTCCAGGCAGTCAAAAGCAGATGAAAAGTCTAACAGGACTAGGCAGGCTTTCAGTCCATTGTCAGCTGCTAGTGGAAGGTCATTGGCAACCTTTAACAAGGCTGTCTCAGTTGAGTGATGGTGCCGATATGCAGACTGGTTTACCAGGAATAAGTCATTGGACTCCAGATAAGACCTGAGCTGTATAGAAACGAACCTCTCCAATACCTTGCCAAGGAAAGGAAGGTTGGCAATAGGTCTGTAGTTCTTCAAGTCGTTCCTGTCAAGAGATGACTTCTTCAAAAGGGGCGTGATAAGACAGGTCTTAAACGCTTCAGGAACCTCACCAGACGTCAGGGAGAGGTTAATTGTTGATGTAATGATAAGGCAGAAGGTCATCAATGCAATCGTTTACGAGCCACGATGGTACCGGATCCAGGCTACCTGATTTAGGCTTGAGAGAGACAATAAGTTTCTTCACTTGACTGAAGGAGAGTGGTGCAAATGCTAAAAGACATTTGTCCGTACCCAGTTGAGACACTCTATTTGCTCCAGAAGAAAACTGTGGATTTGCTTGAGATGTCTGAAATCCCATCACGATACTGGCAATCCTAAGTAACTTCCAAATTCATTGGCCAATGCTACAACAGACCGGTGTTCAGGGAGGACAGTTTCCTGGCTGGAAGGAGAAGTAAGTCTCTTGACAATGTGAAAAAGCTCTCTGGTGTCAGCTTCAGCGATCTCAGTAGTCCAATGTTTGGATTTGGCTTCATGGAGGGTATTGTAATAAGACAGACACTCTTTCTGGTATAGTTGTTTGTCGATTGAGAGGCCTGAACTTAACATCCGTCGTTCTGCACGACACCTGACTCTCTTGGCTTCTCTCAACTCTTCAGTGTACCAGGGAGCGGACGGTCGAACTGTGATAGTCTTTCTCATCAACGGGGCATGTTTGTTGATGAGCTGAATCAGAGTATCATTATACACATTGACTGCTTCAGTAGAGTCCTTTGGCATTGCCGTAGTTACAGGAGAATTCCAAATGTCTTGTGTAAAGGATGCAAAGTCAATGTTCCGAAGTTTCCTGTACTGCACAAGTTTCTTTGTGTTTGTTGGAACGGCAAGGTTGATGTCAGCAACAATAGCCGAATGATCAGATGGAAGTCCAGGCAGAATGCAAACAGTTGAGATGATATCGTCTAGTCTTCTTGACAAGATCAAGTCCAACGTGTGGCCAGCCCGATGGGTCGGTCTGTTCACATGTTGACAGAAACCCAGTGAGTCGATGGAGTTCATGAAGCTCATGGTTTGGATGTCGTGCTCACGATCAATGTGGATGTTAAAATCGCCAAGGATGAGGGGCACATTGTCCGATATTGCCGCAGACTCAAGAAGGGAAAGAAACTCCTGCAGGCACATCCTGTATGTAAACTTGTTGCTTGCAGAAGGCGGGGGTCTGTATACTGCATAGCATCTCAAGACTGAAGCTGGGGAGAACCGGATCGTAACATCCATGAGCTCAAAAGTGGCATATTCAGCCTTACTATTCAGAGTCACCTTGGCTGAAGCGCGATACACAATGCAGATTCCACCTCCTTTTGAGCCAAAACGAGGACAGTGCAGCAAATCATAATTAGGAAGTGTTGATTTAATATCACCAATGGCAAAGTCATCCCCCTGGTCTCCTGTTAACCAAGATTCGGTCGGGACAAGGACATCAAGTTGTTTATCCAGTATCAAATCGCATATGCATACATGTAGTCTTATTTGTCATGGAACGGGCATTCCAAAGTCCAATATATGAACAATGCCTCACGTTAGTATTTAGGTGAAATCGGATGGGAGCTTGTTGACTGATCTGACAATCAATTTGATCACCGGAACAATCATCACTCCAAACTGCTTTAACACAGCGAATAGCAACCTCTCTATCCGTGTGTCCGCTCCGGTTACCCCTTTTCCCACGTCGTGTACGTTGCCTCCGAGCAATACCAAGTGATGAGATGGTCTTCCATACCTGAGAAGGGAGTCTATTGTGACTAGCATGCAGAAAGGGAGGCTGCAGTTTGAAGAGGGCACCTGCATCAAACTGAATTCTCCCCCTTGCTCATAGTACAGACGACTGGTTAACATCTCCATCAAGGTCATCTCCAGTTACTGGGCTGGGATTAGGATCTACATCACCAGCTTGAAGAATCAAGAGTCATAACGTAGCTGAGGAGTTAGCATAGTAAGGTGTTGGCTTTCCACCATATTTGTGATTTAAAGTCTCAGCAAATACAGGTACACTAAGTTGGATGCTCCATTCACAAAGCAAAACACCACAATCACAAAAACCAAGTGCAGCCAACACAAGGAGTGTCCACTTCAGTAGATCCATTGTTGTTGCAGCTGATATTGTTACAAACAATTGCAGGATTACAGCTGGGAGTTTGGCATGGCAGTCTTGGCATGAGTGAGTGAATCACTATACATATACTAGCATGTACATGTAATGGCTACCACTGCTGGAGTCTGGAGAGTCTGATGCAGAAAATCGAACTGCAATGTCTTCCAAAGCAATTCACCAATAAAAGCGTATGTTGTCCTCCTGAATCCTGATATGTCAAACTAATAACTGGTGCATAAAGTGTGAAGAAACAACTCACAAATACGTAGAAATTAGACGCAAGATGGGAGCACAGCATGAAGAGCTGCTGCAAGAGCGCTGCACTCTATATCTGAATCCCGATTTAATCCCATTTTCTTTGCTCAATTTTCCACTAGTTACCAAACTTGTAACACTGTCTCATACAGTACCCACACACTTGCACATGCAAGTCCTCTTTTGTTTGTATTCCAGGAACTGTTGTTGCATATGTGCTCTAAATTTGTGTGCTCATAGAACTTGATGAGACAATCATGTCTTAAGATAACTTCAAGTCTACATGTGGCACCCTTGATTGAACTAGTAAGAATGAAAATTGACATGTTAAAGGGAGTAATTTCATTTATTCTGATAACACCATACTTTTCTAAGTGTTCTGCTATGATTTGTGATTATCCAGTTTCAAAGATTCCATGTATCACCTCACAAACTCAGTTACATCTAGTTTGTTATTTCTCTCTGTAAGATTTTGCAATAAGGAAATCTCAAAGACAATCTTCCGTCTGCCCATAATCAGTTTTGTGGACAGCATAACTTAAAAACCATATGAGGTGTCCTCATGAACATTGGCATATATATGTTTATGTTAGTGGACAAACATGTGCCTATCAACTTTTGGGTGCACATGCCCAAGGTCAAAGGTGATTATATAAAGAAGTGTAGGCCAGAGAGTCCACCGTCTAAGGGCAAGGGCCAAAGTAAAAATGCTCAAATACCTGAATGCTCTCTCAAACAATTAGCCATCCATCTAAATTAAACCTAGTTTAAGAGAAGTAAACACTCAACACATTTGTGACAAACATGTCATTTCATTTTTTTATTTTTGCCAATAACATGAAACTGTCATCTCACATTGTCAAGACATACTCTAGACCTATTGGGAAAAACCATGTGATATGGCAGAGGCGTACCAGTTGTCATAGCAACATTTCTAGTGGGTATTCATCTTAGGCTGTTTCAGTAATTTGAGCTCAAATTTTCTGTCAAATTTTGAAATGTTGTAAATGAGACATTTCTCCTTTTGAAATGTTACCTCTTTTCTGTCATTTTGATGACATCATAGTGAAATATTCTCTTAACCCTGAAAGGGCTGAAAAAAAAGTTGAATCAACCCCCCGCCCTCGGCATTTTCCGCGACCATTCTGCCGCGTGAATTTTTTTGACCGCGCCGCTCGCTGACTTTTTACTTTCAAGTCTCGCACATCTTATGACACCATTTTTGCAAAAATCGGATGTACCATTACGACGCTGCAAAACCTTTTAGACATAGGGGGGAGGGTTGAATCATCCCTCCCCGGGCCACAGAACAGGCCAAAAAGCCCGGCCTGGTTAGGGTTGAATTAGAGAAGTCAAAAGATTTTTAGCTCAAATGAGCTACAAATTGCGACCGCTCTTCGTCCAGCATCCATTATGTGTCATGCGTCATTCGTTGTGTGTAAACTTTTTACATTTTTATCTTTTCCTTTGAAACTCCATGACTGATTTTAACCAAATTTGGCAGGTACCATCCCTAGGGGGATAAGATCTCAATTTGTTCAAATGGGCACCCTAACCCTTCCCCCCCCCCCCCCCCCGCAAAAAAACAAAACAAAACAAAACAAAATTAAGGAATCTTAAAATGTCCTCTTATAAAAGTCTTCTTCTCTAGAACCAGAATTGATAGAGCTAAGTTGATACTTGATACTGTAATCCCTCTCGCAGCTCCAAGAAGCTATACTGGGATGAAACTACACATATGATATTATGAATTTTTACATTGATGACTGTGATTTCAAGTTTCAATGGCAGAATCAGAGGTGCCCCCTTGGGACCCAGGGGAGGGGATGGGAAGGGTCCTAATTCAATTCATTTCAATTCAAGTGAAATCCCAATGGGGGCCTAAATTGTACGTTTTCATTGTCTTCTTGAAAGCCCCACTGTTGATTTTCAATAAACTTGGCACATAGCATCCCTAGGGGATAGGATCTAAATGTGTTTGATTGGGCACCATGCTTCCCTTGCGGGCCCCTGGGGGCCCAACCAACCCCGCCCTCAAAAATAAATGAATAAATCAATCAAAATGAATACAAACGAGATATGAAATTCATCACACTGAAGACGAGTTAGATGATACGCTGGTGGTCATCAGATGTCGGTCATCCGTGATCGACAAAGAAAGGAATGTGATACAGCGCCTTGAAGTTATATAGAGATATGTTGTTAAATTTTTTTTTTGGACCTACATTATTCAGATCACATTGTTTTTTTCTGTCCCACAGACTTATTGGAAATTCTGTGCGTTTGCGACTAAGTCGATTTACAGGCTTTTTGAGTACGTACAGTGCATTTACCAAGTGTTCCTCGACACGAACATATTAAGCATGACAATTAAGTGTTTTAATAACCATCTTGACTTTAACATTGGCCTTTTAAAATATGACCTTTGACCCTTATTTACATAACCAATATGACTACCTCTAATCTTGCTATGATTAGTTGAGAGAGCTCTTACAGCTATATGCAAGCCTGTGAGATTTACCAGCAGTAAAAGCAATGAAGCCTCCAATACAAAACAAAGGAATATAGAGCGAGTGTTTGGGTTTACATGACAATGTGATTTATACCTGGAAGAAAATGGTATTACCTCAATTAAAGAAAAAAAGGCAAAAGAAAAACTATTCTTGAAAAAGGCAAAAGAAAAACTATTCTTGCTTTGCATCCTATGAGGTTAATTACTGGAAACTTCACGGGCCCAAACGTACGGCTACGGCGAAAGAGACAGCACCTTTAACCATGTTACTATAGGTCTCCTCCAACCAAGAGTATTGAACGTAAGCTTAATGATATAATATATAATAGTAATAAGGTCTTATTTACCCAGGCTAGCCTCTTCAGTGTCACCACTGCTCTACCAGAGGGCCCTGCAATTATTATTACCCTATGGTTGCCAGGTACCTATTTAATACACCTGGGTCGAGAGGGACATGGTGGGTAAAAGCATCTTGTCCAAGGACATAAGCACTGGGCGGGATTGAACTCGAGTCCTCCTATTGGGAGTCGGGAGTGTTATCCACTATGCCACAGTGCCCCCACTTAATAAGCTTAAACGTGAATGATAATTTATGACGATCACCCGTGATCAACACATATTCAAGGGGGACAGTTAGAAGTGGAAGTAGTGCTAAGCATATTGTCTCATTAATTCCAAATCAATGACGCCCTTACATATAGGCATACCATAATTTCGCATCTAAAATCAATGGTGGGACTCATGCACCATTACTTGTATAGTGCATAAACTTTGCTTTATAAGCTCTGAGTGAAACGTGTCATAACATGATTCTGTAACTCCATCAGCAGTGATTGACTTAATAAAGAAGAAAGATATATCAAAGTGAATGCTTGGCACTTAACTGAGGGGGATTATAGCATGATACTCGGTTCTATACTGCCCAGATGCCAACAACACCCATCACCCATCATAGAGAAACAGGTATGACAAAAATAATGTTTTGCCTTTTCATAGGCAGAACGACACAGAATCCCTTCAAACACATTATACTTGGCAGGGTGTGGCATGAAAGAGCTCTTTACTGATGCTATTAAAACAGAGCATACCTTCCACTCATGTGGCATGAGATACCTCTATAGCAACATAAAGCCTGTCTACAACTCCGTTGGTCGAACAAATAACAACCTGAAATTTCAAAGTTATGAGCGAGACGCTATACACCTGGCCTAGCGTTAATTGATTCAGTTCTCATTCCCACTCAAGTTGGGTTATGTAAATGGAAACATTCACATCTGCAGTATAACAAAAAGAAACATAGCGAAAAGGGAAGAGAGAACAAGAGGGGGCAAAAGGAAAACAGCACAACTGCAATTTATAAAACCTTTTGTGTTACAAGTGAAGCAAAAATGTATTAGATGTTATCGCAGTGTTTTAGCATAAACAGACAAATAGACAGACAATGTCAAATTTAAAAACCATCAACTTAATGTAAGAGACTAAAAGCTAAACAAGATGCAGCAAAACCGTAACTTAAATTGCTGCTCTACTTCTAGGCCACGGAACACACACACACACACACACACACACACACACAAATGTTAGGGGGAAAAAAAACAACTTTAAATGTAACATTTTCGTATAAAAGAAAAAGAAAAGAAAATGTCCACGTCAGGATAACAAACTTGCCCGCATGAGCATGCACTGAATAGGTAAACGGGAATACGGTCTTGATGCAAATGATTGTCTCATTAATTCAAAAGCAATGATTCCTTTACCACCACCTTCTCACAACAATGACGGCTCTGTTATCAATGGTAGCACTCATACACATGTGATTGCATTGTGCACTAACTTCCCTTGTTCTAAACAACCAGTGAAAAGTGCCATAATATGATATTATTACAATTGTGTACTTCGATCAACAGTGATTAACTTTAAAGAAGAAAGATGTATCAAAGTGAACGCTTACCACATTACTCAGGGTTATCACAGCTTGATCCTGATCCTGTTCTATACTGCCCCAGATGCCAACACTACACATCACCTACGGCTACCAGTGAAACATCCATGATGAACTAAAAGCTTCGCCTTTTTCACGGCAAACGACACAGAATACCTTCATACACACTACACTTGGCAGGGTGTGGCACGAGATACCTCTATAGCAACATAAAGCTTGTCTACAACTCCGTTATTGGGTCGAACAATAACAACCTGAAATTTCAAAGAGATGAGCGAGACGCTATACACCTGGCCTAGAGTTAATTAATTAAGTTCTAATTCCTACTCATGTTGGTTTTATGTAAATGTATATATTCCCACCTACATTATAAAAAACACACAAATGTAGACAAAAGGGAAGAGAAAACAAAAGGTGGCAAGGGGAAAACTGCATAGGGGCAATTCATAATCTTGCATGTGACAAATGAAGCAAATGTATTAGATTTTCTAGAACTAAAATTATATATGAAATTCCATTCTCATGTAGTCTTACGAAATGTCATAGTGTTTCGGCATAAAATTTTTGTACACGCAATGGTGAATGTAAAAACCATCGACTTTATGTCAGCGAAGAAACTAACGTACAAGATGCAGTAAAACCTCAGCTTTCATTAAATGCAAATGGAATGCATTCCTTACCCTTTCCCGTACAGGTGAAATTCTTATGGTTTCTTACGGAACTTGCATACAAAATCAACAAGTGTCACAGTTTATGACATTTGTGTGTGTATGCATGTGTGTTTCAATATTTTTTCCAGGGTCATTTGACAACAGTCCCAGAGCAACATAACAGTACCCTTATTACGTGCAAGACAAGATGCCTGTTCGCGTGTTTGGATGTAAATTAATGAAAGTAAATCACATTCAAAAGTTTACCTGTGATGGTGCTATATCATAACTACTTTAAGATTTTTTTCTCCCTTTTCTTTCTCACTCTATAAGTTAAGTAGGCCTCATTAGATATCCTATCCGCCTGCTTAGAGTAATTTGTGATTTCTCTGTAACTATAATGTATGAAATTCAACAGATGAAAACGTTTTATATCGCAGCGATTCACCTCGAAGCGATTCACCTCGATTTGTAGCTTGTCTTTGAAAAAACAATTCTCAAAACGGTACATTTTTCATGAAATAGAATACAGTCAACTTCGGATACCTCGACGTCGGATAAGCCGAATATCACTTACCTCGGGGGCAAAATGAAAGTCCCGATTGTTCCTATGGAGTTTCCATGTATTAAAATTTACGTAGCTCGAAGAAAATAACTCCAAATTCGGCTACCTCGAAGTGAAATCTACTGTCCCGATTTTAATTAACTTATTGTTTTTCCCAGCATGTAGCTCAAATCGAAATTGCAAACATCACTCAGCAGCATCTCCAATTAAGCGCGCGTGGACAGCGAAGAAGACATGTCACAAATCTTTTCACACTTGACTGTATATTCCCAACCAGACTATTTTTGGCGCTTCATTAGTACGCACGCGTATGGCAAGTTATCTCTCTTTCCTGAGGATACTTTGGATTCAGCAGCGTTATGCTGCCGCCATCTCCGCCGCCGTCTCCGCCGCCACTGCGTCACATTCTTATGTGCACTCTAACGGCCGCAATCCTTGATAGATTTCTTTGAAATTTTGTATGGAGGTTCATATTGGTAATATCTCCACATCTATAACTGAGTTATGCTGCCCCCAGTGTTCCGTCTTTAAAGGGTAAAATGCCATATTTTTTGTGCATAGTCTGTGTGCGCTCTAGAGGTCACATTTATTAACGGATTTTGTTCAAATTTAGTATGGAGGTTTATCATGATGTAATCTACAAGCCTATAAATTTTGTATGTGCTGCCCCCCATGTTCCGTCTTTTATCGGGTCAAAGGTCATGTTGGTGGATGGTTTATGTGCGCTCTATAGGCTACATTTTGTAACAGATTTTGTTTAAATTTGGTACGAAGGACTACCATGATATGAGCTACAAGTCGAAAGATTTTAGATGTGCCACCTCCAGTATTATGTCTTTTGTAGGGTCAAAGTTCATATTTTCGGTGGATTTTTTTTGTGTGCACTATATAGGCTACATTTGTCCAAATTTGGTATGGAGGTTTATCATGATGTAATCTACAAGCCTAAAGATTTTGGATGTGCTGCCTCCAGTGTTCCATATTTTATAGGGTCAAAGGTCATATTGTTGATGGATGGTTTGTGTGCACTCTTTAGGCTACATTTCTTGACAGATTTTGTTCAAATTTGGTACAAAGCTCTACCATGATATAGTCTACAAACCTATTGATTTTGGAAGTGGTGCCCTGAGTGTTCCGTCTTTTATAGGGTCAAAGTTCATATTGTTGGTGGATGGTTTGTGTGCTCTCTCTAGTGCCGGGGGATACAATAAGCCAGTTTGTAATTAGCTCATGTAAACATTGGAACAAATGACCTTTCTTTTTTCTCAGTTGGTTAGACACTTCACTCGTTTTCAAAGCGAATAATGCATAAGCTTACCCGACGTAATAATTTATGGAATTCATGTTCAAACAAAGAATGAACTTGCGTTTAGATCAAGTGATCACCGATCAGAATACCCCATCAGTTGACAATTTAGCAGGCATCCTTTTCATTGTTTTGTATTGAATGTAGTAGCAGCCTAATTCCTTTTTTATTTTGCGAAATAACATTCTTGCTGTCAGGTGGATGTGGCGGCAAGCACCATTTAGATGAGGATCAAATGAATAATCATCGCATCACACATGCTTATCTCAGTGAATTTACAAACCAAAATGCTTGTTGGTACAAATGACCTTTTTCTGCTCATGTGTAAAGTGGAATTACGATTTGGTCAATCTGTTTGCGCGGCAATGGAAATTTCTAGTTTTGCATGCTTAATATGTACAGTTTTCCAGTTGTGACATTGAAATATATTGGTACTACAACTATATTTGCATGATAAGTATGTTTATATTGTGTAGCAGCAGAGGTTAGCAATCCTTTATTTTAGTCTTTTGCACAAGATCTACTTTTTTCATATTCAGTTGGTTAATACAAAAACATGAAACTCCAACTATTGATCACTTTCCATACACAAACCAAAAGAATGTCACTGGCAAATTTAATGCTAAAGAAAATGCATGAATATATTTATGTAGTCATTGCAAACATTAATGATTTCCCATACTTCTGTTCATGTTAAAGTGTACAGGATGTATGACCATTATACACAAATTTGTTATTCAAATGTGCAAGAAAAGAGAAAAATAAATTGTGACACAAAGATGTAAAATATGAAGCAGTGGTGACAGCAAGTATGTCAATGGGTTAGCTATACCTTTTGCAGGTCTCTGTCTGCACATAGGATGTTGACAGCTATTTATTTATTTGGATCGTGTGGCAAACTTAGTTATCAACTAATGTCTTTACTGCTCCTTACCTGTCCATATTACTTGTTATACCTGGGTAGAAAATGAAATAAAAAGATACAGAATCTGTCGTGTTCTTTACTCAAAAATTCTGTATTTGATGTGATCTGAATGTCCATGCAATTGCTGCAGGTATAATCGTGATTGGAGATACCATAAGGATGAGAGGGTGTGGATCACCAGAGGTCCTGGCATGGAACCACAAGTTAAGACAAGCACTTACGAGAGGGGAGTTTACTACTACTTTGACTACAATCGATGGTGCAAGATGGCTAAAGATTTTCACCTGGATTATGAGAAGTTGGAAGAGCGCCCTCATTTGCCAGCATCCTTCCATCACAACACCTCAACAAATCCTGCATTCCAGAAGTAGCCAGCCACACAGCATCTCCCCATTGTCTCATGTATTACTTCATGGCTGTTGGATTTGTGTTTTCCCCACCACCCTGTTCTAGGGGTAATTTAGCTTCTCTCTCTCTCTCTCTCTCTCTCTCTTCTTTTCTTTTTTTTTATTTGGTTTTGTTTTGTTGTCAGGAGCTTGGTCTACAGATAAATGTAGGGTTGACCATGATGACTGTGTTAATTAAGGGGCTATGGGGTTCCAGGGACTGTTTAATGTCAATAAGCAAGCAATCATTATGAACCCTCTTAAGCAAAGCTAAGAAGAAAAAGCTCCAAGATTCTCAGGGGATTTACCAAATGTTAAGTGGTAATTGATAGAAACAGTAGGCAGTGGGAGGATTTCAATTTATTGGAAGGTATTGATATGTAAAATAAGGTTACAGAGAGAGAAGACATTGTAACAAATGTCTGCATGTTTCAGAGTTTTGCTATGGATACTGTTGTCATGTATTTTGTTTGTATGTCAATGCAAGCATTTTCTTTTTGTCCCTTATACATGTGTGCTGTTTATGGACACAACCAAAATAGAAAGTGAAAGAGAGACTGTCCAGTGGATTTGTAAGGGGATGAGAGCAAACACAAACTAAATATGAGTGATTGCTAACATGACTGACATCACAGAATTCAGCCACTGTATTTCCTTCATTCCTGTAAAGTACTTCCTCTGAGCTGGTTTTAGTGACCTATCTCTGCTAGAGGCAGATTAAATAAGGAAATTATCTAAAACTTAATCCTGCAAAAACTTTTGTCTATTCTTATATGACTACAGTATGTATTTATGAAAGTTAGGACAGGAAAAAAAAATTGTGTGCATATGGAGACATATTGAAAAACCTGGTTAAATATAGAAATGCATCAACATTACATGGCAGGACAGAAAGTCCCTGACTGGTAGATATAATTCCTCACAAGGATTAGCTTTGTGCACAATACAGTATTCCTGGAAGCTGTATACTTTTTGAGTCTTGTGTTAAATTCTTTAATTTATCATCTCTTTGTTTGTAGATTAATTTATCTTGTGTGTTCAGCAAATTCCCCAATCCTGACAGATGAAATAGTGATCAAACACTGTCAGGTTGAATATTGCTCACTGCCTAACAGTGACACCGAGACCTTGAGGCATATATCTGGGGTTATTTTTACACTAATTTAGATTCCTCAGTTACAAGGGCTCTTGTCTGACCACACATATCCCATACAGATAAGTACAGCTATTGTTACATGGGATGGAGGCAGTCAGATTCATTCACTCAGTAGTGCATTTGAGGTCTACATACTTGAGGAAAATGAATTGCTGTTTTATGAACACCTCTACTTAAAAAATTTTCAAGAACATGTCAATGTTGTGGAAATTTGGAGGGTATCCAGTTGAAAATTATCACAAGGGGAATTTGATTATCCAGGTGATAGATGGCTGTTATTTTCATCGCAGTTGATTTATCAGAGCACTGTGTTTGCAATGAAAAGAAAAAGTATGTGTTTGTGTGTATATATATATATATATATATACACACATTTTTTGTTGAATATTAACATACCAGTTAGGCACAATTCTATCCTAGTCTTATTTTGTAAAGATTTAGGTTGGCCAAGGTGTGTGGAATAAAGAGCCGAGACATGAGAGAGACGAGGTATCATTTCTGCAGCTAAACACATATGAATAACACATCAGACTTTATGACTGAGAACAGGTCATGGCAGTGAAAGCACCAAGATTCTACACAGTTCCTCACTCAATGTCTGTATTATAATATTTGTCTCACAATACCTGCATGAGATCCTACATGAGTATGATACTCATCAAACTCTAGGGAAGCATGTAAGGAATTATGTTTGTCATTAATATTGGTGACATATTTTTGTACCACAGGGGGTGTCATGTCAGGGATCCTCTATGGAGCAAGTTTTTCATCATTGAAAATCAGTGACTCCGATGTATTCCATGAAGACACTTTCATTTACTTACCTCCATTTTGTATGCTCCTATGTACGGTCAGAGTTTGGCTCAAGTACCTTAGAATTACCTTTTCGTGCTGTATTTCTGCAAAAATCACTTTGTCCCACCCTACCAAATATGAAATGTTTGTGTTTCAGTGTTATTTTATAACCAAAATACACATCATATCATGTCGTAGGGCTGTGGCAACGGCAGGAGACATAGGCATTGTCTTTCATCCTTGTGCGAGAGGCATCATTTAGTATATAGTATATGGAATCATTGCATATGGTGAAATGTGCTTTATAAAAGATAAACAGTGGTACAGTATGAATACAGAATAGAATTTACATGCTACAGATTGAAAGGAACTCTGGCTGTGTGTATGGGGGTTGCTTAAGACAAGTATTTTCATTTGACACGCAAGCATCATAGATACAAATTCATCAAGTCACTTTGGATATGTGAGATTCTCAATCACTAAGAGTATGTTGAAATGCTGAATGTAGGTCTCATAGTGTAATATTGCCATGAATCTCTAAAAACTTGATGTACAATATGACTCTGTTAAATTTCAATGAACATTAGTGCAGTTATCCTTGTCCAAAGTAATTTATCTGAGAAATAAAAGTTTTATCTGTTTGCATTTGTTAAATAAGTTTTGTTACATGTGGCACACAGTCCCTTAAATTACATCTAGGAATCAATTAATTGCAACCTGGATGATCTGAAGATGAATTGACTTACCTCCAGTGAAAAACGTACAGAAAGGGGGAAAAAGTTGTCACTGTTTCACGGCTTCATTGAAAGTCAATAAGGGGAAGCCATTGTGTATCCTCAGGAAAACACGAACACACGTCACATGCAAAGCTCATGGAGCAGTGATTTCAGATATTTGTTAGACATATGGCTTCAACATCTTTCCTTGTGGGATAGAGAGTCCTGATACAGTTTGTTTCGGGTTTTGTTTTGTTTTTAATCATGAAACCAAATATACTCGGCAATGCTGGTATTTCCAAGTGTCTGTATGCCTTCAGAAAATGTAACATTCCTCCATTGGATGGTAGGCTTTTCACAGAAGGCAATTATCTGCTCTGTTGGATTCATTTCCAATGATATGATACTGGTATTTTTATTTGATTTGTTACAATGCTGTTTCAAATAGAGTAATGATGCAGTATGTTTCCTTTGCACATGGGCAACCCCTTTTCCATAAATGATATATTGCTGTTGGGGCGACAAAACTTAATATTTCAAACATGTCAAATGTTCAGAAGATTGAAAAAAAAAAAACATGGCATCCAAAGCTCTGTAACAAATGGAATTTCCTTACCCATGACATGCCACGGTGGCTTCATTTTGGGTGTAAGACAGCTAGGATTTGGCTAGGACATCACGTAAGTGATTATCTGACAAATTAAAAAAAAAATCACCAAAATTTCAGATGCAAGTGATACAATCTTGTCATCCCAGTGACAATATATGCTTTGTAATCTGCAGATTGATCCATATTCAGACTCTGCAACTTTGCTCAAACTCAATGCAACTATTATTACTGGAAAGGTTATATGAATGCAAAGAAAAAAGTATTTCATAATACACAAGTGAAGAATACTTGGTAAGGAAATGTTGCGAGATGAGAACCATATCAGAGTTTTGACTGGCAACAGATAATGTGGGATGGATATTTACTACATCATGTTAATGTTTTGGCCTTACCTGTATACATCACAGCTTTGGTTACGTTTACTTTGATTTCTTTTTAATGAATTCGAGACATGTAAAACCAAATGGAGATTGACCCTGACAGACATTGGTTTTTGATGTGGCAAAGAGTAACACCAATAAATGAAAAGGTTTCTTTTTTTAATTATATTTTATTTCTTTATTTTCGTATAACTTCTTTTGTCTACTCTGTGTTTGTCCATATCGAGCATGAGAAAGTTTGTATGTACATTATTTGTATACATGTTTTATTTGTTAAGTAACTTAATACCCGGCTGATGTAATGAACAGATGTCTGGTCAAATAAAAATGAGAAAAACACTTTGAAGATAAACCTTCATTACTTCAAAAACTGTGTTTGCTACGTTGCTTAGTATGTGTGGTGTTTTTGATGACTTTACATACATATACTAGCAGTACGCGGGAATCCACTGGTCTGGGGGCCTTTATTTATTTATTTTTTCTCATATATGATTTTCCACATTTTTATCGATGAAATTGAAAATATATATATATTTTCTCATTCCTTCGTTAATTTGTGCTCTCTTATACCAATGACCACCCTTCCCAGAAATTCAATATTACATTTGTAGTATATACGTGCCCGGCTATCTGGACCATTGGTTGGGATCTTCCTGCCACTTACTTTTATTATATAACTTGGGTTTCAAGGGGTAGTAGGCTTGCTAAGGGCGAAAAAAGGGGTGATCGCTGCATTTTATATTACAAATGTCCTATTTGGCACACATGTTCCTCGGTACAATTGGAATTTTTTCATCTAAAGAGACAATCTGTATCTAGGCAAATAAGCCTTAATTTGCATAATTTATGCAAAAATACATAAACAAATTATTCAAAAATATATGTGCATCCAGTAGAAATACCTTATTTGGTAGAAGTATTCGATAGAGTATGTGGAAACAATTCCTGCAAAAATTGATGTTATACCTATGTAAATACAAAATTTGCATAATTATGCGAGTTATGCAAATTGATTTGTAAACAATGAAACCCCGCTTAAATCTCATCCTAGATAGATATAACCCGTTAGAAACACTATGAAACAAAATGAGAAAAAATTGTGAATAATTAAACCATCTTTACCAGCTGATTTACATAATTACTAAAGAAAGTAAAGTAAAAACATTATTTTTATGCCTCCGCCACGAAGTGGTGCCGGAGGCATTATGTTTTCGGGTTGTCCGTCCGTCCGTACGTCCGTCCGTACGTCCGTACGTCCGTCCGTCCGCTTTCGTTTACGCGATAACTTGAGTAATATTTACTGGAATTTTACCAAACTTAGTCCAAGTATGAAGTATGATGGGGCAATTATTTGATTAGATTTTGGGTGAAATCGGCTAAAGGTCAAAGGTCAAGGTCAAATCATGAAATTGTATCCGTTTACGCGATAACTCAAGACTGGATGGAGTGAATTTCACCAAACTTTGTTGGAGGATGATGTATGATGGGACAATTACTTGATTAGTTTTTTCAGTGAAATCAACAGAGGTCAGAGGTCAAAGATCAAGGTCAAATCCTAAAATTTATCTGTTTACGTGATAACTCAAAACTGGATGAAGCAGCTTTCACCAAACTTGGTCCAAGGATGATGTATGATGGGACAATTAGTTGATATGATTTTAGTGACATTGGCAAGAGGTCAAAGGTCAAAAGGTCAAGGTCAAATGCTATAAACGTTGCAATTTCCCCCATATCTATGCAATGCCCAAAGGTATTTTCTTGAAACTTGGTGTGGACATGTACTACTGCGTAAAAATTCTCCAGAGAGAGTTTCACGTCGTAAGGTCAAAGGTCATAAGGTCAAAGGTTAGGTGAAAATGTTGCAATATCACTTTTCTCGCAAAAAAATTATGGTTCAATGTATCTTCGTGGAACTTGGTACATACGCATGTACTGACTGGCAGGGATTATCTAGGGAATTTAGGGGTCATGGGTCAATAGTCAGGGGTCAAAGGTCAAGGTCAACTCCTCAAAAATTTACTATTTCCCTCATATACTAGTATATGCAATGCTTGCATTATTAGTTTCAAAACTTATTACATGCATTACCTAATGGAGATTCTCTTGGAAATTTCCAGCCTGAAGGTCAAAGGTCAAAGGTTAAGGGTCAAAGGCCAGGTTTCAATGCCCCCCCCCCCCAAAAAAAAAAAAAAAAATCCATTTTGTACCGTCATTACACTCTTTCTTCATACCTTGGAAATTACTCAATGCATAAACTTATAAAAAGGTCTGTCAGAATTCAAGTAAAAATTCTCAATTCCCCAAATATATGTACCTGCACTCTTAGAAAATTAAAGCAAAACACTATTTCTCTATGCAAATACAACCTAATTAGCATATTGTGCATATCACTACCCGAATGTACCAGAAGTCAATACTCAAGGTCGACTTAAGAAATTGTATCAGTTTATGTGATAACTCAAGACTGGATTAAGCAAATATCACCAAACTTGGTCCAAAGATGACGTATGACAGGCAAGAGGTCCAAGGTCAAAAAGTTCAAGGTCTATGCAAAAATTTCATTGTTTCCCCCATATCTATGCAATCAATCAATCAATCAATCAATAGTTTATTTCCAATCAACGAAAATCAAAAACATAGTACAATGTATACATGTCATTAAATGATATTGTTCAAACGCTTGCAAAAGATTCATGTAATATACGAGACAAATTATAGAACAACATATATGTACAATAATAAAGAGGAACACTGTACAAATACTACGTGGGCGAGCAGAAAATAAATTCGATCATGGAAAATAGTGATCCACTAAAAAGCAAAGCTTGTCGGACGTGGATCGCTAGATAAATAATGAGTGAATGATATACTATTCTATAACAATATACATGTAGTTATTTTGAGATACACAGGTCGGGAAAAAAATATAGAATACCAATGCTATAGTGCCCGGACACTGTTCATTGAACCATGTGTACCGGGAAAATATGACAAGGACAATACATTCGTACACACATTCAATTACCCACACGCATATACACTGTTGGACGCGAGACAGTACCGATGCTCAATGGTATTTTTTGAAACTTAGTAACTGCATACATGTACTACCAAAATAAGATTCTCCGGAGAGTTTGAGGTCAAAGGTCAGGTGAAAATGTTAAAATTTCACTTTTTCTTCTCTGTATCTTGCAAATGGTTCAAGGTGTCTTCATGGAACTTGGTACTGGCAGGGATTTTCTAGGGAATGTAGGGGTCATTTGTCAAAGGTCAGGGGTCAAAGATCATGGTCAATTGGGCCCTCAAAATTTCACTATTTCCCTCATATTTTGCAATGCTTGTAGGATTTTTCTTGAAACTTATATATACATGTATTGCCTAATTGGGATTCTCTGGGAAATGTCCTGCCAAAAGGTCAAAGCTCTGATGAAAGTGCTGTATTTCACTTTTTCTTCCATATCTTGAATGTAAATCAAGGTATCATGAAACTTAGTACATTTTTGTGCATGTTCTACCTGACAGTGATACCCCTGTTGATTATCGAAAAATGTTAAGCCCTCCCCTCTCAAGTGTTTTTGTTTCCTCTTGATAAGTAGGAAAGGACATGGAATTCAATGACATGGTATAGTCATTACCGTCATTGCATTTAATGTATGGGTTGCATGGAAGTTAATTTTGATGCACACATGTATAACCTCTGACATTCTTACCTTTTACATTTTTACCTGTGTATCTTTGTTTTTAGCTCACCTAGTGAGCCATTGCGATCGTTCTTTGTGCGTCGTGCGTAAATTTTTTACATTTTCATCTTCTTCTTGAAAACCCCAAGACCAATTTTCACCAAACTTGGCAGGTAGCATCCCTAGGGGGTTAGGAACGCAATTTGTAAAAATGGGCACCATGCCCCACCCTTCTTCTTTAGAACCAGAAGTGATAGAGCTAAGTTAATACTATGAGTTAGTACATTGATGACTGTAGTTTCAAGTTTGTTCATGGTGGAACAAGGGGTGCCCCTTCGGACCCTAGGGAGGGGGTAGGATGGGGTCCTAATGGGGCCTAGATTGTACATTTTCATCTTCTTTTTGAGAACCCCATGGCCGATTGTCACGAAACTTGGCAGGTAGCGTCCCTAGGGGCAGAGGATATCAATCTGTTCAAATGGGCACCATATCCCACCTGGAGGGCCCCAAGGGGCCCAAACTTCCAAAAATGAAAGAATCTTTAAAAATCTCAAGAATCAGAAGTGATAGAGCTAAATTGATACTATGAGTTAGTACATTAATGACTGTAGTTTCAAGTCTGTTCATAGCAGATCCAGGGGTGCCCCTCTTGGGGGCAGGAAGGAGTGGGTGGAGAGGTCCAAATGGGGGCCTAAATTGTATATTTTCATCTTCTTCCTGAAAACCTCATGATGGATTTTCATCAAACTTGGCAGGAAGTATCCCTAGGGGTTAGGATCTCAATTTATCAAAACGGGCACCATGCCCCACGCAGAGGTCCCAAGGGGGCCCCCAATCCCCTCAAAGTTAAGGAATCTTAAAAAATTTGGGCCCTTATTGTACTTTTTCATCTTCTACTTAAGAATGCCTGGTCAAATTTTGGTAGAGCTGTGAATAATTTAGATTAGTGAAAGGTGAACTTGCGATACTCAGGTGAGCGCTAGACCTGCAGGTCTCTTGTTTAATTTTAACCTCTGACATCTTTACACAAAACCAGTTAACATAATTTTTTTTTTGAAAAAGCTGCAAGATCATGTAGGTCATGATCATCTATACAGGTTTTAGCTGGTATGTGATGGAATATAACATTCTTTGGACCGCCAGGGAGTTACATTATCCAAAGGGAAAACAATGACTACCAGGGAGAATATGACATTTACGATCCTCGTAAATAACAGTAGCATGTGACGATCTGTTGACAAATTACATCCCAGTAATTGTAAAGGCCATCTATTATACTGTTTTATGGCTATGAACATATTATTTCTGCTTTGATTTATTGTTGAAATTGACTGACTTTAAGTCAGAGACTAAGATTATTTGACATAAAGTATACTATCTCCTATATCCATCTCCTATATTGTTCACATGACAATTTTTGCATAAATTATTGCCTTATCAATATGTTATTGTGTATAAATTTCCCAGCATAGTTTTCATGCCATAGCAGCTCATGGTATACGGAGGGAACATTTTTTTTTCAGAAACAGACTTTGTTTCTAACTCAAGCTTGTAAGTTCTTAATGTGTGCAGATGCCCTTGCATCCACATAATTTGCACAAGTTTATAATCAGTTTGATGTGAAAAGCCTCTTATTTGCTTGGTTGCCTACAAAATACAATGAAAATCAGAATTCACACTTTCACTGTATGGTAGTGTTTTTTTTTCGAATGATTTTCCAACCATGACCTCAGTTGTGTACTGTTTGCAAGGGAAACACAATCGTTTTAAAAGCAATATTTTTCCGATTTCCATCAGTTCCTATGTAGGCCCTACTGTTATATTTGCATAATCATATTTAAAGAGTGTCACTATCGATTGCTATTTTTCCCACCCTGCAAAGCATTTATGCAATGAGGGAAAATTGATAGTAAAAATTATTTCAAAGATCAAAATGTTTCAAAATTTCACGTCATGTATACTTATTTACATAATTTATGCATAAAATGCCTAATAATATGGAAACAATTTAAGCAACTGAAAAGTGTTGTTATGAGAATATTGTCTTATTCTATTAGCTTTTAAGATTATTAAGTTCAAAGTGATTTAAGACGTCACATAATTGCATTTTGTTTGTTCTGATTATCTACATGTATGTGTAGGTATTTATATGCATATTATGCAAGTAACAGGTTGTTTGCATAGAGACAGTTTGTCTCTTTAGTTGACTCATTTGCTTTTGCCCCAAGAGACATCCATTCCAGGATCAAACTTTGTTCTATAACTTGCATAATTATGCAAATCTTATGTTTATTTACATAGGTATGAAATAAATTTTTTCAGGAGTTGTTTCCACTTACTTGATAGAGTCTACCAAATTAGGTATTTCTGCTGGATGCACATATATTATTTTATGATTTTTATATGTATTTCTGCGTAAATTATGCAAATTAAGGCTTATTTGCATGGATACAGAGTGTCTCTTTAGATGAAAATATTTCAATTGCCGTAGGGAACATCTGTGCCAAGTAGGACATTTGTACTAAAAAATGCAGCGTTTACCCCCTTAGCAAGTCTACTAGGGTTATCTGCACCCGTTGAAGTCCAACGGTTGTGTTGTTGTCCCTCACCCACCCCCATCCCCGACTAACACATACACACACACACACACACACACACACAAACAAACACACAGATTTTACCGCAGAACAAAATATAAAAAACGAACATGCAGGGAAAAATTACTGAAAACGCTTATGAGATTCCCCGAAAGTTCTGCCCATAGATTCTTCCCGCCGAAACGGGGAGATACCCTTGACACTATGACTTGATGAAAAGACATACATGTACTTCTCACGGCATAATTCAATGTTCATAGTTCATGCATGACTGAGTTGGCACAATTGACAGTGATGAGACCAAATTTTCATTTGCACGCGCAAATGGTGATTTTGAGTGAATTTTTCAGACTTCTATCGCTATGTTTTCGAAAAACAAAGTACATTTCCCAAACATCCTTATTTTCTTCTTTCACATGAGACCTTAATTGTCAAATATGAACAAGGCATGCTCAAGAAAAAATTCCATGAAAACATGCTTCATTTCTACCGATACGGATTGTCGAAAAACATGCTTTCCGCCCTCCCAGCTCATCACTAGACAATGGGCTCCGATAGTGGGCTCATCTGCGCGATTGAATTTACATAAAACAACGGCATATTCAGAGAGAATGTTGTATGGGAACGGAAAGTCCGTTGTTGTCATTTAGGGCGGACGTTGTTGCGACACGGATTGTCGCCCCTACACGGATTGTCGCCTCCTGCTCGGGGCGACAATCCGTGACGGGCGTTGGCGGCGCGGATTGTCGCCCCCGTCACGGATTGTCGCCAGCGTGACGACTGACGAGGGCTGGCGGCACGGATTGTCGCCCGCCCTCGAAGCACATTTTGCTGGGTAATATCGTTCTGGACATAATCATTGAAATACTAACACATAACTTACATGGCTACATCCATGCAAACATGCCATGTAAAAAGTCATGGTGAGGTTTCAAGGAAGTGTGTATGTGCGCGTGCACATAATAATTTAGTGTCCGTGCGTGTGTGTGTGTGTGTGTGTGTGTGTGATGGAAGAATGCGTTTATTATGTCAGTTTTTTGCGTATGTGTTTTTTAGCTGCGCGTGGGGAGGGATGCCTAGTAAGCTGTTTCTGACATAAACGTTGATATTGATTTTATCAGCAGCTTTGAATTTGATGAGTTTGTTTGGCAGATTTGTATATGAATTCGGAGTGGAGCTTGCGTGCGGGCGGATGCTGCTTTTCTGCATACGGTCCATTATGTCTTATTTATCAACATTGGGAAATCGTTTCATCAGGAAGTCCGAATGTGGTATCGGTTCGGGTGTGCGTCGGTATGTGGGAAAGGGGTTACATTTCGTTATTGCAAAAGTTTGTTATTCTGAAGGCTCATTCGTCCGAAGGCTCATTCGCCCGAAGGCTCATTATTCCGAAGGTTCGTTATTCCGAATTTCATTTTTGGATCAACGAACCTCTAGGTATAGGGAATTGTGTGTTTCGGATAAATGAAGCCTCGGAAAAAAAAACGAAACTTCGGAATAACGAACCTTCGTGTGTGTGTGTGTGTGTGTGTGTGTGTGTGTGTGTGTATGTATGTATGTATTTGGGTCGGTGAATGTGGGTGTGGGATGATTTAGGTTTTGTTTAATCAGGGGTTGGTGGGTTGGGGATTGGATTTGAAGAAGGATAGTTATAAATGGTATGACAGATGTTGGTAGGATTTAATATTTAGGATAGATGTAGGCCCTAGATTTGTTTCGGTTGGGGAGGGGAGGGGGTGGTCGGGTTTTTTTTATGATTGATTTCATTCTAGATTTGTGTAATGTATTTGTGGGGGTTTTTTTATGTATATGCCCTTGTAAGTAAGAAGGTGTTACATGATCCAAACCAATGTATTCAAGGAATATATGTTTGGTAGGGCCCTACATGTCAAAACTTTCTCGTGAAGAAATTGTTAGTAGGGTTGGTCTATAATCGAGTTATCTATGTTGAAGTGAGATTATTTGTGGTATAAATTGACAAATGGATTTGTTTGTGTTTCGAATTGCCATTTGTAACTTTTTTTTTCATGTTACACCCAGAATGGGTCGATTTATGAATGATTTGAATGAAATCAATGAATATCAAGGAGAAAAAAAAGTGTTGAGTTGGTTTATTTGCATTATGAGGATTTGTTTGAGTGTTTGTTGGTGTTTGTTTGCATTACGTATGTATTAGCGGTGTGCAATGGCAGTTCGTTTGTGCTAAAATCAACCAACGATTGACAAATTTTTTACGGCGTGTGGAAATTATTCGCTCATGCATAAAGCATGCGAAACCTATTCTGGGACAAAGAATAGTGGTAAGTGGACGTTCTAGTTTATAAGACTAGACTGATGGAAGAAAATGACTGCAGTGAAAAATGAACAAAGGCAAATAACATTTGGGGAGGGTACCTCCCTCGTATGTATTTTCTCTCACGGTCTCTTTCTCGCCTAGCCCGCCTCACCGCTGATATTGGTTGACACACCCATACTATTTTTAGATCAACGCTGGTGTGAATTTTTCAAACACGTGCTCATACACTCTGAAGGCGTTTGTATTGCCACAGTAGCGCCACTATATTCCACATACAAACGTAAGCATACAGGCACACGTATACACACAGACAAACCACTACCACTATACAACCACCACACATGCACAGTTTCTACATATTGTATCATTATACTCCAAACACACACACATACACACACACAACAAATCATACACATCACATATCATGCAGCTCACAATACACACACACACACACACGCACACACACACACACATACGCATAACTTACCAGTCATACCCATCCCACCAAAGCTTAACACCGGAGGAACCACCCCGAGCCAGGGGCGACAATCCGTGTCGCAACAAACTTTTTGCCAACACGGATTGTCGCCTTCGAGGTCAAAAACTGGGAACTGCACAAGCGTCACGGATTGTCGCCAGGCGACAATCCGTGACGGGGGCGACAATCCGTGCCGCCAGCGCCCGTCACGGATTGTCGCCCCGAGCAGGAGGCGACAATCCGTGTCGCAACATACGTCCACTAGGGCGCGGACAAGCCCAGGAAGGGTTGCGGAAGCACATTCTGTCATTTCGGCATCCTGTCCGCGTCAGACGCGGAAAAAATGTGTGAATCGGCTTGTCCTGGGACATTCCTAAGAATGTCTGCGGACTGTCCGCGGACTGACTGCGGACATTCCTAGGAGTGTCCTAGGAATCACTCCGGAAGAGCGCGAAATACCTCGGAATATGCTAATCGTAGCCAGACAGCGCGGAAACATCTAAGATTACACCAGGAATGAACGTGGGCAATCAGGATGTCTTCCGGACAACATAAGTTAGACATGCGGACAATACCAGGAAAATGGAAAGGTATAAATTTGGCGCTGACTTTGAATTTTCCTCATTTGACTGCTAGCCGTCTTGGAGGTCGCTTTGCCTTATTGCTTCAAACACCAGCTGTGTGAGATGCTGAGATAGCACTTATAGCTCACAGGTCAGTAAGGCATCACGGACCTGATACATGGAATGCTTTATCCGACTCCCTACAAACACGAACAACTCTGTTTTCTTTTAAAGCTAGTTTAAAGAAATATATTTGAACTCGATATATTTAGTAAATTAGAGTATAATAATTGATATGAGTTTGTTTATGTTTTGGTCAGAATTTATTAGTATTACTATACTGATATACTGAAGAATAATCATATATCATAAAATGACCCCAACAAAATCATTCAACTCACCTATTGCACTCGCACAACACTCACACCTTCTTTTCTCTCTAAAGCATACTATTGTAATGTAGAAACGTTTGTGTTGCTCCTTTGTCATTATTGGTTGTGTTTGGCTTAAATTTGTCACATTGATGTAATTCATCTTTTATTTGATTTGATTTGAGAAGCAAAATTAATACGAACGAACGAACGAGCACTGGCCCTGGTCCCTTTAGGATGGACATTATCAAACAAGTTAAATAATTTTCAAGCCAATAACATAGTAGGCCCTATGCCTATTTATATGTAAAAATGACCTAGTTCCACTTTTGTGGTGTTTGAGTTGGGCGGTCACATTTAAAGCGAACTAAACGATGCACTATGTATAGACGTAATGGCAACTATTAAAACTCCCTCAAATGAAAATGACTTCTGAAAAGAACGCAAAAAAAAAAAAAGTTTACTCAAAGCGGAGAGTGCTGCTTCCTCTTTTTCCTAGCTAAAGTTGGCAAAATATCCACTGCCTTCTGCTTTGCTTCCTTCATTTGAGACTGGAAAATGCTGATATTTACCTTTTCCTGTCAGTGAAAGAGAGGTTTGGTTACGGGGCTTGCATGGGGACCTCGCCTCCCTTATTGGTCTTTTTGCGTTTCATTGACATAATGCTGCATTTTTTCAACTTTCAAAATCATTTCGCTCATGGAACGTGTTGACTCTTTCATGTCTTGATCACAAAATGTCCGCATCGGCTCCGGACACTCGCATATATAGATCCGCATCGGCTCCGCTCTGTCCTAAAACAGTCCTGGTGTCTTCCGCTTTCATTTGCGAAGCTTCCCCACACCGCGGGATTCTTTCAGGAGCGTTTGCGGAAGGAGCGGAAGGGTTCCGGACAGGCGGGATGTCTTATGGACATCGTCAGGACAAGTTGCCGAAGGTGTCAGGGAGTTCATTTCCGCGTCCAAATTTTGGTCTCGATCAAAATTTGGACGCGGAAATTTTTCTCTCTCCCGAAGGTGCGGAAACGCCCGGACATTTTTGGGACAGTGAGCGGACACTTTCAGGAACGTGCGGAGAGGTTGCCGAACGAGTGCGGAATACCAAATTTGCTTTCCGGGTCTTGTCCGCGTCTTGTCCGCGCCCTAGTGGATGCCTGGTCTTACTTGGAATAAACCATGGGCCTTAAAGGGACTGTACAGTACTGGTTGAGGTGGGGATTTATGTTTTAAACAATCCTAAGTGAGATAATGAGAAACCTCTTATGAAATATGAAAGAGCATATGATTTTAAGAAGGATTCAACATTTATTTGATGAAAATTGGTTTTCAAATGGCTGAGATATCCCAAAAAGTGATAATATAAGGCAACAGGCCACTCCTTTTACTAGGATCTCTTTGTTTCAACTTGTTTTTGGATATCTGAGCCATTTCAAAACCGATAGTCATCAAATAAACTTTTGATACCCCTTAGAATTGCATGCTCTTTGACATCTCATAGAGTGATTTCTGAATATCTCGCAAAACGTTCTAATATTTCACAAAGTGGGCTCTTTCGGGGAACTATCAACTCTTAACCTTGAACAAACTATTTTAATTAACATACATAAGTTATATAATGTCAAATTGATTATCATTAACAATGGCCAGTAGGGGATAACATAATTTTTAAAAGAATACCTCTATCATAGGAAAACTATATACACTTGTACCGTGCATGTACATTTCAAAATATTTCACAAAATGGGCCTTCCAGAGTATACGTATCCGATTTTCATCAAAAATAAATGATATGATTTGTATGCTCTTTGATATCTTATATAATCGGCTTCTACTCATCTCGCATAAGTTCAAACCTGAATCCCCATCTCAACCAAAACTATACCATCCCTTTAAACACACACCTGCGTAACAGTCATGTATATTAACAGCCGTACATACTTATTTTTCAAGTTTCTATCTCTATCACTACTTCTTTCTAGTGCGTAATAACTGCGTATAACTGAGTCATCAAAATCCCCCCCCCCCCCGTTTAAAGATTTTATTGCTATGCATCCGTAAAGATGCTTCATTTTCCCACTCAGTTTCAAAATACACCTGTAAGACTCTTCCCACGAAATCAACACAGCCATTCATAATCATTCCTTTACTTGTGTCGATTCCTTCAACTTAAGTGCGAAATTCTCACGTCAGCGGTCTTTAGTCGCTCAGAAGCTTTTCATCACCTTCTACTCCTACGACCCGGATAAATTGTAGACCAATTATTTATAGCAGCAACCGGGCACTTTCGCGCTCCAACTCATTACGTTTAAAGGATTACTCAGGGACATTCTGCCTTAAATTTCTGACAGGCAACAGAGATATCAGACGTATCTTCACCTCTGTCATACCTTGTCGAAAGAAAAATCCATCATTCGAGAAGACTTGTCCTGGTTGAGTGGGTGTGAGTCTATCAATATGTAGATCAATTCAATTTTTTTGTTTTTGTTTTTTGGTTTTTGGTTTAATGTCGCAGAAATTGTCAACAAGTGGCAGAAATATTATGTAAAAAAAGAGAAGGATTTTCAGCTCCCTAGAGCAGTTTTGCCACTAAATTCAGCGATGTAAGTCATGACGAAGTGAGATGAAATGAAATGAAATGAAATGAAATGAAATGAAGTGAAATGAGATTGAAATGAAATGAAATGAAATGAAATGAGATTTATTTACCAAACAAACAAACATCGTCAACAAAGTCACAACAATTAATATTTAAGATATAGTTTGGCAAAAAAAGAACTAGCAATAGCGTGCAGGCTAGTCGAGGCCAGTCCTTTCAATGATATAGATTATAATATGACGTATTTACAATATTCACAGAAGAATTGTTTTATGTACATAATTATTTACATGTTTTCATAGGGGATCATTATTATATTGATGACAGATACTTTCGCAATGATATCCGAAAAACATTACGGGTGTTTATCTTTTTAACATAATGAGGAAATCCACTCCAAATTATACTGCCTGCATATGACAAGGCGTGTTAACCTGTTTCAGATCTGATTCTTATTGATTTATAATTCATATTATTTTTAAACCGTGTATCATAATTATGGTCAATTTCAAAACAATAATCAGAGATATCGTGCGGTAAAGTAAGATGGATTAGGTCAAAAATTACAGTTCCAATTACAAATTGGTATAGTCTGTAAACATCTAGCATTTGTAAACGATGAAATAAAGGGCCAGTATGTTCCCTAGGTCCTTTGAAACAGATTGCACGCACTAATTTCTTTTGTAACAAAAATATAGATTGAAGATATGAGTGGTATGTACATCCCCAAACTTCTAGTCCATAAGACATACGCGGAAGGATAAGGGTGTTATATAATAATTGTAAGATTTGTCTAGGCACAAGTTGTCTAATTCTAAATATGATTCCAATTGTTTTCTTCATTGAGGAAGAGATACACTCAATATGTTTTCACCATGATAAGTTTTCGTCTATATTAACTCCTAGAAACAAAGTCGAATGTACCTGCTCTATAATGTCTGTGCGTACCATAATATTTCAGTTTATCTCCACATGTCTACGTTTACTTTTAAAAACTATACTTTGTTTTGGACGTGTTGATTGTTAATTTGTTAGCATTACACCATTTCATAACGTCTAAGAAATTACGTTCAACTTCCTTTAAGTCAATATTCTTAGTTCCAGATGGAAAAGAATGAAATAAACTCGAATCATCCGCAAATAATCGAAAATTGAAATAATCTGTGGATTGTGGCAAATCGTTGATATAAATCAAGAACAGAGTGGGTCCCAATACAGATCCTTGTGGTACACCACATGTAATCAGTAGTTGTGCAGACTTTTCATTTCCATAACATACAAACTGAAATCGATTTGATAAATAGCTGCGCATCCACTCTAACGGTAACCCACGTATACCATAGTGTTGTAATTTATATAGCAAAGTGTCATGATTTATCGTATCGAAAGCTTTTGCAAAGTCTAGAAATAATCCAACAGTTACCTTGCCCTCGTCCATTTGTTTGGTTAATTCATCACTTAGATTGATCACGATAATTTTGTACTGTGCCCTTGTCTAAAACCATACCGGTGTTTGTATAGTATTTTATTTTCCTCAAAAAATTTCATCAGACGACTGTTTACCAGTTTTTCAATTATCTTACTAATTATCGGAAGGACCGAGATAGGCCGATAGTATGAAGGCGCATCTTTAGCTCCCTTTTTATAAACAGGTAGTACCTTAGCAATCTTAAGCGCATCAGGAAATACGCCAGATGATATTGATACATTTATGATACAATGTATATGCTAAAGGAAGAGCTACGTACGGAGCAGCATCAACTATAACTCTTACTGGGATGTCATCATATCCACATCCCTTATTTGCGTTCAAAGAGAGAATAATACGATGTACTTCAATCACCGTCACAGGTAACATGAAAAATGATTTATCAACTTCTCCTTTCATGAAAGTGTAAGCATCGTTTTCACTAATTTCTATTTTCTTAGCTAAATTTCCCCCGATTTCAGCAAAAAAAAAATGATTGAACCCTTCACTTATTTCTCGAGGTGTTTTGCATTCCTTTCTAACACCATTCTCAGAAGCCTGAAGTTTCTCCACAATCAATTTATCTGTTTAATCTTTCTTTTTGTTTAATATTTCATTAATGTGGTTCCACGTTTTCCGCATATCCTTCTTATCTCTATCAAAAAGTTCATAACAATGCATAGACTTTGCTTTCCGTAAAACCGTTGTTTAGGTATTTCTATAGCGTTTGTATTTCACAATTAAATCGATATCATGTTTAGACGCAAGTACCTGTTTATACAATTTATACTTTTTTTAAATTGATTTTGCTATTGCAGGTGTAATCCATGGCTTCTTCACACGATGTTTTCTTATTTTTGGTGTTTTAAAGAGAATATGTTTGTCACAAAGACTCGATAAGATCAAAAGAAATGAATCGTACGCATCATTTACATCGGTACAGTCATAAACATTTTCCCATGAAATACAATCTAAGTCATTCTCTAATGCTACTGCAAGAATAGGTTGCATAGCTGCGGAACCTTTTTTCGGAGGCATGAGGTTTCAATCTTGTTTTTTGGAAATAACACTCAAATAAAGCAAAAACAGGCAAGTGATCTGACATATCAGCTAATATGGTTCCAGCTGAAATTTGACACAAACTGATATTTGAATAAATATGGTCAATCAAAGAGCTACTATAGCTATTCGTGTAGGTGTTTTAACAAGTTGTTGCATACCATAGCATTCCATCATTGATATATACTCACTAGTTTTGTCATCTTCCGAAAGTAAATTGATGTTGAAGTCACCAAGAAAAATGCACTCGTTTCTATCTAAATTCATTTGATGCAATACGTCGTTTAAACTGTTACAGAAATCATCAATTTTTCCACCTGGTTTTCTGTATACAGTACCAACAATACGTGTTACCATGTTCTACTTTCATCCAGAGCGATTCCATATTCGGTATTCATAGCGATATCACGCATGCGCGTGTAACGCAACTCGGAGTGTAAGTACATTGCTACACCACCTCCTCTATCATCATTTCGACTTTGGTATTCACAGTTATAATCAAACAATTTATACAGATTCGGGTTATCGACATGCCATATTTCTGAAATTCCAATGATCTTGAATTTAGATTGTAGCGCTGTTTCGAACAACAATTGTAACTCGTCGAAGTTTGCATCAATGGATCGAATATTAATATGTGATACGCTGAGTGTGGAATTCATTTCACATGGAAATGTAAGTCATGACGAAAAAACAATACATTTATTATATTCACCCCCACTGTGTTCAAATTTCCAAATTGGTCACAGATGTTTAAACGCAGTGCCAAAATTGAGTTTGTGTTTGTGGGTGAAGTTCCTGAATGGTTAGCAGTAGAGAAGTTCCTGAAATACAGGCTGCAGGATTTTTTCTTTCTTTGTGTGACTAAATGTTAGTGCAATACGTACTATTACAATGATAGTCCTCATGCTTGGTATTATCTTTAAGCTTAAAAAAGCTCTATTTTACAGTACCGTGTTTGATATTCTTCCTAAGCAGGTAGGTGCAAGGTAAGTAAAGGCAGGGGTTGGGGAGTCGGAAGAGAAAAGTTGCAAAATTGACTTGATTGAGAAAAATGATTATACATTGTAGTATTTTATATGCCCTCGTTTTTCTGAGTGTCTAACATGATGTCATGCGAGCCACAAGTGTAGAATCATGGCGCTACTACAGAAAAAACAGAAACAGCAAGTAAACAAATTACATAAAGAAGACAAACAATGAGGGCAAAGACAGGGTAGTAATGACAGTGTTTAATCAAACTGTTTAATGCGAATGTAACCCCAATAGGCGTTGATAACGGCCTCACTCCTCTTCAATTATTGTTCAATGTCCTCACTCGCTGTTGTGGGATATTATCCCACTTCGCTTGCGGAGTGTTGTCTGGTCAGTCGCACGCCTTTGCACAACTCGGCCATTATCGGCCGAGTTCATCCAACAAGTACTCCATGGGTCTAAGATCTGGGCTGGTTTCTCCTTTTTTGGGGGGGCGCCATTCCATCCAGTCAACTCCTTCCTCAAAGAACTCGTTGTCCTGTAGTACATCATTTGACCCCGTGTTGTGAAGATGAAACAGCGCCTTGGGCTTAGGAACTTCATCTCTGTACGCTGTTACACTTGTCCGTCATCGATGAAACGAAATCAAAATCTTGATTCATCACTGAAGCGCTCTCCTCGTCGACGCTATTACCAGTGCCCTTCCATCGATGAAACGAATTCAGAATCTTGATTCACCACTGATCATGACTGATAGCCATCTGACTCGACTCCATCTCAGGTGACTCCAACGCAACCAAGCCTGACGTTTGAGGCATTATGGATAACGAATACCGCTTGGTAGGTCTTCAAGCATTAACATTTGCAGAATGCAACCAGTTTGAATGGTTTGAAAACATGGACGTCTCCCAAATCATCGCCTCTCAAAAATGGCCTGTTCTTCTTTCGCTGATTGTCATTGGTCCCTAGCGAATACAGACTAATGAACCTGTCTTCACTGTTTGTGGTCGACTTGGGAAGTCCGGATCGCGTCGACCTTTGACGTAGCCATTCTTGGATTTGGGGTTTGTTTTTGTTTTTGTTTTTGTTTTTTGTTTTGTTTTGTTTTGTTGTGTGTGGGGGTTGTTTTGTTTGTTTGTTGCTGTTGTTTTGGGTGTTTTGTTTTTTTGTTTTTTTTTTTTGTAAGATTGGATATGGTTTGGTATCTGACAACAAACATCTGGGCTACATTCCGCCGGGGAACTCCAGCTACAATCTGCCCAAAGGCACTGGCCCTACCCCTCAAGATCTGTTATAAGACAAGTAAGTAACCATTACCTGCGCAGTCACTCACTTCATGGCATTTGAATCAATGGCATACAGCAAAGAATGTCCGTGGAGAGCCCAGTGTCCTTTTTACATTAATATCCTCAGATGACTTTGAGTGTTTGATTTATATAATTCCCCTTTCAAGTCGATAATTAACAAAAACATAAAAATGCTTCCTGTTGCGTTCACAATATCTAAATATGTCTTTTGAAAAGTCTGGTTTACTTGGAGAATGATTATGAAACAGAATAAAATCATAATCATCACTTTGTCCTAACATCATCAAGTACACCCAAAGCCGAATATTGCTCATTTTGCAACATTCTTTCTTTTTTTTTACTTATCCCTCGACCTCTGCGATCGTTGAGGAGGCACGAGGAATAGTAAGCGGTCGACTTTTTCCATCCGGCTCTATCTTGGGCTGTTGTGAGGAGGTCTGACATGGGTAGAGCTGTCTTCCTTCACATTGTCCGACCAGCTCTTTCTCTGTCGGCCGCGGTAGCGTCCACCTTCTGCAGCGCTCTGCATCACAGTCTTTGCGAGGCAGTCGTGCCGAATAACATGACCAAACCAGACCAGCTTGCGTCTCTTGACCATTTGTAGGAGAGTCACTTGGGGCCCCACACGGCTGGTGACCTTGTTCCGGACAAACTTATTAGTTCGGTGTTCCCAGCCGTGGATGCCGAGCAATCTCCGCAAGCATTTAGTCTCAAAAGCTTGGATTCGCTTTTCTGATTCGGCCAGCACTGTCCAAGTTTCGCATCCATAGAGGAGAATGGAGGTGACGAGAGACCTGAATTGCAATGTACTTTGTGTTGAAGCTAGAGTTGCTCTTCCATATTCTGTTGAGTCTAGCCATTGCTGCTGTGGCTATCCTGGTTCGAATTTCTTGTAAATCGTTGATCCCATGTATTTGAAGCTTGTCACCTCATCTAAGGTCTCTCCATTCATGTTTGCACTTATATTGTTAAGGCTATTGACCATCACTTTTGACTTAGCTGTACTCACTTCCATGCCATAGGCCTCTGCTCTGACAACCAGTCTGTTGGTAAGGTCCTATAATTCTTTGTTAGTGCCTCCCATGAGGTCGATATCGTCCGCAAATCGACGATTACTGAGGGGTCTACCACCAATTGAGATTGAAGTATGGTGGTTCCGTTATAGTGTTTCCTGCATGATCTTCATTTTTTTTTTACCTTCCGCATATTTATGAAACCTGTTCACGCCCAATCCAATAGATTATATCAAAAACTATGATACATTTTGATAAAGAACTATCCAACTTATAATTCATACTCAGTCAGACCTACATTCTCTTTTTGAAAAAAAAAAATGTAGTCGATTACAGTCGAGTTTCCTTGGGTCATTCAGCGAAAACGACACCCACGAGTCATACGGCCCACCAGTTCTACATTAAAAAAAAAACCAGGATTCGTACAACTCACGAGTCATACAGCCTATGAGCTCGACACTAGGCAATTAAGGCCCATGGATCCGACAGTAGGCAAACAAGGCCCACTAATCCGACACTATAGGCAAAAAAAGACCCAGAAGTCCGACATTCCGCAAACAAGGCCATAAGTTCGACGTACATCTCTTGGACTTACTCTTTTTTTTTCTTCTTTTTTTTTCTTTTTTGCTTACAGTCGAACTTGTGGGCCTTAATTGTTTGTCCAGTGTCAGACTGGTGGGCCCTGTTTGCCTACTTTGGGACTCATGTATAGGCCTTCTTTGCCTAGTGTCGAGCTCATAGGCTGTATGACTCGTGGACTGTATGACTAGTGGGCTGTGGTGGACTCGTGGGTGTCGAACTCGTGACGTGCATCTAAGCTTCCTCACTGTTTGTGCTGGATAAAATATTTCTATATTTCAGTGAAAGATGATTTCATGAGGAGGGAATATGTTGTAGCGCATCGCTCACTTCTGCGATATGATTGCAATTATCAATTGAAGTTACACATTTTCTTATGCAAGCACTCTGACACTTTAACGTCACAAAACAAACATTGCACCTTGACCTACAATTGTTGTTACGCCAATTTTACTCGTTGACACGAAAAGTAGTCCTACTCAGGGCCGGCGGAACGTTTTTCAAAGTGGGGGGGGGGGGCAACACCAGCCTCCTCGGAACCATTCCTCCCCCCCCCCCCCCGCCCTCCCCCGGTCGCAGACGCAAGACCGCTGGCCTTAGTCACTCTTCGGTCAGAGTGGAACGACCGAGTGGGGAGAGGGTGTGGGAGGGGGTATCCCCTCCCCCCCCCCCCCCGCACAGCAGGGATATTTTACATTTTCAGACATTAAATTCAGTGGTCTGATGCAGACTTTTTGTGATATTTCTGGATTTTATTCCTATCAAAAAGTAAGAGCAATATTCACGTAATACAGATAACTGAATAACTTCATAATCGCGGTATCTCTGCTCTTGTTCCGTGTGTGCGACATCACTGTGTATGCCTAGTAATACGTGGAAGCTGACGAAGAGGAGGATGACCGGGGGAAGGGTGTTAGAGGGGGGAGCTCCCTCTGACACTTTTAGAACTGAAATAAAACGATCTGACGCACGCTTTTTGTGTGGAATCTTCGGAAAATTGTCAGTCCTATAAGTATGCATGCCCAGTCCAAATCTATGGATGGGAACCAAGAGGGGGAAAGGCAAATTAAAACTTACCAAGCTGGGGAGGGTGAGGATCACCCCTCCATACGAGGGAGTTCTTTGAATAAATATACTTATGCACCATAATTAGGCTTAGTTGCATCCATAATATAAAATACAACGGTCATGGTCAGTGGCGTATCTAGGGAAAACGGCGCCCGGGGCAAGCGCGAAAATTGCGCCCCTAATTTCTAAAAAAGTGTTCAACCCAACCCCATCCCGGTAGGGACCTTAAATCAAGAGCACATGATATGCTTTTCAAGCACTTAAAAGGGGTATTTTGAGAGTGATTTAAATGTAATGAATTTTGATAAATTTTTGCGAGTGAGCGCAGCGAGCGAGCCGAAAATTTTTGCATTTTAGCTTACAAAACATGGAATTCTTGTCATTTTTTGCTTATCAAATCTTACAATTCTAATCAAGATATAGTGACGGCCTGATAGATAACGATTTATACCAACAAACTGAGGACTTAAAAAAAAACTCTAAATTAGTACGCGCGAGTGAGCCGAATTTGTATATTTCCGCGTCATCATCACGTTTTGTTCTTATCACTTTTTTTGTATATAAATTTTGGCGAGCGAGCGCAGCGAGCGAGCCGAAAATTTTTGTATTTCAGCTTATTTTTTGCTTATTAAATCTTACAATTCTAATCAAGATATAGTGACGACTATATAGATAACGATTTATACCAACAAACTGAGGATTTGAAAAAATACTCTGTTTTATAGTACGAGCGAGTGAGCCGAAATTTGTATGTTTCCGCGTCATGATTACGTTTTGTTCTTATCTTTTTTGACTTGTTTTTTTTGGGCCCCCCCCCCCCGTATGTTCGAAACCGTTGGCGTCCTCTTGATGCAATCGGCGATCGCTTCAGAACGAATGAAATTGCAGCCGCTGCTCCGAGTAACACTTTTCTTGCTAAATATAAAATGACATGTGTGAACACAATAGACATTGTCATTTGTCCGCGTCATCGTCACGTTTTTGTTTTTTGTTTTTGTTTTTTGATAAATTTTGGCGAGCGAGCGCAGCGAGCGAGCGAGCCAAAATTTTGTATTTCAGCTTACAAAACATGGAACTCTTGTCATTTTTTGCTTATTAAATCTTACAATTCTAATCAAGATATAGTGACGGCCGTAGAGATAACGATTTATACCACAAACTGAGGACTTGAAAAAATACTCTAAACCGTACGAGCGAGTAAGCCGAAATTTGTATATTTCCGCGTCATCATTACGTTAGATCTTATCTTGTTTGATTTGGGGTTTTTTGCGCCCCTACCCCCCCCCCCCCCCATGTTCAAAACCGTTGGCGCCTTCTTTGATCCAATTGGCGATCTGTTTCAGAACGAAAGAAATTGCAGCCGCTGCTCCGTAAAACATTTTGCCTGCTAAAATATAAAATGACATGTGTGAACACAATAGACATTGTCATTTTGTCCGCGTCATCATCACGTTTTTGTTCTTACCTTCTTTTTTTTATATAAATTTTGTCGATCGAGCCGAAAATTTGTGTATTTCAGTTTACAGAACATGAATTCTTGTGTGAACACAATAAACATGGTCATTTTGTCCGCATCATCATGTTTTGTTTTTATCTTGTTTGATTTGGTTTTCTGCCCCCCCCCCTTTCCGGGCGATTTTTTTTCCTTCTTTTTCTTTTCTTTTTTCTTTTTTTTTCTTCTTTTTTTTTTCTTCTTCTTCTTCGTTTTTTTTTCGTTTTCTGCGCCCCCTAGGAGTGGCGCCCGGGGCACGTGCCCCCCTTGCCCCCCCCCCCTAGATACGCCACTGGTCATGGTGCAGCGGCATCTATTCGTTTTTTTATGGGGGAGGCAAAATTTGGAGTTGGAATATCTGTGCAAGGGAGCGGAGCGACCGAGCGGGGGTGGGGAAGGGTGTGGGAGTGGGGTAATCCCCCTCTTTCACCAGGGAACTTTTGCATTTTCAGACATGAAATTCAGTGATCTGGTGCACACTTTTTAGTGAAAGTTTTGGAGGTGTATTTCCTTTCAAAAAGTATGAGAAATATTCACAGAATACAAATAACTGAGTGACTTAATTATTGCGGTATCTCAGATCTTGTTCCACGCGTGCGCCACCACTTTATAGGCTCAGAGATAAGTATGGATGTTGACGAGGGGGGAGGGTGTGGGAGGGAGTAACTCTCTCAAACACGACCGAGCTTATTGCATTTTTAGAACTGAAATAGTTGTCTGGAATATTCGGAAAATTGTCAGTCCCCCAAGTCTGCATCCGAGTCAAATCTATGGACATTAACCAAGAGGGAGAAAGGTAAATCAGAAATTACCAACCTTGGGAGGTACGAATTGAAATATCTGTGCGGGGGAGCGGAGCGACCGAGCGGGGAGAGGGTGTGGGAGGGGGTACTCCCCTTCCCACACTATATTTTGCATTTTCAGACATGAAATTCAGTGATCTGGTGCACACTTTTTGTGAAGGTTTTGGATATGCTTTTTTTTCAAAAAGTGAGAGAAATATTGACAGATTACAGATAACTGAATGACTGAATCGCGGTATTTCAGATCTTGTTTCGCGCATGCGACACCACTGTGTAGGCTTGGAGATAAGTATAGATGTTGACTAGGAGGAGGGTGACGAGAGGGGGGGGGGTATGGGAGAGGGTAGCTCCCTCCCACACGATGAAGCTTATTGCATTTATAGACCTGAAATAGAACGATCTGACGCACACTTTTTGTGTGGAATATTCGGAAAATTGTCAGTCCCCCAAGTATGCATGCCGAGTCTAAATCCATGGATAGGAACCAAGAGAGGCAGCTGGTGATACTTTTAGAATGGACTCCAAAATATCGTCAAGCTTCATCCCCCCCCCCCTTCTCTCTCTCTCTCTCTCTCTTCTTTTTATATTCCCTCCCAAAATGTCTCCCTCGTTCTCTCTCTCCATCTCTCTTTCTGTCTTTACACACACACTTACACTCACTCATATTCTTTTGTTATTATTGTACAAACATATTATGTTACGTGAAGATAGATATAGATAGATAGATAGATATATGCATTTATATATGGATAGGTAACAGATCAGATAGATAGATAGAGATGAAATTGGACGAAACAGTCAGACCGCAGCACCCGATAATTCGCTCGTATTTATTCAACTCGTATGCAAGCCCGCTCGAGGCTTGCATACGTAATGAGCTGCGGAAGGGGGTTTTGTCCTTGGGCTTTCGGCAACAAAAATACACCTTATATTCACAAATTTGGTATCAAATTCAAGGAAAATATGTAAGCTGTCGTCGCATGTTACTCAAATTATTGTAAATGAAAAATATCATAGCGTAATTTGAGCTTGAAAAATGATGAAAAAAGTAAATTGTGTAGTACACGTTCAAGACGTCAAAAGAATACCAAATTCACCTTGCGTCTCAATGAAAATGCATTATTTGGTAGTCCATCTCTTAATCTTTGTATCTATGTAAATATCTTGATAATATGTTGCTTAATCTGGTCAGGAACCAGTAAATCATACATCAATATCAGTGCTGGTCAGTTTGAAACCGTGCAATCTCAAGAGTAAGCTCTCTCATTGGACAGCGCTTGCATTCAGCGCTTGCATTACGTCATTACGCTACTTCGGTTTCATGCCACGTGCGTGCATAGCGCATGCTTGCATAGAGGCACGCGTGTAGTTCAAGCCAAGTTCAAGTGCTGAATGCAAGCACTGTCTAATGAGAGAGCTCTTTCGCGCCACTGTACACTTTCTGTGGAGCATACTTCCGGCTTAGGAAAAACTGGTATAAGTCATGCTTGCGTCTCCTTGACTCCAATATATGATGAGCATCTAAGTTTCCTCTCTATGAAAAAGCCACAATCACAAACAATAGTTTCTTAATCCGGTCAGGAACCAAAAACGAACTTTAGACGACAAAATCTTCCGTGAAAAGCAGGTAGAATTTACGCAAATTCAACCGATTATATCGTCATGATAAGAACCGATATTATACGCAAATATGGTATCACAATAAAGATCAAAGTCTGGAGAACAAATTGTTGTGACTTATAAACATGATGAATGTATGTACAAGTCGCTACACTGTGAAAACCATAGCCCTGTCGAACTCTCGCAAAATCTCGCATCACGAGACACCTTTCGAACGCAAAGATCGTTAACGAAAGTGCTGAATAAATCTTGCCGCATCGGCTCATTAGCATACGTGCTGCGCACTGACTGGAAAGAAAGCAAGAAGAAGTACTTGTAATCAGATATGGACACATTGTGTTATTGTAAACTGTATGAGTGGAAAGCAAAATAGATAGACACAATCATTGGAATATAGCATTCACTCATGATTGTCTCTGTTTTTATTCTGATGTATTGAAATATGTGATCAAATCATGAGGTAGACAGAGACAAGAAATAGTCAAAATATAGGAATATCAACCCAACGTTTCAACGCTGTGTTCACTATAAAATCGCCTAACACTATGACGAAGGGAATTGTATGATCCGGAAAAAAAGGAGGGGAAGAGTATTTTCAAAACTGATGACAGTTGAACTTTCGATGGTAAAATCTGTAAGCTTTCATAAGTGATTGTTGACTGTCTCTTGTGTGAAAATGCTAAGAAATCTGAAGTCTTCTTCATAACGCTTACGAAAGAGCTGACCAAACACAACACCAGCGTAATGAAAACAGGATTTCGGTTGCATTGATGAAGAGAGTACCCGTCTTACTGGACGAAGCAGAATGGATTCTTTCTGCGGCTTATTTGTATAGCTTCAGTGCTCTGGTTCCTTTGCAGCATGACATTGCAAGAGATAATGACCGTCCATTTATTGGGGTTATCATGTTTTTATCCACAATATTGCCTTTTACCTATTTCCTATGGATTCTGAAGATTCATAAAAGCGGTGCCCGCTCCAGGAATTTTCTCAAGATCCAGAGTTTCCAGAAAAAAAAAATTCCATAATGTGTTCACCTATTCATGATGTCTTCCTTTGGTTCGAAAACGTTCAACAAAAAGCACAATTTGTGTTGTTGTACTGAGAGTAGCTAACTTTAAAGAAGAATATGTAAGTCGCCAGTCGACTGTCTATGTACACTTGTCACATATATGCAAGCATGGTGTTACCGGACACCATGGTATTACCTGACACGCACATTTTTTGCGTACTTATGACATTCTGTACGCGCGAGACTTCGTAGATTAGCCTCACAGAACTTTGTGTGGACCGAAATCGCCAAAAAAAAAAAAAAAAAACGCGACATAAAAATGTAAAAACACGAAGAAATTCACATTTTACCTCAAATTTATAGTTGAGTGACCCGCACCTCGTCATAGTTAATATGTATGCATGTTTGAATCACATTTCACGACTGATATTCTATGAAATCCCACTCACATTCAGGAAAAATGCTGAAGATTCCAATAGAACCAAAAGTTCACTGACCGATATCGGAAATTTGTAGCTATCGTCCTCAAACGCGAACGATGCGGAATAGTTGTGCGCTAAGGGGCCCGCAACTCGTCACCCGCGCGTGCAGCTCCCATAGACAAAGCACGCAAACTAGAAGTAGAGTCTAACCTGTTGTCGATTTCTCACAAGGTTTTGAACTGTTCGAAATGTTCAAGACAGACATTTTACCGTAAAATACGAAATTTGAGCCTCATTTGCCGATTTTTTCTTTGTCATCCGCTCGGTGAGAATGTGTACGGTGATTTGTGGGATGAATTGTGATTCTGGTGCAAGGACTAGGTGCGAAAGACGTCGATTATTTCATTGCGAAAATCGTGTCCGGTAATACAATGCGATTTTGCACCGCGCAAAAAGACAACTTTTTAGACGGGTATGTTTGAAGCATATTTTCTTAAGACTGAAGCGAACAATTGACATACGTAGGCTGAATTCGTAATTTCCTGGAGTCTGTGAATAAGTAGTGTTATTTTTAGCCGAAATTTCATCCTCCGAGTACGGAATTCAAAGCCACGAAAAAAAGCGTCCGGTAATTGGATCTATCATCCTACTTTATATGAGTAAAAATACTCAGAAACTCTGTTGAGCAGTCTCTGAAAATCTAACTTCATAAAGTCTTTTTAGTTTTCCGATTCTTTTTAACGTGTGGGCTTTTCATACCGTTTTGAAAAGCCCATACGTTAAAAAGAATCGGAAGTTCCTTGGACCTATTCATAACAATATCAACTTGAAACGGAATTACGCTCCAGCAGCACAAAGAGGGTAAATGAAAGTGAGAGGGGCGTTAATTTCACAACGCTAAATAGGATTTACTCGTGATCTTAAAACGAAGTTCTTGAAGTTGCCGTTTATCTGTATATTCTAAATATTGCTACAATTAAGCGTTAAAAAGGACTTCATCTTTATCAGGAAAAGAAGAATGTGGATATCTTGACATATTCATCAAAATATGTATATAGTTGGGGCCTAAGGGCTCAAAATGGGTTGTTTGGTTCAGATTCTTCCAAAAGCACCAAATTTGGCTCATAGGTCCCTTGTACCATACTCTTTCGATTTTTGATGGGCGCCAAGACTAAAAACCCTTGGGGCCGCCATATTTGTAAAATCCAATATGGCCGCCATCCGGGTTAAAGGTCAACTGCAGTTACAAATTGAAAAGGTTGATTAAAGTTATGAATCCCATGTGGAAGATTTAACGGGGTTAGAGAATGTGATTCTAAATATCATTTTTGCAATTCAAGGTCACTATCACGTCTCAAGGTCAGTTACAAGGTCAAATAAGGATCAAAACAGGCATTTTGGGCATTTTTCGAAATGGCGTCTGTGAGCATTCAATTGCAATTCACTGGTACCCCTATTTTGTCCCATTTGTCATCTCTTCCATACTCCTTCAATGGCCAATTAGGGCCAAGAGCGGTTCCACCCCTACATATTACCAATAATGAGTATGACAAATAAATGAAAAATTATATTTGATATATATATATATATATATATATATATATATGTATATATGTATATATGATATAGTGAAAACTTTGAGCATAGAAAACGGGTTTCCATTGGTTTCGTGTTCTTTTCTCATTTTCTTTGCTCAATGTTTTCACTAATTATCATTTGTTTCAATATATATATATACCGGGTGTCCCAGAAAAAGCGGAACGGTGGATTTTCAGTACCTTGCGTTCCAAAAGTGATATATTTTTTGACATCATTAGAAAGAGCATCTTCCGCAGAAGACCATGATACCAAAATCATTAAATTTGGTTCAGCACTTTCTATTCTACGCCAATTTCTGTAAATGCAGTCATTTTCAATTTTTTGCGACTTATGAGATAATAATTTGGGTGCGACACGCGTTCCATACGGTGAATTGTGTAAGCTCGTTGATCCATGTCAACAAAAGATAACGCTTTCATATTGGGAGCGCGCACACACACACTCACTTTTTTTTCCTGGCCCGTGCCCAATGTGAAAGCTGTATCTATTCTTTTGTTGACATGGATCACCGCGCTCACACAATATTCACCGTATGGATCGCGTGTCGCACTCAAATCATTATCTCATAAGTCGCAAAAATCCGGCGAAATTTGATAATGACTGCATTTTCAGAAATTGGCGTAGAATAAAAAGTGCTGAACCAAAGTTAATGATTTTGGTATCATAGTCTTATGCGGAAGATGCTCTTTCTAATGATGTCAAAAGATATATAATATTTAGACCGCGAAGTACTGAAAATCCACCGTTCCGCTTTTTTTGGGACACCCGGTATATATATATATATATAAGTATATATAAATACGGCCACCATCCTATTCCAAGTTGCTGAATCAGGGTGCAATGGCAAAGACGGTAATAAACACACCTAATCTTATTTTGTCTTCATTTTTCATTCTGACGAGATGGCTGGATAGCCCGTATGCAACTAGCTGGTCTGTTTGTATAGCTGGCCAGTTGTATGTACTTGGGGTGGACCCCTTTACCGGGTTATGCACCTTGAGTTTTCCGATAACGGAATGTCGATTCGAGATCTTTTCATGTGTCTGGGTTTGTGATTCTTTCACAAACGGGACTTCCACTTTTTTATATCCTAGTGATGAGGTGCAAAGTGTTGTGCCTCTACTAGAGGGGACATTATGACAACTCACACCATTGCTCAGCTAGACTTGAGATAAATGGGATTCGAACCCGCGCCAACACAAGTCTTTAGACCGGAAGTCATACGCTACCGACTGAGCCACCTCGTCACCTTTCGTGGTCAATTATACAACTTTCTAGCTGGCAAGCGATATGATTCTCCTCCTGCTGAAATTGGTGTATGCCTTCTCTCCCTTGACAAGACAGCGTCTGCTTCTTCATTGCAGGAAGCAATGGCCGAAGCTTAGATTCCAGGGAATTGAGCTCCTCTATCCAGGTCAGACCAGTATTCTAGGGGCAGTTAACTAAATTCGACCAGTAGAGTCCTTTAATGGTATTATCTTATCAGAGTAGGTGAAGACAATTCAGCTGAAGGTTTTTTCCTATCTTTTTTTAGTCTCTCTTTATCAAACGAAACCGTTTCTTTACTGAAGGCGCAAATGACTAGGGAAACTGAACACCTATTGATCTTGTATGGGATACTGATCCTAAAGAAAATAAGCTTGACATTTTTGCGCAGCAATAATGTGCAGTCCTCTGGTGAGATGATGATGGCACCACTAGAATCTCAAATCATGATTGGAACAGCACCTGAAAATTAAGACTGAAAACGAAGAACTGCCCTCACTTATCAGAGCACAGATTTCCAAGAATAAATGGGACGGAAAACTCATCCTGAGCACCTGATTCGAGACGGTAACATCCAACAGGAATTGTGATCTCACAACCCTTCAGCTTTCGAACAACTTAGATGAGATCTACGCAAAGATATCCTTACATAGGATGACAAAATGTTTTCTGAAAGTATTTTCTGAAAACAGAATACAATTGCACTGATGAGCATAACATCACATTTTCGGCAGTCTGTTTTTTTTAATCCCTTTGATCTGAGAGAGTTACGGGTGGGTCGTGGTATTGGAAAGACAAAGGCCTTTTCAGCTCTTTCCTGTACAGCATACCTTTCTTCCAGACCCCAACATCAAGCACTGACAGGGTGCAACATTACTTCAGATTTTCTTTGGTGTGGCATGCAAAATGCCTAAGTATTATGGGTCAGCAAACAGAGCTCACTGACACATTAACTACGTTGTACTTTAATAATCGTGCTCATGTGCAGCAAGGACTGATGAGCAACAAGGTTTATGGGGCAGCCAGCGTCAACGAGGGTAGGCATCATCTCGTCATAACGTGGGAGTAGATCATCAGAAACCACCTATCTGCTCAAGCGGCGTTGTATCAACATTTCGAAGATGAGTGCTGCTACAAGTGAGTTTCTACTGGAATCATGACAGCATGGGTCATGATGTGATCCCTGACTTCAGGAAGTGGAGTTGGAGTAAAGGTGGCACAGGTATATGGCAATTACTACACACAGAGAAATTAGGGTTCTATTAGGGTTCTTATTTTCACCCTACGAGCAAATCTAACTAAAAGGCACCTTATAGGGTTCGGGATGGATGTAGGGGTGCAAATCCGAACCCTAAAGGGAGCCAAGTCTTAAGGGTTCGAATTTGGAACCATTCCATAGTCTTTCCCGAAAGCTGACATGTGGGTGTTGAATGGTGTTTGCTTGAAATGCCACACTATTTTTGGATATTATCGTATATTTTTATTTGAAAATATAACTACACGTTGTTAAAGAGTAACAGTGTCATCAGTAATACTGTACTAAAAAAATTACTACTTGAATCAAACATTTGTTTTTTCTTCTCTCACCGGGATCAAGAATATCATTTCAATGACGTTATCATAGAGTACACGTATTATGCGTGCACGCGTGGACCGTTGAGCACTTGGTCAATGGCAAAGCTAAAATCGCATGCGCACGCCACGCCGTTGGTCGCGCGGTATACGTACGTACGTGCATACTACTGACGTTCCTCGTTTGAAATGGATAGACGACCGTGAGGTTGGGATGATGAATTAATCTTTTTGATGAGCCAAACGTTGTGAGTAGATAGTTGTACTGTAATTCCGTTGAAAATATTACACAGTAATCGATGATGATATGTGTGAATTATGCTAATCGAATGCTGAGTGGTGAAAACTGATGCGAAAGAGTTGTATCGAGGTACATGTGTACTAACATGTCAGAAGTGCGATCATACATACAGTAAAGCATAGCGAATAAGTCCATGAAAGTGCACGGTAATACGGAAAGCCTCAACCAAGGTACTAACTACGACCAACAGCCCCATACGCATAGCGTAATTACGCTATGCGTATGGGGCTGCTGGACGCAGTTACCAAGGTACGTACGTAAATAGGTGACCGGATAAAGTCGCATCATTTTCGTTAATGGGAATTATTACGTTTGAGCCGAGTTGAGGCTCAGTTGGATATTGGTTTCTGTGAAGTTGACACGAAGAACGATGTAGGCATGTATGATGTGCCTAATGAAGAAAAATAGCCTTCCTGGTTCATTTAGGAGAATTTAAGACATGTATGAAGATTGAAGTCAGAAAATTTAGGTTGGCCTTGACTCCTTGTTGTCTATCAATGAAAATAGAATGTGTGTTATAAATCAGCAATGCCATAGTCACAGAGCATAAGCAATGATACACGATATGTGAATTTAGATAATATCTACTGGAGAAGTTGCATGTGCTAGACATGACATAAAATAAGTCACACAAACAAGGTATGTAAACGGTAAATCACTTCAGAAGTACAACTATACTTGATCCCATACTTTAGCAGGTAGATATTCCAATATTGATTTATGTTGAACTTTGTTTTATTCAATTACAGGTTGAACCTTGCTGATCCATGCTGATGCATGGTGTTAGCTTGGTCTCATACTGGGCCAAAGGGACCTGTGTTTGATTGATTATTTATCATCGAGTTCACTATGCATAAAGTTCAATAATGGTCTTCAGGATGAGTGATGCAGGTCAAACTCGAGAGACTGGTGAGCCATATAAGATGCCAGAGCTGGAGATGGAAGATGTTCAGGATGTCAATCCTGGTTCCCCGTTGAGTCAGTGTGGAAGCCATGCCAGTCCTTCTGAGAGTGATGGCCAGAAGGGCATACTATTTGGCAGCTGAAGCAGGTGCCAAAGAAACGCATCAAAAACTAGAGCTCGAGGAGTTTCGACTTATGCAGCGTAAGATGAGATTAGCTATGAAGACCAAGCTGCAGGTTGCTGAAGCAGAGGAGCAGATATACCTTGACTACGAGAACAAGAAGTTGGGAGTCGGCTTTCCTGTGAAAGCAGAGGATGAAACCTTGCTGTACCCAACTGAATGCGCCAACCAACCAGTACACACGAGTACACCGATTTCCCCGACTAGAGAAGTAGCAAAAACGTTATTTTCAAATTTTCTTTGACTTTTAGCAGATATAGTCCAAAAGCCAATAAGATCATCAGCATCATGTAGTATCCCTGAACCAGGTTTGATGAAAGCTCATCAATTTTTCCGTAGATACATCCGCACAGACCGGGAGACAGACAGGCAACCTGAAAACATATGCCTCTGGCACCATTCAGGGCGGAGGCATAATAATGAGACTCCTATGTCATAGGCTATGTCATGTATGTATAAACCATATAAAATTTGAGACGGGTCACATTGAATCCCCCCCCCCCCCCATTAGAATTGCTAAACACCACGGCTCTAGAAACATCTTTCCATTTTAATCCAGAAAGTAATCACCTCCCTGTTTTTAGCCGAGGGTGAGCATGAAGCCACTCCATGAAATGAAGATTAGCATTTTTTTTTGTGCAAAATATATGTGACAATGTCTAATTTCATAGATAACGATAACTATTTATTCTGTCTTCTAAACTGTTGTCAGGTTATTCCCTTTTTTAGAATGCACTGGGCTTGAATATTTACAAGAATACTCTAAAGAAATATATAATAGAAAAATACAAGAGAACGAACTTGCAAATTACAAATTTAAACACAACCTAAAGAGAACTTGACTTCTATTCACTTTTATCTTTTTTTTTTTTTTGGGGGGGGGGGGTGGATTATGGATGAAAATATGAATCTGCTAATGGATATGAAATACTCAAATTATGCTTTCCATTATATTTCATACTAGATGGGGTTAGTTTGTATTGTTCATATATTAGATATTTCTTCACCATCGATAGCCTCAGTGCTTCAATAACACATGCACACTTTGAATTTATTGTTTAAGTTGGGAACAAAAAAAAAATAAGTCGCCTGCTGTTTTTTGTAGTAGACAGCCACACAATGTATGTCAATTTTGGGCAATCTCTGGCAATGCAATGTCATAAGTGGAGTAGCTTTGTGACACTTGACAAAAGCATGATTTTCTCACAAACCCTTTATGTATATAAGGATTGAAAAATAGAGTTTGTTCCAAAACCTGAGAAAACTCAACATATCATAATAATATCTACTTTTTTGCATATAAAAGAACACTGGACTTCACTCTTTAAGAAGGCAGAAGCTATTATCATTGCCCTTACATACGTCAGTGACTTGTTGAGGAAATGTGCATGTTTTTCCTAAAAGAAAAAAATTGTGAAATTCTCTTTAGGTTTTCCTTGAATTGTTCTACGCATGTGACATCATAAACTCTTCTCACTCTGCTGCGACTGCACAAATGATTTAAAGATTATTAACTTTTGAACTGAATGTCCGCTTTTCATTTTTTTTACTGATGTGTTCTAATAGTATAAGCCAGTTCGGGGTACCTGTTTGAGCATGTGCGGAAAAAGGTTATTTGTACCGAGAGACAGGTTGGTTTTTTTAATTTCACTGAGATAAGCATCTGTAATGCTAGGATTATTCATGGAATCCTTATAAATGGTGCCTGCCAGTACATCCACTTGACAGCAAGCCTGGTATTTGGCAATGTTAACACACAAAAAAAGTTTGTTAACATATTCAAAACAGCACTTAATAAAATAGAAGTGTTGATTGACGAACCATACTGGTCACTTCATCTACACTGGTTAGGTTCATTCTTTGTTTGAATATGAGTTCCATAAATGGATATGGTGGGCAAGCTGTTGCATTATGTCACTTTGAATTGAGTGAAGTGCCTAACCAACTGAGAAAAATGAAAGGTCAGTTGTACCTATGTGCACATGAGCTATCTCCGGACTGGCTTATTGCTGCGCATTCACTCAATCCACATGTATAGGTCTATATGAAGGTGGACTTGCCCTCTAACTCTGATTATAAATTTAAGCTTTCTTTAAGTAGGTTGTATAAAGTGCTGATATATTTGTGTAAGGTTTGGTGAAAATTAAGTGTTAAAATGATTGGAAGAGTTGTGAGACTGTAACATCAAAACTTGAGGTATTTCTCATGCATGATCATGAATCTCTGTAAAATATTGATGGTAATACATGTAGTAATAATGATAATGATAATAATAATAATAATAATAATAATAATAGTAATAATAATGATGATGATAGTAATAATAATATATTTTGCTTCTGATCATTATGCTTGTGATGGTGCCAATACCAATACCTGCTTTATGAATGTGAAAAATCGACTGCTCTTTACAATATTTTGAATGTTGGGGCTAAACTGCATACATTTTGTAATTATATTTATGGTCTACTGAGTACAATGTGCTTCTTGTTTCCATCGCTTGAAAAAAACAACAATGTGTCAAAAAAAAATTTTTTAAACTTGTCTCACAAGACATATTCCTTCCTCTTTATGTCCAGTTTGTCATACCACTGATTGGTTAACTTTATTTTCCCTGTCTGAGGTAACATTTTCTGTGGAATTGTTAATGTTAATTTGATGCAATGCAAAATGTTTTCAGATGTGCTATTCTGCCCAAGATTTATAACTGGGACATATCTTTAGCTGTGTGCATAAAAAAGTAACCAAATTTAGATGTGCATTCTTCATTTTTGATTCTTTTTTTCACCTTTCTTATCATTGGTGTAATTGTATATGAAAAACAAAATGTGAAGTATACTAACTGTATAATGGGGCACATTCGCTAGCTCTCAAGTTTGGAATTGGATGGAATATGTCAGTACAAGTAGTGAGTTTCAAATATATATGACAGAACTTTGCCATACCCTTCATTGTTTTGGCAATAACTTGTGTACGAGAAATCAGAGTTGACATATCGCTGTTAATGTCTAAGAGCGTCATAAAGGTGCTTTTGATTACCGTAAGATGTGCCGGTAAATTCAAGGTACATATCTATGATCCATTCTAGAAGTAGAAGGACAATGTGAAAGATATTTGTCACATAGTTTACTATTACTCTGCACAAGCTTCAGGGATTTTTTAAATAAAAAGAATTAGTGCTTTTTGTCAATGTGGTAATTTCCTTTAAAAGAAGAAAAAGTAATCATTTGATGGAAAGAACGATTACTTATTTCTTTTTCAATGTACTGACCAAATTTCATACATTTTTGATTTACATTGCCCTTTTTATGACAAAATATGCATCTCGTATTAGAATTTGTAGAAATACAATGTATATTTGATGTTCACTTTAAAGTAAACCATGAAAAAGAAAATCGCTGTTAACTTGTCCCTCTTCCATGAGACATATATTAAAATGTTAATAATTTATATGTAAGTATGCACTGTATTCATCATGTTTATGTTCTATTTGTTGTTAAATTGAAGTCTCTGACTTTATATTTCGAAAGATTGTGGATTTAATTGACTGAGAAACTGTGTGTAAATCTATGCATGCTATTTTGCGTCATGTCTGGAGTGTTGCCTTAGGTAATTGTTTGTGAAGTCAGTGAAGGCATCCAGTAGACATTAGGTAATTGTTTATGAAGTCAGTGAAGGCATCCAGTATATAATTATTTTGGTTTAAAAAAAAGGTTATAATTTTCACCATATGGGGTGCAGAAAGGTAACCCTATATAGAGACGTGTGCAAATTGTATTGCATCCTATATTGCGGTGACTTTATCACCCCATAGGGTGCAAAATTACAACAATAACAATATGAACCATAATGGGTGCAGGTATGAGGTGTAGAAAGGGAACCCTGTATAGAGGTCCATATTTGCACCTTATAGGATGTTGAATATAGGGTGCTAAATAACCCCCCAAAATAGAACCCTAAATGGAGCCGCCGGTGTTACAACGATATGAACCAGAAAGGGAGCAAATTTGCACCTGAATTTTTGTTCACCATATGGGGTGCAGAAAGGGAACCCAATGGAGGGGTGCAAATATGCACCAGATATGGTGTTGAATATAGGGTGCTAAATAAGCACCCCCAAAAATAGAACCCTAAATGGAGCCGCTGGTGTTACAACGATATGAACCCTATTGGGTGCAGAAAGGGAACCCAATGGAGGGGTGCAAATATGCACCATATATGGTGTTAAATATAGGGTGCTAAATAAGCACCCCAAAAATAGAACCCTAAATGGAGCCGCTGGTGTTACAACGATATGCACCCTGTAGGGTGCAAATTAGAACCGTAATTTCTCTGTGTGTAGTACTATCAGCCACTCTCCGCAATGCTTCAGTACCAAATTTCATTCTTCTGCACTACAGCTGTTTGAAGGCATGCATTGGGAGGTAGAAAACATAGAAATGGAAAAAAATGAATGAAATGAATGAATGAATGAAGGTGAAAATGCACAATGTAGAGCAGGTGTCAGACGAGCCATGGTCAGTAGTTTCGTATTGATGCAAACGTAAAGTGGGGGGGGGGGATTGAGGGCCTGTAGAGCCCACTAACGTCAAAACAACCACTAATGTCATAACACGTCGACGACAAATGTCAAAACAACCACTAATGTCATAACACGTCGACGACAAATGTCAAAATCGGATTAACCACTAAAATGTCATAACACGTCGACGACAAATGTCAAAATTTCCAAATTTACCGTAATGTCATGACGCGTCACAAGGGCGGATCCAGGAATTCCACAAAGGGGAGGCGCCTTTACAAAATCAAAGGCTGGCGCGACCCTCTCCCCCTCCCCCATTTTCTTATTTTTATTTATGTTGTGTTGACACAATAAAGAGAGGGGGCACTTAAGGGGGATGCGCCCCCTCTAAATCCGCGATTGCGTCAATTACAAATATCAGTATTGGATTAACCACAAATGTCATAACCCGTCGACCACAAATGTCATATCGCGTCACAGGGGCGGATCCAGGAATTCCGTAAAGGGGGAGGGGGGCGCCTTTACCAAGATTAAAGGCTGGCGCGAACCCCCCCCCATTTCTTATTTTTGTTTCTGTTGTTTTAACATAATAATTATAGTGAGGTTGCACCAGATGGGGATGCGGCCCCTCTCAATCCATCATTGCGTCAACCACAAATGGAAAACCCCGTTGCTTCCATTAGAAGGGCGGATCCAGGAATTCCGTAAAGGGGAGGGGAGCCTTTACAAAATGAAAGGCTGGCGCGACCCTCCCCCTTTTCTTCTTTTTTTTCTGTTGTGTTGACGAAATAAAGAGAGGGGGCTCTAAGGAGGGGGGTGCGTCTTCTCTAAATCCGCCATTGCGTCAACCGCAAATGTCAATATTTGATTAACCACAATGTCATAACACTTCGAACACAAATGTCATAACGCGTCACAGGGGCGGATCTAGTAATTTCGTAAAGGGGGGGGGGAGCTTTACAAAATCAAAGGCTGGCGCGACCTCCCTTTTCTTATTTTTGTTTCTGTTGGTTTAACCTAATAAAGTGAGGGTGTGTATCACCCCTAAATGTAATATCGACCCTAAATGTAATACGCTTTAACCCTAAATGTAATACGCCTTAACCCTAAATGTAATAACAACCCTAAATGTAATACGTATTAACGCTAAATGTAATAATCGAGTCAACCCTAAATGTAATACATTTCAACCCTAAATGTAATAACCAGAGACAACCTTAAATGTAATACATGTCAACCCTAAATGTAATATCGACCCTAAATGTAATACTTTTTAACCCTAAATGTAATATCGACCCTAAATGTAATACATCTTAACCCTAAATGTAATACACCTTAACCCTAAATGTGATAACAACCCTAAATATAATACATTTCAATCCTAAATGTAATATCGACCCTAAATGTAATACATCTTAACGCTAAATGTAATATCGACCCTAAATGTAATACATCTTAACGCTAAATGTAATAACAATCCTAAATGTAATACATTTTAACGCTAAATGTAATAACAATCCTAAATGTAATTCATGTCAACCCTATTAAATGTAATACATTTCAACGCTTAATGTAATTACGACCTTGAATTTCATACACCTCATTATAGAGAGTGTAACCAATGCAGAGTATCGGGCAAAATGTCAGGGGGTATACAAAAGGGATATGACGAAACCTCCTCTCGCACTCTTGATAGAACGGCAATAGTTGCTCAGACTTGTTTTCGTTGTTTGCCCAGGTAAAATCACACAGTCTTATCAAATCCATTGTTTGCTGCAAAGTTAATGAGGTCCATGTGACATAGTTTTTAAATCTATTACCTTTATCATACAATCACACAAACATTTTGTATTCCAATCTTTATGCAGTGTTCATGATTGCTTAGAGTTTTGTTGAAAAAGAAAAAAAAATGGGCAAAAGTTAAGTCAGTTTGCCTTACTCATACATTCATATATCATAGGAAAGTCAGGTGACTCAAAGATGATAAAAAAAGACATCTATTTCCGTTTGCTTTACTGGCATTTTTAAATTTATTTCGTGTACCCCCCCCCCCACCACGACCAATGTATTGTCCCAGTTTCGTGTCACTCAGTATAGTAGTGATTGCCAGGAGTAGTGAACAATGTCATGAGGCTAATATTTCGGACAGTGATTTGCTGCCATGTCAATGTGTGACAGATATTTCGTCATTGAAACATTACATAGATAATGATGGTTCATAAAAAATTTGCGAAATCTTTCCAAATCATTCTACTTTCTAATTTTCTCAATCTACTCGCTCTATCATCCCGCTTCATCAGTAGGTATAAGTGTTTTTTTTTCTTGCAATATCATTCATATTCGGAATTTCCTTGCAAAAATTTTTTGCCCATTTTTTTTCTTTTTCATTAAAAACTGTAAACAATCATGAACACTGAATAAAGATTGGAATACAAAATGTTTGTGTGATTGTATGATAAAGGTAAGAGATTTAAAAAAAAACTATGTCAAATGGACCTTAACTTAGCAGCAAACAAAGGAATTAATAAGACTGTATGCTTTTTACCTGGGTAAACAACAAAAACAAATCTAAGCAACTATTGCTGCTCTTTCAAGAGTGCTATAAAAAGTTGCGTCATATCCCCTTCATATACCCCCTGACCTTTTGCCCGATTTTCTGCGTTGGTTACACTCGCTGTAATGAAGTTTTTAAATTTAGGGTCGTAATTACATTAAGCGTCAAAATGTGTCACATTTATTTTGTAGGGTTGACATGAATTACATTTAGGATTGTTATTACATTTATAGCGTTAAGATATATTACATTTAGGGTCGATATTACATTTAGGGTTGAAATGTATTACATTTAGGGTTAAGGTGTATTACATTTAGGGTCGATATTACATTTAGGGTTAAGATGTATTACATTTAGGGTCGATATTACATTTAGGGTTAAAAAGTATTACATTTAGGGTCGATATTACATTTAGGGTTGACATGTATTGCATTTAGGGTTGACATGTATTACATTTAGGGTTACAGTTGAACCTCTCGTATCCGGACAAGTCGGGACCGGGGCTCATCCGGATAAGGGATTTGGCCGGATACGGGAGACTCAATGCTTTATACAACATGTACATATACATACACATGTACTGATGTAGCCCATTGTAGTACCACATGTAGTAATGTGTATACTGCAACCGTTTCATTGTTACACTCAGTAACAGACCCCAAAATAGAGGTTCGTGTTTGCAAGAATGAAATCATTTTCTTTTATAAATTCTTGGGATGATTTACCTAAATAATCATTAAGAAATGTATCAAGTAGATCTTGAAAATACACAGTACGAGTCGACGAAACTACGCTTCAAATTTCGATCATCACGGCTCGGCAAAGTCGACAGTAGGTCGCCATTGTTAGATGGTCCCCCTCTCTCTCTTTGTGTGTGTACTGTGCGTGAACAATTTTTAAGTGTTCAATATCATTCGTTGCTCAGCCAATGACTCGAAACAATGCATGTCTATCTAGTCATATCGACGGTGGTGTATGGACCTATATGTGGCAATGCGATATGAGAGGACTCGAGCGCATAATCTGTCCATGTTCTTGCGATGATTTGAGGATGTTTGGGGATGTTAAAATGTCTGAAGGTAAGCAATTCGGAAGGAAATTTGATGTAATGTATGTTAATCATGTTGGAAGTAATATGTAATTCATGTGTGTTTGTGTAGGAGTTCTCAAGGAGTTGGGAATCCCCCTTTCCTCCCGTAATCATTTAAAAAAAAAAATCACGGCGAGATCGCGTCCGTATAAAAGAGAGATCCGGATAAAGGGAGGCCGGATAAAAGAGGTTCAACTGTATCTCCGGTTATTACATTTAGGGTTAAAATGTATTACATTTAGGGTGGACTCGATTATTACATTTAGCGTTAAAATGTATTACATTTAGGGTTGTTATTACATTTAGGGTTAAGGTGTATTACGTTTAGGGTCGATATTACATTTAGCGTTGATATTACATTTAGGGGTGGTACAGGGTGCATTAGAGGGGGAAGCGCCCCCTTTCGATCCATCGTTGCGTCAACAACAAAAATTTGGGAAAACTCAATGCTTGAAATTATGGGGGCGGATCCAGGAATTTTGTAACGGGGAGGCGTAATTATTTACAAGAAAGTCAAAGGGTGGCGTGACCTTCCCCCTCCCCATTTTCTTCTTTTTATTTCTGTTTTGTTGACAAAATAGAGAGAGGGGCACTAAAGGGGGATGCGCCCCCTCATAATCCGCGATTGAGTCAACCAAAAGTCAAAATCAGGAATAAACCACAAATGTCATATAACACGTCGACCACAAATGTCATAACGCGTCACAGGGGTGGATCCAGGAATTCCGTACGGGGGGGGGGGGGGCGCCTTTACAAGATCAAAGGCTGGCGAGACACTTCCCCCCCCCCCCCATTTCTTATTTTTGTTTCTGTTGTTTTAACCTAATAGTTATAGTGAGGGTGCACCAGAGAGGGATGCACCCCCTCTCGATCCATCATTGCGTCAACCACAAATATCACAACTCATTGCTTGCATTACGGGGGAGGATCCAGGAATTCCGTAAAGTGGTGGCTCCTTTACAAAATTTAAGACTGCCGCTTTAACTGTCGTTTAAACAAAAGAAATGAAAATATATTAAAAAGAGGGAGGGGGAAGTCGCCAACCTTTCATTTTGAGAAGAATGTATATACTTATATATACGTATATACTCACTATAATTATTAGGTTAAAACAACAGAAACAAAAATAAGAAAAGGCTGGCGTGACCCCCCCCCCCCGTTATTTTATCTTTATTTCTATTGTTTTAACATACTATAGTGAGGGGGAACCAGAAGGGGAAGCGCCCCCTCTCGATCCATGATTGCGTCAACCTCAAATATCAAAACTCATTGCTTGCATTACGGGGGCGTATCCAGGAATTTCGTAAAGGGGAGGCGGCTTTACAAAATAACAGGCTGGCACGACCTTTGCCCCCCCCCCCCCATTTTCTTATTTTTATTTTTGTTGTGTTGAAAAAAAAGAGAGGGGGCACTTAAGGGGGATGCACCCCCTCTAAATCCGACCACGTAATGCAAGCAATGACTTTTGATATTTGTGGTTGACGCAATGATGGATCGAGAGGGGGCGCATCCCCCTCTGGTGCACCCTCACTATGATTATTAGGTTAAAACAACAGAAACAAAAATAAGAAATGGGGGGAGTGTCTTTCCAGCCTTTGATTTTGTAAAGGCGCCCCCCCCCCCCTTTACGGAATTCCTGGATCCGCCCCTGAGACGCGACTCGACATTAAATTTTGTGGTCGACGTGTTATGACATTTGTGGTTAATCCCCGATTTTGACTTGTGGTTGACGCAATCGTGGATTGAGAGGGGACGCATTCCCCTTTAGTGCCCATCTCTTTATTTGGTCAACACAACATAAATAAAAAGAAGAAAATGGGGAGGTGGAAGGTCCCGCCAGCCTTTGACTTTGTAAAGACGCCTCCCCTTTACAAAATTCCTGGATCCGCCCCTGTATAATGCAAGCAATGAGTTTTTGCATGGTGGTTGAAGCAATGATGGATCGAGAGGGGGCGCTTCCCCCTCTCGTGCACCCTCAATATATTAGGTTAAACCAACAGAAACAAAACAAAAAAAGAAAAGGGGGTCGCGTCACCCTTTGAATTTGTACAGGCGTCCCCCCCCCCCCTCCTTACGGAATTCCTGGATCCGCCCCTGTGACGCGTTATGACATTTGTGGTCGACGTGTTATATGACATTTGTGGCTAATCCATAGAGCTGTAAATGGAGCTGTATGTGTGAATCCAATATTGATATTTGTGGTTGACGCAATCGCGGATTTGGAGGGGGCGCATCCCTCTCTGGTGCACCCTCACTATAACTATTAGGTTAAAACAACAGAAACAAAAATAAGAAATTGGGGAGGAAGTGTCTCGCCAGCCTTTGATCTTGTAAAGGCGCCCCCCACCCGTACGGAATTCCTGGATCCACCCCTGTGACGCGTTATGACATTTGTGGTCGACGTGTTATATGACATTTGTGGCTAATCCCCGATTTTGACTTGTGGTTGACGCAATCGTGGATTGAGAGGGGGCGCATCCCCCTTTAGTGCCCATCTCTTTATTTGGTCAACACAACAGAAATAAAAAGAAGAAAATGGGGAGGGGGAAAGTCGCGCCAACCTTTGACTTTGTAAAGACCCCTCCCCTTTATAAAATTTCTGGATCCGCCCCTGTAATGCAAGCAATGAGTTTTTCCATATGTGGTTGAAGCAATGATGGATCGAGAGGGGGCGCATCCCCCTCTGGTGCCCGCTTTCTTTTCTTTTCTTTCTTTTTTTATAATTATTAGGTTAAAACAACAGAAACAAAAATAAGAAATGGGGGAGTGTCTCGCCAGCCTTTGATTTTGTAAAGGCGCCCCCCCCCCCCCACCCTCCCCCTTTACGGAATTCCTGGATCCGCCCCTGTGACGCGATATGACATTAAATTTTGTGGTCGACGTGTTATGACATTTGTGGTTAATCCCCGATTTTGACATTTGCGGTTGACGCAATCGCGGATTTCATTTCATTTCATTTCACTTCATTTCATTCTCCTTTATCCAACAGAACACAACACAGTATGAATTAGGTTATTATCACAATCGTATACACACAACTTGGAAATGATATCAAATGATACAATAATAAAGTTACATATATATGCATGTATAAGCAAAATAATACAAGTCTATGTTTCAGTTGAAAAAAAAGGAGAACTGAGAGGTCCACTAAAACGCAAGCTTGTAGATTGTGAACCACTCAAGAAACTCTAACGAAATACTTATTTGTATATGCTTAACACAAGTATAATTTAAACGAGACGGAACAAAACAGGAGACACACATTAACATGACACGACTAGACAGAAAGGTGGAAAATGGAAGGAAGGAAGAGAATGCCTACTCGCTGATCAAAGAAACGAAAGAGGGAATTGAAGAGGGAATTGAAGAAATGCTTTACACAGCCCATGGTTGAATACAGCCGTGTAAAGAATATGATGGCTATTTCATGAATTAATGAGTTCACTGATTAATTGATTGATGGTTGGATGATGAACCCTGTGGTTGTTGGGACTTGGTTAATAAAAACGAACATCAGAGATGGTTTAACAGAAAGGATTTCAACTTACGCTTAAAAGAAAATAAAGGAGAATTTTTTTATTTCACAACTTAATGAATTCCAGAATCTAGGGCCTGTGTATATAAATGTATTCTGTGCCAATAATGTTCTCAGAAGGGGTAGATGAAACTCAGTAGATTGTCTGGTGGGATAATTATGGAAAAATTGGTTCGTTGTAAACATTGAATTGAATATACAGGGAAGTACATTTGTGTTGAAATTAAACATAAACTGTCCAAGTTGAAAAAAATACAAATCTTTAATTTTTAAAATCTTATGTTTAGTGAATAATGGATCTGTATGGGAACGTGGCGGGACGCCACAAATAACACGAAGTGCTCTTTTTTGTAATAACAGTAATCTATCTAATAAAGTTTGATGAGCGTTCCCCCATGCTAAAAGACCGTAATTAAGATAAGGAAAAATTAAAGAGAAATATAACGTCAGCAAAGATGACAATGGAATATGCAACTTAAGTCTATTAATGATACCAATATTGCGTGAAATTATTGTACTAATATTAATAATATGTGGCCTCCATGAAAATTTATCGTCTACTGTAATCCCAAGGAATTTTATGTGAGATACGCGTTCTAATTGAGTGTCATCAAAAACAATCTCTTTACGTAAAACTTCTATAGAATTACTAAATGACATATACTTACTTTTCAAAAGATTAAGAGATAATTTGTTAGCTCTTATCCACTGGGTCACCTTTTTCAATTCGGAATTAACAATGTGCACGAGTTCATCCGGATTTTGATGTGAAAAGAAAATATTTGAATCATCAGCAAAAAGTATAAATGACAACACGTCGGATGATCTGCAAAAATCATTGATATAAACGATAAAAAGTAAAGGTCCTAATAAGCTACCCTGTGGGACGCCACACTTAATGAGTTCGAGACTTAAAACGTTCTCGTTCAGAGATACGTATTGTTTGCGGTTTTGCAGGTAGCTCCTAAACCACTCCAAGGCCTTCCCCTTATTCCATTATGAGACAACTTGTAAAGTAAAATTTCATGATTTATTGTATCGAAGGCCTTGGAGAAGTCCAGGAATATACCAATAAGATGAGAATGATTATCAATAGTATGCGATGCGTGGTCGATAAACTTCAAAAGGGCATGAATGGTTCTATGTTTTTGACGAAACCCAAATTGAGAATTTGTAAAAACATTATGAAAAGTTAAAAAATTAATTGTTCTTTTAAATATCAATTTTTCCAAAACTTTAGATAAAGATGAAAGCAAGGAAATGGGCCTGTAATTACTCATATCAGAACCATCGCCTTTTTTGAACAAAGGGAAAACCTTAGCTATTTTCATAAAATCAGGAAAAACACCACATGATATAGATCTATTAAAAATATGTGAAAGTGGATCAGCGATTGAAAATATAATTCCCTTTAAAATGAAATTACTTATGTCATCGTAACCAGCACTTCGCTTGTCATTCATTGCAGTAACAATATCAATAATTTCATATTTCGTAGTTGGAACAAAAAAGATAGAACTCGGATTTGATTGACCTAAAAATGTTGAAAAATGCGTATTTGACTGTGGTACCCTTTTTGCCAAATTCTCCCCAATCATTGAAAAATAAGAATTAAAAATATTAGCTATATCACTTTGATCTTCATATATTTTGTTATCATATCTTATTGTTGTAATATTTGATTTCTTTTTCGATATATTCATGGCCTGGTTCAAAACCTTCCATGTATTCTTCATATCATGTTTATATTTTTCTAACTGAAACATATAATATTTCCTCTTTTCTAACCGTATAATCTTAGTTAAAGTATTTCTATAGGAAGTGTATTTTTCTTTTGACTTCTGTTTTTTTCCATTTTGAATTTATAATATAACCTATTTTTCCTATTGATTGAACGAAGAGGAGATTTTTGATATCCATGGAAATCTGGGGGATGTTTTATAATTAACTAACTTATCTTTTGATTTAGGTATATATTCATCTAAATGATTACTAATTATCCCTGAAAAATTATTAAATGATATATTAACGTCATCACTATCGTAAACACTAGACCAATCAGCCCTATCTAGGCTAGCACCAAGGCTAGCCAAATTTTCTGGTGTAGCTCTACGTCTGGTTGGAGAAAAACTAAATTTATTCACCGAATACCCGAGATCGAAACATGCTATAATAGGGAAATGATCAGTCATATCGGATAAAATTATAGAAGAATTTAAAATTTGCAATACATTAGTGAAAATATTATCAAGAAGGGTGGCGGAATGATTTGTAACGCGTGTGGGTTTCGAAATTAATGGCAAATATGAGGCTGACAAAAATATTTCAAAAAATTCTTGTGACGTATTATCATCATTTTTAATCAAATCAATATTAAAATCACCCATTTAAAAAATATTTTTATTAACCAAAAGGGGATTTTTTAATAGATTCATAATACAACTAAAAAAGTCTTTAGGATTAGAACTTGGGGGTCTATAAACAATACCAACAATAATGTTTTTATTTTGCGGAATGGAAATTTTCACAAACAAGGACTCTATAATATCATTCATTATTTGTAATTCCTCACAAACAGTAAACTCAAAGTTCTGTGATAAATAAAAAGCAACCCCACCACCCGTCCTATTCACTCTATTATTAACAATTAACTCATAACCATTTAATGCGTATGGTAAATTAATATCAGAAGATAACCATGTTTCAGTTAAACCTATTACAGAAATTTGTTTTTTTCATTTGGTTACCCAATAATATCTGTAAATCATCAAAATGCTTGTTTATACTCCTGATGTTTAAATGTAACATAGAAAATGTACTTTCTGAAAAACTTTTGACAAAATCTGTGAATTGATCAACTGTAACATACTTTGAAGAAATGAGAGGAATCATATTCAAAATCGTAATCATCATATAAATCTTTCGAAGACAAATTAACATTATTGGCAATAAGGTTATCAAAAACAGCAGAAGAACGTGGATATATCCGACTTAATTCTGTAGGAGAGCGTCTAAACAAATCATAGAGTTCATCATCATTAAGGGAATCAAACGCTGCATTGAGTTGACTAGCCATAAGGAGGAGCATAAAATCTAAGATGAAAGCATATCAACTGCCGGTATTGAAGTATGAGATATTTTGACATACATGTAGGTGAAGCACAAACAATTCCTGTTTCGCGGATCGTACAGCGGGTGGGCAAATACACATAAACATAGAATTCTGAAAAGATAGGTGTGAGAGGACAAACACAAGGAAGATGACAGAGAAAGAAGGACAGAAAGACGACATACATACATACGTATCAAATCGTGTCTTAACATGAGAATTGAACATTGCTAGTCTCAAATCAGATAAATTTTCAAAAATTAACGTTTTTTTGAGTAAACAGCAGCAAACACAGAAAAGGTAGTCATGTATACGCAAAAAAAAAGTCAAATATATCAATGGAAACTATATTCCTTGATTATTGTGTGGTAATCAGAATCATAATGTAGTGGGTATAAAGCTTAACTGGATGAACTAAGGGGACAGTCATGCATACATGTAATACATGACTGTTCATATAACATTTAACAGAGGGTTCTTTATCCCAATGTAGTAGGCTGCATACAGGGACACAGGGTAAATGACAACGACTCCATTAATGTGAACAGCATACAAATAGAACCTACACACAGAACCTACACACACGCAAGCTCACACAAATGAAAAGTAGCCGTGAACATTCTTGGGATCGATAAACGAATTACTATTAAGAAAGAAAAGCTACCAAGCAAGAAATTTTTGGAGAGTGTTTATAGACTTGGAACATAACTGGAAAAAATTTCCCGGTGTCCGACAACCGTAGATCTCTATTACATAACATTTTAACAGAATTGCAATCTGTACTACTTAACATTTTAACAGAACTGCATAACTATGAGATGCGTGAGTGTGTGGCAGGTTGACATTGTGATGCAAACTAATAAGGATAATAGTAATGAAAAAACATCCGATCGTTTGATAATATATGGGTCCATGATACAATGACCTATGCAAATACCGGGTTGTTGTAAGCAGAGGCTTACACGAAACAAGAATTTGCAAAATCGCACTCATTTACGAGATAGAATCAGCATGCCCGCACTCTCGAACAAAATTCCAACAAACAAAGGAACCGTATGACAACACATTTCCGAGGGACCTCGTCGTTGCAGTGTCACGAGGGGCAACCACGGCAAAAACTATGGGGCAGGGTTCATAATCACTGATTAAAGAGCCGACTGCTTTGCCAACGTAAGTAGATAATCGTCAATAATAGGGACCAATAATGTTCGTATAAGAACAAATACTACTTTAATGAAAAAGAAATGAAGAATGGAAAAAGTGCACATTTACGAGGGCGTTCTGTAATCATCGTGTGATACAAATATTATAATTGAGGACGGACATTTCTGTGGCCTATTTACCCAGGTTTACTGAACACCAGGAAACCTTTGAGAATACAAAATTACGGAGAAAATCGACAGTAAGTCACTTTGTACAAAAGTTAACTAAAACGTGGATCATGCCTACCATAACTATAAATATAGATACGCTCGTGTATGAAAAAGAAACATTATATGTTCGAATTGCGGGGGAAAGAAAATGATTAATGGCTAATGATTTCAGATGAACGGAACAAACAATTTAGTCAGTGATCTTAGAGGAATCGGTTACTGCATAAATGAAAGTGGACATATCATTGCAAAAAAAAAAGAAATATTCGTAAATGACAAACGTGATGTACACGTGGATGACGTAGTCATAAACGTGCATTATGTTACTTGCTTTATAGATTGCACATGCACGTCAGTTTTACGAGTCAACTTAAGAACTATTCTGTATAATGGTGTAGTATAAAATGATTATTCCTATTTATAACTTTAAGTCAATTAGGGCACTGCTACATATATAACTTACATCAAACAGATATGGATACACCAAATTGTACATTCAAATTTCCAGCCGTTATTGTATCTATAAATGAGAAAGAGGGACAGTTTATCTAAAAACAGCTCTTCTAAAGAAATTCATTCGTAGCTCATAAATCTTTATCTATGTATTTTTCCATTGAGAGAAAGAAAAAAAAATGAAGTCACCGTGAAAACTTTGTAAAAGATGTATCGTTTGTTATTTGAGTGATGGTCAAAAACAACAGTTATAATTTTTGTGACCTGTTTTATCCGTTTCTTTTAAACAACAGTTTGGTTTTAGCCATGATGGAATATATACCAAGGATCAAGACAGTAGGTCTATAGTGACTCAGTAACGAGCACGTGCCGTCATGCAGCTGTAAATAAAATAAAAAAAGATAGTGACAAACACAGCTGTTGTAACAACAATTAAGTGGGAAATAGCTATTTTGCAGTGATCTCAATGGATACATGAGCACAACCTCGCAAAATTATGCAAAAAAAAAATAAATTCTGATGGGGGAGAACAGATTGAGAGACTGTATAGGCGGCCCTGGATGGCCGAATACATTGTAGAAGGCGATTATGGTTGTTTGCATTTCGGCTGTAATGACTCAAAGAAAGAAAACGCAAATCAGTTAATTACACGCGTATGTTATAATACATAGCGCTTGCAGAAGCCCTAAAAAAATCATGTACATTATGCAAAATGTACTACAAATTTACATCATAGAAAAACTATAACAACAATCATATATATGAATGTTCCTTTAATATGACTGAAAATTTTACCTACACCTGTCACGTGTCTGATATCCATGCAGTAACACCATTCTATTCAGTAAATGTTGCCATGCTAGGATGGTGTCAGGAAAATATCTGAATGCCAAGCAGCTAGTGTATACCCAGCTTGAGCATTGTACAACGGGGTGGATGCAATACCAAAACTCCATAAAACAAATTACATATCATATATAATTCATATCAAATATCTGAGCATCCGTATTTAACTCTGATTATTATTTCTTTTTAACGAGAAAGAATTTGAAATTCATAAGCATTTGGTTTATTTGGAATATGAATAATAGTTTATAGGTCACCGTTATCACGGTTAGTAATAATTATCAAAAAATGTAAATGCGTTCATATTAAACGTGACTGTTATATTATATCTTAAAATTACGGACAGGCTAATTTATCAAAAAAAAAACAATTAACTATTCAGTTCTTATCAATGCAGTAAGAATGGTAGAGATAAAGTAAAATATATGCACGAGGATCAAAGACGTGTTTTTTTAACAAATACGGTAAATTTATGATTTTCCTACTTTATCACCTCCATGAAATAACAAAAATACACCTTCTATTTCAAAATCACTTATTCAATCACCCAAAAGTGATTGAGGAAAAAAAGTGGGAGTATACCTGCACTGCATCAGATATACCAGTTACTTTTAAAACTGCCGGTTTGTCTTATCAGAAATTATCACATAAGTTTTCAACGTCAATATTTATATGCAATTCTGATTCCCTATCAGAATTATACAATCAAAACATGGTTATTAAACGGATTCCTATAAATTTAAACCTACATCTAGTGAGGTAAGTTTAAATGGTAAGAGAATCCTCACTCAAAGTTAAATGGGACACCACCGGTTTGGCGCCACTTTCCTGCAAAAAATCGAAGTTTAGCACCTTGTTTGTACAGGTCTTGGACTTTCTTGACATGTTTCTGTTTTTCCTGTAGGTCGCTGGGGGTGAGATCATCAACCATGAAGTATGGCTCGTTTTTCAGGACTTCACGCGCACGTTTCATCACATCGACTTTCTGCCGGTAGGAGAGCAACTTGACCAGGATATGTCTCGGCTTGCCTTCGGATCGTCGTCCATCTCTGTGGGCTCTTTCCACCTTGCAGCTCATATCAAATTTCTCTCGCAGGACTTCCTCTACGATGTCGACACAATTTTTCCGTTGGCTCAATGAAACCTCCTGTATTCCAACAAGACGGAAGTTATTCCTCCTCAGGAACCGCTCACTCTTGTTTGCAGCTGCTGCGTTTCTGCTAACGTTGGCTCTCATTCCTTCCATTTCTCTTTCCATTTTCTCCATTCTCTCCTCTAGCTTGGACTGATTTGTTTGCAGATTGTCGATTCTTTCCCGCTCAAACTCCAAGGAGGAGCCGATTTTTCCTTCCAAGTCGCTGAGCTTTGAAATGAAGCTATCCACTGCGTTTCTGATCATGCGTTCAAATTTTTCTGTTGTAGATGTGAAGAATGCGTCAAGCTTCAGGGACATAGGCGACAGGATGGAGTCGGAGATATCAGGTGTTGCGAGCGGGACTTCAGGGTCGTTCATGGCGGCCATATTGTCTTGAATATCAGGTTCAGCGATGTACGAAGCGCCGTCTCCCTGCTGCGCCATAGGTGTGGGCGTTGGTTCAGCTCCAGGGCTACAGGTGCTTGTGGCGGCATAAGACCCGGGCAACGCATTTGAATTTGGCGAGCTTTTCGAGTTAGTAACAGGCGACTTGCGGATGGTGTGAGTTGTGCCGTAGTTTTTCGGCTTCGTGGCGGCCAGCCTCTTTGGTCTTTTCTGAAGCTGCTGGTCCATTTTGAAAGTTTACGTCGATGTTTCAAAGCGGGCTTTACGTGAATTCCACAGAATGTGTCCTTTTGACCCAATTTGGGAAAAATTAGATGCCTTTTTGAGACAAGCAAAAATTGTGTGCTCACTCCATTGACGCCCTCTACGATCATTGATTGAGAGGGGGCGCAATCCCCCATTAGTGCCCAATCTCTTTATTTCGTCAACACAACAGAAATAAAAAGAAGAAAATAGGGGAAGGGGAGGGTCGCGCAAGACCTTTACTTTGTAAAGACGCCTCCCCTTTACGAAATTCCTGGATCCGCCCCTGTAATGCAAGCAATGAGTTTGGTCATTTGTGCTTGACGCAATGATGGATCAAGAGGGGGCGCATCCCCCTCTGGTGCCCCCTTTCTTTTCTTTTCTTTCTTTCTTTTTTTTTTTTTTTTTGGTTAACACAACATAGATAGAAAAAAATGGGGGTGTTGTAGCCTTTAATTTTGTAAAGCCGCTTCCCCTTTACGAAATTCCTGGATCCGCCCCCGTAATGCAAGCAGTGAGTTTCGATATTTTTGGTTGACGCAATGATGGATCGAGAGGGGGCGCATCCCCCTCTGGTGCACCCTCACTACAATTATTAGGTTAAAACAACAGAAAAAAAAATAAGAAAGGGGGAGTGTCTCGCCAGCCTTTGATTTTGTAAAGGCGCCCCCCCCCCTTTACGGAATTCCTGGATCCGCCCCCGTAATGCAAGCAGTGAGTTTCGATATTTTTGGTTGACGCAATGATGGATCGAGAGGGGGCGCATCCCCCTCTGGTGCACCCTCACTACAATTATTAGGTTAAAACAACAGAAATAAAAATAAGAAAAGGGGGGTCGCGCCAGCCTTTGATTTTGCACAGTCCCCCCCCCCCCCCTTTACGGAATTCCTGGATCCGCCCCTTTGACGCGTTATGACATTTGTGGTCGACGTGTTATGACATTTGAGGTTAATCCAATATTGATATTTGTGGTTGACGCAATCTGGGATTTAGAGGGGGCGCATCCCCCTTTAGTGCCTCCTCTCTTCCTTTTTTTCAACACAACAAAAATAAAAATAAGAAAATGGGGGGGGGGCGAAGGTCTCGCCAGCCTTTTATTTTGTAAAGCCGTCTCCCCTTTACGGATTTCCTGGATACGCCCCCGTAATGCCAGCAATGAGTTTTGATATTTGTGGTTGACGCAATCATGGATCGAGAGGGGGCGCTTCCCCCTCTGGTTCCCCCTCACTATAGTATGTTAAATCAACAGAAATAAAGATAAGATAATGGGGGAAGGGGGGGTCACGCCAGCCTTTGATTTTTTTTAAGGCGCCCCTCCCCTTTACGGAATTCCTGGATCCACCCCTGTGACGCGTTGTGACATTTGCAGTTAGTTTGAAAATTTTGACATCTGTGGTCGACGCGTTATGACATTTGTGATTAATCCCCGATGTTGACATTTGCGGTTGACGCAATCGCGGATTGAAAGGGGGCGCAATTCCCCATTAGTGCCCAATCTCTTTATTTCGTCAACATGACAAAAAATATTTTAAAAAAGGGGATGGGGTAATTATTAGGTTAAAACAACAGAAATAAAAATAAGAAATGGGGGTGGGGGAGTGTCGCGCCAGCCTTTGAATTTGTAAAGGCGCCCCCCCCCCCCTTTACGGAATTCCTGGATCCACCCCTGTGACGCGTTATGACATTTGTGGTCGACGTGTTATTGCATTTGTGGTTAATCCCCGATTTTGACTTGTGGTTGACGCAATCGTGGATTGAGAGGGGGCGCATCCCCCTTTAGAGCCCCTCTCTTCATTTTGTCAACACAACAATAATAAAAAGAAGAAAATGGGGAGGGGAAGGTTGCACCAGCCTTTGACTTTGTAAAGACGCCTCCCCTGTACAAAATTCCTGGATCCGCCCCTGTAATGCAAGCAATGAGTTTTTCCATATGTGGTTGACGCAATGATGAATCGAGGGGGGGGGCTTCCCCCTCTCGTGCACCCTCAATATATTAGGTTAAACCAACAGAAACAAAAATAAGAAAAGGGGGTCGCGCCAGCCTTTGAATTTGTAAACCCCCCCCCCCCTTTACGGAATTCATGGATCCGGCCCTGTATCGCGTTATGACATTTGTGGTTAATCCAATATTGATATTTGTGGTTGACGCAATCGCGGATTTAGTGGGGGTGCATCCCCCTTTAGTGCCCCCCTCTCTTTATTTTGTCAACACAACAGAAACAAAAATAAGAAAACGGGGGGGGGGGCTCTTTGATTTTGTAAATGCGCCTCCCCTTTATGGAATTCCTCGATCCGCCCCTGTAATGCAAGCAATGAGTTTTGATATTTGTGGTTGACGTAATGATGGGTCGTCGTTATGACATTTGTGGTCGACGTGTTATTGCATTTGTGATTAATCCCCGATTTTGACTTGTGGTTGAGGCAATCGTGGATTGAGAGGGGGCGCATCCCCCTTTTAGTCAGGTCGCTTAGTGAAATTACCGTTATACGACGGATAAAAGCATCAAATTTCGCATACTGATTCCTTTAAGACTATTAAACAATATTAGAGTAGGAGCCCTCTGGAATTTTTCTATTTTTAGGGTGAAAATGCTGAATTTTGATATTTCTTTATAATATGATATATATACTGTATTGCGTAAGTAGTCAGGTCGCTTATAAAAGTGAAATTACCATTACACGGCGGATAAAAGCATCAAATTTGGCATACGGATTCCTTTAAGACTATTAAACAATATTAGAGTAGGAGCCCTCTGGAATTTTTCGATTTTTAGGGTGAAAATGCTGAATTTTTATATTTCTTTATAATATGATACATATACTGTATTGCGTAATAGTCAGGTCAGTAATAGTCGCTTAGTGAAAATTACCATTACACGGCGGATAAGAGCATCATTTCTTTTTCACACGGATTCCTTTAGGACTATTAAACAATATTAGAGTAGAAGCCCTCCGGGATTTTTGGAGAAAAAACACTAAAAAGATCAAATTTTAAAATGGCCGACACTTTAGTGGCAAAATCCTCACTTTTCATGTCATATGGGTGATATGATGACAATATATTGCATTTGTTTTTGTATTTTTGGTTTGCTTTAGAACCTTGGCTTGAACATTGCATTAGCATTATATTCTTGTGTAATGTAAAATCTCTGAACTGCTGGTGGAGGGGTAGGGCAAAACGGGCGGGACCCCCCTCCTTAAAAAAAGAAGAGGTTGTTCGTTTGTTGTTTTGCGTGCTTTTTTTTCTCGTTTTGCTCCATACACGGGGGATAAAAACATAAAATTTGGCGCACGGATTCCTTGAGGACTAGGAATCAATATTAGACTAACCACACACACACACACACACACACACACACACACAAGATCAAATTTCAAAATGATCGACACAATGGCAAACCCGTCACTTTTCATGTGATATTACTTATATAGAATCGTCGATATGATGACAATATTGGTATATATCTTTATTTTTGGTTTGGCTTAAAACCTGAATTTGGAGATTGCGGTAGGAGCATTGTTTATATTCTTGCGTAATGTAAAGTCTCTGAATGGCTGGGGGAGGGGGTAGGGCAAAGGGGCGGCCCTCAACTTAAAAAGTGGTGGTTCGCTTGCTTGTTCTGTTGCGTACCTTTTTTCTTTTTTTTTGCCGTCTTGCTTTAAACACGGCGGAAAAAAAAGCATCAAATTTGGCGCACGGATTCCTCATTAGAGTAAGAGTCCTCCTGCAATTTTTAAGGAAAAAAAAACACACGCACACACACACGAAATCAAATTCCAAAATAAATCAATTCACAACAGATCTGAACTTATATGTTATCACATTCCCTTAGTCAGGGTCGCTTAATGTCAACATTTGGGCTTACCGTTAGTTAGAGCGGATAAAAGCACCAAATTTGGAGAGGTGATCCCCTAGAACCTACTCATTGATATTAGAATAGGAGCCCTCTGGAATTTTTCGAATTTTAGGGTGAAAATGCTGAATTTTAATATGTCTTTATGATATGATATATATACTGTATTGCGTAAGTAAGGGAATGTGATAACATACAAGTTCAGATCTGTTGTGAATTGATTTATTTGTCATGGAACTGAAAATATAAACCCAAACTTGAGACCATGATTAACATCAAAGCATCTGAAACATGGAGTTGGTAGAATTAATTACTGATCAAATATTATGTACCTATACTAATCAAATATAATGTATATAGTTTAAACAGACAGAAGATAGTTTCTAGAATAAACAGTTTTCCTACTCAGTGGCGGATCTGGCTGCGTGGACTCCCACATCTCATAGCGTTTTGATTATTTTTTACCGATTTTCTACAAGCAACACATGGAAATTTTACGGGCATGCCTTGTATGAATGTAAAAACAAATACAATAACTACAAAATAACCATTTAAATGTGAAAACACAGAAAATTATTACAAAAGGACGTCGAGTATATGATAATCAAAAAGAACAGAAGACTTATTTGGAGGCGAAAATCGACATGAAGTCAGCACATGGACACAAATCATGAAGGCTTTAGAGGGAAGAAAGGTCAGATGCGTTGCGAATCATTCTGTTTATAGTTCTATTGTCTGTCGCTTTGACCTTCGCAATCACTCGACCATCGCTTGTCCAAGCAGTTTCCACTTTCGGGTGTTTTTGTACATTGTTGAGGAGTTCGCGGTTCACTTTCGTCAGATGTTCTTGTATGACGACACCAGAGCCTTTCAATCGACGGCGATTTGAGATGACTAATTGCCTGGTCCTGTTTGAAACAAACTTTACTACGATTGGACGTGGCCGTTTCATTCCGTGCGGTCCATTGATGGGTGCGGGCGCTTTGTTCGGGTTCCCAATTCGATGCGAACGGTCTATGTCACTTGTTGTCATGGAAACCCCCAGCGGCTTGTTGACAATGTCACAGACTATGTCATCTGTGGATTCCTTTGTACTTTCGGCGATCCCGAAGAACTGGAGGCAGTTTCTTCTCGAGTATTGCTCGAGCTCGTCCGAGGAGTGACGAAGATTGCCGAGTTTGCTCTGTTGCCTGTCAACAATACTCCTCAGACTCTTTATCTCCTGCGCCATAGATGTGTTCTCGCGTTCCAAATCCATGAGCTAGCATTGCTGCTCATCCAGGCGATCGTGTAATTTGGAGAATTCCTTTTGGACTGAATCTTCAATAGTTGCTGGAATAGAACGAAGCAAATCCTTGTTCTCTGCCTTAAAGCGCGCGAACATCTCCTCAATCAGCCTTTTTGTTGATTCTTGTGTTGATTCGTCAGTCGCCATTTTGGAAATGGAGTTCCTGAATGTAACTGATGCAAATACAGAACTTTGAGAAGCAGTACAGGATACAGTTACACCTCAGTGCTAATTGAAATTGAAATTTTAAATTGATCACGCACCAAATACTGAAACAACTGCTGAATGTGTAATATTATTCAGGAAACTTGTCTTTTTCGGGTCGGCATTATACAAAAGGAGCATCAGTTTCCAAAGTGACCAGATACTTGGGTACAGCAAAGTTGCAAATAAAGTATGAGCGTATAGCATAAATTCCGGTATGAGGTTGCAAATTATGACAGTCTCAGAAATAGGAGCAGAAGGCTGATGTTGCATTGAACAGATGATGAAGTCGTAACACCAATGTCAGAGTCTCACATGTAATATATTATACTCACAAAGACACTGCTTTCTTGGAACCGTTGGAAGTGCATGTGGGACTAGCAGGACTCCTCAGTATAGACGATGGCACATTCATTCATGTTGCCGTCCTTCACAAAAAGGTCGCAAGCTTCACGTTATTTCCAACACTAAGTTCTTCATGAGTTCACATTTGTTCTTCCCAGGCAAAATATTTACTTATCACATATTTAGGTCGTAGTTTCCATGAAGTGCCGACATTTTTCTTTGCAGAGAAGCTTAAGACGTTACCTCCATAGTAGCCTCATATGTGCGTCGATATGTGGATGTGTCTGACATAGTTGTAGAAAGATTTTATTTGTACGCTAGGGATGGTGAACGGAACATTTTTCTTTCTTGCAGAATACGTACAAAAGGTGCGGAAATTGCGTATTCACACGTATACTGTAATCCACATTCCAGCTAATTTCCCAGCTACACATGTGAGGACTACTTACATAAGCAAAGCTAAGGAACATAGCAGGTGAGTAGGTTTGCAAACATGTCGGTTCTATCGCGTGAGTGCCTATAAGCCAGTTCAAAGTTAGCTCATGGGCACATTGGTACAAATGACATTTCTTTTTTCTCAATTGGCTAGGCACTTCACTCGTTTGCATGTCCACAATTTATGGAATTCAGTCAATTCACGTTCAAACAAAGAATGAACTTGCACAGAGCAGGTGACAAGAGTGGTCTGTCAATTGACACATCGGCAGGCATTAGCTTCATAGTTTCGTGTTGAATGCATAAACAGCGTCTTTCTATCAACATTGCTAAATACCAGGCTTGCTGTCAGGTGGATGTGCTAGTAAGCACCGTTTACAAGGGTTACATGAATAATCATTACATCAGGGATGCTTAATTCAAAGACAAACACGCCTGATTGTACAAATGACCTTTTTCTGCTCATGCGCAAAGTGGAACTGTAAACTGGCTTATTATGATTCACGAGACGTGGGACGACAATGCATTGCCACCACTGCACATGTTTAATAGTTATCGGCGGTAGACGTGGAGATATCGGCCTTTATCCAGCACTCACTGCTGATTATCTTTTTTTGCCGTGCAAAAGTCTGGAAGAAAGCACGCTCTCCAACCCTGGTTTTAAGTCACAGAGAAGAGGGATTTTTCATTTCATTTCATTTATTCATTCTCATTTTCAACAAAGAAGTGTATAAAACATATTTTGCTACAATCATAAGCAATACACATATTCTGAATATCTTAAAAAATAACAAAATCACCCAAAAAGTCGGGAAGGCAAGATACATCATATTTACTAAATAGTCAAAAGGTAAATTAAAAATCACCAAGCTGGGGAGGAACGAATAGGGAGCGGAGCGAAAGAGCGGGGGAGAGTGTGGGAGGGGGGGGGGGTAATCCCCTCTTACACCAGGGAAATTTTGCATTTTCAGACATGAAATTCAGCGATCTGGTGCGCACTTTTTGTGAAAGTTTTGGATATTTTTTTTCTTTCAAAGAGTGAGAGAAATTGTCACAGATTACACTATTAGTGAGATAACTGAATGACTAAATCGCGGTATCTCAGTTCTTGTTCCGCGTGTGCGACACCACTGTGTAGGCCTAGTGATAAGTATGGAAGTCGACGACGGGAAAGTTGACGGGGGGGGGGGGGGTGTGGGAAGTGGTAACTTGACGGAGCTTTTGCATTTTAAGTATTGAAATAGAACGATCTGATGCAAACTTGTGTAGAATATTCGGAAAATTGTAAATCCCCAAAGTATGCCCAGCCTAAATCTATGCATAGGAATCAAGCGGGGAAAGATAAATTTAAAATAACCAAGTTTGGGAGGGGTGCCGAGCCTAAATGTATGCATAGGAATTAAGCGGGGAAAGATAGATTTAAAATAACCAAGTTGGTTGAGCTTTTTAATTGTGTTAATTAGGCCTATTTGCATCCATACCGCGGAAGTTCAATGGTGTGGTGCAGCGGCGTCGATCCGTTTTCATGATGGGGGGGGGGGGCAAAACTTAGAGTTGGAATATCTGTGCGTGCATGTGGGAAGGGGGTATCCGCCCCCCCCCCCCCCCCCACACACACACACACACACGAGGAAGACTTTGTATTTTCAGACCTGAAATTCGATCTCGTATAGTTTTGTTAGAACACTCCCAATTATTTGTAATAAAGCCAAGCCAGAAAGTACAAATTCGGGATATATGACTATTAACGATCGTATAAGCCGGCTCTTATTCAGCTTGTGCATGGATTCAATCTACTATTATATACTACTTGTAAGTGTATGGATCGCTTAATGGTCACATTTGATTACGAGCACAAAACAGAGGGCATGGAATAGAAATGTGACAGACTAAAATCCATATATGTATTCTTGCAAAATTATACTATGATAAAGTTATGTATTATCCAAAAAAAAGGAACAGGAAATTCAAAACTGAATTCTCGTTGCGTGTTTTCATCATTTACTGATCACTTTATTTGCAAATTATTATAGTACACGGTATCCAAATCTAAGCAAAAATGAGAAACGAACTGCCCGGTTTTCATCAAAATGACACATTTTTTACCGAAAAATACACCTTAAAGGGAATAGTCATAACTAGGCGGGTTGCTGACTTCAAGCAACCAAACGTTAATGACGAAAATTGACAACCAACCGGGGACCAAACCAAAAAATTTTGATCTGCCAGATACTGAATTTTGAAAATTCAGTAGGGCCTACAATCAATCTAAAGATGAATGTGTGTTATTCTTTGAAATTCATTTAAAAATATGCATTAGAAGGAGCAAAATGACCAGAATTGTAGGTAATTATATTAATTCTCGCACAATGAGTATAAGGTTATCTAATCACCTTCAGTTCTCTAGATTTGATCATAGGGAGGCAGTCACGCGAGGGAGTGAAGCGAGCGGAGGGGGTGGGGTTGCGGGGGTTATGGGGGAGGGAGAATGCTTTGTAGCGGGTGATCCCTCCCACAGTAAGAGTACATTATATATCTATTTTTGTGTGAAAATTATTTGCTTCAGAATGGCCTCATATTCGTTATGATCTCCCCGTCACTGTACAGACATGCTAACCTGGGAGAATTAAACTGCACATTACTTGAAGATGAGACCATTCTGAAGCAATTAATTTTCACACAACAATAAATATATAATGTACTCTTAAATGAATCCCACAAGGATCGGAACAATCATCCCCCAGCATTCCCACTGATTCCCGACTGATCAGTTACTAGCCATCCCCTTTAAATTCTACTTACGGGTATACTGTGTGGCCTTTGTACCAGTCGCGTGGGGGGGGGGGGGAGGGCTGACAACTCAGGGAAAGAATTCCTCTGAAGGAATGGCAGAAGTCCCACAGAATGTCATTATCTTGGCTGCATACGGGGACTGCGAAGTACCTGCGTGGGAGTTGCCTGCCAGGTGCTGTCGCTAAGGGCCTCCTACTGGCGTTCTGCGTGGACCTCTCCGGGTATCCCCGCGACTCACCTGCGGGCAACTACAGGCGAGATACGTGCTAGGTACTGTCAGGTGCGGACCAACTGCGGAGAGCTCTGGGTAGCAAATTTGTTTCCCTTCAAATCAGACCGAAAAACTTCCCCACATACGGTATGACAAGGCCTTGGGCATGCTCAAAACTTGTTCCGAGTGAGTAGTGGGGGTTCGCTCACAAGGTGCACGCAGAACACCAGTAGGAGACCCTTACCGGCAGCACCTCGCAGGCAACTCCAACGCAGGTACTTCTCAGTATCCGTAAGTCGCTCGTAACAGAAAACGGATCGGTTTCAAAGCTCTCATGGAGGTCACACGGAATACACGCAAGTAGAATGTAAGTAGGTAAGAAACAAGTGCGAAACTCGCAAACATTCTTGTCCGCACGCAGAAAATTCTCCTGCGTGCTGGAAAATCACTCCTCGCAACAAGCCCGCGTAGCTTGCCCGGCAAGGTGTGACACGGCCTTCAAAAAAGAAAGAAGCCATCGTAAGGGACTGAATCGGCGGGTTTACAGTCCATGGGCCAAGACCCGAAAAATGGGTTATTGGTACCATCTGAGGTAGCAAAACTTTTTTTGCTGTAATTTTGTTTGTCGGGCATAGATATGCTTATCAAGCTATGATAGCATTTCCAAATGAGTAGCTTAGTCATAATAAATGAATTTTTAAACAATTTCGTCTCGTTTTTATATCCCTATACTTCTGAATCGAGACTAACCGTTATACAAAGAAGAGCCTAGGAGAAAGAAGGAGGGGCCTAGGCCGTTGATAACGGCTGAGAAGTCTGCTCGAGACAATGAGCCGGATTGGCCAGAAGATATATATTTTAAGCAGGCAAATAGACGTACCGACAGCTGACCAAGGATACTCATTACAATATTTTTTTTGAAAAAAAAAATGATAAAAGGAAAAGAAATTTATAGATAAGTGTTTGGCGTAAATATTCTACAGAGAATGGAAAACGCCACTAAACACAAAACAACAACAACAACAACAAGAGCACTGTCTTCTGTATGTCCACAGGTGTTCTGTTGTAAACGCGGTGCGCTTCGTCTTTATTCAAGACGGCGAAGGGAATATCCAAAGCTTATGATGACTCTGTTCATTTACAATATTATTTATCATAATGTATTGTAGTGTACCGGTACGTTGTTTTTGCATTATCTTTCATTGTTGGATGGAAATAAAGCGACATCGGCGTGGCATTGGCGTTTTCACCGTAGCGTTTTCACTGGAAAATGATGAATAATTGAAAAATGCGGCAAAATCCACGAGGAATTGCTTTTTTTATAGATAAAGGGATATACACTGTATCATAAGCTTTGGATATTCCCTTCGCCGTCTTGAATAAAGACTAAGCGCACCGCGTTTACAATTCAATTACAGAACCTTTAAACAGGAAGCCGGTTTAGAAAAATATCTGTTAGATTTGGAGAGAGGAGATAGGATATCTTTATGCAAATTTCGATGTGGTAACCATAATCTGCCAGTTGCCAAATGTCGTTATTCATCTGATCTACCTCTTGAAAAATGTTCGTTGTGTAGCCTTGAAGTACAGGGTGACGAATTTCATTATGTTTTGGTATGCCCGTTTTTCATTGACGAGCGTAGGAAGTATGTTAAGCGTTATTATTACCGCAGGCCTAATGTTAAGTTAAATCAGTTATTTAATGTTAAGTCTATTAAGCAAGTAAAGAATCTTTCAAAATTTTGTAAAGTCATCATGTCAAAGTTCAAGTAATCTTTTTTATGTAAACTTATGTACATACATGATAGCTAAGACTTCATTTTTTTTTAAGAGTATGTTTTGTTTTTAGTCCGTATACATGTATTTAATTTCAAACAATTCTTGCCTTTATTTGCTTGCTGTTAGAGCTTATATTTATACATGTATGTATTTTTTCTTCTTTCTTATGTATTTTTACATTTGTTGTAAAGTAAAGATTGTTGATACTCATTTGTATTTCTTCCATGCCTCTGAAGGGGCCGTTCAAGAAATAAAAATCACTGTATCACTATCACTGTATCACTATGCAGAAGACAGTGCTCTTCTTTGTATAGCGGTTAGTCTCGATTCATAAGTATAGGGATATAAAAACGAGACGAAATTGTTTAAAGATTCATTTATTAATACTAAGCTACTCATTTGGAAATGCTATCATAGCCTGATAAGCATGTCTGTTGCGACTGGCAACTGGCGACAATCCGTGACGCTTGTGCAGTTCCTAGTTTTTGACCTCGAAGGCGACAATCCATGATGGCTAAAAATTTGTTGCGACACGGATTGTCGCCCCGTCAAGGATTGCTCGGGGTGGTTCCTCCGGTGTTAAGCTTTGGTGGGATGGGTGTGACTGGTAAGTTATACGTCTGTGCGTGTGTGTGTGTGTGTGTGTGTGTGTGTGTGTGTGTGTGTGTTTGGAGTATAATAATACAATATGTAGAAACTGTGCATGTGTGGTGGTTGTATAGTGGTAGTGGTTTGTTTGTCTGTGTGTATACGTGTGCCTGTATATGCTTACATGTGTATGTGGTATATAGTGGCGTATGTGTATATCAAAGGGATATGTGATGGTGCGTGTTTGTGGGCGCAGTTTTGTGCCTGCATGAGTATCTGAGGGGTTTGGTGTTCGTGGGCTACGTAGGCCCTACGTATGTGTGTTGTGTGTGAGCGTTCGTGTGTAAACTAAAGCCCCAGTCACATAATGCTCTGCGTCCGGCGTTACGTCCAAATAAGTCTTTTTTTTCTGCGGACACCCGGGGATCTCTTGCTGTCACCAGAGCATTTTTACAAAACATACGGGAAAAAATATGCGGGCGATACGGAGAGATACGACCAAATGCGGATACTTGCGTCCACTTGCGGATATTCTTACGAATTGGCACGTAATTTTGTTCTTTCAACTTGCATAAACTTCCGAATAGTTCGAAACACTTGCGGAGAGTTGCGACTATTTACGGAGAGTTGCGGATATTTTTGGATAGTTACAGATTGTTATAAATAATTAATATGTACAATATGACGATCCCTGCCAAATCAATGTATTATGACAGCAAATTTATCACATATTGGACTGTCTTACATTGTACACTGGGGAAAACTGAAATTGAATTTACGTACAAGTTGTGAAAAGTTTTCGCATTTCTTTAATTTGCTTTACAGTAATGAAAGATATTTGAAATTTTGAACTTGAAGTTTGAATTTTATTTGTGCAGCTCAAATATGGATAAACATCATAAATGTAAAGACTACATAGCATAATTATACCACAAATAGAATACTATCTAAATCGATAAGTTAATCAGAGTAAGAAAATATTACTTGTTAACAGTCATGGAATAGACAAACTGTGGTCACGCTGTCATTGTGCAGCGATATTCATGACTTTCTGGGTTATGTTAAGGAGATTGTTATAATAAAGCAAAGCCTATTACATTTCCAGAAAAAAAAATCATCAAGACATTTGGACACCCCTCCCACACCCAAATACAATAGAAAAAAAAATGTAATATCCATGGAGCGTAAAGTGGGTAAGACTATAGGGAAATACTAAATTCGTTCTCATTTTATATCGTTTATCGCTGTCCCACACCTTCCCGGCCAGAAAAGTGAAAAAAAAATGCTGTCACCTCCTCCCCAACCCAATAATTGCTTTCCGAGTTTCGAAAAATGTACATTCCAAATAGTACAAGGAAAAAATGTTCAAAACCAATGGTCAAGCGATGTCATGCGTGTATAAGTGCCACCTAAAATGACCATAATATGGTCATTTCTCCCACATGTTATGTGGGAGAAATTTAGTAACTTGACATTGCGGTTCTGCCTCTCCACCGCTCCGAGTGTGTTGTAGCATTCCTTCAGGTAAATGCGCTGCAGCTTGGCAACACGAGTTGTGTGGCTTCCCACGCGTCTCTGTGCTCCAATGTGAGTGGAAAACAGAAAACGTCGAAGGACGTAATCGTGTACAGCATCGCGTAACTCTCCGCAAATTTCCGTAAGCGGACGAAAGTGTTGTGATACGTTAACTTGCGGTTGATTTCGAATACTTACAGTGGACGTAAACGAACGCAAACGGAAGGGAGGTAAAATGTTTTGCGGATGGTCTGCGTTCAAGCTATGGAGAGTTACGTTCAGTTACGGGTAGTTACGTTTGGTTACGGTCACCTTACGTAAGTCTGCGTCCGTGGAGTTCCTCTGCGAAATTTGAACATTTCGAAATTTCGCAGGTTTGCCGCCTTCATTTTACGTTTCTTTACAGACGAGTTACGGACAGTTACGTCTACATACGTCCCTGCGGATGCCTGCGTCCACTCATCCGCATCTATCCGCGGCGTACGTAACCCATCGTAAAGCACTGTGTGACTGTTGCATTAGCACGCAGGAGATAATAGGAACGAAACATTCAAGCGACACAATTCCCACCACACACACACACACACACACACACGCACGCAAACGGACACTAAATTATCATGTGCACGCGCACATACACACTTCCTTGAAACCTCACCATGACTTTTTACATGGCATGTTTGCATGGATGTAGCCACGTAAGTTACGTCACGGATTGTCGCCAGACGACAATCCGTGACGGGGGCGACAATCCGTGCCGCCAACGCCCGTCACGGATTGTCGCTCCGAGCAGGAGGCGACAATCCGTGTAGGGGCGACAATCCGTGTCGCAAAACATGTCTATGCCCGACAAACAAAATGACACCCAGAAGGTTTTGCCACCTCAGGTGGTACCAATATCTGGCCTGGCCCCTGGACTATTATGACAACAAGCCTATTCTGGGATCGAATCGCCGCTGGGGGGGGGGGGGGGGACCCAAATTAGCGTGTTTATAAAGGATGTTCAGGAGGATGAATTTGCAGCTGGGGTGATTTGTTTAATGACGTTACTAGTCAAGTGCTTTCTCCGACGTAGAAGACACTCCCGAGCGTGTCCCTCAGAACCGAAGCAATGACAATTTTATTGCAAGCATTTCTTTTTCACTCACTCCTCTTGTTTTGTTTTGTTTTGTTTTGTTTTGTTTTTGTTTGTTTTTGGAGGCCTATTAAAGTGACTTGTGAATCTGGATTTAGGCCTAATTGTGCTTTTGTTGATACATGACTATAACATTGTACTTTCAAGCCTTTACTTACGATGTTTATCGTCAATGAAATATAATTCAAATAACTTTTAACAAAATAACTTAACATTACATTGTGTGGTGATCCTCAGTGTCGGGTCCCTACCTAGACGGACGGCGTTTGCACATGTCTGATCAATCTTTAAAAAAAAAAAACAGCAATACGTGTCTTATGAGCAATGTTTGTCTAGTCCATATGTACAATGTACATTACAATCTATTTACGCCTGCTTACAAGTGTTTCAGTGTAAAGCAGTCACAAGTATTGCCAGCAACAATTAAGGAGCCATTTTCTAGTAGGGCCTGCGATTCCCTGTGTATCAACAGACCATTTCTGCATGTAATGTATCATAATTACCTCCGCCAATAACAGGGGGGCCAAAAGCTAAAAACAGAGGTCGAGTTCCACCCTCTCTACAAACTAAGTAGACCATGCTTATTTTCAAGTTTTTATTGTAAAAGACAACATTCCACTGGTCTACCTTTAAAAAAAAATTTGTTGCGAAAGCCTCCAAAGCCAAGATGGCGTCCAAGATGGCCGCCATATTTACTGAATTTGTAATTTGAAAGATAGAATTCGATAGAAACATCAGATTTCAACAAATTTGATGTCATATGAAAGAAAACAAAATTTTCTACAAGTTGATACCATTTTTGTGGGTTATCGTGATAACTGGATTGAGATTTTAAGGAAAAAACACTCATTTTTTGATATTTTTCTGAAAAAAGGAAAATCATGAAAAAGCTTGATTCAGCATAAATCAAAGGAAGACAGAAGGATTACCTTGAAACTTTTCAAAAATTTTGTTTGACATATAATTGATATTTTGAGAAAATTAGGGGTCAGTATTATTTTTGGTTCAGGAGTAATCATGTCTCAAACTTGAAAACTCACTATGTAAAAATCGCCACTTTAGTTGTGACCAAGACCTTGTTGGTTATAAAAAAGTCTGCGCGCGTTAAGACTACTACACGCACAACTGGCCCTGGTGTTTGTAGCAGTGCCAGTGGTGCGTGTAGTAGTCTTGGCAAACGCAGACTGTTTCTTTGACAAACAAGGGTTGGAGCCTGCAAATTAACTTTTCATACCAAGTGGTAGCTCAGATGACGCTGATCGCTATTATTTCAAAGTAGATTGTTCTGAAGCAGATGAGATTAAGCAAAAAATATTTTTCCAATACAGGTAGTAGCTTGAAACTTGGCACCAATCTTGTTATAGATAGTTTAAGACAGAATTTAGATCAGCCACTCAAAAAATATCAAGATGACAGTCATCAAAGTTGACATAGTGTATTGCGTCGAATTAAATGTATTATTTCGATTTTGATACCATTTTGTCTCTTGTGCTATCTACTAGTATTTATATGTTTTTATATATTTTGAACATTGTAATGCTATTTTAAACCGTCTTAGGTTTTTATGAAGACATTTTTAAAACCAGAGATATTACACTCTCCAAAAAAAAAATCGAGTGGAAGTTTTCACTTTTGAAGGAGTTAGTAACAGAAAACAGTGAATTTTGAGTGAAAATGTTCATTTTCACTCATTTTAGAGTGACCTTAGGAACACTCGTCACTCTTCGAGTGATCCCTGAGGTCACTCTGAAATGAATGAAAATGAACATTTCCACTCTCGAGTGATCTTGATATCTATATTATGGGAAAGCATGTACCAATGGCACAAGTTCAAATCAATTGTGACACTATTACCCACATGAAATCAGCCTGAAAACAATGTAAGAAAAATCTAATAACAGTAAATACAGTTTCAGCATGCTTATTTGTAAATGTGAATATACAGCACGAATAATCAATTTGGACAGTTTTATTCGAACAATATACTGAAAAGTAATTTCGCACAACACATTTAAGAGCAAATTTGAGAAATTGCCACCATGTCGGATTTTTCGGGGGGGGGGGGTTCTCGGGTCAGAAGGGCTTTCAAGGACATCTACGGATCAGACATTATCACACATATACCATCATCATTCACGTTTCTACAACAGCAGAGTAATATACAAGTAAAAAAGTATATCTTTGATACAGAAGCATTTCTTTTTTATCAAAGATCGGGCCTTACCCAAACACTGGAATGAGCTCCACCCCCCCCCCCCAAAAAAAAAGATACCCTCAATATGGATTACACTAGTACAATATCGTTCGGATGTATAGAAACATATAATAGACAGCAATATAAGAAGATTTTTTAAAATGTATCAAATTATAAGTTGATATTTAACTTTGACGCAACACACTAAATGTATTGTTTACCATTTGGAGATATATCACATTCGATTTATATGTGCAGGTTAGTTGTATCACAAAATTCTACCATGTAAAAACATAATAAAGCCTAAAACATACGGAGATATCACCATTTCTTTTCAAGAAACCATAACCATGATAACTGTTGACAGCCTAGTATTAAAAAAAAAAGCGTTCTTATCAGATCTATTTAGTATATCTAACAATATTTAGCATTAATTATACTGAATGAAGTTTGTACATTAGTTGTTCTATCCCTAACTCACAGTTTAGAACTAGTTTGAGGAATTAACTAAACCTGAGTTTTTGTTTTACGTGCACTAGTGGTAAATAATGCCTTGAACAACAACCTCGATTAATTACCGCCATCTTGAATTTTGTGTGGACACTATTTTTGTCGCTAAATATGACACATTGGCAAGATTTGTGCCAAATTCCAAGCTCCTATCTTTTTGGGAAAATACTTTCTGTTCAATCTTATCTGCCTCAGAACAATCTACTATGAAATGCTACAGTAATAGCGACAAGCGTCACCTACCACTTGGCATGAAAAGTTAGTTTGCAGGCACTTGCAAGTCACTAGACCATTACAGTATTGTGACCATGTAAACACATTGTATGCAAAATTTATAAATGTATAAATATAATTTTTCAGGTTTTAGATGTTAACTTGTCAACAGTGTATGATATTGCCTGTAATTCCATAAATATGAATGATATCTCAGTCTCAGTAAATCTCAATCTCAATCGCAGGTTTCAAAATAATTCTTCAGTTCTTCTTTGATTAAAACTAAATCATGCATTCTTACATTTCTTCCTTTTTTCAAAAAACAATAGAAAAATATGGATTTCCTCCCCCCCCCCCTCCCATTTACCACAATACACAGCTAAAGTGGTATCAACTTTTAGGAAGTTTTACTCTCCTTAATATGACATCAAATTTGTTGCAATCCAATGTCTCTATCAAATTTTATATTTGAAATGTTACATTCAATAAAAATGGCGGCCCTATTGGACCGCATCTGTACTTTGGAGGTTTTAGCAACAAATCTACTGAGGTGTACTTCCGGAACCTTGCTTAGTATGTTTGATATTATGTATGGTCTTGTTTATAGAGAGAGTGGAACTCGAAAAGTAAGCACGATCTTGGATTTGACCCTCCGTGACTTCTTTGGGAACAGATATTATGTAAAATGGGATTTCAAGTTTGAGACATTATAACTCCTGAACGAAAAACAATACCTAAGATGGTTTGAAATAGCATTACAATGTTCAGAATATATAAAAACCATATAGATAAACAGCAAAACAGACAAAATTGTATCAAAATCGAAATAATACATTTACTTTGGCGCAATACACTATGTCAGCTTTGATGGCCTGCAATCTTGAATTTTTTGAGTGATTGATCCAAATTTTGTTTTAAGCTTTCTACAGCAAGGTTGTTTCAAGCTTCTACCTCTATTTCAAAGATATTTTTTGCTTCATCTCATCTGCTTCAGAACAATCTACTTAGAAATAATAGCGATCAGCGTCACCTGAGCTACCACTTGGTATGAAAAGTTAGTTTGCAGGCACAAACTCTTATTTGTCAAAGAAACAGTCTGCGTTTGCCAAGACTACTACACGCACCACTGGCACTGCAGCTACAGGGCTCACACCCATAAATATTTCCCCATAGGGATGTGTGTTAAAAATCAAATTTCAAAGAATTCTGTAAAATAGGTGGGAGAAATGAGGTGTGTCAGCTTCACTACCTGGATAAGTGAGATATACCCTTTCATCCATCAAATTTTCAGGGTGAATTCTTCAGCCCAAATTCTGTCCAGGGGTACGCAAAGCCAGACTACGAGTTCTTGTCACTCAAAAAATCACCTATTTTCCGTACACGTACCCAATGAAATATAGTCCCATCAAATTCCATCAGAAAAGCTTTCATCTTCCAACCAAAGTGCAGTTTGTAGAGGAATTCATGCTCAATATCTACAGCTATTCAGTTTTTTGCCAAACTACATCATTGATTTTTGATTAATTTTTTTCTTCATTTATTTTGGTATCTTTGGTACGAATTTGTGAAGGGGTCTGGGATGTTCCATTGTATTTACGGGCGTGAGCCCTATAGTGGAGGTCATATTTCTCATTTGATTTTTTAACATCATAAATGTGTTTTTGATGATACTTGCCCCTACATCATATGGGAAATTACACATTCAAGGGTTATAAAGCTTCTCAAAATCATGCCCTTTGGGGTTTTTAAAAAAAAATCTTGAAGTGTTGATCAGTTCTTCATAAGATGAATACATAGATGCAGGCAGTAATCCTTGATTATTGGGGTGTCATCATCACCTTATTGCCTACAAAGTACTTTAAAAGACTTTGTTTTGTGAAACAGACTAACTCTATGAATATTGACCTATTTCAGTGGTAGCCAAAACAAAGAAATACATTAAAATAACACAGTCATTCAAAGTTGTGTGATACTGATGACTGCTATGTACAAAGATCTAGTACCACAACAACATAATAAGAAAACAAATTGTAGCCAAGCAGAGTTGGGGGGGGGGGGTAGAGGAGGGGGGGGGTAGGAAGGAGAAGGGGGAGGGAGGAAGAGATCTGACACAATAGATCAACATAAACCAGCAGAGCTTGTATGGGATGAATACTTCCCATAGACTTGTGTGCATTGCATGCATCCTCTATAGGGCTCACACCCATAAATATTTCCCCATAGGGATGTGTGTTAAAAATCAAATTTCAAAGAATTCTGTAAAATAGCTGGGAGAAATGAGGTGTTTCGGCTTCACTAACCTGGATAAGTGAGATATACCCTTTCATCAATCAAATTTTCAGGGTGGATTCTTCAGCCCAAATTCTGTCCAGGGGTACGCAAAGCCAGACTACGAGTTCTTGTCACTCAAAAAATCACCTATTTTCCGTACACGCACCCAATGAAATATAATCCCCTCAAATTCCATCAGAAAAGCTTTCATCTTCTAACCAAAGTGCAGTTTGTAGAGGAATTCATACTCAATATCTACAGCTATTCAGTTTTTTGCCAAACTACATCATTGATTTTTAATTATTTTTTTTCTTCATTTATTTGGTATCTTTGGTACGAATTTGTGAAGGGGTCTGGGATATTCCATTGTATTTACGGGTGTGAGCCCTACAAGCGCCAGTGCCAGTTGTGCGTGTGGTAGTCTTGACGTGCGCAGACTTTTTCTACGACCAAAAAGGCCTTGTCGCAACTAAAGTGGCCATTTTTACATAGTACGTTTTCAAGTTCGAGACATTATTACTCCTGAACCAAAAATGGTACTGACCCTTAATTTTCTCCAAATATCAATATATGTCAAACAAAATATTTGAAAAGTTTCAAGGTAATCCTTTAGTCTTTCTCTGATTTATGCTGAATCAATTTTTTTCATGATTTTCCTTTTTTCAGAAAAATATCAAAGAAATGAGTGTTTTTCCTTCAAATCTCAATCCAGTTATCACAATAACCCACACAAATGGTATCAACTTGTAGAAAATTTTATTTTCTTTCATATGACATCAAATTTGTTGAAATTTGATGTTTTTATCGAATTCTATCTTTCAAATGACGAATTCAGTAAATATGGCAGCCATCTTGGACGCCATCTTGGATTTGGAGGCTTTCGCAACAAATTTGTGTAAGGTAGACCAGTGGAATGTTGTTTATTACAATAAAAACTTGAAAATAAGCATGGTCTACTTAGTTTGTAGAGAGAGTGGAACTCACTCGGTAAGCGAGTTTTTGAGGTTTGGCCCTCCGGTTAAAAGAAACCTGTACTAACATTTTTCTACTTGTCTGATGATTCTAATCTACATTTTTTGATGCCTACAACTGGAAAGAGAGGATTCTAAAACCCTAGGATAAGCCTGTAATGATTTTTTGAAAAAAATGAAAACGAGCAAGCCAAGGAACGATCCACACAATTTGGCATACGTCACAGGTGCCAACCTCCGACTTTAGCAAAACGAACTACACATGTCAATTTACTGATGAAATCTCACACGAAGTACTGCAAAAACTGTTATTTAGTAAAATTTGCAATATGGAGCTGAAATAAACATGTTACACGATATCTATTAATTTTTAAAAGGAATCTCTTCAAAAGATTTTTATTTAGATAAAATTCGTGGGGAATATTCCAGATATACAAAATGAAATTGGCATCATTGTCCGAACGTGCTGCCCATGCCATAGAAAACTGTGTGTAAGTAACGTTGCACTAACTATGCATTGATGATAAGCGATAATGGTTCGACATCACAGTTCAAACTATCTAACAAAGATGAGAACTGAGTGATTCTTAAAATCTAAATCCAAAAAAAAAAATAGTCAACGGCAATCACGGTTTACGCCTAGTTAGAAGAAAACAGCACCCAGTACATATAGATTCTAGACTAAAACTAGGACTAGGACTAGTGAGCAGTCAAGGACCGAGAAGATTCTACTTGCCGCCCCGTCGACAGCTGTACGTGCACAGCGCTCAATAGGCACAGCGTAAACGTTTAGTATGCAATACATACCCCTGCTGCCAGAACTTGAAGAAAGTCCAGACGAAAGTCCAGGACTCCAAGGTCTAGCGTTGCCGCTAGATCTAGGCCCTTTTCCTGCAGGCCCTGTTGTATCTGTGCTGAATTTTGCAGGTAAGGTATCTGCTCTATGGATTTTCAATGTTTTTGTAGTCGAGATAAATCTCATGGTGGTCGTATTAACACCATGGACTAACTTAGATCTAGTTTTAGTAGGACCCATACCTCAGAAGAGTGGCCTGACCACGTAGATACAAACAGTGCCGCCGCTTCGCGATCCAAGCGCTGGTGTAACGCTAGGCATAGTGCTAGAGTACTTCCGTATCCATGTAGATATCTCAAAATTCACTTAACCAAATTGCACCAAAATCACAAGAAATATTTTATGACTCATGTCCACTTGCTCACGCTAATTGAAACCAAATCGCAAGTCGGGAAGCATAAGTGAAGTTGTCGACTTTCCTGTCGTCGCGAAAAACAATCTGCGCAATTAAGGAGAAACACAACGTTAGTTTGTTGATACTTGGAGGAGCATTTATTCAACGAACCATGGTAGTGGTACAAGACACAGTTATACTGCTTATTATCATAGATGGCGCTATTGTATGTTAATTCAACAACAACTGGCGTAATCACTTCTTTCTTCCTTGCAGCAATTATACAAAAATTAACAGTTTTACATACCGCAACACTTACCTAACTTCACAGCACAAACTTATAGTGACATGAGAGCAAACACAATATAAAAATCCTTTAGAGTATATGTTTAAGTCACCTAACAAATAAACAAAACTTTTACACTATACTTTCTCCAATTAACATCATAAATCAGCATACATATACCTATGTCCTTAAATGACTTACATGTAGGGTAACAAAAAACCAATATCACACCTTGTATCTTAAGAAATAACTGCTTACAGTCTTCAACATGAGAACAATATGTTATGCAAGCATCACACTGCACAAATAGCCATTTCTTGGTATCATAGACACTATCAACTTGCATATACAAATATACCTTACTACTGCTGCTCAAACAATTATTATAAACAAAATCTCAAAACAAAACAAAACATTGTTTTTGTTTTTTTGTTGTCCGCGACATCACCTAATAGTGCAGCCAAAAAAAATTCCAAACCTTGAAAATATTGGTAAAACATCTGATCGCATTGGGCAAACATGAATATAAAGTGGATTAATCATAATTGAAAGAGAAATAAAGCTGGCACCATAGGAATGGGAGAGACTGAGGTGACAGACTAAAAATATACCAACATATCTGATAAAGAAGGCATGTGATTAGAAAGAGGGGGATGCATGAACAATTATAAAAAACATGTGTGAAACATTATACTCTGTATAAGATACAATATAAACTGACTGTTAAAATCGTACTATACAGCACTTCGAAACAATAGCACAATTTGCCTTGACTAGCATTGTACAATATCTGATAACAAACAAAACAGCTTGGTCCCAAGGATCTTATCATAAAGATTTCCCCTGCATAACAAAAACATGCCAGTAGTTAACACACATAATCTGCATGATGTCAGACAACCAAATAAAACAAATAAAAAGAAGTCTCCTTCCTTGGAGGACCTTGATATAAAGAGTTTCCCCATAGAACAAAAATATGCCTGTAGCTAGCACATATCATCGGCATGACCTATTAAACAACAAAAGAATGAATGTACAGTGTATATAGTACATGTGAAACATAAAATCAAATGTTTTAACAAAAATCACAGTCCTTGAAAAAAATTACTAGCCGGGGGATCGAATGAGCACCAGGCACTAGTTACTACACAAACTGTACATGGGTTATCACATGGTGGTGTAAAACAACAATACTGAAGTTCAGACTACATTGTATGTCATTGACGAACAAAACCGGGGGGGGCCTCGAGGCACAGATCTATTCGAGAACATAATCGGAGAGGTAAGGCGGGGCATGTCGGCTGCGATGGGGATATCGTCGGCTAGGTGAGGGCACACCAGGTGTCTGACAATTGTCTGGAGGAGCGGGTGGGGGTATAAGTTCATCATGTGGGGTAGACAGTTCATGTGGGATATCGGGGGGTTCCGGTGGCCGGAGGTCAGGTTGCATGGAAGTGATAGCACCGGGATGCAGAGGGGGCATGTGATCATTCGTTACTGTAGAAACCTCGGGAGGATGTGGCGGGGGCCTCGCTTGATCTGTTGCATCAACGATGGGTAGGTCGCTCACATCATCACCATCAGATTCAGGGGACCGAGAAGGTAAAGTGGGGACATCTGACGGAACCTTCAGACAGTCAGAACGGCGCACACGGTAAGACGTGGACCGAAGTTGGTTACCGACGAACCTGCGAACGTTGCACCACTCATCCTCAATACTACAAACGAGGTAGCGGGGTCGGGAATGCATCTTGGATCGATCCGTGCGGAGATAGACAAGATCACCAACGTGAATGGTGATGTCAGGTGAAGGGGGCGGTCGTGTGGGTGCCTTCGACTTGACACTTGGAGCATGATTAGCACGACGTCGGTTGTGTTGAGTCATGATGATATCTTGGTCTTTGATAGGAATCTGTTCACTTGTGAACTGATCACGTTGAGTACAAAGCTCCCGAGCAGATAGGCCATTACCACGGAGCCGACTGTTGAGGCGATTTGTAGCAAAAGCAAGGGCAAGGGGGGTAACTGGGCCACCATGTGGATCATCACGGAGTAGTTCGTCTTCCAGTTCCCGTACTGCTTTTTCAGCGACAGGGTTCTTGTTGACATTTGTGGGTTGACCAAGTTCGAGGGTAATCCCCTGTCTACGAAGCAACTCATCATTCCGGAGGGCTGCAAAGCCCGGGGCTGGATCTGTGCGCACTACAGCAAGTGGGCCCTCTAGCGGTCGTAAAGGTGGGCACAAATGGAGTAGAGCATTGCGGAGGGAGCCAGCACGTTCATCCGGGATCAGCATGCATGAGGTATACGATGTCACTGTCTCTCTGATGACGAATATGAGCTGTCGTGCACGCTTGATGACATCTGCTGCAAATGATACGCCCACCACACATGGCGGATCACTTGTGGATTGGGGTGTGGCAGCATGAGGAACATTCCGAAGTGAGAGACAGCAGTGGCAACCTAGGCTTACCTGCTGAATGGCAGCATCAAGGTCCAAGGCGTAGAAATACCGAGACACCACTTGTTTGAGCTGGTGTGGGGTAGGGTGACTCAGTTGGAGATGGAGGGCAGTGAGGATGCCAGGAAGCACCCTGCGGGGAACTACAATACGCTCTTGCCGTGGCTGGAACACGCGTTCTTGCCGGACAACAAGGAGGCCGTCACTAGCAATGGTAGCGACCTGTAGGTAACGCTTCACATCGCGAATATCCGTCAATTTCTTTGAAGGGCGGGTACCCTGCTTGAGATGGGCATGTGTACGACGGAGGTCTGCGCATTCAGATTGAATCCGTGCCCACGCATTGCGGGATGTGAATGGCATACGTGTACGTCCAGACAGAACTTCGTCTATGGTATTGCGGTGAACAGCGGCGCCCTCCAACTGAGCAATGAAAGAGCAAATCTGACACTTGGGATCTTGACATGGAGGAGCATTCCTACTGGCAAAATCAGCTGGTACATTCGCAGAGCCAGCTAGATGGCGAATGGATACCTGGTACCTACTCACAGTTGTTAGGAATGTGGAGACTCTGGGACTAGCAGAAAATTCTCCACGGCACAGCTTTTCATAGGCCTGAACACATGGTTTGCTGTCAGTAAGGATACAGACAGGGTGATGTGACTGAATAATGAATGGGCTGAAATGCTTGGTGGCAGTGGCGATTGACAGTGCCTCCACCTCACAGGGGAGCCAGGTGACTTGGCGGCCATGCAGTTTAGCACTAAAAAAACCAGCCACAAGGGGTTTCTTATCTCTCGTCACATACATGGTGGCACCGAGGCCATGTTTCTTGACTGACCCATCTGTGACAATCCACAACTGGTCGGAGGGGCGTGGAAGAGTGATAGTCCGTGAAGACTGAATGGCGGACTGAGCCTGCGTGAATGCACCATGCAACTCATCTGTCCAGTGGATGCGGTCTTGTGACTTTAGGCCAGCAATGAAATCGTCAAGGGGGCTCACGTACGAAGCACAGCTGGGGAGCACACGAGCAAGCATCTTGTACGCGCCAATAAACGATCGCATGCCCTTCACCGTAGTAGGAGGGGAGCAGGTTGACAATGTTGTCATCCTGTGTGGACTTGCACGGAGGGTTCCTTCAGACCAGATCCACCCTAGGATAGTTGTAGTCCTGGGACAGACAGTAGTCTTGGTCGGGGACAAGTGAAGGCCATTGGCAGCCAGGGCCTGCAGTACCCGCGACCAGTTCTGCAGCAAGGATTGTGGTGTGTCGGCACCACAGTACAGATCATCTGCCAACTTAACAACAACGCCTTCAACCAACAAGTCTCCAAGCACGCGACACATCATTTCCTCCAAGGCAGTCTCAGAGCCTGGCATACCCATGGCACAACGGGTGTATACCCGGATACCTCGGAAGGGTGTAGCAACACCACAGTATTTCATGGACTCCTTTGAAAGGGGTATCTGATAGAATGCACTGGCAAGGTCTGATGCAACAATGTACTTCCACTGACCAACTTTACGCAATGTAGAATCAACATCAGGGAGGACCGAGGGCTGAGGCTTGGAATAACGACCTACATCAGCGAAGGCTGTGACTAGCCGGTGACCGCCATTGGGTTTCTTGACCAAGAAGGATGAGTTGACATATTCAACAGTGACACCAATATCCTCTGGACGAGCAAAAACACCAAGTTTCTCCAGGTCATCAAATTTATCCTGCAACTCGACAAGCTTATCATGGGAATACAAGGGGAGCCGCCCTTTGCGTTGAGGTGGTTGGACTGGGCCCATGTTCACAACAGCCCGGAATGGTCCAGAAGCACCGTTATAACCCTTGTAAGAGAAGCTAAACACACTGTCACACTTGGCATGAAGTGCCTGGAAAGCATGCCTAGTCTGTGCTGGGAGAATCCCATCTGGATCGAGAATCACTGATTCAGCAGACTGGGCAGAGGAGCCTTCCCCACGGGGCGGGGTGGGGGCGCTGCAAGCCGACCTGTGATGGGTGGGACAGATTGGGAATGCGGATCTTACCAGCGATACTCGGGACCACCTGGGGAACCGGGAAAAATTCTGGCAGGGAGGGGGTAGGAGGAGAGTCTGTGCGAGGCTCTAACACAAAGGTCTCCTCATCTGCAAACTGGGGAGGCAAGGCAAGCTCAAGGAATTCTCCTGGCCAGAGAGTCAAGGTTTTAGAAGGAGCTCGGAGAACGTGGGCACGCCTAACAGCATGGCCAACTTTTGACTTCCCAGTGGAACCATAGGAGTACACAGTGCCATCATCCAATGATATCTGCCGCTTAGCTGGTCGAATAGCCACATCATTGCGCTCCATAAATGGGGTCCCAGCAAGGACCTCAACATCCAAATTCTCCACAACCAAGCCCTCAAAATGGAAAACATGACTATCACGAGACAACGTGAGACGGGTTTCACCAACGACCTCCAAGGGGGATGATCCATCGGCTTGGTGGGCAGACTGGGATGTGGGAGCCACACTACATCCTAGTGCATGTGCTGTAGAGGCCCGCATCATGTTCCCAGTTGCACCGCTGTCAACAGTGACACGAACAACATGATGATTGTAAAAAGCGTCAAAGTAAGGAGACTGACGCACCTGAACACGGAGTGTAGCAGGGGAGTCTCTGGAGTCTGGCCCAGACACCGCATCTGGGTCAACCTGAGTGTCCTGGGGTTCAATGTCATCCGCAAGCATCTCATCACTATCAAAAATCTTAGCAACCTGGCGGGCTTTAGCCATGTACTGCCTATCAGATTCTGGGAGGTAGGGGCATACACTAAGAAAGTGATTGCTGGGGGCGGCCAGCCTGGAGACAGAGGGGGCATGACCTAGCAGGCTTAGCGCGAGGTCGAACACGAGATTGTGGTTGAGCGCGCCTAGGGTTAGATTGATTGCGATTGCGCGGGGGAAGGGCAGCGGCACGCATGGCCCTAGAACACTCAACTGACTCAAGGAGACTAGTGAGGGCCTGAGATATTTCAGGCTTAAGAGAAGCAAGGGTACGTGAGCGGAGCTCTGTGCCGTACCGCTGTTTGACTAGCTGGGGAAGATCAGGATGAAGCAATTGGAGCCAATGCAACACTAGGAAATTTTCGATAGTTGGAGTGAGCTCTTCGTCTTCTGTAATGGTATCACCATGGTGAGTAATACCTCCACCTGAGGTCAGCAGGTTATCCTCTACAAAGGCAAGTATCCTTTGGTACAAGTCCTCTGGCCGTTCATCACTTTCCAACTTGATGTTAGAAAAATCAAGAAAATGGGCACCGGTAGACTGAAAACCGTAATGGAGACGAATTTTCGACCAAATGTCATTGAGTGAAGTGGAACTGCGGACTATACAGTTCCTCGCAATCACGGGACAGAAATTGGCTATCTGTCCTAGCATTAAATCAAGCATGACAGCCTTTTGCTGAGCTGTTTTGCGAGAATCTGTGGGGACAGAGCTAGTGTCATCAACAAAGCCCCGATTAGGATTTGTCTTGGTCTTTTTGGACCATGTCACTGACTCGCCTAGGAGGGGTGCAAAGTGCTGGTCGAGGTTGAGGGTGTACAGGAGATTCTGTCTCCAACTCTCAAACGAGGTGATGGTTTCTATTTTACCCAAGCACCATTGCTTTGGCACTTTGGCCGTAGCACACGCCATTGTGGGTGTGTGGGACTGTACCGTACAAACAAACTAGTTGCTATTGAAGTCCTAAGTAAAAACTTACGTTTACGGTGGACTTGGCTGTTTTATCTCAGCAGAATTTCTTCCTGTGATGGGCAAGATTTAACTTAGGCTGTGGGTAGTATTCCAGCGCTGCCACCACGCAATTAAGGAGAAACACAACGTTAGTTTGTTGATACTTGGAGGAGCATTTATTCAACGAACCATGGTAGTGGTACAAGACACAGTTATACTGCTTATTATCATAGATGGCGCTATTGTATGTTAATTCAACAACACCTTAACTGGCGCTGCTCTGTAGACTGTAGGACTAAACAAGAGTGATCGCGGCGTAGTAGCCCTACGGCCTGCGCACGCACAGACTGTACAAAGTTAGCCATCTAATATCATGAGACAAATCTTTCAAGTAATCGGGAGCAAAAAATAAATTTATAAATTATTTGAGCTCAGTTGAATGAAAAATGAAGTTAGTAAATCACACAAATCGCCAAAATCATGACATTTTCTAATTTAGTTCCTGCGTAAATTCCCCGTTCGCACAGTACTAGTCGGCTAACTTCAGCTCTAGATTGTGCATGTCGTGTTTACCAAGATCTCATAGATCGCGCGAAGAGTGAGTTTTTTGTGACAACTTGAAAGTCGGCGTCAATATTGATACTTCTCGATTACCGATTTCGTTCAAATATAATACAGTATTTTGAAATATGCTTAGAAGTATATCCTGTAATTTTGGTGCGATTTGGTTCGGCGAAATTTGAGACAGCTGCATGGATAGGACAGTACACAAGTGCCGCCTGCTAGCTAAATTGGGCCTAAGCGTCGTCTGCTACTCGGCACGATTTAACGCACGCGTATGCGAGGGCTTGTAATCAGAGATATATTTGGCACCTGTGACATCACGACATCCGGGCTCGTCAGTTCATTTGCATAATTCTTGCCAAAAAAGTTCCATTTTCAACATGAAGTTTCGGGCTAAATCGTTATGAAATTTTGATTCTGTTTGCACCTCTGGGTCTTTTAGAATTAAAAGAACAAAATATAAAAAAATAAAAAACCGGTACAATGCCCGGAGGAGGTATGTTTTCGTTACCGTTGGTTTGTGTGTTCATTCGTTCGTTCGTTCGTTAGTTAGTTAGTTTGTCCGTGTGCAAAATAACTCAAAAAGTAGTTAACGGATTGGGATGAAACTTGCAGGAAAGGTTGAGAATGACACAAGTAACAAACGATTAACTTTTGGTAATGATCCGAGAATTTTGGGGGAATTTATGAAGGATTTTTGATGTTTTGGCAGGTAGGGTCAATGAACTTGGGAGTTCAGGCTGCGCGTATTTGAGGTTTGCCTGCGCGCACTAAAGTGCGTGCTCTAGTTTCTGCTGGGGCGAGGCGCGCCGTGCAGCTGAAGGCTTATGACGTAACAAAGGCTTCTATATTTGGAAATCTGGCGACTTTTAGCACCGATGTTGTGTGTACGTATGATATCTCTATGGAAGAACAAGATCAGTGTAGTGGTGGAAATACTACTACTATTTCGAGGGCATGTATTAGCTTCAGCCGATGCAGACTCGGGTTCCATAAACAAAGTTGCGCCTCCAAACCTCTCTATCTAACATGACTGTCCGTAGGTCATTAATGCTATCAAGGCTTGCGTCCTTCTTCAGGACACTGATTAAAGTGGCCTTACGTCTTCCTCATTTTGCAGTTCCCTGTTTAGGTTCCCAGAGGACGAGGGAATTCGCAGATAGTTCAGGGTGTCGCGGACAGTGTCCCGCTAATCGCATCCTTCTCTCACGCACTTTGTCAGACACCTTTGGCAATGTACCATACAAGTCATCATTTCTAACGTAGTCACTCCATGACACACATTAAGGGCTATCCTGAGCATGCGTGTGTACACTCCGTCCAATGCTTTCTCTCGTCTGGCTGTAAGTGTCCACGTCTCTGCTCCATACAGTAATACAGACTCAACTGTTGTGACAAAGTCGCCGTTTTATGTCGTTGCTAAGCTGGGATTTCCACACTTTCCTCATACTGCAGTGGCGGATCCAGAGGGGGCGCAACCGGCGCACGCCCCCCTTTATTTTTCGTAAAAAACAAAAGAAATAAAAAGAAAAAACATGAAATGAAACCCGGAAGTGGCACCAGAAATATTAGTCACGCCCCCCCCCCCCCTTTACAGAATTCTTGGATCCGCCCCTGACTGTGCAAAGCATTCCATGCGTGGCCACGTCTGATCCTGATTCTGTCGAGGCAATCCAGGAGCCCAGATACTTGAAGTCGTTCTTCACATCGAGTACTGCGCCGTTTAAGGTTGTGATAGTGGTGTCGTCAATATTAAATGCCATCACCTTAAATAAGCTTCATGCTTGGCGGAGGTCTGCGCTCTCAGAGTGCTTTTCTAGTTTACGATGTTTCTATCCTACATCCAGCGAAGCATTAATTGTCATTCGCCTGTTACCTACCATTAAGTCCCATAGGGAGGAATTCACTAAGTTGTTGCTAGTTAGGGCAAGTCTTTGGCAAGCTTTATGGTTGTCAAAGGGAATATATAACATGCGTTTATAATCAAAACATGCATGAATACATAACTACATGAATAGAGTACAGAATCAGTCTATTAGGACGCATACCGCCAATGCCAGTTCTTAAATATCACCATATGATACACAATAAATATGTCCTTCAAATTGCTTGCTAATCAACAATTTTCTCATTTTGTATCTTGTGCCTTGAAATATTTTGAATATCATTTTCACCAAAGGCATTGATGAAAACAAGTGAATTTCCCTTCATGCCCATTGCGTCACCTACAATATCGTGAATAAACATGATCCAGCATGGTAAGGAAGATGAAAAAAAGCTATATTATAGTGACTTTGCTCATAGCTCTGAAGGCAAAGATCGTACGTACGATCTTTGGTGAGGGTTGTATTATACTTGCTCCACTGCATTGTGAATCGCAGTGTAGCAGTGACAATTACACGTATACAGTTCCGATCTTTGTCTTAAGTGATGCTTGGCAATGACAAGGGTTTGGCTGAGTATGGACTTTTTCTCATAATTCGGGAAGAGTAGAAGTGATTCCTTGTTTCTTCTCCGTCGTTAGCATGCATGCCTTTTTTAAAATCAATCCAATTCAAATCAAATGTATTTTCGTTTTTCGACAATAACATATACTGTACATATCACTTTCGTAAGTGACAGAATCATGTAAACAAAACAATCATGGATTGAACAGAGTGAAGTACAATAACTGTAAACTTACAGTAATGATACATTGCCATGAGACTGAAGTAAAATGAAATGAAGTGAAATATCAATATGCACTGTGCGAAAATGGAGGCCTTATGCCTATACCCATGTATGCAACAATAACCATTGACGATTGTACCCTAACACTAACAGTAACACACTGCTGAACGGTAGGGCTGCATATCGGGTGCACGTCACGAAACCGACACGCACGAGCTATACAGCCTACGAGTCATCCAGCCCATAAGTCATACAGTCTACGAGTTAAACTGTTCTTGATTGGTTACTAGTAGTCCCATTATTTCTCTGAACGATCTCAGTGGTACGACAGAATCAAAATAATTGGTGATTTCACCTCTGGTCATAAAGCCATTGCGCAAGTTTGCTGTACCAAAGGGTATTGTTGGAGGTCCGCTATAATTTTACCTATACGCAATAAATCAATAAAGTATATTTCGCAAACATTGTATTAGTTATTATTGCTATGCAGATGATATACATGCTTATACAACTCTTTGTGTGTTTAAACCTACTACGAATACTGTGTCATTCGCCATTGCAAAACTTGAAGAATGTTTCGAAGACCTGAAAATCTATAGTTTGCATCCAATGACCTTAAGATAAATGATGGTGAATCTTAATTTTTCTTATTAGATTGAAATGACATGCTAAGTGAGATCGATTGTCAATGATGTCATGTTCATATCGGTAGCAATTTTACATCATTCCATCAAAAGCAGTCCGTAATCTATAGGTGTTATAAGGGACCAAGAAATGTCTTTTGGAAGTCATATTATAATTCAAGTTCAGCGGGATATTAGATATCGTGCAGTTGCATAATTTAAGTTTTATAAGAAAGATTTTGTCTAAATTCGCAGCTGCATGGAATGCTTCTCTTCTTTTATACAATTTCTCTTTTCGACTTTTCAAATTCGCTGCTTTGTAATCTCCAAAGAAAGGTGTCACAAAACTTCATCAATAAATTTCAAAATTATACCTCCCGCCTGTTAACTTTCTCTAAAAAGTTTGATTCCATAATTATATCACTAATCTTCCGTTCTTTACATCGACTGCTAGTTGAAAAAAAAAATAGATGATTATTTTTTAAGATTCTGTTACTATATTACATCATTCAGTTCACTCTCTTTCCTCGCATATACCTTAGTTAGGGCATTTTAGAAAATTTCTGGACCATCTGTGAAAAAATTGCTTACCAATAGCTTTCTTTACCAGTGTGTTCATAAAGGTGTATACTAACACCTCTCAATTAGTTCCAACCCAAATCCTTGTGGAAAATTCTGGGGAGCCAATCAAAATTGGGCACCCGGAGAGGGGAGGGACAAAAATGGAAAAATATTTGTTTCTCTCAATATAAGCGTGTGAGATGTCTACTTAGGGGTTTGTGGGGGTGCTGAGTCGATTCCAACCATTAATTTTGAGAAAAAACAAATATTTGACAGTAAAATAGGCCACGCCTCCTTTTTGCCCCAGTCGAAATACGTAAATATTGGTATTTTTATACCCACCTCATTGGGTGCAATAGTAGGTTTTTAGGGTGCACTGAAAACATTTGTGTGCGATGGGAAGTAGTCGTTCCCATTTCTCTTATATCCATTACACCAAATATAATCCTATTACTGCTGTACATACTTGTCAAATGTTTGATTCGCAATAAGTTTGAACCAACATAATTGCGGAAAAACTGGGGAGCCAGTTAAACCTAGGCAACAAAGGGGGGGGGGGTGTCAAACAATGGGAAGATTTTTTTTTCCAGTATTAGCACGTGAGATGTCTAATTAGGGGTTTCTGGGAGTGCTAAATGGATTTGAAATATTAGTTTTGTATAGAAACTACTACCTGACCATTAGAATAGGCCACGTCTACATTTTGCACCCGCCGAATTATGCATCATTGGTATTTTATACGTATCTCAGTGGGTTTATATAGTGACTTTTTTAGAATGCTGAATTGAGTTCTATCATTGAATTGAGCTGTACCCACTCTAAAAAAACAGTGTGCAAAACATTGCAACATAAGTGTGCAATTGGAAGTAGTCGTTCCCACTTCTCGTACTACCATTATGCCCCATTGTAATCCAACAGAAATGTATCTCAATATTAAAACCTTCGTAATTTTTCCCTACGCCATGGAACATGAGCTTAGATAATTCACAGCCGGCTTTAATGATATCATCTTTCTCAGCTCAGATGTCCAGAAACGCGTCCGTAGCCCTTTCCGCCTTGTCAGTTTTCCGGAACGTGTTTACCAAAGTTGATTTGCTGAACCCAGAAATCACTGATACTGTATCGCAGCCGGAGAAGCTGTGCAAGAAGATCAAATGCTTCCGGTATCTTTCTGGGAGGGTCTCCCTGATCTTTGCGATATCATAAGATATTTCTTTGGCTCTTGTGAGGAAGATGGGGTGGTCTGAAGCATGATGAGTCAGCAAAACCATGATGTCGGTGTCCTCAGCACTCACCTCAACAAGAGAATATTTTGCCTCGTCTAGAGCTGCCCGGACTATAGCAGTGTCTGCATCATCGTGGCATTGCTATACACTGATCCCATTTCTACTGAATGTCTCAGCAAGTAGCAGAATGAGCTGGGCCTTGCTGCTCTTGTTGTCGAGGAACTTTTCTCTTGGAACGAGGTTTTTGATGTCTGGGCGAATCAGAATGTCACAGCATGCATTCTTTGTGTTCGCTCAGCTGATCATGGTCCTTAGTGGAGCTGCCGTATCAATCCAAGATCACAGTGATTTGGAGAAACTGGCTCCCCGTGGACTTCAAAAACTGGATGTAGCTCTTGGCAATGCCCCTCCAAGTGAGGTTATCCTCCCACTTGACGTTGTGCAAGGAGCCGCCCACCATCAATCACCAGACTCGTGCAGGGGGTTTGTTCAACGAGTTCCACAAATGCCTTCAGAAATCTTCCTAGGGTGCATGGCTTCCATACACAGTGAACATGGTAAGCTCTTACCGAATTCACTGTGTATGGAAACCATGCAGTCAGGTTCTCAGACCATGAGTGGTCAGGTAAATGGACTGACATCACGATAGAAACCACACTCATACGTGAGGCCAAGTCCTCAGGCGGCTTAAACAGAGGACGCTTCCGGAATGAATCTGCTGACAGGTGTTGGATTCAGACGCTAAACCACTTCTTATTCATTCACCACGAGCTTGAACAAGGTACGAAGGTATGAACAAGCATGAGGTACCTGACCACACAGACTTCACAAGAGCCCAGATGAAGAATGACGAAGAGGAGGTCAACTCCTTCGAGGTTACACGGGACAAGAAGACCCTAGTATCCTTTTCAACAGGATTCAGCAGCACTCCAGAGGACCCAGTCAACGCTGATCAGGCAGAGTAGGTTGGCAGAGCCATGCAGGCCAAGATAAATGGACGAACGGTTCTGGATTCAATGGAAACTAAGCACAAAGTGGAGTGATTAGACAGCCGCAGAAGTGGACCCAAAGTCAATGGAAAGAAGCTGGTTATTGACTCACTTAAGCTCTTGAACCGTCTAATCATCATCGGTGAGCGTAAAGTCGAAACCAAAGAAGCTGTGCGATTTGAGTTGACGCCAACAACAATAAATGCCTCTATTTGACAAGGACCAGAGGTTGCGAAAGCCAGACAAGGCTACCCTAGCAAGATTTCTGAAGGCATTTGTGGAACCCGTTGAACAACCCCCCTGCACGAGTCTGGTGATTGATGATGGGTGGCTCCTGCACAACGTGAAGTGGGAGGCTAACCTCACCTGGAAGGGCATTGCAGAGAGCTACATCCCGTTTTTGAAGTCCACGGGGAGCCAGTTTATCCAAATCACCATGGTCTTGGATGGATACGGCAGCTCCACTAAGGACCATGATCACCTGAGACGAACAAAGAATGCATGCAGTGACATTCTGATTCACCCAGACATCAAAAGCCTCGTTCCTAGAGAAAAGTTCCTCGACAACAAGAGCAACAAGGCCCAGCTCATTCTGCTGCTTGCTGAGACATTCAGTAGAAATGGGACCAGTGTAGAGCAATGCCACGATGATGCAGACACTATTATAGTCCGGGCAGCTCTAGATGAGGCAAAAGATTCTCCTGTTGAGGTAAGGGCTGAGGACACCGTCATCATGGTTTTGCTGATTCATCATGCTGCAGACCACCCTATCTTCCTCACAAGATCCAAAGAAATATCTTATGATATTGCAAAGGTCAGGGAGGCCCTCCCAGAGAGATACCGGAAGTATTTGATCTTGCACAGCTTCTCCGGCTGCGATACAGTGTCAGCGATTTCTGGGTTCAGCATTTCAACTTTGGTAAACAAGCTCTGCGAGACTGACAAGGCGGAAAGGGCCATGGAGGCGTTTCTGGACATCCAAGCCAAGAAAGATGATATCTTTAAAGCCGGCTGTAAATTATTTAAGCTCATGTTCCATGGAAAACCACCCAAAGACTCGGGAGACTTGAGATTTGACATCTTCAGCAAGCGGGCTGCTGCTGGGAGCATCAAACCTGAGAAACTGTCCCCGACAACAGAAGCTGCAGCGCAGCATTCTCTACGAGCTTATCTCCAAATCAGAGATTGGCTAATGTTGCAAACTCCATCATTGGATGTCTTGGACTACTGATGGAAGCTCAGTGAACAAGGTTACGCACCGGTCCCTTCAACAGACCCCATCGCACCGGACTATCTGCTGAAGGTTGTCAGCTGCAACTGTGAGGGGGACTGTAGCACACTTAGGTGCAGTTGTTAAAAGTAAGGAGTCAAGTGTATTTCTGCTTGCGGTAACTGAATGTCATGGTAACTCTTGCCAGAACATCAACCAAACAGCTGATGAGAGCAGTGAGGGAGATGTCGAGGAGTAGGGTAAAGTACCAAGGTTTCATTATTGAGATACATTTCTGTTGGATTATAATGGGGCATAATGAAAGTAAGAGAAGTGGGAACGACTACTTCCAATTGCACACTTATGTTGCAGTGTTTTACACACTGTTTTTTTAAAGTGGGTATAGCTCAAATTCAATGATAGAACTCAATTCAGCTTTCTAAAAACTTAAAGAGTTAGGGCGGTCAGTTGGCTCAGTCGGTAGCGCGTTTGCCTCACGATCACGCGGCCCGGGTTCGAACCCGAGTCTGGACTGAGCAATGTTGTGTGTAAGCATACCGTCCCCTCTAGCAAGAGACGAAACACTCTGTCCCTTGGAAGGACATAAAATGGAGGTCCCGTGTATGAGAGAGGAACAACTCATGCACGTAAAAGATCCTGCTTCATTCATTCATCGCAAAGAGCTGGGTGTTTCACCCGGTGAAGTGGTCCCGCCTCACATCCAACTGGACCCCATGGAAGACCAGCTTTACGTAGCTGAATATGGGCTATCCAGCCATCTTCTCGGATGGAAATGAACAAACAAACAAAACTCACTATATAAACCCACTGAGATACGTATAAGATACCAATACTACATGATTCGGCGGGTCCAAAAAGTAGGTGTGGCCTATTTTAAATGTCAGGTAGTGGTTTTTACCTAAAACTAATGTTTTGAATCCATTCAGCACCCCAGAAACCCATAATTAGACATCTCACACGCTAATACTGAAAAAGAAAATCTTCCCATTATTTGACCCCCCCCCCCCTCCCCTTTGTTGCCTAGGTTTAACTGGCTCCCCAGTTTTTTTCCCTCAAGGATGTTGGTTCGAACTTGGAATACTGAGAATCAAACATTTAATAAGTATGTACAGCAGTAATAGGATTACATTTGGTGTAATGGATATAAGAGAAATGGGAACAACTACTTCCCATCGCACACAAATGTTTTCAGTGCACCTAGGAAAAACCCACTATATAAACCCAATGAGATACGTATAAAAACACCAATATTTACGTATTTCGGCGGGGGCAAAAAGTAAGCGTGGCCTATTTTACGGTCAGATTGTAGTTTTTACTCAAAACTAATGGTTGGAATCGGTTCAGCACCCCCACAAACCCCTAATTAGACATCTCACATGCTTATATTGGAAAAAATATATATATTTCCATTTTTGCCCCGCCCCCCTCCGGGTGCCCAACTTTGATTGGCTCCCCAGAATTTTCCACAAGGATTTGGGTTGGAATTAATTGAGAGGTGTTAGTATACACCTTTATGAACACACTGGTGAAGAAAGCTATTGGTAAGCAATTTTTTTCACAGATGGTCCAGAGATTTTCTAAAATGCCCTAACTACCTATACGATTCCCAAATACGCACGAAGCGGAGACGAAGCCTATATGTTAGATGCACTGTCCATTCAAAAACCCAGAATCAAGCACAGAGCTACAGTCTCACGCATCGTGAGTGAGACTCAAGCATTTAGGGTCTGTCTCACGATCTCACGCATGGCACCCATTTTTCTAACGCATCGGGAGCATAGCTTAAAGGATTAAAGTGAGAGTTGCAATTGAAGGCATATTTCCCTTTTGTCTTTCAAAATAAGTAAAAAAGTAGTCACTTAAGTATGCACCAGCTCGCACCATTTAAGAGCTAAAAATTGAAAAAGCTCCCAACCGTGGGAGGGCGGACACCCCCATCCGACAACCACCCCTCGTTCAGTCGCTTCGCTCCCTCGCTCACGCACATGCATGCGCGCCGAGATGCTGAGTCATGAAAATCTCACTCATAAACAATTTTTGAACTTGGCATCTATGCAAACATAGACGGGGATCGTGCTTTCTCAGATATAGGATCATGCAAATTTTCATCTACAGGAGCATTCAAATCTAAAATAAAAACATATTAAATGTTCCTCTCACATTGAGGATTGCATGTAATTGCAATCTATAATAAATATAAAATTGTGTTCTTTATCAGGTATATGTTTCCTTATTTGGTTCTCATTTACTTCCCTCAGTGTCCCTGTTGTCATGTTTTGTACATGTAGGCCTTTGTATATTTTCTTTCTTTCTTTCTTTTTGAAGCACCTTTGGCATCGAAGGGTGAACATGTGCGCTATATAAAATAGTCAGTATTACCATTATCATTAAAAAAACAGAAGTTTACGAAAGGTATACACATGATGGGATTCAGAGAATGCAGACATAGAACTTGTGAAACACTGCAGTCGATACGCTAGAACTGTATTCGCGAGGTAGTGGGGGTCGGGGTTGGGGTTAACATTGATTTCCCCCCCTCCCCCCCCCCAAAAAAAAAAAAAGTTTAAGCATCAGTAACCGTGGACCTAGTAGGTCCATGCAGTAACTAACACATAAACATACTCAAGTGATACAACGTGTATATACTAAAAGGGCGATTTTCTTGCCCTGCAAAAATAGGAATGTATGGGACTAAATGTTATGTAGAACGTAGCAACTTAGTCACCACGTATAAAATCTGTAATCAAACACTAATATTCGATTTTTAAGTGCAATTTTGTTATCCAAATCACATTAGAATTCCACTCAACTATTGATAGAGACGGTTATGGATATCAAATAGACAACATTTGATTTGTAATCGTTAGAGATTTAAAATGATTAAATTTCGACTCAATGTCCTGTACTGTCGCAGTAAATATCGGCCGCTGAGGCTATCGATGCCGGCAGATTTAGGACTCACATGGGTAAATAATTCTCCATAGAGACGTGTGTTAAAATTAAAAATTCAAAAAAAAAATCTGTAAAATTGCTGGGAGAAATGAGGTGTTTCACCTTCACTAACATGGATAAGTGAGATATATACCCTTTCATCCATCAAATTTCCAAGGCGGGTTCTTCAGCTCCAACTCTGTCCAAGGGTTCACAAAGACAGACTACGAGTTCTTATCACTCAAAAGATCACCTATTTTCTGTACATGCACCCAATGAATTGTGAAATAATGAAAATCGTCCGGCATGACCCTTTAACATGTTGCTTTTGATTATGATACATCTGCTTGTGAATTTCCTGCTTTGTGGACCTTCACTTTTTTTTAACTGTCTGCGAAGTTTTGCTTCAGCTTCTTCTGGGGTATGGTACCATTTATAAAGTGTTGGGGGGAATTCACTGCAACATCGAGCCGTTTCTCATGTGCCAACTTATCAAGGACAGAAGTGAGTAAGATGCATGTTGTACATGCATGTATTCGTTTCTTCATCAACACTAGTTAGGGTACATAATTTGGTTTTGACTTGCAAAGGGGGAAATATAAGGCAAATCTTCAAAGAAATCGTCGTGTAACCTATTACACCTGTTCAGAATTTAGTCATAAAGGAAATAATGCACTTAAAACAAGCAATATGTTGTGGCAGGTAAAATGTATGAGATAGTGTAATCACCATAATTACCATTAGTGTTATTGGCTGACAGTAGATTTTATGAGATCGTAATCTTTCGTTCATGATCTGATTCGTCCGGATTATGTGGATTAAAGAAGTCATAATTAGGAACTCATACAAATGTACAATCTCAAAACAGCTGAGAAGTGAAATCTATATCATAATGTATGAAACAAATTTGGAAAATGCTTTATCGATTTCCTACTTCGTTGACTTTTATATGATCTTCTTACGACTATGTTGAAAACACCATAATCAATTTGTTCCCTATACGATGAAGTGCAAAAAAACAAACAAAGAAATAAAAATAGTGAAAACATACATAGGTAATATGCAACATAGGGCCTACACTGTCTTTATAGTCCCCTCTGGCAATTCCTACTCTCTAAAAAAAAATCGAGTGAAAATATTCACTCTTAAAGGAGTGAATACAAAAAAGAGTGAAATTAGAGTGAAATTGGAGTGAATTTTGAGTGAAAATGTTCATTTTCACTCATTCTGGAGTGACCTCAGGGATCACTCGAAGATTTTGGAGTGATCCCTGACGTCACTCTAAAACGAGTGAAAATGAACATTTTCACTCAAAATTCACTCCAATTTCACTCTAATTTCACTCTTTTTTGTATTCACTCCTTTAAGAGTGAATATTTTCACTCGATTTTTTTTGGAGAGTATACTTTGCTTATTTTGCCCATAATTTGCATGTTAACAAATATTATGGATTAGATTCATTTCAAAGTTTATTTCATTTTTCGACAAAAACATATTTTGATTTCTTTGCATAGGCAACAGAGAATGAGGCTAATAAAACATTGTAAAATTATAAGACTATATACAATAGGGTTAAATGTGAGATTATATAGTATCAACTTCTTTTCTGAGGCCCCACTTTCTCGTTAGTGGCAGTTTTTAATGTTAATGTTGAGTTACGTGTTAGTGTTAAGCTGATAAATTGCAAGAATGGAAGAGAGGTGATGATTTGGTAGCCATTTTTTGTGCCAAATATTGGTCTTGCACTGAGAATTATTCTTGTTTGTAGGTTTGTTTGTTATGATCCAGCGTACTCTAATTATGCCAACAAGAGCCCGTTTCCCAACCTTAACCTAAAGTTCTGCTAGGAATCACATTTGTCAAGAACCCCGCTAGACTATTATGGAACAGTAATATTTCTTCGATCGCCTTGAATCCTTTCATCATCCCATACAAGTTACGCAATACATAATGATATGTAGGGGTCATCCCACGAGACCGACACCCACGAGTTCGACATTGAAAACAGGTTTACAGTCCACGAGTCATACAGCCCATGAGGTCGACATTAGGCAAATACAGCCTATGAGTTCCACACTAGGTAGAAATAGCCCACGAGTTCGACAGATACAACACAAGTCTTTTATTGTGTCGGTCTCGTGGGCCTTGTTTGCTTGGTGTCGAACCCATGGGCTGTATGACTTGTAGGCTGTATGGCTCGTGTGTGTCGGTCTCGTGACGTGCACCCCAATCGTCGACAATCAATAGCCAGTAGGCCCTGTTGCATGGGTATAGGCATAGGCCTCCATTTTTCGCATAGTGCATATTGATATTTCACTTCATTTAATTTTACTTCAGTCGCATGACAATGTATCGTTACTGTAAGTTTACAATTATTGTAGTTCACTCTGTTCAATCCACATTGTTTTGTTTACATTATTCACTAAAGAAAGTGAAATGTACATTGTTACTGGCGAAAAATGGAAATACATTTGAATTCAATTGAATTGAATTGATTTGATTTTAAAAAAAAAAAGGATAGCGTGCATGCTCACGACGGAGAAGAAACAAGGAATCATTTCTAATTTTCCCGAACTATGAGAACCAGTCCATATTCAGCCTGGTCCCTTGTCATTACCATGCATCACTTACGACAAAGATTGATGGGACTGTAAGTGTGATTACCTCCGCGCCAAGGGAGGGAGGTTATGTTTTCGTTACCGTTGGTTTGTTTGTTAGATAGTTCTTTCGTTCGTTTGTCCGTGTGCAAAAAAACTCAAAAACTAGTGAACGGATTGAGATGAAACTTGCAGGAAAGGTTTAGAACGACACAAGTAACAAACGATTAACTTTTGGTAGTGATCCGAGAATTTTGGGGGAATTTATGAAGGATTTTTGATATTTTGGCAGGTAGGGTCAATGAACGTGGGAGTTCAGGCTGCGCGTATTTGAGGTTTGCATGCACGTACCAAAGTGCGTGCTCTAGTTTCTGCTAGGGCGAGGCGCGCGGTGCAGCTGAGGGTTTATGACGTAACAAAGTCTTCTACAATTGTATTTATATTGGGAAATCGGGTGGCTTTCAGCACACAATGCAGTACGTATGGGTGGAAATCACCGATCTCTGTGGAAGAACAAGATCAGTGCGGGTGGAAATGGGCTGCATGCTTGGCGGAGTCTGCGCTCTCAGAGTGCTTCTCTAGTTGTCATTGTTACACTGCGATTCGCAATGCAGTGGAGCAAGTGTCAACCCTCATCTGGACGAAAATCAGAGCTATGAGCAAAGTCACTATATAGCTTATACTCATATTCCTTGTCATGCTGGATCATGTATATTGCAGGTGAGGCAATGGGCGTGGAGGGAAATTTACTTGTTTTCATCAAGACCTTTGGTGAAAATGATATTCGAAATGTTTTAAGGAAAAAGATACAAAATGAGAAAATTATTGGTTATCTGCAATTTGAAGGATACATTTATTGTGTATCAACTGGCACTGGCGGTAGGTCGTAATAGACCGATTCTGTATAAAATGTATTCGTGTTAGTATGTAGTCTTGCATGTTTTGATTATGTACGGAATTTATATACTCGCAACAAACACAAAGCTTACCAGAGACTTGTCTTACCATGCAAAAACTTAGTGAATTCCTCCCTACTTAATGGGAGGTAAGAGACGAATGAAAATTAATGCTTCGTTGGATGTACGCAGAGACTCCAACCCCAAGCACCTTCTGATCTGGAGATTCTCCCGCCCGAAACCCCTAGCAAACGGGAGACTCCAAGTTGCTGTGTGCGAAGCGCGAAGTTCCTAGGGTTCTAGATGTTCTCTGGTGCTATCTAAGGCTTATTTTTTCAATATACGATAGCAATAAGTAAAAAATTCTTTCCACCGGGAGACACAGAGCCTGGGCGGGAGAAATCAAATCTCAAGCGGGAGAACGGGAGATTTTGCAAAAATGGGCTTTCGGCGGGAGATCTCCCGTCGAAAACGGGAGAGTTCGAGTCTCTGTGTACGAAAAGAAACATCGTAAATTACTAATATAATACATTACAGAAAGGTTCATTGATAGTTGATACACAGGGAGTCGTAGGCCCTACTAGAAAGTGGCTTCTTTGTTGCTAGCAATACTCTGATGCTTGAAACACTTGAAAGCAGGTGTGAATAGATTGCAATGTACATAATTATCAAGACGAGGCAAATATTGCTTATAAGACACGGGTTGTTGTTGTTGTTGTTGTTGTTTTTTTTGTAAAGATTGATCAGAATTAAGCGAACGCCGTCCGTCTAGGGACCAGACATTGAGGAACACTACACAATACTGTTAAGTTAATTTGTTAAAAGTTATTTGATTTTTTTTTCTTTCGCTGACGATTAAATATGGTGAATAAAGGTTTGGAAGTACATGTATACACCGTTATAGTCATGCAGGGATGTCGTTAACAGCCGGTAACCGGTAACATTTACCGCCTGTTCACTTGTTTCTTACCGGCTGTAATTCCTGTAGTTCCTAGCTTAGATCTAGATCTGGATACTAATCTGAAATTTCCTCGATTTTGGACCGCGCATTATAATCGGCCAATGTCGACGAAATCTCTTGCGATCGTCGTCCAGACTTCTCTATCTACGCGATCACGCATAGGCGCATCGCAACTATCCCCAGGCCCAGCGAGCGGCCAAGCCCAACCCATACCCCTTCGTCCGATCCCATCCCTTACATGCGCGCGAGAAGTACTGTTGCACAGGCAGTGCACACAGATCATACAATAAAAATGAAGCTAGCTCGCTATAACTAAACTATGTAAGACCGACCAAGGAAACCTATACTAGTAGGCTATACACGTGTGTGTATTTGAGACAACGTACTCTTGGTTCTCGGATGCACAAATCGGCAATACAGTTGTGAAATCAGCTGAGTTTAGGCCACACACAGTATCACACAAGTTTCATGTACATGCCTCGGCGCCGCGTACGCGCGTATGGCCACGCTCGCTCCCTGCATTCAGGGATTTGCCGGCCCGGCGCATGTGGACGCCTATCGGCAACGATCGAAGCGGAGACCGGAGATCTTCTTCTTGGTAAATCCGCATAAGTTATAAACACGGCTCGACACTAACTGTGGCCCGGGGCCACAAAAAACGCACGTCGGGCCATCAAAAAAAGTGGGATGTATGTCTTTACTTTTGGAAATGAACAGGATGGGCGTAAATCCCCGGGGGGGGGGGGATGGGGGGATATATCCCCCCCCCCCACTTTTGAAGGAGGGGGGATGGCCTGTACAAATATCCCCCCGAAATTCTCCCAAGAAAAAGATGTAGGAACGAAAAAACAAACAAAAAGAAATGTGGCGATATCGATTTCAGCATGATGGATTATTGCATAGCCTATAATCTAGGCGGAGAATGCAGTTATTCTCTTTGTAATTTGCTGTTAAGCTAAACGTATGATGCAGCGATGTAATTGTCTTGGCAAGCGATACATCTGATGCGGCGTAACTTCGAACAGTGGACGCAACTACCGCGTCCGCTACGCGATTTTTTTTTCCCGTAACCCTAACGCGTCGAAATTGCCCATTGTGTCACTTGAGCAAAGACTATCAGTGTACAAGTTGGTTTTTGTACGCATGTGCGTGGACTTCGCAGTTAGGCGTTGAGTTCGTACTGTTACACAGTATATACAGAGTACCATTGGCATGGTCGTCTGCTAACCACAGAATCAGATTACAACGTGAGAATGGGACGCCGTCCTTCAACCAGAAACATAGCAACGGGTTTGTGTGTATGGGTATGTGTATGCGCGTGTGTGAGTGTGTGTTTGTGTGTGTGTGTGTGTGTGTGTGTGTGTGTGTGTGTGTGTGTGTTTCCACTTCACATGTCATCGCCATCGCGTTCGGCTTTGCCTTAGGTGGTATTTCTGTAGTTTTGTTCGCCGTCTACTGACACTTTTCCTGTGTCTCGCGAGACTTACGTTACTACGATGCATGCAAACTCGACGTCGTCATCAATATCTTGCAAAAAGTAAATTGGAAATCTAATTGAAGCTTGGAATAAATCATAATCAAAGTATTATATATACGTAGCGACACGTAGCGGTAGGTTAGTGAAGCAACCTTCTTTGTCAAATTTGTAATCTGCTATTTACATGTAGATTAACGTCTGTATATCTTTTCATTTTACTCATGTTTGTATTCTCATATACACTATAATATTGTATATCTTTTGTGTCATGTGTAATCTTTGAGTATTGTATTCACTGGTTTGTTATATTGTTATTTATACTCTTTGTTTGTACTCTCATACCCCGAGAGGGGGTCGAAAGAGTCAATAAAATTAACAAAATTCACAAATATTTAGGTCTACAGCTGCAGCGATTGCTATTGTTAACATTGATCATGTTTATTAAGCCCCACAAAATCAGATTCGAAGAGGACATTAGTTGGTCTTGGGTAACATGGATGAACTCCTAGGTTAATTTGGGTTTATCCTCCAACTTCATGATGATTCAGAAAGGGGCAGTATAGGCTCCTTTTTAGTTCAGGTTCATGTATATCAATTAAGGTATATGATTACATTCTCATGCAATAAAATTTTGATCGATGAAATCTCTCTATAAATATTTTAATTTAATCACCTTAAAAAAGGAATTTTGGATCGGCATTAAAAATCAAAACATGTACAAAACTGCTCTCACGGTATCACGGTTTGAATTGCTCTATCAATAATTTTTTGATGTTCACTTTATCATTGCCAACTCTATAGTCCTTCTCATCACTTACCATCGTCACCTCTACCACCACGACCATCACTGAAGGAAACCAAAAACCCAAAAGGAAATGTGGATTGAGTGAAAGCAGCAACATTAGTAGAACACATCAGTGAAAGTTTAAGGAAAATCGGGCAATCGATGCAAAAGTTATGAATTTTTTAAGTTTGGATGTTGGAACCACTGGATGCATGACATCATGTGTGGGCAACAACATAAAGAAAATATAAAGAAAACAAACATGTTTTCTTTTTTCTTGAGTAATGGAAGAGCATTTGATTAACCACTTTCAGAAAATATAGGGGGAATGATACCCTTAACATAAGTCAGTATCAATTAAGTTGATGGAATGTATGATTTCGTTGATTTTTTTGGGTGGAATTCTCTTCATATTTTCTTTACATTGTTGCCCATCATGGTCTCTAGTAGTCTCTTTATTCAGTGATTACAACACAAAAAATATAAAAACGAAAAACTTTGCATCGATTGTCCGATCTCAAACTTTCACTGATGTATAATGCTAATGTTGCTGCGTTCACTTAATCTATATTGGTCTTTGAGTTTTGGTTTCCTTTGATATCAACCAATCATCACTACCATCATTACTTTTATTAGATTACCATGCACGACCATAAACATCATTGCTATCATTTCACAACTGGATATCATCTTATCATCGTCACCACGATTATCACTCGTATTACCATCGTATACATATCACCACAAGCAATATATCTTCCACCACTATCAATACTTTTTTCCATGTCATCAATCCATCAACAACAACTTCACGAAATCTCTTTCAAAGTTTTCAGCATCATCATCATTATCATAAGTCTAAATAAGAATTGCGACTGCCAATATATTCATACTCGATCCCTCCCTCCAATGCCCACATGGCCTATTAGCACCCGTAATTGAAATGATGAAGAGAAACGATTGAATATTAAAACACTGATTTGTTGGTTTGTTTGTTTGTTTGTTTGTAAGAACACTAGCCGCATTCACAAAATAGCTGGTTAGGGTGGGATTTCACGGAGCACGCGAACGATTTGCGAAGGACGCGAATGACAAAATCCAACATTCGGAAAAGTTTTTCTCCGAATGTGTTCCGACAATGAAGCCGAAAACTATTCTTGCGCAATTTGCGCGAAGTTTCCACGACGTATGTGCGAATGTCGTGTGTATCATTGCTAAAGTACAGCATGTTACGTACACGAAGAACACGCGACGGAAATGCGAACAACGAAAAATGTTCAATAATCATGGGAGAAAATGTACCCAAGGAGTGGTGGAAGCTGTCTTAAGTTGATTTTTTTTTTTGTTCCTCTATTCTCCTTTCTTTTTCTCTCATTTCTCTATCGTGTGCTTGCCTACATTTTTTTTTCCTAGGACCTATCTCCACTAGTAAAGCATTTCATTTTTTTTTGCAGTTCCTCTAACACATAATCTCTATATGCAGTTCAAATGAAATTTTGCATACTTTAGATTAATATAATTATTAAGTTTATTCTGCGATTTTTTTTGTATATCAAACATGTCTTTTTCTTTGGTAGTCTTTAATTTCTTTTGTTACTGTAGTTGTTAATGATTGTTTGATGTTTAGATGTATGGTACGATTTTTATTTGTAGAAAACGTATAGGTCATACATCCCCAAACGTGCGCCAAACATTCGCGAGAATGTCTCAAAAGGTACGCGAACAGTTTGCGATTACGTCGTAAAATGATCGGAAAAACTTCGCAGATTTCGCGTAACATACGCGAGACATTCTCCAAAGTTTCGGAGTCTGTTTGGGGTTTCACGAACATTTTGCGAACACCGCGCGTGTCTTGCGAAGGTCTTGCGCATATGACGAGGCTTTAAAGACACTTTCGAGAACAATTCACGAGCAAATCACGACCAAGTGTGCGGAAAAGGTTCGCAAAAAATTTCAAACTTTTTTAAAATCATCGCCGAAGTAAAAACGACATTCGCGAACAATTGACGACGCTTCCGAACCCTCACGTTCGTTTGGCGATCTTTTGCAGACTAGAATACGAATGCTGGATTTTGCCATTCGCGTCCTTCGCAAATCGTTCGCGTGCTCCGTGAAATCCCACCCTAACCGAGCGCGCTCCAAAACTCGAGAGTTCTTGTTATACTCGCAACTTTTTATAAACTTCATGATCGATATATTATAGAAACAAACACCAGGCTTTATTTGGTATCAGATTCCCAGGTGGGTTCATGACTTTAAATGTGTATAAACCATTTGTTGTCGACTGACACCCAAAAAGGGAAGACATGCGTGATTTGTTGTCTCGAAGTCGTGCAGTATCGTACACATAAAAAGTGATGAGATATTAGAGCTGTGATAGAAGTTTACCAGTATATGAAGTTTATCAATATCAGCATAGCCATAATTATGTTTACTCTGTGAGAGAGAGAGAGAAAAAAAATCAAACCCACAGCTCCGATTCTCAAGTAAAACACATTTGTAGAAGAGATTTGAAACGATCGTTTTATAGTGTGTTATTTGGCACAAAATAATTTCACTTATTTTTAATAATATTAATCGATAATAATATTAATCGATAACCAAATGAAAATCAATTTGCCCGATATTAGCCAAATATAAGATCTTTTCATTAAGTTGGAGCAACGAGCAGTAGTTCAGAGTCACAGAGGCTACTTTCGAGTTTTTATGAAATACATTCATAGGAAACTGATAACTATAAGTTTGAACGATGATAGCATCCAAAATATCATGGTTACAGTTCGTTATTGAGAAGGTTCGTTATTCAGAAGGTTCTTTATTCCGAAGGTTCGTTCTTCCAAAGATTCGTTATTCCGAAGGTTAATTATTCCGAAGTTTCGTTTTCCAAAGGTTAATTAATCCGAAAATGAAACAAAGCTCGTTATTCCGAAGGTTCGTTACAGACCCTATTTCATTGTCGGATCAATGAACCTTCGGAATAAAGAAACCTATTATATTTTCGGATTAGCGAATCTTCGGAATAACTAACCTGCGAAAGAACGTCACAAATGTTCGGAATAACATACCCTATTTGATTTTCGGATTAACGAACCTTCGGAATAACGAATATCCGAAACACGCAAATACTTAGAGGTTTGTTAACCCTAAATTCAAGAAAGGTTCGTTAATCCGAATATTTGTGACGTTATTCCGAAGGTTCGTTAGTCCGAAAATAAAAGGTCGTTTATTCGAAAATGAAATAAGGTTCATTATTCCGAGATTCGTTAATCCCAAAATCAAACAAGGTTCTGGAACGGGTCATAAGACTTTTTTTGAACGTTCTTAAAACGTTTTCAAACGTTCTAGAGGGTTTTCAAAAGTTATCTGGATGTCTTTAACGTCCAAACGTTTTTCTGTCGGTCCTTAAAACTTTAGAAAGTTATTTTAGTGTTATCTTACCGTTAAAAAAAACGTTTTTATAACGTCCGATTGAAACGTTTAAATACGTCGAAAACCTTCCACCAGAAGACGTTCTGAAAAAGTTTTGACAAAACGTTCAAATAACGAACTTGGAATGTTTCAAGAACGTTTACAAAACGTCTTTGTGTTAGCTGGGTTAAGACGTAAAATTCAAGTCAGTTTTGAGACGTATTATTCACTTCATATTTACGACGTATTAGTGAAATAAAATTTACTCTGCTTTGCAACCTATTTACCACGTCATATTAATGACGTGACGTTAAATTTACGTCAGTTTTGAGACGTCTTTGTGACTTCATATAATAAGGCCTACGAATTATAACTTTATAGAATTATATCAGTTTGCGACATATGCTGTCGTCAGAACGACGACAATTTCACGTCAGTCAACTGTCAAAAATAAGATTTTTTTTTACTCAAATGGAAGACATAGAGAGACGTCATTATATAGACTTATAGAAAGGCGTAATAACTCTCGTTTGTTTGCGGTAAATAAGCAGAGTAAACAGACGCTATTTAGACGTCTCAAACTGACGCCAATAAGCCGTATTGTTGTTTGAAGATATCTAAAAGACGTCATGTTTGTGACGTCTTTCTGACGTCTGGTTGGTTATACGAAGACGTTGCAAAGACGTGTAGATTACTAATTTAAAGTCTTATAGACGTTAATAAACACAGATACTTGACATCATATAAACGTTTCAAACTGACGTGAATATGTCGTATTTTTCAAACTGACGTCAATATGTCGTATTTTTGCTCAAATAAAAGTTGTCCCAAAGATGTCATTGGCGGTCATTAGATTCGTCGAAATGACGTGTAAATCACAATTCTAAAGACAAGATTTACGTCAGAATAACGTCATGAGCACGTCATCTACACGTTAATTCATGCCTTTTTGATGTATATTGGAAAAGAAAAAAGGAAGACGTCTGAAAGACGCCCTTTTCACGAAAACTATGTAAACAAAGAAAATGGACGTGATTTTGACGTCATTTTTTTGATCGTGGGCGGTTAAGGTCTAATAAAGCGCATGTGAGTACCGCAAAGTACAACCATGATACAAATCTGGGTCCTAGCTGACATTTGGACGTTTCTAAACGTTCTTGAAACGTTCCGAGTTCGTTACTTGGACGTTTTGTCAAAACATTTTCAGAACATCATTTTTCTGGAAGGTTTTCGACGTATTCAAAACGTTTCAATTGGACGTTATAAAAACGTTTTTTTAATCGTTAAAATAACAAGAAACCTTTCTAATTTTTTCAGGACCGACAAAAAAACGTTTGGTCGTATAGACATCTAGATAACTTTTGAACAAAAAAGTCTTATGACCCATTCCAGAACCCTGTTTGATTTTTGGATTAACGAACCTTCGCAATAACGAACCCTATTTCATTTTCGAATAAACGAGCCTTTGGAATAGAAACCCTGTTTTATTTTCGGACTAACGAACCTTCGGAATATGTCACAAATGTTCGGATTTACGAACCTTTCTTGAATTAAGGGTTAACAAACCTCTAAGTATAGGGAATTTGTGTGTTTCGGATATTCGTTATTCCGAAGGTTCGTTAATCCGAAAATCAAAAAGGGTATGTTGATCCGAACATTTGTGGCGTTATTTCGCAGGTTTGTTATTCAGGAGGTTCGTTTGTCCGAAAAAATAGGGTTCGCTTTCTGAAGGCTCGTTTATTCGAAAATGAAATAGGGTTCGTTATTCCGAAGGTTCGCTAATCCGAAAATAAAATAGGGTTCGTTATTCAGAAGGTTCATTGATCCGACAATGAAATAGGGTCCATAACGAACCTTCTGAATAAAGAACCTTTGGAAAACGAAACTTCGGAATAACGAATCTTTGGAATAACGAACCTTCGGAATAAAGAACTTTCTGAATAACGAACCTTCTCAATAATGAACTGTAACCATGATATTTTGGGTGCTATCATCGTTCAAACTTATAGTTATCAGTTTCCTATGAATGTATTTCATACAAACTCGAAAGTAGCCTCGGTGACTCTGAACTAATGCTCGTTGCTCCAACTTAATTAAAAGGTCTTAAATTTGGCTAATATCGGGCAAAATGATTTTCATTTGGTTGTCGATTAATATCATTGAAAATAAGTGAAATTATTTTGTGCCAAATAACACATTATAAAACGATCGTTTCAAATCTCTTCTACAAATGTGTTTTACTTGAGAATCGGAGCTGTGGGTTTGATTCTTTCTCTCTCTCTCTCTCTCTCTCTCTCTCTCTCTCTCACCTAGTAAACATATGGCTATGGTGATATTGATAAACTTCATATACTGGTAAACTTCTATCACAGCTCTAATATCTCATCACTTTTTATGTGTACGATACTGCACGACTTCGAGACAACAAATCACGCATGTCTTCCCTTTTTGGGTGTCAGTCGACAACAAATGGTTTATACACATTTAAAGTCATGAACCCACCTGGGAATCTGATACCAGTTAAAGCCAGGTGTTTGTTTCTATAATATATCGATCATGAAGTTTATAAAAAGTTGCGAGTACAACAAGAACTCTCGAGTTTTGGAGCGCGCTCGGTAACCAGCTATTTTGTACGTGTGAATGCGGCTACTTGTTCTTACAAACAAACAAACAAACAAATCAGCGTTTTAATATTCAATCGTTTCTCTTCATCATTTCAATTACGGGTGCTAGGCCATGTGCGCACTGGAGGGAGGGATCGAGTATGAATATATTGCCAATCGCAATGCTTATTTAGACTGATGATAATGATGATGATGCTGAACTTGAACTTTGAAAGAGATTTCGTGAAGTTGTTGTTGATGGATTGATGACATGGAAAAAAAGTATTGATAGTGGTGGAAGATATATTGCTTGTGGTGATATGTATACGATGGTAATACGAGTGATAATCGTGGTGATAAGATGATATCCAGTTGTGAAATGATAGTAATGATGTTTATGGTCGTGCATGGTAATCTAAAAAGCAATGATGGCAGTGATGATTGGTTGATATTAAAGGAAACCAAAACACAAAGACCAATATGGATTAAGTGAACGCAGCAATATTAGCATTATACATCAGTGAAAGTTGAGGAAAAATCGGGCAATCGATGCAAAGTTTTTAATTGTTATATTTTTTGTGTTGTGATCACTGAATAAAGAGACTACTAGAGACCAAGATGGGCAACAATGTAGAGAAAATATGAAGAGAATTCCACAACAACAACAAAAAATCGATAAGATTATACATTCCATCAACTTAATTGATACTGACATAATTTACGTTAAGGGTAGTAATCATTCCCCCTACTTTCTGAAAGTGGTTAATCAAATGCTCTTCCATTACTCAAGAAAAGTGAAAACATGTTTGTTTTCTTTATATTTTCTTTATGTTGTTGCCCACACATGATGTCATGAATCCAGTGGTTCCAACATCCAAACTTAAAAAATTCATAAATTTTGCATCGATTGCCCGATTTTCCTTAAACTTTCACTGATGTGTTCTACTAATGTTGCTGCTTTCACTCAATCCACATTTCTTTTAGGGTTTTGGTTTCCTGCAACGATGGTCGTGGTGGTAGAGGTGACGATGGTAAGTGATGAGAAGGACTATAGTGTTGGCAATGATAAAGTGAACATCAAAAAATTATTGATAGAGCAATTCAAATCGTGCTAGAGCAATTTTGCACATGTATGGACTGGGAAAATGAATTAATTTTGATGGAAATAGCACATCTTTTGAGTTTTAAATGCCGATCCAAAATGCCTTTTTGAAGCTGATTAAATATTTATAGAGAGCTTTCATCGATCAAAATCGATGATTACTAGCTCCCCCCCCCCCCACCGCCTCCCGCAGTTTTTCTTCCCTCCCCCATCTTCATCATGGATTTTATTGCATGAGAATGTAACCATGTACGTTGATATAATGAACCTGAACTAAAAAGGAGCCGATACTACGCCTTTCTAAATCATTGTGAAGTTGGAGAGGATAAACCCAAATTAACCCAGGAGTTCATCCATGTTACCCAAGACCAAGTGCCCTCTTCGAATCTGGTTTTGTGGGGCTTAATAAACATGATCAATGTTAACAATAGCAATCGCTGCAGACCTATATATTTGTGAATTTTGTGAATTTTATTGACTCTTTCGACCCCCTCTCGGGGTATGAGAGTAGCAAACAAAGAGTATAAATAACAATATACCAGTGAATACAATACTCAAAGATTACACATGACACAAAAGATATACAAGATTATAGTGATGGGAATACAAACATGAGTAAAATGAAAATATATACAGACGTTAATCTATATGTAAATAGCAGATTACAAATTTGACAAAGTAAGGTTGCTTCACTAACCTACCGCTACGTGTCGCTACGTATATATAATACTTCGATTATGATTTATTCCAAGCTTCAATTAGATTTCCAATTTACTTTTTGCAAGATATTGATGACGACGTAGAGTTTGCATGCATCCTAGTAACGCAAGTCTCGCGAGACACAGGAAAAGTGTCAGCAGACGGCGAACAAAACTACAGAAATACCACCTAAGGCAAAGCCGAACGCGATGGCGATGACATGTGAAGTGGAAACACACACACACACACACACACACACACACACACACACACACACAAACACTCACACACGCGCATACACATACCCATACACACAAACCCATTATGTTTCTGGTTGAAGGACGGCGTCCCATTCTCACATTGTAATCTGATTCTGTGGTTAGCAGACGACCATGCCAATGGTACTCTGTATATACTGTGTAACAGTACGAACTCAACGCCTAACTGCGAAGTCCACGCACATGCGTGCAAAAACCAACTTGTACACTGATAGTCTTTGCTCAAGTGACACAATGGGCAATTTCGACGCGTTAGGGTTACGGGAAAAAAAAAATCGCGTCCGCTACTGTAGGCGCCACGATCGGTGGTGGTTTTTTTTCCGTGTAAGAAGACTGCCACCGATTTAAAAAAAAAAGAAAACAACGACAAACAACTGGATCATAGGCAGTGTATTCACGCGCATCCACTGTTCCTAGACTCGTCGCATCAGACCAGCTGCATCCCCACCTAGGTTATAGGCTACATACTGTAATGCATGAGCCATGACGTTCGCACGCCCGCCTCGTGACGAGAGCATACTGCTGAACAGTGCTAGCAGCGCTCGCGTACTTCTCTCGCACGCCAATGCATGTAGAGCAATATCGACCGTAATACATGCTTCGGATGTTGAACTACTATAGTAGCCACACAACCAAATGGCAACCAGCTGCATGCAACCAGGGAGGTGCTCTTCCCACCTCCTTGATGCAACACAGTCTCTAGGGCCATGGACGTAGGCGTGAACGAGTGCACCATGCCGAGCGCGATACGACTCACGTCGAGCTCCGCATGAGTTACCCAAAGATCTTGATAACAAACGAGTTCGTTAACAGCCTTGTACGAGTTTCAGTCGTAGGAATTGCAACACATTTACCGTCTCCATATTGGCAGTGATTTTGCTCAGTTATAGTATAATTCGTTTGCCTCCAGAAAAAAACAAAAGGAACGGGTGTCGATTCCCATATTTTGCCACATGCAAGTACCTCCTTTAATCTAATGAACATTGCTTTAGATTAATGGTTCAGACCTATTAACCAGATTTCTTTTTGTTTTCATGGGAGATGTGCAAAAAACACAAGAAAGTTCAACTGTTAACAACCATACATCAATAGATTAATACAAGACAAGTTTATTCGCAGCTAACATAAACATTCATCTCACGAACAGAAAAATGGATTCTTTAATCCCTAATTAAACAATCCCACAGAAAAGGCAAGACATTTTAACAGCTTGCCAGAATAGTACGAAAAGATTTTCACTTTTTTTTTTCCAGTGAATAGGACCTACTTGGAATTGAGTACTGAAACGGATATTGTACCTTACCAAATCATTTTCACACGTTGGTAAGAATGTGTAAAACCTGAAGTGTGCCGTGATCCAGAATGAATTTTACAACTGCATTTATGAGCCTGTTATGTTGTTGGAAAATAACGTTGCTTATCATGTCATTGTGCTCAGTAGAGGCCAGATATATGAAGCCATTAACTTGACAAAGATGGAAAAATGGTGAGCAAAATAAATAGAACTATCTCCACGAAAAGGAAGGGCTGAACTCATTTTGATTTCTGCAAATATGAATGATGTTTAAATGGTAATAAAATATACAAAAGAATCTTTAAGAAAAAATCTCAGGAAATCATTCAAATTGTCGGCATCATATGCCCAATTATGTTTGAACTTTCAAAGGCTACAGTATGTTAACATCTGATAGACCTGGGCTTCAGAAGTGCTCTGATATGTAGGCCTATGTTGCGAGATTTATAGTTAGTAAACGTTGGGTTGTCTTCAATTAAAGTACGGTTTGCTTAATCTATTCCTGTGAGGTAACTGAAGTTAAAAGGTAAAATTTCCTTCAATACGAGATGAACTTTCAAGTTTTCAATCTCCGCCTATACGGTCCTTATACAACCTTGCGTTTCTGATAATGTTTATTGTTTACTCTCCAAAGGAATGGGGTTAGACATAAAAGATAATATTCTATATGGTCGATTGGAATTACGGAACCTAATTATGTTATTAGAGTCCACAAAGATTGTCATAGAGACACATATGGAGAAAAAACTGTGCTTGTTTGTTTAACCTTGTTTGCTTTGTTACTGTTTTATGTTAAGGTTTTAAAGACATAATGTACAAAACTGATCTCACGGAATAAATTTATTCAGGTGAATAAAACTATATATTCACCTTTATCCAGCAATTTGTTCTCAATAGTGTTTTGATCAGAGGAAAACTAGTGTGTTAGTTGTCGCATGTCACAAGTTATCCCGGGTTACATGAAGAGCTGTCACTATACCTTGCCACTACAACTCGACTTCTGTGGAAACCGTTCTTCGTTATTCTGCATGCCAAGTACCATTATATCCCCCCCCCCCCAAAAAAAAAAAAAAAAAAGCGCAAGCGCGCGAAACCGAGCGCTTTAAAAGTTCAATCATGTGCAGTGGATGAAGTTGGGGGAGACAAATCTTTTTGTCTCCCAAGCAATTCCCGAGATGAGGTCAAATCTCGAACTTTCTTTATGGAAAATTGGACAACTACCGCCAGAATTATGCACCGGATCGCTGAATTGCAATCATAAATATGCAAAAGCTACTGGGTCCCTTTCGATAGACTTTGTACACTTTTGAGATTGACGTTCTATTTCCTTATATTTATCAAAGAGTGTGCAGCAGATCTTTCACTTACAAAAGCTCCCTCATAATATATGCAGAGGCGTCGATGGAAGGGGAGGGGGATGGTTCCCCCATAAAAGTATTGGGGACAAACAGATCATTTTGCTCCTCCTTGTAACTCCCGAGACGTGGAAATGTTCTTACTTTTTTTGATAGGAGACTGTCTAAATATTTCACCCAAAGATGGCTGAATTTCAATTCTGAAAATACAAAATCTCCTTCGGGTAAGAGGGGGATAGGCCTAACCCCTCCCATACCCTCCCCGTTCAACCATTTCTACTTAGTACACTTTAGATTGACAGATTTCAAAATGTTTCATCCAAAGTGTGCACCAGGTCTGTTACTTCAGTTTAAAGAAATGCAAATGTTCCTTGGGTGGAAGGAGATATCTAGATACTTTCAATTAACGGAGGATCCCCCCCCCCCTAAAAAAAAATAGTATACACTTCTGGGATTGAAATTTCCCCAGATTACATCATAAATGTGTTTACGAGATATTTGTTGCTGCCAGTAATTGCCAGCATTTGCGCCCGGTGCGCCCCCCACCCCCTTATTTTTCAAAGCGAAAAAAATACCGCTACAAACGGCAGTTTTTGGACTGTAAGATGTCAAAATTTTCAAGCTCGCTCGCATCAGGGAGATGGGAAGAGAAACACCTCCCTGCTCGCATTTAATCGTTATGTCATTCTCCTGATGTTGCTGCCGGTAATATTGCCAGCAGTTGCGCCCGGTGCGCCCCCACCCCCTTAATTTTCTAAGCGAAAAAAGTACAGCAACAAACGGTAGTTTTTGGACTGTAAAATGTCAAAATTTCAAGCTCGCTCGCTTTGCTCGCTCGGATTGAATCGTCATGCCATTCTCCTGATGTTGTTGCCGGGTAATTGCCAGCAGTTGCCCCCGGTGCGCCCCCCCCCCCCCCCCCTTATTTTTCAAAGCGGAAAAAATATAGCTACAAACGGCAGTTTTTGGACTGTAAGATGTCAAAATTTTCAAGCTCGCTCGCATCAGGGAGGTAGGAAGACAAACACCTCCCTGCTCGCATTTAATCGTTATGTCATTCTCCTGATGTTGCTGCCGGTAATATTGCCAGCAGTTGCGCCCGGTGCGCCCCCACCCCCCCCCCCCCCTTAATTTTCTAAGCGAAAAAAGTACAGCTACAAACGGCAGTTTTTGGACTGTAAAATGTCAAAATTTCAAGCTCGCTCGCTTTGCTCGCTCGGATTGAATCGTCATACTATTCTCCTGATGTTGCTGCCGGGTAATTGCCAGCAGTTGCGCCCGGTGCGCCCCCCCCCCCCTTATTTTTCAAAGCGAAAATAAAATATAGCTACAAACGGCAGTTTTGGGACTGTAAGATGTCAAATTTTTCAAGCTCGCTCGCATCAGGGAGATGGGAAGAGAAACACCTCCCTGCTCGCATTTAATCGTTATGTCATTCTCCTGATGTTGCTGCCGGTAATATTGCCAGCAGTTGCGCCCGGTGCGCCCCCACCCCCTTAATTTTCTAAGCGAAAAAAGTACAGCTACAAACGGCAGTTTTTGGACTGTAAAATGTCAAAATTTTCAAGCTCGCTCGCTTCGCTCGCTCGCATTTAATCGTCATGCCATTCTCCTGATGTTGCTGCCGGGTAATTATCAGCAGTTGCGCCCCGTTGCGCCCCCCCCCCTTATTTTTCAAAGCGAAAAAGATAGAGCTACAAACGGCAGTTTTGGGACTGTGAATGTCAAAATTTTCAAGCTCGCTCGCATTTAATCGTTATGTCATTCTCCTGATGTTGCTGCCAGTAATTGTCAGCAGTTGCGCCCGGTGCAATTTCCTTCAATACGAGATGAACTTTCAAGTTTTCAATCTCCGCCTATACGGTCCTTATACAACCTTGCGTTTCTGATAATGTTTATTGTTTACTCTCCAAAGGAATGGGGTTAGACATAAAAGATAATATTCTATATGGTCGATTGGAATTACGGAACCTAATTATGTTATTAGAGTCCACAAAGATTGTCATAGAGACACATATGGAGAAAAAACTGTGCTTGTTTGTTTAACCTTGTTTGCTTTGTTACTGTTTTATGTTAAGGTTTTAAAGACATAATGTACAAAACTGATCTCGCGGAATAAATTTATTCAGGTGAATAAAACTATATATTCACCTTTATCCAGCAATTTGTTCTCAATAGTGTTTTGATCAGAGGAAAACTAGTGTGTTAGTTGTCGCATGTCACAAGTTATCCCGGGTTACATGAAGAGCTGTCACTATACCTTGCCACTACAACTCGATTTCTGTGGAAACCGTTCTTCGTTTTTCTGCATGCCAAGTACCATTATATCCCCCCCCCCAAAAAAAAAAAGCGCAAGCGCGCGAAACCGAGCGCTTTAAAAGTTCAATCATGTGCAGTGGATGAAGTTGGGGGAGACAAATCTTTTTGTCTCCCAAGCAATTCCCGAGATGAGGTCAAATCTCGAACTTTCTTTATGGAAAATTGGACAACTACCGCCAGAATTATGCACCGGATCGCTGAATTGCAATCATAAATATGCAAAAGCTACTGGGTCCCTTTCGATAGACTTTGTACACTTTTGAGATTGACGTTCTATTTCCTTATATTTATCAAAGAGTGTGCAGCAGATCTTTCACTTACAAAAGCTCCCTCATAATATATGCAGAGGCGTCGATGGAAGGGGAGGGGGATGGTTCCCCCATAAAAGTACTGGGGACAAACAGATCATTTTGCTCCTCCTTGTAACCCCCGAGACGTGGAAATGTTCTTACTTTTTTTGATAGGAGACTGTCTAAATATTTCACCCAAAGATGGCTGAATTTCAATTCTGAAAATACAAAATCTCCTTCGCGTAAGAGGGGGATAGGCCTAACCCCTCCCATACCCTCCCCGTTCAACCATTTCTACTTAGTACACTTTAGATTGACAGATTTCAAAATGTTTCATCCAAAGTGTGCACCAGGTCTGTTACTTCAGTTTAAAGAAATGCAAATGTTCCTTGGGTGGAAGGAGATATCTAGATACTTTCAATTAACGGAGGATCCCCCCCCCCCTAAAAAAAATAGTATACACTTCTGGGATTGAAATTTCCCCAGATTACATCATAAATGTGTTTACGAGATATTTGTTGCTGCCAGTAATTGCCAGCATTTGCGCCCGGTGCGCCCCCACCCCCTTATTTTTCAAAGCGAAAAAAATACCGCTACAAACGGCAGTTTTTGGACTGTAAGATGTCAAAATTTTCAAGCTCGCTCGCATCAGGGAGATGGGAAGAGAAACACCTCCCTGCTCGCATTTAATCGTTATGTCATTCTCCTGATGTTGCTGCCGGTAATATTGCCAGCAGTTGCGCCCGGTGCGCCCCCACCCCCTTAATTTTCTAAGCGAAAAAAGTACAGCTACAAACGGTAGTTTTTGGACTGTAAAATGTCAAAATTTCAAGCTCGCTCGCTTTACTCGCTCGGATTGAATCGTCATGCCATTCTCCTGATGTTGTTGCCGGGTAATTGCCAGCAGTTGCCCCCGGTGCGCCCCCCCCCCCCTCTTATTTTTCAAAGCGAAAAAAATACCGCTACAAACGGCAGTTTTTGGACTGTAAGATGTCAAAATTTTCAAGCTCGCTCGCATCAGGGAGGTGGGAAGACAAACACCTCCCTGCTCGCATTTAATCGTTATGTCATTCTCCTGATGTTGCTGCCGGTAATATTGCCAGCAGTTGCGCCCGGTGCGCCCCCACCCCCCCCCCCCCCCCCCCTTAATTTTCTAAGCGAAAAAAGTACAGCTACAAACGGCAGTTTTTGGACTGTAAAATGTCAAAATTTCAAGCTCGCTCGCTTTGCTCGCTCGGATTGAATCGTCATACCATTCTCCTGATGTTGCTGCCGGGTAATTGCCAGCAGTTGCGCCCGGTGCGCCCCCCCCCCCCTTATTTTTCAAAGCGAAAAAAAATATAGCTACAAACAGCAGTTTTGGGACTGTAAGATGTCAAAATTTTCAAGCTCGCTCGCATCAGGGAGATGGGAAGAGAAACACCTCCCTGCTCGCATTTAATCGTTATGTCATTCTCCTGATGTTGCTGCCGGTAATATTGCCAGCAGTTGCGCCCGGTGCGCCCCCACCCCCTTAATTTTCTAAGCGAAAAAAGTACAGCTACATACGGCAGTTTTTGGACTGTAAAATGTCAAAATTTTCAAGCTCGCTCGCTTCGCTCGCTCGCATTTAATCGTCATGCCATTCTCCTGATGTTGCTGCCGGGTAATTACCAGCAGTTGCGCCCCGTTGCGCCCCCCCCCCCTTATTTTTCAAAGCGAAAAAGATAGAGCTACAAACGGCAGTTTTGGGACTGTGAATGTCAAAATTTTCAATCTCGCTCGCATTTAATCGTTATGTCATTCTCCTGATGTTGCTGCCAGTAATTGTCAGCAGTTGCGCCCGGTGCGCCCCCACCCCCTTAATTTCCTAAGCGACAAAAATATAGCTACAAACTGCCGTTTTTGGACTGTACAATGTCAAAATTTTCAAGTTCGCTTGCTTCACTCGCTAGCATTTAATCGCTATGCTATTCTCCTGATGTTGCTGCCGGGTAATTGCCAGCAGTTGCGCCCGGTGCCTCCCCCCCCCCCCCCTTAATTTTCAAAGCGAAAAAATGTAGCTACAAAAAGCAGTTTGGGGACTGTAAATGTCAAAATTTTCAAGCTCGCTCGCATTTTATCGTTATGTCATTCTCCTGATGTTGCTGCCAGTATTAAATTGCCAGCAAATGCGCCCGGTGCGCCCCCTTAATTTCCAAAGCGAAAAAAATATATATAGCTACAAACGGCCGCTTTTGGACTGTACAATGTCAAAATTCATGATCGCGTTCATGATCTTCAGTGTAAAAATTAAGACAAGAAGTTTCTCTAAATGATACCATTTTACAGGCAAAATTGTTCAATAATAATCTACATAAAATGTACTGCTACCTTAAACATGTTGGACTGTTTCAAGTCGATAGAATACGCCAAAAAAAAAATGAATCAAATTGCACCATTTACAACATCAATATGCAAAAAGTTCTCACTGTGGGAGGGGGAAACCCCCTCCCACACCCTCCCCCCTCGCTCGCATCTCTCACATCTAACTCGCATCATCTCCTCGCATCTCCTCGCATCTAACCGCCCTAAGATCAAATCCTGGCTACGCCGGTGATAGGCCCCACTATTTAGTAGGCCTTCACAGTGATGTCGCACAGGCGGAGCAAGAGCTGAAATACCACGATGTAGTCATTCAAATATCTATGAATATTTCTTTTTCTTACTTGTTTTTTTATAGGAAAAAAAATCCAAAATTTTACCAAAAGTGTGCACCAGATTGCTGAATTTGAGGTCTGAAAATGCCAAATTTTCCTCGTGTGGGAGGGGGATACCCCCCTCCCACACCATCCCCCAGGCCGCTCCGCTCCCTCACACAGATATTCAAACTCAAAGTCCCTCCCCTACCCCCCATCATTAAAACGGAACGATGCCCCTGTGGTGATTGCTTCACTGACTTTAATCAAGAAAATTGAAGAATACAATTAATTGCTACAGGAAAATATCTACTACGTTATTCAAGAAATGGATATCCTTATTAGCATTTTATTGAATTTACTTGGGCACAGGGCTGCGCTACGTTTCTGAAAGGGGGGGGGGGCAAAATCGCCTGTCAGTCAAGAAGAAAGAACATCAAAAGATAAGAGAAACAACAACAAAAAAGTCTTCATACTTTTAAGGTCTGATTTTCCGCCGAAAGTCGGCTGACAAGAAAAAAACAAACAAACAAACAAAAACAAGAACAAAAAGTCGTCATATTTTTGCTGCCACTTCCCTCCCACTTTGCATGGAAAAGAGTGGGACATTTGATCCCTGTAAAGTGTGTGTGTGGAGCTTGCCCCCCCCCCCCCCGGCTGCGCCGGTCCGGTTATGGGCTTGTAATCGTGGTGATGGTGACTATCGCCAATCATCCCCCCCCCCCCCCACTCCTCAGTACGGATTTACGCCGTTGATGAACAGCGGTAACAATCGGCTCCGTAAGATAATAGAATAAATGTCAGGTGTTGCTTTCAATTTTGGAAATGAATAACGGAAATATTCGACTCCGTTTGATACTAAAAGAAATGTCGGATGTTTGCTTACATTTTTGGAAATGAATAACAGTAAGATTCAGCTACGTACGGTGCTAAAATTAAAATCAGATATTTGATTTTGCGTTCGGAAATGAATACGGATAACATTTGGCTCCGGAAGATGCTGAAATAAATGTCGAATGTTTGCTTTGACGTTCGGAAATGAATAATAATAATATCAAACTCCGTACGATGATAAAATAAATGCCTGGTGTTTGCTTTTACTTTCGGCAGTAAATAGCAATAACATTCGGCTCCGGAAGATGCTAAAATGAATGTCAGATATTTGCTTTTACGTTCGAAAGTTCACTTCCGAACGTAAAAGCAAATATCTGACATTCATTTGAGCACTAATATTCTGCTCCATACGATGCTAAAATAAAAGACGGATGTTTGCTTTTAAATTTCGAAATGAATAACAGTAACATTAAACTGCTTTCGATGTTAAAATTAATGTTTGATGTTTGCTTTGACGTTCGGAAATGAATAACAATAGTATTCAACTCCGTATGATGATAAAATAAATGCCGGATGTTTACTTTTACGTTCGAAAGTAAATAGCAATAACATTCAGCTCCGGAAGATGCTAAAATAAATGTTGAATGTTTGCTTTGACGTTCGGAAATGAGTAATGATAATATTCCAACTCCGTACGATGATAAAATAAATGCCTGATGTTTGCTTTTACTTTCGGCAGGAAATAGCAATAACATTCGGCTCCGGAAGATGCTAAGATAAATGCCAGATGATTGCTTTTACGTTCGGAAGTGAATAGATGTAATATTCTGCTCCATACGATGCTAAAATAACTGTCGGGTGTTTGCTTTTAAATTTCGAAATGAATAGCAGTGACATTTAACTGCGGTCGATGGTAAAATTAATGTTTAATGTTTGCTCTACATTCGGAAATGAATAACAATGGCATTCAACTCCGTACGATGATGGAATAAATGCCTGATGTTTGCTTTTACGTTCGAAAGTAAATAGCAATAACATTCAGCTCCGGAAGATGCTGAAATAAATATCGGATGATCCTTTTGACGTTCGGAAATGAATAACAATAATATTTAACTCCGTACGATGACAGAATAAATGTCTGATATTTGCCTTTAAGTTCGAAAGTAAATAGCAATGACATTCAGCTCCGGAAGATGCTAAAATTAATGTTGAATGTTTGCTTTGGCGTTCGGAAATGAATAACAATAGTATACAACACCGTACGATGATAAAATAAATGCCGGATGTTTGCTTTTACGTTCGAAAGTAAATAGCAATAACGTTCAGCTACGGAAGATTCTAAAATAAATGTCGTATGATCTCTTGACGTTCGGAAATGAATAACAATAATATTCAACTCCGTACGATGACAAAATAAATGTCTGATATTTGCTTTTATGTTCGAAAGTAAGTAGCAATGACATTCAGCTCCGGAAGATGCTAAAATTAATGTTGAATGTTTGCTTTTACGTTCGGAAGTGAATATTATTAATATTCTGCTCCATACGATGCTAGAATAACTGTCGGGTGTTTGCTTTTAAATTTCGAAATGAATAGCAGTGACATTTAACTGCGTTCGATGTTGAAATTAATGTTTAATGTTTGCTCTACATTCGGAAATGAATAACAATAGCATTCAACTCCGTACGATGATGGAATAAATGCCTGATGTTTGCTTTTACGTTCGAAAGTAAATAGCAATAACATTCAGCTCCGGAAGATGCTGAAATAAATGTCGGATGATCCTTTTGACGTTCGGAAATGAATAACAATAATATTTAACTCCGTACGATGACAGAATAAATGTCTGATATTTGCTTTTAAGTTCGAAAGTAAATAGCAATAACATTCAGCTCCGGAAGATGCTAAAATTAACGTTGCATGTTTGCTTTGGCGTTCGGAAATGAATAACAATAGTATACAACACCATACGATGATAAAATAAATGCCGGATGTTTGATTTTACGTTCGAAAGTAAATAGCAATAACGTTCAGCTACGGAAGATTCTAAAATAAATGTCGTATGATCTCTTGACGTTCGGAAATGAATAACAATAATATTCAACTCCGTACGATGACAAAATAAATGTCTGATATTTGCTTTTAAGTTCGAAAGTAAATAGCAATGACATTCAGCTCCGGAAGATGCTAAAATAAATGTCAGATGATTGCTTTTACGTTCGGAAGTGAATAGCACTAATATTCTGCTCCATACGATGCTAAAATAACTGTCGGGTGTTTGCTTTTAAATTTCGAAATGAATAGCAGTGACATTTAACTGCGGTCGATGGTAAAATTAATGTTTAATGTTTGCTCTACATTCGGAAATGAATAACAATGGCATTCAACTCCGTACGATGATGGAATAAATGCCTGATGTTTGCTTTTACGTTCGAAAGTAAATAGCAATAACATTCAGCTCCGGAAGATGCTGAAATAAATATCGGATGATCCTTTTGACGTTCGGAAATGAATAACAATAATATTTAACTCCGTACGATGACAGAATAAATGTCTGATATTTGCCTTTAAGTTCGAAAGTAAATAGCAATGACATTCAGCTCCGGAAGATGCTAAAATTAATGTTGAATGTTTGCTTTGGCGTTCGGAAATGAATAACAATAGTATACAACACCGTACGATGATAAAATAAATGCCGGATGTTTGCTTTTACGTTCGAAAGTAAATAGCAATAACGTTCAGCTACGGAAGATTCTAAAATAAATGTCGTATGATCTCTTGACGTTCGGAAATGAATAACAATAATATTCAACTCCGTACGATGACAAAATAAATGTCTGATATTTGCTTTTATGTTCGAAAGTAAGTAGCAATGACATTCAGCTCCGGAAGATGCTAAAATTAATGTTGAATGTTTGCTTTTACGTTCGGAAGTGAATATCATTAATATTCTGCTCCATACGATGCTAGAATAACTGTCGGGTGTTTGCTTTTAAATTTCGAAATGAATAGCAGTGACATTTAACTGCGTTCGATGTTGAAATTAATGTTTAATGTTTGCTCTACATTCGGAAATGAATAACAATAGCATTCAACTCCGTACGATGATGGAATAAATGCCTGATGTTTGCTTTTACGTTCGAAAGTAAATAGCAATAACATTCAGCTCCGGAAGATGCTGAAATAAATGTCGGATGATCCTTTTGACGTTCGGAAATGAATAACAATAATATTTAACTCCGTACGATGACAGAATAAATGTCTGATATTTGCTTTTAAGTTCGAAAGTAAATAGCAATAACATTCAGCTCCGGAAGATGCTAAAATTAACGTTGAATGTTTGCTTTGGCGTTCGGAAATGAATAACAATAGTATACAACACCATACGATGATAAAATAAATGCCGGATGTTTGATTTTACGTTCGAAAGTAAATAGCAATAACGTTCAGCTACGGAAGATTCTAAAATAAATGTCGTATGATCTCTTGACGTTCGGAAATGAATAACAATAATATTCAACTCCGTACGATGGCAAAATAAATGTCTGATATTTGCTTTTAAGTTCGAAAGTAAATAGCAATGACATTCAGCTCCGGAAGATGCTAAAATAAATGTCAGATGATTGCTTTTACGTTCGGAAGTGAATAGCACTAATATTCTGCTCCATACGATGCTAAAATAACTGTCGGATGTTTGCTTTTAAATTTCGAAATGAATAACAGTAACATTTTAACTGCGGTCGAAAGGTAAAATTAATGTTTGATGTTTGCTTTGACGTTCGGAAATGAATAACAATAGTATTCAACTCCGTACGATGATAAAATGAATGCCGGATGTTTGCTTTTACGTTCGAAAGTAAATAGCAATAACATTAAGCTGCGGAAGATGCTAAAATGAATGTCGAATGATCCCTTTGACGTTCGGAAATGAATAACAATAATATTCAACTCCGTACGATACTTAAATAAATGTCGGATGTCTGCTTTTTCTTTCGAAAGTAAATAGCAATAACATTCGGCTCCGGAAGATGCCAAAATAGATGTTAGATGTTTGCTTTTAGGTTTGGAAGTGAATAGCAGTAATATTCTGCTCCATACGATGCTAGAATAAATGTCGGATGTTTGCCTTTAAATATGGAAATAAATAACGGTAATATTTTGTTCCGTACGATGCTAAAATAAATAACAGATTGTTGGTTTTACATTTGGAAATGATTAACGGTATCAATCGGCTCAATTAGATGCTAAAATAAATAGCGGATGTTTGCTTTCACGTTCGGAAATGAATAATGATAACATACAGCTCCGTATAAAGATGCTAAAATGAATGTCGGTTGTTTGCTTCTACATTTGAAAATGATTAACGGTGACATTCGGCCCGTAAGGTGTTAAAATACTAGTAAATGCTGGATGATTGCTTTTACAATCAGAAATGAATAACTGTAACTTTCGGTTCTTTACAATGCTAAAACAAATGTCGGATGTTTACAAATGTCTGCAAATGCTCCCATTGTCTCATTTCAAACGCAAGTTTTGACCACCTAAAGATGCATCAACTTTTATGATAATCTATAAGCCTATTTGCTAAATCTTAGAACTCAGAATAACGTTAAGATGATTGATTTTTGTATTCATTTATTTTAGACATGGGTACCTATATCACTTCAGTAATACTAAATATTTATTTTTCTATGTTTAGAAGGACCGATTCAGTTTTTCTTATGTTTTACTTGATTTTTATTTTTCGGGCCAACAGATCTTACTTTCTGGCCACCAAAAAATTAAAATCAATGATTTTGGTGGCCGATCGGGCCACCAAAAATAAAAGTTAGTGTGGAGCCCTGTTATAATTTTTCCTAACATACATGTATGAAGCATTGTAGATAAATTGAAGATTTTATGATGATTTCTCTGTTAGTCTGTTGCAAGTTACAAAATGAAGTAAATGAGAAATCATAAAAATCAAGCTTGTTAACCCTAAGTCTCAAGTGAAAAAAGTAGGCCCTGCCCATTACTTAGTATACATCTACATGTATTCAACAAATATGAAGGGAGAATAAGTATGCATCATCTCAGTTTAATTAGAAATTAAAATGAAAATAATGGTAAAAGAAGTAAAACTGATTATTGACTTTTCTTGATATCATTGGCAAGTCAACAATGAAGGCTGGTGAGATAGTTATGATTGTTTGCAATAAGCATGAACAGTATGTGTGTTGATTACACAATATGCATAATACAAGGTAAGAAAAAAGTTCTTCAAATTTTCTTCTTAGGTATGCACCAGATTGCACAATTTCAAGTGAAAAATCCCAAAAGCTCCCACACCCTCCCCCCCCCCCCCCAACGGTCGCTTCGCTCCCTCGCAATGGTCTTACCGCCTATCAAATCAAAATTACCTTCTTTATAAAAATTTACAAACACCCTGGTCATGTATCAACAAAAGCACAATTAGGCGTAAATTCAGATTCACTTGTAACTTTAATACAGTTAAAAAACAATTTAACAAAAAAACAATAAATACGATAAAAAAAGATGAAGAAGAGTGAGTGAAAAATAAATGCTTCCAATGAAATTGCCATTGCTTCGGTTCTGAGGGACACGTTAGAGTGTGTCTTCTCTGCACTTAAACAAATTAAACTCCATTCCCCCCCCCCCCCCCCCAGCTGCGAATTCATCCTCCTGAACACCCTCTATAAACCCCTGATTCGGGTCCCCCGATCCCCGAATAGGCTTGTTCTCATAAACCCGCCGATTCAGTCCCTTACGATGGTTTCTTTTTTTTTATAAACCCGCCGATTCGGTCTCCCCTCAGCCACGACTAAGTAGGCCCCTACCTCAATAGGCTTTTCGTATTAAACCCGCCGATTCGGTCCGCGGCTAATTCCGTAACCCTAACGCTTCGAAATTGCCAATTGTGTCACTTGAGCAAAGACTATCAGTGTACTACTGTAGTTGGTTTTTGTACGCATGAGCGTGGACTTCTGTTATGTCCACAGTACCAGTGGCATGGTTGTCCGCTAACCATAGAATCAGATTCGAATGTGAGAATGGCACGTACGCCTTTCAAACATACACATAAACAACGGGTTTGTGTGTGTGTGTGTGTGTGTGTGTGTGCGTGTGTGTGAGTGTGTGTTCCCCTCGCCGCCGCCCCCCCCCCGTAATATCTAATAATAGAAATATATGTATAAAATGGAAGAGTATTTTTGATTGTGATTTAAATGAAGGGGTATTTATAATCTACACCATATTTTACAATGAGGTTTTATTAAACCCGTTGGGGATTTTCAAAATGTAGGTATTATGGGAAATGGTGTACTTAAGATAAATGATATCTATAATGTTTTTCCAGAGAAGTGGAAAGAGTCCACAGGTAGTGTATGGTTCCAGTAAATTGATGTACTAACTTATGATATACAGGTGAAGATTTTTGGTAAGACATCAGAATTTCAAAATACTAAGTCAAAAATATTGTATGAATATTTTGTTACAGCTTTACAAGAACTGTTTACTGTGGAAATAAGATATGGTGAAGTGAAGTATAACTTCTGCAATAAGGAAATTAGAAATTTCTTTATTAGACCTAGCAGTACGACTTTACTTTTAGTAAACACAGGGAATTTCAGTTTAAATTGTTACACGGGGTGATATACACAAGGGAACATTTGTTCAAGTTCGGTTTTGTGAATGATAATCTGTGTTCTTATTGTCAATTGGAAAGGGAAACTTATTCACATTTATTTTTTGATTGTGTTAATTGTGTTAAAGTAAAGCCGATATGGCAGTTTCTTATTGAGTATTACGATTTAGTTGAGTTAAAGCTTTCGAATGGAGAGATATTTTCTTGGGTTTACGAGGTAGTTCAAATCGAATCAAATGTGTGAATGCTCTGATAATTTTGATGAAAGTTGTAATATTTCGGTCAAGAGAACAAAAATAAGTTACCCAAGAGGGAAAAGATAAAGAAATTTGTTTTGGATTTTATAGAGGAGGAAAAGAACGTTGCGGTGAAAGCAGGCTTTTTTATTGATTTATCCACACTGTTGGCAGGGGATAGGTGTCCACATTGATCGTATATATGCCTTTTTATCTTTCTACCCCCACGTCAGATGTATGGTCAGTTTCGGTTTGTGGAGTATTATTGTTTAGGAATGCCGATCGGTATGTATCAGCATTATGGTGGTCATTTTTTTTTCTTTTCCATGTCAAACGTTTGGTTAGCTTCGGTTTTTGGTGGGTGTCTACTGTTTGGGAAACAGGTAACCATGATACCACATGTAGTGTGATTTGGTGTGCGAGTGTGAGTGTTTGTGAGTGTGCATTTGTGGGTATGTTTGTTGTTGTTTTTGTTGATATTTTGGGTGTATATGGGTGTGTGTTGAGGGTAAGTTTCCGGGGGGGGGGTATGTTAGAGGGGAAAATATAGGGATGGTCGGGGTTAGGTAGATGTGGTTAGGTAATAGTAGAGTAATGGTGTGTAAGTTAAGGGAGTTAGGCAGGAATACGGTTTGTTTTTATAATATACACATGTGGTTATTTTGTTTTGTACGGGGGGTTAGGTTGATAGGTTAAATAAAAATTATGAGTTTTGTTTGGTTAAATTCAAGCATTGTTTTCAGTTTATGACACGTGTTGAGAAATGCTGTATTCTCAAGTGAGTGTAAGAGAATTTATGTAATGAAGCGGATACTGATTAATCTGATCAAGTTGATCAAGATATTTTTTTCCTTTTTAAGAGTTATGCTTACCTGATATATTCGTGTGCTCTGCAAAAAAAAAAAGACGTTATGTTAAAAACAGTGTCTGTGTGTGTAATAAGGCACATTTGGATTAGCTTGATTAGGCTGATCAAGATAGCTTTTTCTGAGAGTTACGCAGAATTTCACGTCAACAAAAAAACCCAAATGTATTGTACTGTATGTTTGAAAAATGATTCAGCAGCACAAGAAAGAATAATATGATAACAAATTCTTATATAGCGCATTTCAGACTTGAAAAAAATTTCAATGCGCTTTACATAGAAACAAATTTATACCATATAACAAAATATAGCAACAAAAATTACAATTTACCAAACACAATATATTACTCTACAATTACTATTTCTTAAACGTACATAAAAGGTCAGAGTTGCCAGTACTACTGAAAAATAACTTCAAATTTAACAGTCATAGGCTACTTTGTATAAATAAGTTTTGAGTTTTTGTTTGAAATTATCTATTGGCATCTGACTTCTCAGGGGGTCTGGCAGAGAATTCCATGGTGTAGGTGCGGCAAAAGAAAAAACCCTCTCCCCATAAGACTTTGTTCGAATGGTATGTACAACAAGTAAGTTTCGAGCAGAGGATCGGAGACATCTAGTATGCTTGTATGGGGTTATGAGTTCTGTAATGTAGTGCTGGGCTGTTCCATAAAGTGCTTTGAAAGTGATGAGGAGGATCTTGTGTTGAATGCGATACCTTATAGGAAGCCAGTGCAGATCTTGAAGGGTCGGGGTTATGTGTTCACGTTTCTTGGCAAGTGCAGCAAGGCGGGCAGCGGAATTTTGAATTCTTTGAAGTTTGGAGACCTGTTTGTCCGGGAGACCAACGAAGAGACTGTTGCAGCAGTCCAGGATTGATGAGACAAGGGCATGGACCACTATTTCAGTAGTGGATTTACTGAGATAACTACGAATTTTCCCAATTTTGCTCAAAGCGAAGGATCCGCGACGGCAAATGTTGTTTATGTGACTGTTCATGTTGAGGTGACTGTCCAAAAGCACTCCAAGGTCACGGACAGATGAAGAAAAATTAACTACAAGATCGCCAACAGTCAAAGGAGTGAGTTCCTTACATGGCTTCATGTTGGAGCGAATGTGAAGCAATTCCATTTTACTGTCATTTAGTACCAGAGAATTGTTACACATCCAGCGACGAACTTCATGCAGGCACTGGGTCAGTTCTTCGAGAGTACGTTCCATGTCAACAGGGTCTACGGTGATATACAACTGTGTGTCATCAGCATACATGGCGCAGCTGAAACCATGCGATTCAATGATGTCTTGAACTGGTGTTGTGTAACACACAAAGAGGAGTGGACCAATCACTGATCCCTGCGGTACTCCACGTTCTAATGGTGCACAGGAAGATGCATGTTGTCGTAATACCACTTGCTGTCGTATTTCTTTCAGGTAAGATTCAATCCATTCTGCTGGAGTACCAGATATCCAAAAACGCTGCCTCATTCTCTGGGATAAAATTGTATGGTCAACTGTATCAAATGCTGCAGTCAGATCAAGCAGGATGACCACAGCTTCCTTTCTTGCATCAAGGCCAAGGAGAAGATCGTTCATCACTCTCACAAGAGCCGTCTCAACACTGTGATCTTGTCGATAAGCAGATTGTGATTTAGCTAATAGAGAATGTGGGTGAAGATGTGCAGTGAACTGGCTACAGGCTGCTCGCTCGATAACTTTGGCTTAAAAAAGGAAGGTTGGAAATTGGTCGGTAATTCTTCAATATTTCAGAGTCAAGATTAGGCTTCTTTAAGATAGGTGACTAAAGCAGTCTTGAGGTCATGCGGAAAGATCCCTGATGCTAATAAGTGATTAGTTATATCAGTGATAGCTGGAATCAGAAAGTCGACACATTTTCCTGCGACAGATGCAGGGAGCGGATCAAGCTGACTTGTCTTTATCTTGGACGTAGTAATAATCTTCTTGACATCAGACTGACTGACAGCATGTAACTTCTTTAACATGAACTCCTGTGGAGCCTCTGCCGAGTCGTTCAATGATGCACTGTGAACTTCACTTGTTGTAAGTACGAGAGAATGGCATACTTTCGAGACTTTTGCTTGAAAACTGCTGAGAAACAGTTCAGCAAGCTCTTGTTTCGAACTATGAGATGGAAGTGGAGAGGTGTTGTTGCCACTTGAGATGCTGTTTACAAACTGGAACAGTTCCTTTTGGCAGCAATTTTCCACCTTCTCACGATGATAATTTCTAGCCATTTTGAGAGCAGACTGATACACACACAAAGCAGACCTCATTGACATTTTATCAACAGTCAGATGAGTCTTCCTCCATTTCCTTTCAGCTGAACGGACTTTTCGCCTAAGAGTAATAAGGTGGTGGTAAAACCAAGGGGCTTGAGGTCTTAACTGGACACTGGCAAACTTCACAGGCGCGTGATGATTAAGTGTCTTCATGAGTGAGGAGTTATAGAGGTTGACCTTTTGGTCTATGTCGAGGTAATCAAGATCCTCAGAAGCCGCAAACAAGCTCTCCAGGTCACTTCTGAAGATGTCATAGTCAATGTCACGGAGCTTCCGGAAACAAAATGTTTTTCTAACTGGCATTGGCCGGGACAATGCTACAGTAAAGACAATGGCACTGTGATCTGAAGGCATTGCATCTCGAAGATATAGCTCCTTAATGCATTCGTTGGCTTCTCTTGTAATGACTAGATCCAAAGTATGCCCCCTTGCATGCGTAGGCTGAGAGACCAGCTGCTTCAGATTAGCAGAGAAGAGCAGATCTGTGAGTGATTTGGTCTCACTGCTGTGGACGTTATCCATGTGGAAATTAAAGTCACCACAGATCGCGAGCTGGTTGTCTCGCAAGCTGGCTGATTCCAGAAGACGTGAGAAATCAGATAAAAATTGTGCTGCAGATCTGCCCATAGAACCAGGAGGTCTATAGATGATTATAAGTGAGAGTACATTGCTTCTAGTTGAGTGAAGGGTAAGCTCTGTGCACTCAAAACTGGTGTATGAATGGATCACCATGTTTGTGCCAAAGTTCTGACGCAGGACTACACATATACTACCTCCTACTTTACCTTTCCTTGGAGATGTTAGAATATGGTAGCCACGTAAGGTATTCTGGATTTGCGCTAGGGTAGGGCTGTCACGATCATCACCCCTGAGCCATGCCTCTGTGATAGCCAGAATATCCAGGCTCTCTGACATCACAAAGTCACAGATTGAATCAGGTTTGTTCATCATTGACTGGGCATTCCATACCGCGATTCTGGTCGGTTCATTCAATGCAGCATCATCTAAGGAAATGACATGAGCAGAAGATGGAGGCCTCTCATGATCATTAGGGTTTGTGAGACGAATGTCCCTGCGTTTATGAATCATAACTCTGGGTGTGGTGGTAGAAAACGAGCGAGTTGTAACAGGAATTCTGTGCCTCTGTTTCCGTGCACCAGCTTTCTTACTACGATGACATCTCCGTTTCTTGGCGATGCCCAGTGAAGTGAGAGTCTCCCAGAGGGTGACGTCAAGTCTCTGTTTGTGTAGCGCCAATGAGTTTAATTGCAGTAGCTCATGCCTGCCGTAAACACTTGGACTGTTCACCCTGTCAATTGGAGTGTAGTTAGTTGTGTAGCTACAATTATACACTCTGCAGGAGTCATCATTATGTCCTGGCCCCGGATTTGGGTTTATAGCTCCGGATACAAGAAGCAGTTTGATTTGGAATGTCGATGTGGACTTAGTGTAGTAGGCAAGGCGAAAACCAAGAAACTTGGTTTGCATGGGCCTATGGTTGGCATGGCAAACTAAAGCTTGCTTGTATGCACAGGGATTGAAGATAGCTTCATGCCCATTCACCCCCAGGATGAACACAATGAGAAGAAAGGGCAAGAACTTGACTGCATCCATTGTTGGCTGGACAGGTTATTCAAGGTCACAAAGGGCGATGATGGCTGAATGCACTTGTACAGCATAGCAAAGATCCATGGAGGCCATGCATGTACCTCTCTGAGTTCACTGTGCACAAACTGCAAAAACTTTGTCTCCTCAGAATTCCCTTGGCAGGTTATCACAGAGCTCAAAAACTTGTCCTGTGCGATCCTGATACTAAGATGAAACAACTGATGGCAAATTAAGTGCACTCAGATGTCAAAATCAACAATTATAAGCAGAAATATGGAGAGCCTCAAAAGGGGTCTGCCTGTGAGGCGAGCCACCTACAATACAACTGCTTTGTCTTTGTTATTGGTAATATCAATCTCATTGTTAATATGGATTTGATATTGAATGAAACTCAAATAAAGAATATCATTAGAAAAGAGTGTGTGTGTGTGTGTGTTTAAACATAACCATCGGCATCGCGATTGGCTTTGCCGTCTGCTGACACTACTGCTATTCCTGCGGTTCTGTTCGTTCACCGTCTGCTGACACTCTCCCTTTGTCTCGCGTCAATCTCGCAAGACTTGCATCGTTAAGATGCAAGCTCGACGTCTTCATCAATATCTTGCAAAAGTAAATTGGAAACCTAAGCTCGGAATGAATTATAATCAAAGTATTACATAGGCCTACAGCTGCATCGAGTGCTTCACCGTATTGTTGACATTGATCATGTTTATTAAGCCCCACAGAATCAGATTCGAAGTGGGCATTGGTTCTTGGGTAATATGGATACACTACGGGTTAATTTGTGTTAATCCTCCAACTTTACGATGATTGTGCGTAAAAATTAGCCAGAAAGGCGCACTGTCGGCTCCTTTTTAGTTCAGGTTCATGTAGATCAAGATATATGTTTATATTCTCATGCACTAACATCCAAAATGAAGATGGGAGAGGGAAGAGAAACTGGAGAGAGTAATCATCGATTTTGATCGATAAAATCTCTATATTAATAGATTCACTCAGCTTTATAAGGGCATGTTCAATCGGCATTTCAAAAAGAATCAAAAGATGTGCTATTTCCAACAAACAACAATTCATTTTCCCAGTCCATTCATGTACAAAATTGCCTTAGTATTGTTTGAATTGATTTATCAATAATGTTTTGATGTTCACTTTATCATCGCCAACATTAGTCCTCCTCATCACGCACCATCGGGCACCTCTACCACCACGTCCATCATTAAAGGAAATCAAAACCCAAAGAGAAATGTGAATTGAGTGAAAGCAGCAACATTAGTAGAACACATCAGTGAAAGTCTGAGGAATGTCGGACAATCGATGCAAAAGCTATGAATTTTTACCGTTTTGGTGTTGGAACCACTGGATAAGGAGACTACTTGAGTTTATGACATCAGTGTGGACAACAATATAACGAAAATACAAAGAAAATTCAACATGCTTTCTCTTTTCTTGCGGAATGAAAGAGCTACCCTTAACATATGTAAGTATCAAGTTGATGGAATGTGTAATTTTCATGAAAATGAATTTTTGTGGAATCATCTTTATATTGCTTTAATACAATAATACTAATAATACTAGCCGCATTCACACGTACAAAATAGCGGGTTACCGCGCTCCAAAAATGGAGTTCTGTTCATACTCGTAATTTTTAATGAATATTCATGATCGATATAGAAACAAATAGAAGATGTAGAAAATGTAGATCAAGATATATGTTTATATTCTCATGTACTGATATCCAAAATGAAGATGGGAGAGGGAATGTGTAATGTGTAATTTTCATGAAAAATGAATTTTTGTGGAATTCTCTTCATATTGCTACAATACTATAATACTAATAATGCTAGCCGCATTCACACGTGCAAAATAGCGGGTTACCGCGCTCCAAAAATGGAGTTCTGTTCATGCTGTTCATACATTGTTTCTCTAATTACCTTTTTCTGTTTATCTCTTTGTTTCCCCTCTAAAGCGCATAGAGACCTTGCCAAAGGTATATTACGCGCTATATAAGAATGGTGATAATAATCATGATAATAATATTCGTAATTTTGTATGAAAATTCATGATCGATATAGAAACAAATAGAAGCCAAGTTCCACCTGGCATTAACTGGTATCAGATTTCCAGGTAGGTTCATGAGTTTAAATGTGTACAAACCATTTGTTGTCGACTGACACCCAAGTAAGGAATCCATGTGTGATTTCTTGTCTCGAAGTCGTGCAGTATCGTACAAACACACACAAAAGAGTACTAGCGTATTATTTTACACATAGAAAGTGATGAGATAATAGAGCTATATACATAGCAGTTTACCAGTATGAACTTTATTATATCAGCATAACCATATGTCTACTAGGTGGGAGAGAGAGTAAAAAAAAAATCCAACCCACGACTCCGATTCTAAAGTATCACACATTCTTGGAAGCGACTTGAAACGATCGTTTTATAATGTGTTGTCCATAGGCACAAAATAATTTCATTTATTGAATGGTTTACGATAATTTACCCGATATTAGCCAAATTTAAGATCTTTTCATTAAGTTGGAGCATCGAACATCACTGCAGTCACAGACGCTAGTGACGAGTTTTTAGAATATGCATTCATAGGAAACTGATATAGGCCTATCGCTGCACGTTTGGACGATGATATTATAGCCGTCATATCATGATGTCTAGCGCCATGCCAAGCCTGGACAAAAGTACGGGATCTATCAGCATAATAACATATTATGTTGCAACCTTGTGTGTGTGTGAGTGTGTGTATGTGTGTTTTCTTTGTACCGAAAACTCGACTCGACGCGCCTAACAGTGCAATGATTGCACTTTCCGTGCACTTTGTGTGTGTCTTTGTGTGTATGTGTGAATGCGTGTGTGTTGTGTGTTTGTGTGTTTATGTGTTTGTGTGGGTGTGGTAGGTGTACAATATATCGTTACAACGTACTTGCAAAAGTCTTGTGTATTTTTGCCCTTATATAAAACCGTGATACAACAGTCTAGCAAATAGGAATACGTGGTAGACGTACTTATAAGGCGTAGGACATTCACAGGAGTAAGGTAGGTTAGATTCGTGTCATGGTTATACCTTGAGTAACTCACAGCTTTACTACATCTTGAAATGAAATACTAATTAACCAAGCGGTCACTACCTTAGAATGACGTCAAAATCACGTCCATTTTCTTTGCTAATTTTCGTGAAAAGGGCATCTTTAAGACGTCTTTCAACAACTTGTTTTCTTTACCAATATACGTTAAAAAGTCATGAATTGACGTGTAAACAACTTGCTCATGACGTTATTTGACGTACATCTTGTCTTTAAAATTGTGATTTACACGTCATTAAGACGACTCTATGTGATCACCAATGACGTCTTTTTGACAACTTCCATTTGAGCAAAATATGACATATTGACGTCAGTTTGAAATGTTTATATGACGTCCATTTTCTTTGTTTGTTTTCGTCCAAAAGACTTTTTTGACGTCATTCTCGTCTTTAAATTAGTAATTCACACGTCTTTATGACGTCTTTTTATAACTACCCAGACGTCAGAAAGACGTCATAAATATGGCGTCTTTTAGATGTTTCTTCCATTTGAGCAGAAATACGCCTTTCTGAAGTCTAAATACATGACATATTTTTATGTCTTCCATTTGAGCGAAATTTCGTCTTATTTTTGACAGTTTACGACGTCTTTCTGACAACAGCACTGACGTGAAATTGTCATTCTTACGACTTTATATGTCACAAACTTACTTAAATTTTACGTCTATAATACATAATTACATTTCGTCATAAGTACGTCGCAAAGCTGACGTAAACTTAGCGTTATTAATACGTTGCTAATATAACGTCTTAAATGCGTCGCAAAACAATATAAATCTAACGTCATTAATACGTCACTAACATGACGTGTTAAATACGTTGCAAAGCAACGGAAATGCTACTTCACTAATACGTCGAAGATATGACGTAAATAATACTGTACATCACAAAACTGACTTGAATTTTACGTATTTATTAGTACGTACGTCATTAAATACGTCGGAAAACTGACGAAAATTTCACGTTATTAATACGTCACTCATATGACGTCATATATGCGTTGAAAACAAAGTAAATACGATATTAAGACGTCATTTGAATAACATTATGAATACGTCACAAAGCAGTATGGATTTTACGTCATTAATACGTCGCAGAATTGACGTAAATTTTGCGTCATTAATATGTCACTAACATAAAGTAATCACAGATGTTGGAAAACTGAAGTGAAGTTTACGTCATTTCGAGGTCCATAACATGATGTGATAAATTCGTTTCAAAAAGACGTTGAAATCACGTCATTTCCTGGTCATTATAAGACGTGCGACCCCTTTGAGCAGTTGTGACCAAATTAAGACGTCTTTTTGACGTCCGTCTGCTGCTAGCTGGGATGTTCATAAAAATTGTTCCATTCCTTTCTGCAAATTCGACTGCTCATATGACTACTTTAGTGTTAGTGCTATATGTTTTTCCCAACCAAATGTGCATTTTCTGCATGCATCATAATACATTCAGGCTGTAGAAATCGACAACTTTTGCTGAATTGAGATACGTCAAACGTTGAAATATATGAATTTACAGGTCTGTGTGTGAAACCTAAAAGGGAAGTCCACCCTAAAAGATAACTTGTTCTTAATAAAAAAAGAAAACCTGACAAATAAGAAAATATTATTGTTTAAAGGTTGAGGAAAACTGGAAAGGTATCACTGTAATTTTCTACAAATTATAATCGATCAAGAAAATCAGGAAATCTATGACGTTTCCAGCGACCTCCTATACAACAGAATAGACAGTCCAAGCAAGTACCCTGTGAGGGATAAACCTGAAATACCCTCTTAGGGCTATTCAGCGGTTCAACGAAGCGTTGTGATCGTTATCTCTATTCTCGTTGCCGGTCGTTCCGATTTATGACTAGAAATTCTGCGGATTTTGCAGGCTCGTGCGAGCGCTGCACGCTCGCCATGAGCTGGGTGACCTTGTACACCCACATGCAGGCCGGACAAGTCACAGCGTCACATATCAGCTAGCCGGAAAGATACCACACACAGTCTTCGCACATTCACTTACTATAGTAACCCGCGCTAAGATGGTTTTAACAATTTGGACAAATCGAAACTAATCTAAACTACACTAAGAGTCGTTGCAGGATGATAACACCAAAAACAAGCAAAATACAGTCCCCACAAACGCACGTACGCACACAAGCACAAACACCCACAGCAAAAACAAGGGTGTCAACAATATCCAAAGCAAAAACAAAACGAAAACTGACATCATTCAGAAAGTGATGAATTCAAGTATCTAATATGTTATCAGGATACAGTTGTAATTGTATCTTGAGAAGAACGTATAACCATTTTTTTTATCATGTGCATGGTGTATCAATTATTAAATCTGTATTAGTCACATCCAGTATCAAACCGTATCACGCTGTGACTGAGAAAACAGCCGTCTGCAGTGTGGACATATTAATATATACGCATCTCTAATATAAGAGTAAGAACATCTATAGACGATCAAACGCACTTTCAGTTCTGGCAACTGAATGGATTTCGTTCTCGTACCTGCCCGTGGCACACTTGCTGAACTGTAAAGACGATGGTATCACTCATCTCCTCAAATGGAACTACAGCTGTATTTTCAGTTATGATTCTCTCACAGTCCCAAGTGGATATAACACAAAATGCCTCCTTGGTCTTCCAAAAATGCTATCGATGCAGTCATGGCAGCGTATGTTCCATATTTCAGGGAGTTGGAAAGAGAATATAATTATGCCTACACTCTTATTTCTGCCGAGTCAAAATTTCAACTCTGAATCCGAGTCAAAAAATTTTCACTCCGATCCGTGTAAATTTAACACCAACCGTGTACTTCTGACTCAAATCCGAGTTATCATTTTGGTTATCGGACTTTTTACACCTGCGCAGAGTCACATCAGAAATACCCAGCGCGGTGTACATGACATACGCGCGGTACAATTGGACAAAACATGTCATGTGTCCTATGTGACGTAGTACCCCGCGAAAAAAATAGCCTGGGCTATATGCTATACGTTAGAACCAATTGTGAACCTACCTATTCTAATAACATGTAATAAATAAGTTTCAATCCATCCCCTTCGCGTAGTTTCATCGTACCATACGGGTAGGTTGCATGCATGTACAGTGGAGGTGTAGCTAGGTAGGTTCACATTTATCGCAGATTGGTTCTAGCGTATAGCATATAGCCCAGGGCTACGTACAAAAGGTACGAGTTGCCGCACGGCCGCCTATGGCTACGCCATTACCAGTCAATGTGTCCGTGTCGTAATTTCATTTTGCCCCAAATAAAACTGACTGTCAGGTAATTATTTGTATGAGTGTTATGAGTGTTATGAGTGTTGTGAATGAGGTGGGTACTCACCGATGAAAACTCCTATGTATTCCTCCATTCCGCATTCCTCTAGAAAAGTGCACACCAAATTCGAGTCATTACTACACCAAAATGGGTTACTTACAATGCGGGTAACCACACCGTATCAGAGTGAAATTGTGATCTTTTGATTCGGAAATCCGTGTCATTTTGCACCTAACTGACCCCATTTCCGAGTCAAATTTTTACACTTTCCGAGTTAATTTGACGCCACAGAAGTGACTCGGAAAGTGACTCGGAATCCGAGTGAAATCATTTGACTCGGAAGTCCGAGTAGCTTTCACTCGGAAGGAGTTGACTCCCAGCTGGCACCATTTCCGAGTCATATTTCACACTTTCCGAGTTATTTTTGACGCCGCAGAAATAAGAGTGTAGTTAGTGTACAGCCTGATAAACTGAACCGTGTTAACTATTCATGGTCTCACTGGCAGCTGACTGGTATCGAGGAAACCCGACTAGGAAATTAAGATAAAAACACAGACACAACATCACTCTCCCACCCCTTCCCACGAACCCTGGATGGTACAATTTGTATGTGTTCCTTCGTACAGCAGCGAACGTTAGCCCACGAAAGCGGCGGCCAAGCAAGCAAGGCGAGCCAGAGAGCTATACGATCACCATTTCACATGGGCTAACTACACGGAGGCACGCGGTGTGCGCGCGTTTTTCTCTGTTTCAGTAGCGATAGCCTGACAAGTGCAGACCGGATTGAATGAAGCTAAGTGGACAAAATTTTCGAACAGGTTGTGCTATGACAGAGAGCGTGTGAATTTAGCTCGCCGCTGATTATCCTGCAAAAAAAGGCCTTTAAAAGGAAAGACTAATAATCTTCACTCTGAGGGAAAACGAGCGGAATCCGCGGTGAGCAAAATACACCGTGTGTGTTTAAACACACGCATGTCGAAGCGGTTTTGTCGGTTCCCATAGACTTTTCACGTGAAGGTGATTCGCTTGGCACTGAGCCAGATTCTGCGAGCGAGCTCGGTCCTCCCGTTTTATCCTCTATAGGGTATTTCGGAGTTATCCTTCACAGGGTATTTGCTTGGTCTGATAGAAAAAAAAAGTACATGTATGCAAAATATCACATTCTAACTTAAAATACATGGACAAGTATTCCATGTTAAATGCACCCTCTATAGTAATCACTCCAAATATTTTACAAACAATCTCTGCTACAACAGTTCTATTACCTCATCAAAACTTCACAGCAAAATACATTTCAAATAAATTTCTCAATGACATCTCTACTAATGCCTACGAAGGAGAAAATTATCAAAATACCCTTAACTGCATGAATTGAATTAAGTGACAAGCACATCAAAACACCATTTTTCTGCGGGGGGGGGGGAGAAGGAATTTTTGAACACTGTGTAGGTGATCAATTTCTAGTGTAGTCAACATCTTCTTCGTTTCGAACCAATGTTGGCTCAATCTAATACATATAGTTCTATTGTGCCACGGCGGACCAACCAGTCATGCAAACGTCACATGGAAGTTGGCACAATATGTTTCACTTATCATTAAATAATCTATTTGATGTCATACAGATGTGAGGCTAATGTTACACCAACCCTTCACAGACACCGGTCAACGCCATCCTAACACTTGAATAGCAAATTACTATCATATCTTAGCAGTTGTAAAAAAAAGAGTAAATATAATGGATGTAAATGCAATTTCTTTTCCCCTCACAGCCTGTGTACAATTATTACACCAGCACTTATCCTGCCCCCCCCCCAAAAAAAAATGAAAAAATCACTCGTGGCTTGTCAACAGACACCACTTGACGCTCACTCCACTTTTGAAAAGGCCGCGGTAATGCGTATAAATAAGGCAGCCCATAAATAATCTGGTTGATCGCTGTCAGCAGTGATAGTGACCAATGATTTGTAACTTTGATTGAAACAGGCACCCTTTCGTTTCAAACTGCCTAATACTAGTCCACTGCCTGGACTGTTTTGTGTGATCATTTACCGCGCGCACAAACCGCTACAGCACGCATATGCCCAACCGTACACTCGTGTATTAATTTACCGCGCACGCACGTATCTCGACCTAGTACATGTTTGTGGGCATCGAGCGGTTACAGGGGATAGCGCGATAAGCTATGGAGCGCCGCACTGAGGTCGTGAGGTGGATGCGTAATGATAAAAATTGTCCAGAATCTGGACAAGCCTAATACCAGCGAGGTGAGCCACCTCCCTGCTGATGTTGTACACGTATTGACTGCCGAGTTTTGTAAAATGATGACTTGCTAAACGACTTGCTCATATGAAACGTCGTCGAATAAAGCTCCAATGTACCATGTACTACATGTGTTCTAACGTCTCATTTTCCTCTGACTTCGATCAGTGGGAACGTGCTACTATTGAGTGTGGTATACTTGCAGTGCGAGCCGAACAATACACCACTTTTTTGATGATATTCTTTACTTGAATTTCATCGATATATCAGGCCCATGTTTACAATGAAATTAATTTGAACAAAAATAAGCAGCTGAATTCTTCTCTCTTGTGCTGCTAAATCATATTCTTTATTAACATATATATATATATATATATATATGTACTTGATGCGCAACCATGCATAAAATATTATGACTTAGAATTCTGCATGAATCTCAGAAAAAGCTTTCTTGATTAACTTAATCAAGTCAATCCATATCTGCTTCATTACGCAAACACTATTTTGTGCTGCTTTCTTTTTATAACACATGCACACACACACATCTTTCGACACTAAAAGAGCTATTCAGAATTGTCTTTAGACTTTGTTATAAATCTAGAAGTATGGGACTAGCAATTACTACTCTAGACGCATTACACACACACACACACACGCACACACACACACACACACAAACCCGTTATTTTCTTTGAAAGGCGTGCCATTCACATTCGAATCTGATTCTGTGTTAGCAGACGACCATGCCACTGGTAGGTACGGCTTTGCTTCGCGAACGAAAAGTTAAGGAAGTCCACGTCTGCTGCAGACTCGAAAGTGACTGATGAGTCCGATGCGGGACAGGCAGGCACGGTTGCAGCGATTGCACGGGAAAATTAGTTGGTTGATGTTGGGTGTTGGGTTTTTCCTCTGTTGTCTTTTTCAATTGAGGTGGACCCTGCGATCATCCTCAAAGGCGGCTGTTGCTCGTCGAACAGTAGGGCGCCCAGATGTGCGATCAAAGGCGATAGCAGCCCACCGTCGGTGATCGATGTTGCAGGTGCTCAAGATTCTCTTCAAGCAGTCCTTGTATCTCTTCCTGGGTTGACCTCTGTCTCGGTGTCCAGAAGGGAGCTCACCGTACAGCATAACCTTCGGAAGGCGATAGTCTTCCATTCTCTCGAAACATGACCAGCCCAGTGCAATTGAGTTTTCATCAGTGTGGCTTCGATGCTTGTAGTCTCTGCCAGCTCAAGAACGTTGATGTTGGTGACAAAGTCACTCCAGTAGATGTTTAAGATGAAGCGGAGGCATCGCTGGTGGAAGCGCTCAAGAAGGCGTAGGTGGTGCCGGTAGAGGGCCCATGACTCGGAGCCTTACAGGAGAGTTGGAATGACAACGGCTCTATACACGTTGATCTTTGTCTGTTTCTTCAGGTGGTTGTTTTTCCAGACTCTGTCGTGCAGTCTACCAAAGGTGCTGCTTGCCTTAGCAAGTTTGCTGTCTATTTCATTGCGCTGGAAGTGATGGTGCTGCCGAGGTAGGTAAATTGATCAACTGTTTTGAGTTCTGTTTGCCCTATGGTGATGTGGGGAGACTGGTAATCCTGTCGAGGAACCGGCTGATGAAGAAAATCGGTTTTCTTTAGGCTTACTTCAAGGCGAAATGCTTTAGCAGTAAGTGCGTAAGACGTCTCAGATTGAATAGACTGCCATCTGTGCGGTACCAGATGTAAACAGCATCTTCGTTATTGAACTCTTCCATGGCTTGTTTGAGCATCATACTGATGATGCCAGAAGATGGTAAACAGGGTTGGTGCAAGAACGCAGCCTTGCTTTACGCCGTTGTCAATTGGGAAGGGTTCGGAGAGATCACTGTTATATCTAGCCCGGCCTTGCTGGTTTTCATGCAGTTGGATAATCATATTGAGGAATTTCGGGGGACAACCAAGGCGATCCAGAATTTGCCAGAGTCCTTTCCTACTCACTGTGTCAAAGGCTTTAGTTAGGTCAACAAAGGTAATGTAAAGTCCCTTGTTTTGTTCCTTGCATTTTTCCTGGAGCTGTCTTAGGGCAAAGACCATGTCAACAGTTCCTCTGTTTGCGCGAAAATCACACTGTGATTCTGGAAGAACACTCTCTGCGACACTAGGCGTTAGTCTATTGAGAAGAATTCGAACAAGGATTTTTGCCCGCGATGGAAAGCAGCATGATTCCTCTGTAGTTGGTGCACTCTGATTTCTCTCCTCTGTTTTTGTACAGGGTGATGATAATTGCATTGCGAAGATCTTGAGGTAGTTGGTCTTGGTTCCAGCAAAGCGTAAAGAACTCGTGAAGCTTGGTATGTAGGGCTTTTCCACCAGCCTTCCATACCTCTGAGGGGATTCCATCCACACCTGCTGCTATGTCGATTTTCATTTGTCCGATCGCTTTAAGTGTCTCCTCGAGGGTAGGGAACTCATCCAGCTCAGGTTTAATAGCTGTTGGGAAATCTGGAGCAGGGAAGATTCTTGTACTGTGCGGTTGCCACTGAAGAGACACTGAAAGTACTCTGACCATCGGGTGAGGAAAGAGGTCTTGTTGAGGAGAGCTTTGCTGACTGAACTACGAAGAGGACTTTAAACTTGGCGTGAGGGACCATAGACAGTCTTCTGTGCCTCATAAAAACCCTTCAGGTCGCCAGTGTCGGCACAAAGATGAGTATGTTTGGCAAGGTTTGTCCACCACTCATTCTTGATCTCTCGAAGTTTGCGCTGAAGGTGACTGCATGCAAGACGGAAGGCACTTTTTTTCACTGGACAGGATGGATACGTGAGATGAGCCTGGTGAGCAGATCGCTTCTTAGCCAGTAGCTTTTTGATTTCCTGATTGCTTTCGTCGAACCAATCCTTGTTCTTCCTGGAGGAGAGTCCCAGTACCTCTTTGGAGGATTGTTGTATGGCTGATTTCATCCTAGCCCAAAAAACTTCAGGAGAAATGTCCTTGAAGTAATTTTCATCTTCAAGCCTTGTTTGGAGATTCGTCTGAAAAATTACATCTCAGTTCAGCTTGTAACCAACATTGAATTTCTTTTGATGGGCCCCTCTGTATTTCAGCTTAGGCTTGAAATGAAGGTTTAACTTACAGCGAACAAGCCGATGGTCAGTGTGGCATTCAGCACTGGGCATAACTCTGATGTGATGCACGTCACGTTGGTCTCTCCTGCGAACCAGAATGTAGTCCAGTAGATGTCAGTGTTTGGACCGGAGGTGCATCCAGATAGTCTTTAGACTGTCCCTCTGCTGGAAAAGGGTGTTTGCGATGACTAGTCTGTGCAGAACTCAAGCAGGAGGCGTCCGTTGTCATTGCACTTTCCGACGCCATGTTTACCAAGAACTGACCAGGTTTCTGAGTCTTTCCCGACGCGAGCATTGAAGTCACCAAGGATAATAACCTTGGTTGTTTTTTTTTTTGTCCTCCCGAACTTGTTGGGAGAAGATGCGCAGATCAGTGTAGAACTTATCCTTTTCGGCTGGTTCAGCCTGAAAGGTCGGGGCATAGACACTGAAGAGAGTGATATATTGACCGTTGCGAAGGGAGTGACGCATGGACATAATCCGATCAGAGTGGCCTGTTGGAAGGTTTTCGAGCCTGGAGGCGATGGAATTCTTGACCATAAAACCAACTCCTGATAGACGTCGTTCACACCTAGGCTTGCCAGACCTGTAGAGTGTGTAGCCCCCGCCATGTTCTTTGAGATTACCTTCATCTGCAAGGCGGACTTCACTGAGAGCAGCTATGTCTATGTCGAGTCTGAAGAGCTTATGAGCGATGAGGGCGGACCGCCGTTCAGGCCTGAGGCCGTCCGTGTCGTGCATTGTTCTGACGTTCCAACATGCTAACTTGAGTTTGTGTACACCTTTTGAAGGAGGTGTGACCCTTTTGTTCTGTTTTGTTCGACCGCTTGGAAGATCCCCGTTGGCCGCGGTAAGCCAACTAGGTCAGAGGAGACGAGCTTTGGTTAGGCCACCTTTTCTAGGCCCCTCTCCATGCGGAGCAAGCAGTGCTCTCCCTAAAAAGGGCTGCTTGGTCGTCCAAGGTAATGCCGAATGATGCTGTCGTCTCCAAGTCAGTATTAAGCGACCAATATCCTGAACCGCCTGCTGTAGGACTGGAACTACGGCTGCCAGTGACATGTTTCACCTGCCGTTTTCGCCCCTTTCCCATCGCTGCAGGACTATAAGGGGGCGGAGGACGTGGACATGTCCTCGGGCCTGCGCAAAGGAGCTTTTAAGTGGAGTGCAGTGTGCACAGTACTGACCCCACTCTTTACACCCAAGGTTCGTGTGCAGTAGCCAAGCAAGCTAGGACGTAGCAGCGAGGTCCGTGGGTCGTAGGTTTTACATCGGAGTGTCCTTCTCGTATGCAGGTTGCTTAACCGGGCTGAAGAGGTCTGCCTCCCCTGTTATTTGAATTATAGCTGGTAACCTTCGACCGCTGTCCACAGAATATGGAAGGCGCGCCCTGAAGAGCCTAACACTTGGTCGTTGAGTCCGACTTGGTCTCTTTTACCGCGGCCGTTGGCTGCCTGGTAGCTCATCCGCCCAGAGATGCAGTGTTAACATCATTCCCCACGAGATTTGGCCAGCCTGGTGAATCGGCTTACCGAGATGTAACTCGTTTGGCCAACACGCGAGAGATTTAGGGGATGAGTGAGGATATGTGCGCCTGTCCAGACTAGGTACACCCTCCACCCGGAGCCCCTCACTCCCGGTCTAGACCAGTCTATACAAGTATCAGAAATATGATGGGGCCTACATAAAAGCTATAACGCTTGTAAAACTGCAGGGGCGTCACCAGCTTTTTTTCAAGGGGGGTGCGTTTTGACAGTAAATGTAAACTGTGAGATTTTTTTAAAATTGATTTATTGGCTCCTGTGTCATAATGTACATTTACACATACTCTATATATTGTACATATTATACATGTGATTGTATATATACATACACGAATCTTTCGCTATGAAGGACTATACGGGGGTACATTATGTGACTGTGTGAGATCCTCGGCGATGATCCATTCCGCTCCTTCAGTGCGGAGGGTGTGGGAGGGGGATATATACCCCCTTCCACGGTAGGAACTTTTTATAAAAACAAGAGTGTAAAAGTCGCGTTTACCGAGCATAGTGAAAATAAAAATACTATAAAGGACTATCACGGAGGTACATTATGTGACAGTGTGAGATCCTCGGCGAGGGAGCGAAGCAACCGAGCGGGAGAGGGTGTAGGAGGGGGATACCCCTCCCACGGAGGGACTTTTTGTCAAAAGAAAAAAAGAAGAATTGCATAACAATTAAATGCGAGCGAGCGGAGCGAGCGAGCTTGAAAATTTTGATATTTTACAATCCCAAACTGCGGTTTGTAGCTATATTCTTTCGCTTTGGAAATTAAGGGGGCGCAACGGGCGCAACTGCTTACAATTACTGGCAGCAACATGAGGATAATGGCATAACGGTTAAATGCGAGCAAGCGGAGTGAGCGAGATTAAAATTTTTGACATTTTACAGTTTCAAAAATGCCGTTTTTAGCTACATTTTTTTCACTTTGAAATTCTAAGGGGGGCGCACCGGGCGCAACTGTTGGCAGTTACTGGCAGTAACATCAGGAGAATGGCAACTAAGCGATTAAATGCGAGCGAGCTTGAAAATGTTGACATTTTACATTTTAAAAAATACCATTTGTAACTATATTTTTTCACTTTGGAAATTAAGCAGGGCGCACCGGGCGCAACTGCTGGCAATTACTGGCAACAACATCAGGAGAATGGGATAAAGATTCAAATGCGAGCGAGCGGAGCGAGCGACCTTGAAAAATTTGACATTTTACAGTCGAAAAAACTTCCGTTGGTAGCTATATTTCTTCGCTTTGGAAATTAAGGGGGGCGCACAGGGCGCAACTGCTGGCAATTACTGGCAGCAACATCAGGAGAATGGCATAACGATTATATCGTCTGTATCACTTCAGTCAATCAATTTTCCTTACAACGTTTTTGTTACCCCAAGGTTCCGCAATTATGTTTTTTTTTTCAATTTACTTTGTTTTCATTATGCAACCTTATTCTATGTTACCAAAGAGAGTGAAATGTTTATGTTCTTTTCGAAAAATGAAAAAAATGTTTGAATTGGATTGATTAAAATGCGAGCGAGCGGAGCGAGCGAGCTTGAAAATTTTGACATTTTCAGTCTAAAAACTGCCGTTTGTAGCTATTCCTTTTCGCTTTGGAAATTAAGGAGGGGTGGCACACCGGGCGCAACTGCTGGCAATTGAACACTGGCAGCAACATCAGGAGAATGGCATAGCGTTAAAATACGAGCGAGCGGAGAGAGCGAGCGTGAAAATTTTGACATTTTACAGTCCAAAAACTGCCGTTTGTAGCTATGTTTTTTCGCTTTGGAAATTAAGGGGGGGCGGTGCGCCACTGGTAGTCAAGGATGTCGGTTTATGTTCATGATTGGGGGAGGTATGACCAGCGAGGGGGCGTCGAAGTGACCGTAAGCGGGGGAAGGATGTCCAAAATCTGCACTTTAGAGCATCCCCTAATTATTTGTGTTTGTGTGTGTGTGCGTGTGTGTTTTATACATGGAAAAGTTGGGAAATAGCCCAGGTCAAGTCTTATTATTCGCAATGCAAGTCATTTTTATATAGACTATAGTATGTAAAGCAACACTCAGTGATCTAGCTTTGATATAACAAAGTGTAAGGTACAGAGGTGTACATTCTACATCACATTGCGCAACATTGCAGCGACTCTTTGCCGTTCGGATTTTCTGAGTACACTGCTCCATCCTGCTTATCATTCAGAATGCCAACCAGGAATCACGCTGAATCACAATCTTTTTTTCGGCTCCGGGCTTTTTAAACAATGTTTCACACTATTGATGCCTCTTTAATTATGGTTAAAAGAAATCTTACAGAAAAAAAAGAGATAAGTTCTTGCTCACCCTTTCATGTCAATTTCAAAAGCAGTTTACCAACCCTTGAATTACCATTTTGACTTTTTTTTAAACCAGCGGATTGGGGGGAGGGGGTACGTGCCCCCCCCCCCCCCCCCCCAGCTACGCCACTGATTGGAGACCTATAACGGGGGAGGGTGTGGGCGGGTTATCTCCCTCCAATGCGACGGAGCTTTTGTATTTTCTGAATTGATAATCCGTTGCACAATGAATGAAATATACTTTACGTATACAGTACGGGCGATAGATAGTAAACACGTGATGTATGTATAGCATCAGTGCTGCCAGAGCCGGGGTGCGATTGTTTTTGTTTTTTGTTTTTGTTTTGTTTTGTTTTGTTTTATTTTCTTTTTCTCCTGGTGCAAAAAAAAAGATAAGAAGAAAAATAATAAAAAAGAACAATTATTTAGCGCCCGGAGTTGAGGTCGCTAGCAGACTGAAGCGTTTTTTTTTTTCTAGGTTCTGAAGGGGGGTGCGTTCGCACCCAGCGCACCCCCCCCCCCCCTGGTGACGCCCATGAAAGCTGTAGGTTCCCGAATTCATGGGCATATAATTTGTGATATGAATAGACGGATGTATGCTGCGTACAACGTAAAAAATCTTTGTTTGATAAACAAGAAAACCTTAGACATAAAGTTGAATTAAAACAGTAAGGAATTGATAAGGAGCGGGGCAGCTATCAGAGAGCACTGGGGTCCTCATTCTAGTGAAAGACCAGCCCGTTACCAGTGCTTGCGTCCCGAGTTACCATGCTAGCCAAATTTGAAATGATTACTAGTACATGCGTATTAGCGTAAGTGCATCTGATGTCATAATCACAAGCAATACTACAGGCGCCTGCTAACAAGCGTCTACATGTACGTGGTACTAGTACTAGTTGAGATCCAAAGTGACGTCATAATAGGCTGTATTCCTTGCGCAGGATTATTTACGCGTCTATTTAGCGTATTTTTGTTTATACTTGTTATTGTTGAACGCTACGTTTATAATATTTCTTCGACAAAATCGGCCAGAAACAAGTTTAAAAAAAACCCGGAATAACTCGGAAACACTCAAGTTACGTGCTACGTACCAGACATCAGCTCAGATTGAGGATTAGAGGACGGACCAGAGGACGGACGTACTGGAGCGGAGCTCCATCTTAATGCTCTGCTGTCAGCACTTCTTCACCTCATCAGAAGAACTTTTTCATATGTCGAGATTGCATTCATCGCGCTGATGCCACTGGTACTGCATAAAAGTATGCCGAAGTCCACGCGCACGCGTACAAAAACCAGCCAGTACAAAAACCAGCTCAAGTGACACAATTGGCAATTTTGACGCATTAGGTTTACGGGAAAAAAAAAATCGCCCCCGGCCCCCGGTTCCGCCGGTCATGCTACTGGTCCCGTTCTTTGCTCAAGTGACACAATTGGCAATTTCGACGCGTTAGGTTTAAGGGAAAAAAAATCGCCCCCGGCCCCCGGTTCCGCCGACCATGCTACTGGTCCCGTTCTTGAATGCCAATGTTAAGTTGTAGTCTAGTGGTGGTGGTGGTTTAAATATGATTCCAACGTTGTTCTTGGTAGAAGTTGTGTCTCACTTCAGGGAGCTTTAAAATGAATGTTTCTAATTCTTTAAGTTTAGCTTGATTCCCTGCAGCTTGACGTTATATGAATGAGTACAATCATTTGAGGAGAATTGTGGGTTTTATCAAAAATCGATCAAAATCGGCTAGATCTGATGAATTAATGGCAATTCGAAGTTTTATTTTTTCAACATGGCAACTGAAAATCAGATTAGCTGATGCCACAGCCCAACAACTTAAATTGAGTTGAATTGAATTGAAAAGGTGTTTTATTCATCAATATCTATTGCAGCCCGGAGGCTGAATTACAGACATTGTTAACAAATGGCCATGGATACATTAAAAATACTCACAAAATACAGTGTAGCAATGAAAAAAAATGCATAGAACAACAAAGGGTTTTATTCATCTTAACCATTGTACAATGAGATCAACCTGTAATACAAAACAAACACAAATATTACAAATACAACATATCACTATTCTCAATGATTATCAGACAATAAATCGAGTTTCAAATGTTAATTATGTATGCCGGTCATTTATACTTATTAATACAGATGTTGTTATACAGCTCAGATCAACACATTGTACACAGCAAAGATAATCAGTTTGATTCAAAAAATATTTTCTCACAATCTTCTCTTCCTAAACATAAACTCCAATATCAGAATACATTCAATCTATACACAGCGCATTACATCAAATCTATCAATTAATAAATAAATACTATATGCGAATTGTTATAATACATGTACATGTATATACGAAAATAGCGTCTGATATTTGCACATCTCTCTTTCTCCCCCTCCCCTCTCTCTCTCATCTAACTCTCATTCCACTAATACACACACTCTCTCGTATATCTAACCAGCAAATATACACTATTGTTTCTATAACCAACACTCTGTATTATATTATAACACATTTTGCACCAGAATTCGAGCTCACAAATAAACAACACCAAAACGCTGAAACATAACATTTTTTTTTTAAATTGAACTGAGGATAATAATATAAAAAAATAAAATTATACTTTTTCAACTTGTCGTTAAACCCTTTATCCTGTGGTCAACAACCCTTTTTATATCAATGATAAACTCTCTGGCAACGCATACCATGCACATCATATTTTTTTTAAATACTTTCAGAAATCACATCTTCACATAATGAGGAAAATAATGAATGCTCTGCGGCACTTTATGGAGGAGACATAAAACAAAACAAACAAACAAACAAACAAACAAAAACTGTACTATTCACTAATAAGTGTATGAGGTAGGGAATGGCACTACTTTGAAACCGTTTTGTTTGTCACCGTTTGAAACCGTCTGATATTTGCACATCTCTCTCTCCTCTCTCTCCCCCTCTCCCTCCCCCCCCCCCCCCTTCTCTCTCTCTCTCTACACATAGCTAAATGGGGGGGGGGGGGCAAGGAGCAGTCCCCCCCCACTTCCTTTTTCTTTAGATTCTGATATTGGATTTTCAGGTAATTTGATTAGTAAATGGGAAAGTACGCAACCATGAAGGAATTAAATTCCTTAATTCATTCCTATAATGCTAAAAAAGAAAGAGGGTTCCACTGAAAGAAACATTTTTCCTCTGTGTACTGAGTGTTACAGCTGTTTAAATTGAGCATGTAGGGAAGACAAGAAGAATACGGCCAATGCGACTCGTAGGTATAAGGACTAGTCACGTATAGTGGTTGAAACACAACATTGGTATTGTGCAATGAGGCCAACACACCGGACCTTATACATAGAGGCTCATAAAATCTATGCAAGTCTTATAATCTTGCACAGGACAGGGTCTTTGGGAATCTTAGCATGTTTTGTTGATGATGTTCGTGCCTTCTTGGCAGGTTTGAAGAAAAAGTCGGACAAGGAAATAGCACTTCCACATTATCCACGGCGCGGCATGTGGACATGACACAATTTCATGGAACTATAACACAGGTCGAGTGCATGCTGACTTCTGTTAATTTGTAATTCCCTGATCATTAGTTATGCGGTCAAGAATATCTAAATATGTGCCATATAATTTGTAATAATTTTTGTGCTATTTTTCTTCGAATTTGCTCACAAACGAAGCTTACAAACCATGATTCTGTCGAGAATATTATCTGACAATCATTAATAGATTATCAATATAATTACAAAATATGTAAGTAAAAATAAATAGTATACAAATCTATTTTGGCGTTTTTGATTTGAAATTTGGTACATGTTGTCACTATATAGTAGGTTGGTGTGCTTTATAATCTATTATGTATGTCTATACACCTGTGGGAATATTTGTGTTTCTTTATATTCTAAATCAGTTGATTTCATTTTCACTTGTAATTACCTATGTGAAACTAGTTCAGATCTAGATTGTATTTTGAAATAGAACTGTATTTGTAGTAAATGTCATAAAGCTTATTTTGTATCCGTCTGATGTAAATGATTATTGTATTGCTTTGTTTTGCTTAAGTTACATCAAGGACACGCAATTCAGCCTCTCGGCTGCTATGTACCTTTCTTTTGATGAAATGAACCAATATCTATCTTTCTATTTATCTATCTATCTATCTAACGAAAGACCTTAAAATGCCCCTTCCCCCACGCTCAGCAGAACTACCATGCTTCCATATTATTTCAAATGTGATTAACAAATGTATTAATTCAGGAATTTGGTTTTCCTTTTTGCTTTTGTTAAGACGTGCAGTGGCCGTGAAACTATGATATTTTTGATTTCTCCTCATTAGGTGATCCGAGTATCCTTCGGATCACCTTCTGTATCTGTACCGATTCTTTGTTCTTCTTCTTCTTCTTTCTTTATTTCTGGACAAAATTTGTGTATCGATTAGCTCAGAAAGTGTTCTTCCTATCAATTTCAAACTTATACCATATATGTTTCATGTCCCAAAGACGACGGGTCTAATAAAATCATAGTGATCAGTCGACCGTGACGTCACTATGACTTCATTATATGAAAACACATTCTCAATCATATCTCAATGGAATGGAATTTTTCAATGAAATTTACGTCACATATATTTCAAGTTATGCCCATTCTATTCATCTTCTCAAATTCATATTTTCTCTTAAAACGTGCGCGTACGCGCGCGTTGAAATATTTGTATGCTCAAATCGAGCTTACTTTTTTTTGCACACGTTTCAGACCATTTGAAGCATTTTTTGAAAAATTGAAAAAATTGGACGGACGCGTACGCGCGCGCACATATACGCACGCACAGCTCATATGCAATAGAAATTTCCCGCATTTTTACACTTATCGGATGCCTGAAATGTCAAGAAATATTTCTACCAAGTTTCAGGTCAATCCGACTCTAAATGACGTCATACGGGCCCGTCAAAGTTGAAATTCCGCGCGCGCGTCAATGGCGATATACAGTGCAACAATGCCAAAAAACCGCCAATTTTAAATCCGAATTTACTCGCCAGGATGGACGATGACCCCCCCCCCCCCTTTTTTTTTTCTTTACATATTTTGAAAGCTGATGATTTGTACATGTCATTCCATGGGTTGGCGATGCTGGAAAAATGATGAAAAGATATCAAATTTCTTAATAAAATAAAAAAAAGTAAATTTTCAAAATGACGTCATCAAATTTCAAGTTTACTCGAGCGTATCTCACTTATCCTTGGCCAATTTTCACCCAGATTTCAGTATGCTGTAGCTAATTTAATGCTCTATCAGTGATGTTATAAAACAATTTTGATTGAATGACAGCATGACCTCGTAGAAAATGGATTGAAAGTAACCTTGTTGAATTCGACCAGTTTACGTGTCGAAAGAAAGAAACTTTCTATCGGAGTGCAGTTTTTCTGGAAAAGAAAATTGACATGACTATCTTTCTCGAGCACTAGCTCACTTATGCTTCATTGAATTTCTCCCAGAATTTAATATATTGTAGCTGAGACTTTGGGCTATTGTAATCGTAATTGTGCCTTTTGTTTTTTCATACCATGTCGGGATCACGTCAAAAAACGTGGTTGAAATTAAAGCTTATCTTCGATGTATTGAAATATTTCTTTCTTTCTGCAACTTTCTTTGCAATAACTCAAGAAAAACACATTCTATCAACACCATATTTTGCACACGTTTAGTTCATGTCACGTACATTATTTCATAAATAACAACTACTTGATCAGACAGCATCTTGGGTATGTAAATTAGGGTCAAAGGTCATAAATGTTTCATCCTGTATCTTGGTGAATACCTGTCCTATCTTTCCTATATTTTGCACAAGTAAAGACCATGTTACAAGGATCCTTTCACAAAATAACCACTTTTTGCTCAGATGCCATCTTGTCTGTGCAAAGTGGGGTCAAAGGTCATATGTACTTCTTTCTTTATCTTCATTATGACGTGTTATCTCTATGGGAGGGAATTTTTCTAGATGTGAAAATTGACATGATTGTCTTTATCGGGCACTAGCTCACTCATCCTTTGGTAAATTTCTCCAAGATTTTAATATGTTGTAGCTGAGACTTTGTGCTATCGTAATAAGTCCTCCGTTTTTTCATACGACGTCAACAGCACGTCGAAAAACTCGGCTAAGATAATCAAAGCTTAGCTTCATTAGGTGATCCGAGTATCCTTCGGATCACCTTCTGTATCTGTACCGATTCTTTGTTAGGTGATCCGAGTATCCTCTCAGATCACCTTCTGTATCTGTACGGATTCTTTGTTAGGTGATCCGAGTATCCTTCGGATCACCTTCTGTATCTGTACTGATTAGGTGATCCGAGTATCCTTCGGATCACCTTCTGGATCTGCACGGATTCTTTGTTGGTTCTTCTTCTTCTTTATTTCTGGACAAAAGTTGTATATCTACTTACTCAGAAAGTTCTTAGAGTATCAATTTCAAACTCATACCATATATGTATCATGTCCCAAAGACGACAAATTTTATAAAATCATAGTGATCAGTCGACCGTGACGTCACTATGACGTCATTATATGAAAACACATTCTCATTCATATCTCATTAATGGAATGGAATTTTTCAATGAAATTTACGTCACATATTGTTCAAATAAAGCTGATTCTATTTATGTTTTCAAAATTCATCTATACCCGTAAAACGCGCGCGTCGAAATATCTGTATGCTCAAATCGAGCTCAAATTTTTTTTGCACACGTTTCAGACCATTTGGAGCATTTTTGGATCAGTCGACCGTGACGTCACTATGACGTCATTATATGAAAACACATTCTCAATCATATCTCATTAATGGAATAGAATTTTTCAATGAAATTTACGTCACATATATTTCAAGTCAAGCGCATTCTACTCATATTCTCAAAATTCATCTATAACTTAAAAAAGTGCGCGTACGCGCGCGTCGAAATATTTGTATGCTCCAATCGAGCTCAAAATTTTTTTGCACACGTTTCAGACATTTGGAGCATTTTTTGAAAAATTGAAAAAATCGGACGGACGCGTACGCACGCGCGCATATACATACTGTCAGGATGGCCTGATACATACGTCAGGATGGACGGTGATCCTCCATTTTCTTTACATATTTTTAAAGCTGATGAGTTGTACATGTCATTTCATGGGTTGGCGATACTGAAAAAATGATTAAAAGATATCAAACGTCTTAATAAAGTAAAAAAAGTAAATTTTCAAAATGACGTCATCAAATTTTAAGTTTACTCGAGCGTATCTCACTTATCTTTTGCCGATTTTCACCCAAATTTCAGTATGTTGTAGCTTATGAAATGGTCTTTCTTTCATTTACAACAACATTTTGATTCAAAAACGGCATCACCTCGTAAAATGGATTGAAAGTAACCTTGTCAAATTTGACCAGTTTACGTGTTATCTCTGTGGGAGTGCAGTTTTTCTCACATATGCTTCGGTGAATTTCTCCCAAATTTTAATATGTTGTAGCTGAGACTTTGGGCTATCGTAAATATTCTCCTTGTTTTTTCATACGGTGTCGGGATCACGTCCAAAAACTTGGTTGAAATTAAAGCTTATCTTCGATGTATTTTCATATTCCTTTCTTTTTGCAACTTTCTTTGCAATAACTCAAGAGAAACATACCCTATCACCATCATATTTTGCACATGTTTAGTTCATGTCACGTACATTATTTCATAAATTAACAACTACTTGATCAGACGCCATCTTGGGTATGTAAATTAGGGTCAAAGGTCATAAATGTATCATCCTGTATCTTGGTGAATACATGTCCTATCTTTCCCATATTTTGCACACGCAAAGACCATGTTACAAGAATCATTTCTCAAAATAACCACTTTTTGCTCAGATGCCATCTTGTCTGTGCAAAGTGGGGTCAAAGGTCATATGCACTTCTTTCTGTATCTTCGTTATGACGTGTTATCTCTATGGGAGGGAATTTTTCTAGATGTGAAAATTGACACGATTATCTTTATCGAGCACTAGCTCATTTACCCTTCGGTGAATTTCTCCCAGATTTTAATATGTTATAGCTTATTATTTGCTCTTTCTTTTTTATTCAATCATAGTTTTGATTGGGTGACGTCATTACCTCGTAAAAATGGATTGAAAGTAACTTTGTCAAATTTGACCAGTTTACGTGTTATCTCTATTGGAGTGGAGTTTATCTGGAAATGAAAATTGACATGACTGTCTTTATCGAGCACTAGCTCACTTACCCTTCGGTAAATTTCTCCCAGATTTAAATAGGTTGTAGCTGAGACATTGGGCTATCGTCATGTACCCTCCGTTTTTTCATACGGTGTCAAAATTACGTCAAAAAACGTGGTTGAAATTAAAGCTTATCTTCGATGTATTGAGATATTTCTTTCTTTCTGCAACTTTCTTTGCAATAACTCAAGAAAAACAGCCCCTATCACCCCCATATTTTGAACATGTTTAGTTCATGTCACGTACATTATTTCATATCATAACAATTATTTGATCGGACACCATCTTGGGTATGTAAATTAGGGTCAAAGGTCATAAATGTTTCATCCTGTATCTTGGTGAATACATGTCCTATCTTTCCCATATTTTGCACACGCAAAGAATCATTTCACAAAACTAGAGATTGTAATTTGTCATTACTGACAAATTAAGGTGATCCGATTTTTTTTTAATCAATGATTCGAGTCCTGATCGCAATAGGCATGACCAAACATGTTTCATCTGTGTTTAGGGACATTCGCCGTGTGATGTTTGGAATCTCATTTAGAAAAGCGAGTCAGACCTGCCATCTTTGGTACCAAATTCCGTATACACTATAACGAAGATACAGAATGAAGTATATTTGACCATTGACCCCACTTTGCACAGCCAGGATGGCATCTGAGCAAAAAGTGGTTATTTTGTAAAATGATTCTTGTAACATGGTCTTTGCGTGTGCAAAATATGGAAGAGATGGGACATATATTCACTAAAATACAGGATGAAACATTTATGACTTTTGACCCTAATTTACATACCCAAGATGGTGTCTGATCAAGAAGTTGTTATTTTATGAAATAATGTACGTGACATGAACTAAACATGTGCAAAATTTGAGGGTGATAGAGGCTGTTTTTCTTGAGTTATTGCAAAGAAAGTTGCAGAAAGAAAAGAAACATCTCAATACATTAAAGATAAGCTTTAAATTCAGCCAAGTTTTTAAACATGATGCCGACATTGTATGAAAAAACAAAGGGTACATTACGATAGCCCAAAGTCTCAGCTACAACATATTAAAATCTGCGAGAAATTCACCGAAGCATAAGTGAGCTAGTGCTCGAAAAAGATAGTCATATCAATTTTCATTTGTAGAAAAACTGCACTCCCATAGAGATAACACGTCATAACGAAGATACAGAAAGAAATACATATGACCTTTGACCCCACTTTGCACAGACATGATGGCATCTGAGCAAAAAGTAGTTATTTTGTGAAATGATTCTTGTAATATGTGACCCGCTACAACAAAATGGTCCTAAAGTCGCGCACGGTCGAAGCCGTGAAAATCGAGTTTGAAGTTAGAGCATCAAAATTGGTCAAAACTTACGATTTTCTGAATTTGACATATTATCAGAGTCTGACATGTCTTCTATCATCTGTCGAAATTTTGAAGCAAAATAATGAAAGGAAAGACCAAAAAATAGCGTTTTTCTGGGCCATGTTTTTTTGGCGATACAACGAAGCAGAAACTGGTTCGAACATTTGGATTGAGCGCCACACATAGGCTCCGCCCCTAACAACGACCAGAGTGATCTCATTGGTCAGTTTGCTGCTTGCCGCTAACCGAAGCTTGAAGCTCGCACACTGCCCAGTCGACTGGTGCGTGCGGGCGGGTTGCGCTATGCCTAGCCGCTTCTCCTGACATCCTGGTCACTGATTGGTCGGTGAGGAGACCGCCGACGCTGTGTTTGAATGAGCATTTCGGGGGTTGCTAGGGCTTAACTTCTATTGTCCGGAGGTGAATACTGACTTGCGTGTTTCTTGATTGTGATTGCGTCGCAAGGAGAACTTTTAGGGCGCTTTTCTCGAAACAGTGATTTCCCAGACGTCTTGATATGCTCTCTTTCATACATCGATATCTCCGCTACCGATTATTTTTATTAGACGTGTTATATATCAATTTAAAGCAGAACGATTAGGTAATTGTGTCATGCAATTTTCAAATAATCGACCTCGCCCGACTTTAGGATCATTTTGTTGTAGCGGGTCACATATGGTCTTTGCGTGTGCAAAATATGGGAGAGATAGGACATGTATTCACTAAGATACAGGATGAAACATTTATGACCTTTGACCCTAATTTACATACCCAAGATGGTGTCCGATCAAGAAGTTGTTATTTTATGAAATAATGTACGTGACATGAACTAAACATGTGCAAAATTTAAGGTTGATAGGATGTGTTTTTCTTGAGTTATTGCAAAGAAAGTTGCAGAAAGAAAGAAACATCTCAATACGTCGAAGATAAGCTTTAATTTCAACCAAGTCTTTTAACGTAATCCCGACATCGTATGAAAAAATGGAGGCACATTCACGATAGCCCAAAGTCTTAGCTACAACATATCAAAATCTGGGAGAAATTCACCGTAGTGTAAGTGAGCTAGTGCTCGATAAAGATAGTCATGTCAATTTTCATTTCCAGAAAAACTGCACTCCCATAGAGATAACACGTAAACTGGAAAAATTTGACAAGATGACTTTTAATCCATTTTTACGAGGTGATGACGTCATTCAATCAAAAAATGTTACATTTTTTTGAAAGAATATTAAATAAGCTACAACATACTGAAATCTCGGTGAAAATTGGCAAAGGATTAGTGAGATACGCTCGAATAAACTTGAAATTTGATGACGTCATTTTGAAAATTTACTTTTTTTACTTTATTAAGAAATTTGATATCTTTTCATCATTTTTTCAGCATTACCAACCCATGAAATGACATGTACAACTCATCAGCTTTCAGAATATGTAAAGAAAATTGGGGGTCACCGTCCATCCTGACGAGCAAAATCGGATTTAAAATTCGCGGTTTTTTGGCATAGTTGCACTGTCTATCGCCATTGACGCGCGCGCGGAATTTCAACTTTGACGGGCTCGTATGACGTCATATTGAGTCGGATTGACTTGAAACTTGGTAGAAATATTCCTTGACATTTCAGACATTTCAGACATGTGAAAAACCGTGAAATTTTTATTGCATATGAGCTGTGCGTGCGTATATGCGCGCGTGCGTACGCGTCCGTCCGATTTTTTCAATTTTTCAAAAAATGCTCCAAATGTCTGAAACGTGTGCAAAAAAATTTTGAGCTCGATTGGAGCATACAAATATTTCGACGCGCGCGTACGCGCACTTTTTTAAGTTATAGATGAATTTTGAGAATATGAGTAGAATGCGCTTGACTTGAAATATATGTGACGTAAATTTCATTGAAAAATTCTATTCCATTAATGAGATATGATTGAGAATGTGTTTTCATATAATGACGTCATAGTGACGTCACGGTCGACTGATCACTATGATTTTACTAGAATTGTCGTCTTTGGGACACGATACATACATGGTATAAGTTTGAACTTGATAGGCATAGCACTTTCTGAGCTAACCTCTGCACAACTTTTGGGGAGAAATAAAGAAAGAAGAAAAGAAGAACAAAGAATCCGTACAGATACAGAAGGTGATCCGAGAGGATACTCGGATCACCTAATAACCACTTTTTGCTCAGATGCCACCTTGTCTGTGCAAAGTGGGGTCAAAGGCCATGATGTACTTCTTTCTGTATCTTCGTTATGACGTGTTATCTCTATGGAAGGGAATTTTTCTAGATGTGAAAATTGACATGATTGTCTTTATCGAGCACTAGCTCACTTACCCTTCCGTGAATTTCTCCCAGATTATAATATGTTGTAGCTGAGACTTTGCGCTATCGTCAGTGTGTCCTCCGTTTTTTTCATACGATGTCGGGTTCACGTTAAAAAGCTTGGTTGAAATTAAAGCTTATCTTCGATGTATTGAGATATTTCTTTCTTTTTGCAACTTTCTTTGCAATAACTCAAGAAAAACAGCCCCTATCACCCCCATATTTTGCACATGTTTAGTTCATGTCCCGTACATTATTTCATAAAATAACAATTACTTGATCGGACACCATCTTGGGTATGTAAATTAGGGTCAAAGGTCAAATATACCTCATTCTGTATCTTCATTAGTGTATACGAAATTCGGTACCAAAGATGGCAGGTCTGACTCCCTTTTCTAAATGAGAATCCAAACATCACACGGCCAATGTCCCCTAAACGCAGATGAAACATTTATGGCCATGCCTATTGGGATCAGGACTTAAATCATTAATTTCCAAATAGATCGGATCACCTAATTTGTCAGTGTTGACAAATTCCAAGTCTAGTTACATTGTATTTTTCTGTTTCGAGTGGCGTATCATTTATCGCTCCTTCACAGTCTTCGGCATACTCTCGTTTACTAGTATTGCTGTCGATTTCTAAGATTTATGGTATACAATCTGTATATGCTACATTCTAACATTCATAAACATCTTGGCTTGCTGCACAAATAGCAATAGCTCGCTCGGTAACTGCATTAGCGAAAATGTCGTTAACTTTTTGCCGATATCATATCAACTCTACTCCTTCTGAAGCCCTGGACGTGCAGTAATACTTACATTGTACCTCAGAACGATTCATAAAATACCCCAGATGACAGATGTTACCTTATGGAGGATTATCACAATCAAATTAGAGTTGTGTCTATGTCCTCGCAGCACACCAGTGTTTAATTTTTTTTTTCAAATAATTTGATCAGTAAATGAACAGAAACTTATACAACGTATCGTTCATGGCCATACATTTTCCCTAAAATATCTTTATTGAAAATGTTAAAATTTTCCAAAACTTTTCACATGCAAGGCGTGCACCAGATTGTTCAATTTCAGTGCTAAAAAAAATATGCAAATCTCCCTCGATTGGAAGGGGTCAGGTGATAGCAAGTTTTTATTATTAGGTGATCCGAGTATCCTGTCGGATCACCTTCTGTTTCTGTACGGATTCTTTCTTCGTCTTCTTCTTATTTTCCCCAAAAGTTGTGCAGCGGTTAGCTCAGAAAGTCCTCTTCCTATTAATGTCAAAATCACACCATATATGTATCGTGTCCCAAAGACGACAGATCAAGTAAAATCATTGTGATCAGTCGACCGTGACGTCACTATGACGTCATTATATGAAAACACGTTCTCAATCATATTTCATTCATGGAATAACATTTTTCAATGAAATTTACGTCACATATATTTCAAGTTAAGCGCATTCTACTCATATTCTCAAAATTCATCTATACCCTTAAAACGGGCGCGTACGCGCGCGTTAAAATATTTGTATGCTAAAATTGTGCTCAAATTTTTTTGCACACGTTTCAGACAATTTGGAGCATTTTTTCAAAAATTGAAAAAATTGGACGGACGCGTACGCGCGCGCACATATACGCACGCACAGCTCTTATGCAATAGAAATTTCCCATTTTTCACACTTATCGGATGCCTGAAATGTCAAGGAATATTTCTACCAAGTTTCAAGTCAATCCGACTCTAAATGACGTCATACGGGGCCGTCAAAGTTGAAATTCCGCGCGCGCGTCAATGGCGATATACAGTGCAACAATGCCAAAAAACCGCCAATTTTAAATCCGAATTTCCTCGCCAGAATGGGCAATGACCCCCCCATTTTCTTTACATATTTTGAAAGCTGATGAGTTGTACATGTCATTCCATGGGTTGGCGATGCTGGAAAAATGATGAAAAGATATCAAATTTCTTGATAAAATAAAAAAGGTAAATTTTCAAAATGACGTCATCAAATTTCAAGTTTACTCGAGCGTATCTCACTTATCCTTGGCCAATTTTCACCCAGATTTCAGTATGTTGTAGCTAATTTAATGGTCTATCAGTTATAATATAACACAATTTTGATTGAATGACAGCATGACCTCGTAAAAATAGATTGAAGGCAACCTTGTCAAATTTGACCCATTTGCGAGTTATCTCTATCGGAGTGCAGTTTTTCTTGAAATAAAAATTAACATGACTTTCTTTATCGAGCACTATCTCACTTATCCTACGGTGAATTTCTCCCAGATTTTAATATGTTGTAGCTGAGACTTTTTGCTATCGGAAATGTGCCTCCGTTTTTTCATACGACGTCGAAATCACGTCGAAAAACTTCGCTTAAATTAAAGCTTAGCTTCGATGTATTTTCATATTTCTTTCTTTTTGCAAATTTCTTTGCGATAACACATGAAAGACATTCCCTAGTACCCCCATATTTTGCACATGTTTAGTTCATGTGACGTACAATATTTTATAAGGTAACAACTACTTGATCGACGCCATCTTGGGTAGGTAAATTAGGGTCAAAGGTCATAAATGTATCATCCTGTATCTTGGTGAATACATGTAATATCTTTCCAATATTTTGCACACACAAAAGACCACGTTACCAGGATCATTTCACAAAATAACCACTTTTTCTAAGATGCCCTCTTGGCTGTGCAAAGTGGCTTCAATGGTAAAATATACTTCATTCTGTATCTTCGTTATAGTGTATACGGAATATGGCACCAAAGATGGCAGACCTGACTCCCTTTTTTCTAAATGAGAATCCAAACATCACACGGCCAATGTCCATAAACACAGATGAAACCTTTACGGTCATGCCTATTGGGATCAGGACTCAAATCATTGATTTTCGAAAAGATCGGATCACCTAATTTGTCAGTGTTGACAAATTCCAAGTCTAGTTTTATTTTACTCTGGTGTATAGTTTGATATCCAGTGGTTATCAAAATGGAGTGAAAGATATGCAGTTGATGACAAAGTCATTATAAAAACACAATCAATATTCCTCTTTCATCTTTACCGCATATACCATGCGAACTAACATGCTACCTACAGGCGTCACTGGTTGCAAAGAGATAGATATAGGTAACTGATTATGATGCAAAAATGACGCAAACTCTGTTATCCCAAAACAATGGGGCATAAGATTATCTCACTCCTAGTCTTTGAAATCGATGAAATTATAGTAACTAGGGAGTTTCCACGGGTGATTTGCGGCTCAAGGCGCAATGATGACATTCAAGGTAACCATGCTTTGTAATTACGTATGTTGGCGATGACAACGACGAGTCAGCCTCAGCATATCTTGGAGAAATGATAGTTAAGGATGGCCAAAGCGAGATAGACAGGGAGGCATATGGATATACAGGTACTCATTAAAGATTGCAACATTAGTTAATCGACTTGAATCAATTTATTAAAACAATCTTACAGTCGATCTGCATTTATCATACCTTACATTTACTCTCTTAAAAAATTGAGTGAAAATATTCACTCATTAAAGAGTGAATACAAAAAAAGAGTGAATTTAGAGTGAAATTGGAGTGAATTTTGAGTGAAAATGTTCATTTTCACTCGTTTTAGAGTGACCTCAGGGATCACTCCAAAATCTTCGAGTGATCCCTGAGGTCACTCCAAAATGAGTGAAAATGAACATTTTCACTCAAAATTCACTCCAATTTCACTCTAAATTCACTCTTTTTTGTATTCACTCTTTTAAGAGTGAATATTTTCACTCGATTTTTTTAGAGAGTAGGAAAGTCAACACAGAGTGCATTACCTTCCAGTAAAATCTGTTGATATTAATTGAAATTCCATGCATTTATATAAGAAGAATGCTAGTAATATTGTTCAGAATGAATCTAAAATATAACTTCATTTCACCATAATCCTGTTGATATCGAAAAGCTTTTTCTCACTTAATATTTTGTCAGATTTAAGAAAAAAGATCACCTGTTCTTACAAATATTCCAACAATACAAATTTTTTTTATAAGGGACATAAAAGTAGACGACGCTTGTACTCACTCCTGTTATCACGTGAAACACATACAAAGAAGAAATATAGGAAGCAAGCAAGAAATGTGGGACTAGTTTGCTCCATACCTTGTTCTTTTCAGGAGTGGTAAACACGATCGTGCTTAGTCCAACGAATACAGATAACAATCATGTCAAGTCATCAGTTACTTATTTGCAGCACCAGGGAACGGTGGATGTCACTGAAGCAGTATGCAGCGAATAAATGTTGTACCTCTTACTGTAGTTCACTCCGTTTTCCGTGTAATGATGTAATGTATACAAATACAGAAATACTCTTGATACATGTATTGAGTGATATAAGTCGTTGATGACAATTTTGTACATACTCGATAGGTAGGTACACTGGTCATGTGCGTTACATATAGCCTATAGGCCTACACCCGTAACTTTATGTTTTATATGCAGTTTAGAGTACTGCTCCTAATATTCCTTCTTGTCTATGTCTAATGTCTTTCCGGCTACTATTATGTATACGAGTTTGCCAGTTGGACCATTATAGTTATAAACTTGACATCGCCAAGCACGTAGCAAAAGACCTCTTTCAAAAAGTTCGGTCCGCTCTTGTTCGAATCCAACTTCTGCTGGTAGCCTTGACGTTAGAATTATTCTAGCTTCAGCCAGAAAGCCAATCTACATTGTAGTTATTGAGATGTTTGAATGCCATTGAGAAGGCATGTCATACTGAGACACCTCGCACATCTTCGGAGTTCGTTCTTACGATCCAAAACCAGTTTCAACAGCTCAAAGCCTCCAGTAAGCAAAATATTTCACTACAGTATGCAGCAAAATGGGTAGTGTTGAATCAATAAAATGAAAATATTATTCATTTTTAGCTTCACAGGATTCGTATATGTACTTGAGAATTTTTTTCATAACGTCAAGAAGCTTTTTGCTTGATTTCTTGCTTGTATTTCTTGTTTTCAGAATACAACATTATATATGATATTCTAGTGGTTCGATACATGCAACTTCAGCGACCTTTTCGTCCTTAAGATAATGATGAAGTGTGCAATTTGCTTTGTGATATTCGATAGCGACAATTCGCTTCATGTCATTTTACAGAACGTCGATCGTGGTTCATAAATCTCATGTATGTGATTATGAAATTTAAGGAGTTAAGATTAAATCGATTTGTTATTTAGTAAGATAGGAAGCACCAATAAACATATCTGTTTGTTGTAGGGATATCCTTGTTGATTTCATGAAGATTTTATGTATATGTGAATAATTAAGATAGGCGAGTGGGTATTTATGTAAATATATGTACGTAGGCTTATGTTCAAGAGCAAGTGGGTACACGCATTCATTTGATATATGAACGTATGGTAAGGTACATGTTTAAGAGCGGTATATTCATGTCTGAGAAAAAAAAATCAGATGAGTGAGAAAATCTAAAGGTTTGATTTAAATAACTATTTTTCCACTGAAATTGATTAAGAACCGTGTCAAATACCTTTGAACACGTTACTGCATCACTGTTTCTTAGGAGTTGTATATCTATATTTGATATTCTAAATTACAATGATTTACGACAACATTGCAGCAATGGAGATGAGATACTTTGCAATAAAATAAACACACTTTAAAGGGAACGCAAACCCAAAGAGCAATGTGGATTGAGTGAAAGCAGCAACATGAGGAGAACACATCAGTGAAAGTTTGAAGAAAATCGGACAATCGATGCAAAAAAGTTATGAATTTTTAAAGTTTTGGTGTTGGAGCCGCTGGGTGAGGAGACTACCAGAGGTTATGACGTATGATTGGACAACAATACAAAGAAAATGTAAAGAAAATTCCACAAAAATTAATTTTTCATGAAAATTATACATTCCGTCAACTTGATACTGACATATGTTAAAGGTAGCAATTATTCCCCCTGCTTTCTGAAAGCGGTTAGTCGAGTGCTGTTTCATAATGCTAGAAAAGTTAATTTTTGTTGAATTTCCTTTATATTTTCTTTGTATTGTTGTCCACTCATACGTCATAATCTCTAGTAGTCTTTTCATCCAGCGGTTCCAACACAAAAACTTCAAACATTCATAACTTTTGATCGATTGTCCGATTTCCCTCAAACTTTCACTGATGTGTTCTACTAATGTTGCTGCTTTCACTCAATCTACATTGCTCTTTGGGTTTGCGTTCCCTTTGAGGTAAATAAAATGTGTGTTTGTGTACAATAAACAATAGAAAAAATCAAGTCAAATGAATTAAAATCAGATAATGTCATAAAAATAAAAAGGAAACTATAGTTCTCAGATTATCTCCATAAACCACGAATATGCAGAGAATTGAGTACGAACAAAACACGTATTTTTATACGTGTTTTGTTCGTACTCAATTCTCTGCATATTCTCTGCATTCTCTGCAGTACTCGTGTATGTAATAATAATGAGGAAAGAATCTGGTTGTTGGGATACTGTAATCACGCATTCATGACGTAATATCATGACTCAGAAATACAGCTGAAAATAGTCACTCGATAATATGACTCACATTGTCGGGAAGTAATGAGCCCCAATTACGGATGAAAGAGAAAGAGCCAATTACGGATGAAAGAGAAAGAGAACATGGGATAGAATAGAGAGAAGAAGGATGGAGGAAAATTCTGAAAAGGAAGATAGCGGGAGAGAGTTAAAAAAAATAAAAGGGAAATGAAGAAAGGAAAAGAGAGAGGAAGAGACCCTCTGGCAGTTAGAATGTGGGGAAAATTACGAGCACGTTACAGAAGATTAGTTATAGACTTTGTGTATACGACGAATCACAAATTGTGTAATCCTGGTCCATATATTATAATTTGTATTTATGTGTCGATACGCTCTATCAAATTTGATCATGATGAGAAAGCAGTATGCATAGAACTGCTGGACTGAAGAAGCGAAGAAAAGGTAATGAGTAATCGATAATGATACATGTTGAACTGTGCTACTACTAAATTTACAGATTTCAAATTCACAAACAGATCTTGTGGCCAGTAACCATTTAATTTTACGCTTAAATGACAGTCTCTGTTCAGTCAGCTACACTCAGCTACACTAAGAAAGTAAACACTTGTTCAAGTTCTTGTTTGTCATATAGAGTATTGCCTAAATATTAATGTTTTATATTGGCTATCAAGCAGGTAGGTGAATAAAAAGGGAAGCGTCCTGCATGAGTGAACACATTCATTTTTCTCTTCCAGGGCACAAAAGTAAACAAGTTGTCAATTGTGCAGAAGTGCTCTTGCATATAACAATTTATCAACTTTGCGACTTAGTCCTTATGTCAATCGAAGTTTGAGTTGACAGAAAATTCTCATTTTCCAGCTTTAGTTTCTCACTTTGTTTTTGTGTGAGGATATAGAGAGATTCAAGGAACAAAAACTGATTTTGCTATTTCATGCAAGTTTCTGATTGTGTTTAATTGCTCTTTAGGGATTATTGCTATCTTGAAGTGCATTTGCAAATGAATTAATGTGATTTGATTTGATTTACTGATTCCTGTATTATCATTGTACATGAACATACATGTACATATATACATACATTGTTGAATATACATAATCATCAGTTGTTAACAAAATATTTTTTCTTCATTGCCTTCAGACAATGAACAGCAGAAACGTATCAGCAGTACAAGCGTTCAATGAATAATACAGTAGGGCCACAGCTTAAGCGTGGCTTGATTTGCTTGCAGCCCTCATACATAATACACATAGAACAAAATTAGGAGGGAGGGATGACTTGCGTAGAGATAGGATAGTAGAAAGGAGAAAGGGAAGGGAGAGGTATGTCTGCTTTCACTAAAGGTTTACACAAAGTTAGTTCACCTGGATCACTGATCAGTAAGGCATGACAAAATATTTCTCACCGAGGTACAGGTGAACAGTTACAGTTCGTGGTTAAATACATGATTACATAATAGATGAAATGCGGCGATACTTCAACGAAGAAATTTCGTGTATAGTACTCTGACAATGATAACGAAATCACTGATACCGAAAAAGTAACATTGTTTTTACAGCTTTCCTAAAAGAATACAAGGACTTTAAACATCGAATTTCAGAAGGAAGAGAGTTTCCAAACATCGGGTCCGGTGTGTCTGATAGATTTTAGAGCCATCACTGTTTTGGGATTATATAAATGAAATTTATCAGATTGTCTCGTGGGATAAGAGTTTATGTCCTTGTTTAATTGAAATAGTGAGAAGAAGGAAGATGGCAATCAGATTGTCTCGTGGGATAAGAGTGTATGTCCTTGTTTAATTGAAATAGAAGAAGGAAGATGGCAACTGACCGTTATGTAAACGAAACATAAAGAGTGAATTTTGCAAAAAAAAATGAAATCATTTACCTTGAGTGTTTTTATTTCTGCGAATAAAGGATCTGAATGGTCTCGAAAATTTAAAAAAAAAATCTATTTCTGCCACATTTGTTTTTGTGCCTTGGAGGACATTAAAGTATGTGTTTACTCATGCATAAAATGTCCCTTTGTATTAACCTGGATCATAGCTCATTTAGTTAGCTTTAATATGGTATATAATACACTGACTTTTATCAAAATCTTTTATGAGAAATATGAACTTGAAAAAGTGTTTACTTTCCCCTTTTTTCCTTGTTTTTTTCTTTTTTTGGTGAGTGTATTTGGAGGCACATGTGCATATTGTTGAATGATGACTTGTGAGACACTCGGTGAATATATTTCACCGTGTATTAAAGAGGTCTCTGATCTCGCTTTGAGTGTCACATCCCCAGTACTTTTCAATCTTACTGTTCACATGATACAACAATAATATACAACTGGGCACCATACAATCAATGGTCTTGATATTAAAGAAAGGTTTTCAATTGGGCAAAACTTTAGTTGTTACGGAAAAAGGCAGGACTAGTTTTTGGCCTGGTAGGGGGATTACACTCAACATCAATTACAAGTTATAAATGGCGTCCAGACAGGATGTCTGAGATTGACTCAACCTGGTCATAACTCGTGACTTGATAACACGGGGCTTTTACTAAGATGGAGATATGGTAGCTGGATGTTGTTTGATACAGTGATGGAACAATGGGATCAATATTCTGGCGGTAAACTCAGGGGATGATGGAGGTCAGTGACTCACTGGAAGTTGAGAGTATGGGTAAAGTTCATTGAGAGTATTGTGGTCATCATAATGGAAAGGAAGTGGGTAGTAATAGATTTGAGTATCATTACATAACTACTACTTTGATTTCAAAGCACAGATGCTGATACAACGTTCTTACAATGTGAAGACCGAATTCTAAAACTGTTTGACGTAATGACGTCATAGCAAAGTATGGATTCCTCAACCCCGTTTCCAGTTGTTTACGCAATCCTCTAGTTTTTCTATTTGATTTCTTTTGTCAAACATAATTATGAGACAGCGTGTCAGCCTTATCTCTTTGATTTTATTACAATTTCCTCCACCTTTATTTTCTCGCAGTCTTCAAGGAGACGGATTGTGCACCCGGGATTTGTAAAAATGCCGGTAAATGTAAAAGGGTCCGCATCAACGGGAAATGTAAAGACTTCTAGCCGGGAAGTGGAAAAAAAACATCCAATTTTGCCCGAAACCCCAGAATTCCTACACTCTAGATTTTTTCTTCTTCTGTCGAACCGAAAAAGATAGAGTTAAGTTAGTGCTTTGAAACATTAATGACTAAAATTTCATGTTTGATTACAGGGGATCCAGGGGTGCATGTCCAGATAGGAGTGAGATGGAGGAGGGGGATTTTCCACATTTGAAACATCTTCTTGAAAAGTCGGTGACGGATTTTAACCAATTTACCAGATAGCATGTTTATGATGATTGATCTTGATTTGTTTAATGAGCCCCTCCCCCCCCCCAAACGGCGAAGGAAGGGGGTTGAAGTCCGTAAACTTTGTAATTTTTCAATCTCCTCTTGTCGATTCGGAAAAAGTTAGAGCTAAGTTAATTCTATGAAGACATTACTGACTGAAATTTCATGTTTGATTATGTCGGATCCAGGGATGCCATGATCGGGGGAGGGGGGTGAGGGAGAGGAGGGGGAGTTTAAGTATCGTAGTCCCTAACTCTAAAATCTATGACGGATTTTCACCACACTCGGCATATAGCATCTTTATGGTGACATGATCTCAATTTGTTTAAATAAGTCCCCCCCCCCCCTTGGGCGGTGGGGGGGGGGGGGGGGGGGGAGTGTTGAAATAGTGGACCGGATTCAATGATGAACAGAGCACACAGTTGTTTAACGATAAAATGAACAACTTTAATCCACTATCACAAACTAGCGTCATGTCATGACTGCTGCTCTGACCGTATATCTCAATAATAGAATACATGGAATATGAATACACTTGTGATGAATGTAGTGAGCGCTCATAATACAACATCCCCCTCCTTCTGAAAGATACAATGACGAATATTTTAAACTGCACTTGTACATAGGGAAACATTCATACTGATCTTCCAAGTATTATAAATGTGAATCTCTGACACAGAATCCTGAAAATGTAAGGAACTTGTTTGAGATCTGAATAGATACAATGAATTATAATCAGGCTGGCAAATTAAATCTATTCTACTTGAAACAGCTGGTGTCATAAATGCAATAGCTCAAAAGTCCTTTCATCAGTGTAATGCTAAGTTTTTACATTTGTCATGTATAGTATATATATTGAACAAATCTCGACATATAAACTCTTTTTATCAGTATAAGTTTTTTACATTTCTCATATATACTGAACAAATCTCGACATATCTGGTATCCGAAAGACGATGAAACGAATAAAACAATAACGTATTCAAACTTATTATCACAAAATACATGCAGTTTAACACCAGCATATTTACAAATAATTTCACGTATATCTAAGTGATATCTTTAATAATATAAAACAGGAACAATTATATTCAGACAGAATGTATATATGTATATATAATACAAACATAATGATTTAGCATTTGAGTTTGAACTCAGATTATCATCAACACAGGAAATGATTTATATATGCTTGTATGTTTGTTGGTTTTTAACATCCAGTTGAGATTAACTTTTGTGTGTGAAATTAGTGAACAGCTACATCATAGTTTCAATGCACAAATGTGTTTAACAGTTATACATGTATATATATATAATATATATATATATATAGCATGCAACAAACATTTTGATAAATGTAGCATATATTATAGTCATTATGGTTCCTGACTTAAATTTCAAATATTGTCTTGTGAAATAAAATGATGTGTATCACTTGCTTACACAAATGTGCAGTAAATAAATCAACAATATACATAAAGAATGAACATATTATTAACACTGACAATGCTGCTAGTTTATCTTCTAGCATTGCATTAATCTTGGTACCGCGATGGGGGTCTGACTTCACGTCCATATCGCGTTATGTACCGGGTAGTGTCTGATTTCCTATCAGATTGTCCTTGTCTTCTGTCTGGATGTTGTCTCCTTCCCTCACTCCTGCCGTCGTCTTCATAGTGAACCCGTTTTGGAACTATTGGCTTCGTTCCAGTTGGCATCTCCCTCAGGTGAGATCTATTTCTCCTCAAGATGCTACCGTTGGGAGTTGCTACTTCGTAGGATCTTGGTTCCTAACGTACTTTGCTCACTTCGGCAGGAAGCCATGTGTTGTCTTTGGGATTCAGAACTCTCACTTTCTGTCCAACGTGCAGAGGTGGTAAATTTCTTCCTTGGATCATAGTGCTGCAAACAAGATTCTGCAGAGATCGCTTTCTTGAGTTTGTTGAAGGCATGCTGATGATCGTCTTGCCATGTGAATGGCACATCTCGCTTCAGTAGTTCACGTAATGGTGATGCCTTTTCAGAGAAGTTGGCGATGTTTGGAGCGAGAAAGAAGACCAAGGCACTTCTGTAGATCTTCTTTGTCTTGAGGTGTTGGCATGGCATGAATGTCTTCAATCTTCTGTGGATCAGGATGGATGACATCTCTGGTATATACAGAACCGAAGAAGTTGATGCTGTCAGTTTTGATGATACACTTCTTACTGTTGAAGACAAGTCCTTCTCTTTTGGCAACTTCCATCAGTCTGTGGAGGTTTTTGTCATGCTCTGCCTCGGTACGTTCAGCAACTGCAATATCATCAGCGATACAGATGCATCCACCTACTTGACCAACGGTACGGTCCATGTGTTGCTGGAACAAGTCTTGGCTGACAGAAAGTCCAAAAGGTAGGCGTGTGTAGCAGTATCTGCCAAATGGAGTACGAAAAGTTGTCAGCTCCTGGGATTCTTTGGATAGGTGAACAGGCCAATATCCGGATTTCGCGTCGAGCTTAGAGAAATACTTTGCTCCGGAGAAAGCTAGGTTGACCTCTTCAAGAGTCGGAATCTTGTGGGGACATCGTTTGAGATTCTGGTTTAATCTCCTGGGATCTAGGCATACTCTCAAGGATCCATCTTTCTTGAGAACTGTAGTAATCGAACTACACCAGTCGGTGTGGTGGTCGATTTGTCTGATGATGCCTTGCTTCTCCATTGAGTCAAGCTCAGACTTGAGTTTGTCTTTGATGTGGACGCTGCACTTTCTTGGTGCATCAATGGTGGGGACAGCTCCTTCTTTGACATGTAGTGTTGATTCTCCACGAAACTTACCAATACGATCAAACTGTTCCGGATAAAGCACTTGCAGGTCCTTGAGAGACGGTCTGTTAGTTGGACTACGACTCTGAGGGTGCATCTCATGGATTGTTACCACGTGTAACTCACTGCACATAGGTAGTCCAGTTATCACTGGTCCTGAGACATCGACCACGTAGAAAAATTGATCTCTTTACTCGGAGTCTTTGTACTTGCACATGATCTGAAGGGTGCCCAAACAATGTATCGGGGAACCGTTGTATGCGGTAAGACGTGCTGAAGTCGGGTGTACAACTGCTTGCCACCTGCTTCCATACATGGCCTTGATTGTCCGTAGAGGGAGTGTATTTCCACTCGCTCCGGTGTCGACCTTTGCATGTAAGATGTGTTGTCCACGTTTGCTGAGACAGATAATTCCAATCTTCACGAATGCTTCTTTCTGATGCACAGAATCGATCGATGCGTCTATGTCATTTCCCAGTACGATAGTGTTAAATTCCCCAAAATCTTCTTGGGTTTCTCCTTCTGGCTCTTTGGAGAACTCGGTTACCTTTTGTTTGGTTGGCTGCCTGGTGGGTGCCTTCTGTCTTCGTGGTGAAAAACTGCGGTTACCACCTTGGCGTCCTCTGCTTGGACTTCGTCCTCGAAGCACTTTTCTGTGTTTTGTCTTTCCGCAACATTTAGCCCAGTGTCCTTTGGAACCACAGGCTTTGCAAATGTCTCTGTAGGCTGGACACTTGCGTGGTGGATGATTCAAATCAAAGTTACCACACTTCTTGCGTCTATCTTGGTTATGTGATAGAGCCTCTACGTTGCTTGCAGAGGAGTCGATCGAACGAACACACTGTTTGCCTACGGCTAAGGCTTCGTATTTCCTGCCTTCATCAAGGAGGTTTGCTATCTTGTAGCCTTTGGGTTGGTCTAGAAGAACTTTCTGGAACGCCTCGATAGGTGTAGACGCAATGACTAGCTCTGTCACGCGTTCTGAGAGCTCATTTTCGGTAAAGTCACACTCTTTGGCTTTACTCCGGCATCTATTTACAAATTCGTCGATAGTTTCATTTACGTGTTGACGATATCACATCAGTTCCAGTCTGTGGATCCGAAAATTCAGCTTGACTTTCAGCTGACCTTCAAGGGTAGACCACAACATTGCAGGTTTTTCTTGATCCTCATTGGATAGACCGGATGCGTTTATTCTACGCAAACCTTCATTTCCTACTGCAATTTTTATTTTGATTGCTTGCTTCTTTGGGTCTCGGACATCGTTGTCTTGGAAGCATAACTCCATGCGTTGTTTGAATAACTTGAATTCTTCCGGCACATCGGCACTATTCCAATTCATTTCTGGATACTTTTCCATGGTGCGTTTTTTTTTTATCTTTTTAGAATGATTTGGAGATACAAATAATACAATGCTTAATATCAATGTCAGACTTTGCAAACTTACGACTGAATGGTTCTATACAGATATAGTTTACAAAGTAAGCAAATTAAGAATAGTTTGCAAACACAGAAATATATGACACAAAATCACTATTGATATACATGCATTACTCTCCAAAATACATCAAAACATGTCTAGATGGTAGACGGTAATACACAGATGCATATGAATATGTCAAAACATTCATGTACACAAATAACAAATGTATGTAATTGCCCACACGCAAGTGTTCAAATGTCTGAGATAGTTTCATGAATTGGACTAATTCTCATTTCTTTTATCTGGTTGCATGGATTCATTCTCAGTCTGGATCGTGCCGTGTCTTGATTGTCCGTTCTCGCTACGTTGTAGCTTGCAGGGTAGACGAACTGCGATGTCGGGAATCTGCATACATATGCTCTGTCAGCAAATATCCTTCCACTGAGTGATGGTCCCGGTAGAAGCAATCAGCGTGTTCCTACAGAGAATCCGATACACCTAGAATTTGCAAGCGCGTAATCAAACACTGCGCTAACGCAGACCCGGGTTGTTTCTACAGAAAGCGCATTTAATCGGAAAGAATCCGATTCTCCACCTGAATGCAGTTGTGAATGGATGTCTGGAAAGTTGGCTGGTGCATTGTGGGCCTGGGTAGAGCAATTATACTGATGATGCGATCGCCGATTGAACTAGTGAAACTGAGTAGGGCCTGGGCAGGGCCTAACGTTAATGTGGTACTTTAGTATTTACAAGTTTCAACCGGCTGTTGGACGATTTTATTTTCATCTAACGTTTAGGGCTCCTACTCTAACGTTAGCTCCAACGTTAGAAACTAGTTTTCTACCAGTTCTTTCGTTCGTCAATATGTCACGGATCTTAAAGGTTGGATTTTTATTACTGGATTATCACATGTGACGAGACAACATCAGTTCACAGAGACACAGCTTCTGTAAGTTCTATCTAACGTTAGGCCTAACAGTTAGTCTAACATTTAACAATTTAAACTAAAAAATGATGAGGCCCTAGGGCCTATTAGGCCTAACTAGATCTAACGTTTGGGCCTATGTTGTAACAAGGCCTACCTGGATACCATCTAATGTCAGACTAACGTTAGTGATTTCTACCATTCTATTAGATATGAATTAACGTTAACAACGTGGTCAACGTTAGGGCTAACGTTGTCGTTAGATCAAACACTTCTAAAGTTCTAACGTTAGTAACACTACCAGTAACACCTTGAGAATTAGAGTTTATAGACACCTAACGCTAACGTTAACGGTAGAAATATGTTGATAGATATTCTGTTAACGTTAGACCTATTCTTGTCTTGTCTAGTCAGAGTTGTCTAGACCGGTCTAACGTTCGGCAGACTAGATTCTAACGTTAGAGTCTAACTGTTAGTGTTAGGGTTCGTTTTTTCGAAGGTTTGTTAAAATTGAAGAAAAAATGAGAAAGGTTAACGATTTTGGGCGTTAGGGCTAACGTTGTCGTTAGATCTAACACTTCTAAAGTTCTAACGTTAGTAACACTAGGCCCTACCAGTAACACCTTGAGAATTAGAGTTTATAGACATCTAACGCTAACGTTAACGGTAGAACTGTGTTGATAGATATTCTGTTAACGTTAGACCTATTCTTGTCTTGTCTAGTTAGAGTTGTCTAGACCGGTCTAACGTTAGGCAGACTAGATTCTAACGTTAGAGTCTAACTTTTAAGTGTTAGGGTTCGTTTTTTCGAAGGTTTGTTAAAAATCAAAGAAAAAATGAGAAAGGTTAACAATTTGGAAGGTTCACTTACATCTAGAAATTCTAGAGAACTAACATAGGGCCTAGGGCCTAGACCTGATGTAAGCTGTGCTAGACCTAGGCCTAATGATAAAGATGATTAGACTAACGTTAGATCTAACGTTAGGTTTCTATAGATTTCAAATACAATTTATAAGGTTTGTTATCAATGTTATGTAGGCACCCTAGGCCTACCTCTTGGCTCTACACCCCCAGGTGGACTCACCTTTTTCACTTGTGCAGTTGTGGATTGAGAAAATGTGCTTTAGATCTAACATTAGACTCTAAATGTTTCGATAAATGGATGTTTGAATTTTCTTTCATTTGCGGACTAACGAAACGTCGCGTCGTACCAAGGTAGTGAATACCAGGAACCATATTTCTTTGTCGGATTAACGAACCTTACTAGTAACGAACCTCTGGAATAACGACAAAAGTTCGTAAAACAAACCCTAACACTGTGTCACTATTTTGCTAGACTAGTATCATTTCCGAACTAAAAGCATCATGTGCATCTCACACGTATTGTCAATACATACCGGTAACGTTAGACGTCTAATAGAATGTAGGCCTAACGTTAGAGTTAGGTGTATTGCCTTGGTTTTAAAATTACAGCGCAACTGTGTAAAAATAACACCCCTGTTCGTATTTTCTTTACAAGTGAGTCAAATCTCAGCCAAATTGTGACTATTGATAGGTTTCATAGGGTGTCGGACGTGTTGGGGACACCCAACTAATAATGTTAACGTTAGAATTACTAGCAGCAGCATAACATGAAAAGTCATGACCACTTGGCACTTTTAATGTCACTGGTGATTGTCTTCCGGGTCAGTATCGGATTATTGAACCTGGCATGTTTCTACAGCGCTGAAACTGGAAACTGACCCGGAAAGAACTACCTCATTAGACGGTTAAGATAATTGGAATCGGTATCGGAATCTGAATCTGAAAGAAACCGTTACTGGTGCGTTTCTACAGGCCCCTCTATCGGATACAATCCGATAGACCCGGAATTTGGGGTTCTGTAGAAACACGCTGAAAGATGTCGCAATACACGTTGCTATGCCGATAAGATAAACACAATTCTGGCCAGTCCAGGATAATACGCGTCTATCTGCGTCTTCTATTGTTATGTCAACAATGGATGTCAATGGATACGGTGCGCTCAGGTAATGCGAACTTGGTCTATTGTTACGTCAACAATGGAAGTCCTTGGTTGAAACGCTCAGGTATTGCGCGTACTTGGATACAGTGCGCGTCGATAATGCTTGTTTACCACAGAACTGCAACTGTCTAATGTGGCGAATGTCAGTGATTCGTGCGACGAAAATGTTCTGACAACATTTTGTATGAGCTACACTGTACACAGCTATATCTAACGATGTAGAAACGAAAATAAAATGCTCTGCAAAGCGTTCGTCAATCCGATGATATGCATTCGTATCGTTATTTATTGATTAGCAGCATGGATGATAAAATAATCGGTTTATTCTAGCACAGTGTTACTCACAAGACGAGTCGTTGAGCTAGTCCATGCACGTATCTGCAGTAGACGTAGACGTGTTGTGCACAGTGTCCTCTCGGGCGGTTTCAGCACAAGTTACTCATGATGAATTACCCTAAGAAAACTTTAGTTCCGTGCTGATTTGGCATAAATCCGTGTCGGCACCGCTGCCACCATGTTGTAATAGTGGACCGGATTCATTGATGAACAGAGGACACAGTTGTTTTAATGATAAAATGAACAACTTTAATCCACTATCACAAACTAGCGTCGTGTAATGACTGCTGCTTTGACCGTATATCTCAATAATAGAATACATGGAATATGAATACACATGTGATAAATGTAGTGCGCGCTCATGATACAACAGGGAGGGGGAGCTGAAGTCATCTAGTCCCTATCTCTGGATTATTCTAATCTTCTTCTGTCGAATGTAATACCTGATGATGTTTGATATATGTTATTTACGAGCTCCTCCTGTTCCTTTTCCTTTTGATTTTTTTTTTTCAGGCAAGGTGACGTGTAACTACAATGATTATATTTGTTATGACATATCAGAGAATTTGTAAAGTGATTATGTGCATCATTGGTGGAATTTAGAAAGAAATTTATATCGATGATGTAATCACTGATATTATTTTCGATGCAGAGAAGAGATGCAGAAAATGTGAGAAATCCTCCGTCCTCTCACTCTTAATTAAGTACGGGCTTTATTCCTAAAATACTCATGAACTCACGTAAATGCCAATCATCCCTTTGAACAAACTACGCTATTTTCCAGCTAAATTTAGCATCTCAATGAGCCCAACAGGTCGTCTCATTCACAATGATAACGGACAATGACAATCACACCGTCCGCCCCACATTCCACACATTGTGAACGCTCTGGTTCTATGGCAAGCCGAATTCTTGCTGGTTTCGGTATCTCTGAGAGTGCAAAATGATCACATTTTGAAAATTGCAAGGGTTGACAAAAATGGTCCTGAAATCATTACGCATTAACCAAAAGTAAAGAACTTTGTGTCATTCTATTGGAAAAAGAATGGCCTTTCCAATAGTATGGAAAATAATAACGCATCGCAACAATATTGCTGAAATTAAAGATCTTAGGTGTTCCGTTCTTTGTGGGCCACCCTGTATTATTTTGATACATTGAAAAAAAAATACATCAATTAGAAACTGACGTGTTCCCACCTTCAAGTCGTGCACGTTAACAAAATACGTAAATTGGCGACTGTGATCAGAACTGAATCTAATAATACAACACTTTTACCCTGTTTTTTTTTTATCGCAGACTCTGTTCATTGCTCGAGTGGATGCCCATCTAACTCACAGAGGTAACTCAAGAAGCAAGTGGACCTAGTTCTTATTTATGAACAGAGTCAATCGAGAATTGTGCTATCACAATCAATGCCGATAGTCAAATCATCTGGCATCTGTAAATGTATAGTCCCGTGCCCCAACTGCTCAGCTGATGTCAGCTACACAGATTGAGATATTGTGAGATGCCCTAAGCAGGGAAACTGCTGACCCTGAAATCCTGATCGTCCTTTGGGGGATAGGAACCACGGGTGGTATTTTGAATATCTTCCTAAGTTTCTTCCTAAGTTTCTTCCTGAGTCAGAAACTTTGGAAGTGCCTAGGAAAGACAAAATTGGTATTCTGAAATATCTTCCTAGGCACTTCTTAATGCAAATTACGCCATCCTTATCCCCGCCAACGTCCTTTCTTAAGCCAGTACGAAATGCCGTATCATATAATCTAACCAATGAAAATCGCATATTACTATGACGTAGGGTCAAATACACGTATGAGCGGCATGTCCCTTTTCTCATTTCGCGCATCAAAGTACGTGTGCGCGCGGTGACTGACAAGCGCGCCTATCACGATGCTTGCAGTTTGCTATTCTTAACATCGTACTTAGGACAGGGGTGGAGCTTTCCTAAATATTTCCTAAAATTCTTTCCTAAGTGCATTCTAGAATACCAACTTCTTCCTAAGTCAGAAATTTGCATACTCCCGCCCCTTTCCTAAGTTTCCTTCTAAGTCTAGGAAAAAACTTAGGAACAGACTTAGGAAGAAACTTAGGAAGATTTTCAGAATACCACTTAGGAAAAAATCCTGACTTAGGAAGAAATTTCTTCCTTGGAAGGATTTCAGAATACCACCCCAGGACATGAGCCTCGAGGATATTCTCCAGTTCATTCAGGCAAAGGAAGCATGGAAGCACTCTGCATTGTCCCTACTGGACTCTCACACGAGGTTCTCCTGCAACTACCCCTGATCGACACGAGACGAATGCTGCCTTTGATTCCTTCAGCTTCATACATGGCTTTGATCGCTCATGTGATGGCAATGGCATTGCCCTTGATCATCGTGTGTATGACAGCCTCTCACGGGCATGGGTCAGGAAGAAGTCTCCCAAACCCTTCATAGACGTGACTGTTCAGACTGTCCCTAGCGACTACGAAGCTTTAGGGTTCAGCCTCTCCTTAACATCACTACCTCACTCCATCCCCGCCAAGGCTGATACTGGATGTCAGAGCTGTCTGGCTGGCATGAAAGTTATATGCCGCCTTGGCTTACACCAAGAGATCTCATCCCTGTCAACATGAAGATGTATACCACTATTAGCATTCTAGGGGCTACTCCGCTCCGTTTATACTGCTTTATCTGTTTAAACTGTTTATACTGCCGCAGCCCTTAAAGGAATCCCTGTGAAGAAATCCTGTGCTTGCCCTCGACGCCACCACCCACACAACGCTGAATTTTCCTGTGATTGAGGCCAACCGTGACAAGATGCGTCAATATCTCCTTGAATGTTAGGAGAGCAGCATATTCAACACCTGTGAACACAAACGTCTGCCTCTCATGGATGGCCACCGATGAACCTTATGGTCGATCCAGAAGCAGAATCCATCGCACATCACACACCTTGCGGGAAGCAGTAAAGGCTGAATTGGATGATGACGTTCAGCTGGGGTGTGCTTGAATCCGTGTCAGTCGGCAAACCAGTCACCTGGTGTCATAAGACCAATGCGGACTGTTGATTTACAGGCCCTGAACGGCCATGCCACGAAAGAAACACACCACAACCAGTCCCCTTTTCTTCAAGCCAGGTCGGTGCCACAGGGCAAAAAGAAAACTGTGATAGATATCCTAGTGTCCCAATCTGCCAGGAAGATTGTCATCTCACAACATTGATCACGCCCTGGGGACAGTACCACTGCAAAACGACGCCCCAGGGATACATCGCCTCTAGCATACACGCTATACAAGCTTTACACGGTGCTACGATGACGATGAAATCGTGTTGGCCATTCCAAACAAGACGAAATGTGTGGACGACGTCCTTCTTTGGGCAGACATATTGACTGACAGCTTCTTTCAGGCCATTGAGTGGCTGGATATTTGCGGCAGGAATGGGATTGTCCTCATGCAATCCCAACAAGTTCACATTCTATGCTGATGTCAACTTTGCAGGCTTCAAGATCACTACTGACAGTGCACGGCCATGCAAGAAATACCTACAGGCGATCTTCGACTTTCTGACGCCCACTAACAAAACTGACGTGAGGTCATGGTTTGGGCTCGTCAACCAAGTGTCGTACGAATTCAGCATGATAGAGAAGATGGTACCATTTCGTCAGCTTTGCAAAAACTTAGTACCCCATTTGTCTGGACTCACGCCCTCCAGTCTGCCTTTGATTAGTCCAAGGCTCTTACTACTAGTGAGATCGAAGATGGCGTTAGGATCTTTGACCCAAGCAGACCTACTTGCCCAGCCACAGACTGGTCTAAGAACGGCATTGCTTCTGGCTCCTGCAAAAACATGGTGACTGCAAAGACACGATCCCATTCTGCTGCGCCGCAGGTTGGACGATTACGCTCGTCGGCAGTAGGTTCACCCACACTGCTGAATCACGGTATGCACCCAGAGAAGACGAGGCCCTTGCCGTGGAGGATGCTCTTGACAAGGCACAATATTTCGTCTTTGGATGCGAGGATCTCATGCTGATAGGGGCTTGGAGGATATCCTACAACCCCGCTTATGGAACTTGAAGGAGAAGTCACTTCGTTACAGATTCTGCATGGTCAACATCTCTGGCATCAGCCATCGTGCCATACACTATGTCACAACACAGACCATGTATGATTCCTACATTTACCGACCCTCTTGGGGTCTCTCTTCAATTGACGGGGTCGTCCTCTGTAAGGACCGTGTGGTCATACCTCCATCCCTCCAGGAGGGAGTGCTATTCCACCTGCATGCTGCCCACCAAAGGGTCACCTCAATGACGGCTTGCGCTAGAGTGTCAATCTTCAGTAGGGTATCACCCTTGCGATTGCTGCTCTCCGTGCACACTGCACCGATTGTAACCGGATTTCACCCTCTAACCCAAGCGCCCCACCAACTCCTCTGCTCTCACCAGCCTACCCCTTCCAATGAATTTGTGCAGAGTACTTCCACTACAAGGGGCTGCAACTATTCGGTGGTAGTGGACCAGTACTCCAACTGGCCCGTAGTTAAACGGTCTGCACAGGCCGGGGGCAGAAGGACTGATGACATGCTTACGTCGCTTCGTCACCTTTGACATCCACGATGAGTTGGCTTTAGATGGTGGCCCTGAATCACAGCAGTAGCTACACACCATTTTCCTATGGACTTGGGCATACATCTTCACTTTCCTTCTATTGCCTGCCCCATTGCAGCTGCAGAGCTGAAGTTGCTGTCGAAACTGTCAAGCTTCTCATCATGAATAACACAGGCCCCACCGGTTCCCTGGACACAGACACCTTCGAACATATGCTATGCTTCAATATCGTAACACCCCTGACAGGGATACCAAGCTCTCCCCTGTCATGTGTGTCTTTGGCCGCCTAATCCGGGACATTTTCCCGCTTGCTCCCTGAAAGCCAGGGAGGAGACCCTTCGGAACCGTTCCATGAAGGTGGGAAGAACATTGGTTGGAACACAACTAACTCCTTCCTCCCCTTGTTTTTGGGGACCACATCCTCTGAAATGCTACAAGACGAGAGTTGCTGTCGAGGTTCGGCAATACGACCAGTATATGGTTCGCATAGATGGCGCCGGACGGGTCTCACGGCGAAATAGGACATTTCTGATGAAGAGCATCCCTGTCTGTCAACTCTATGCCCTCCTGCAGTCTCTGCTGTATTACTGTCGGCCTCGCTGTGCCCCATTACCCCTACCCGACAGCACTCCCGACGCCGCGCAGATGACCCTCCGTCACCCATGGTAGATGACTGTGCTGGTCCAGACGTCCATTCCCCTCTCATTGATGTCCAGTCATCTCCTGTGGCTCATGCTTCCACTTTGGTTGCACCTTCTGCTGCACCATCAGCACCTCTACTGACTTGCTGCATCATCCTCCACGTGCACCGCATCTCAAGACTGATACAGTGGACCCACCACCCTTCTTTGCTCCGTAACCCAGACGCTCTCTCCATCGAACCAGCAAACCTGCCGTCAGCCTGGCATGCAGACAGGATTACGTTTTTTCTGGAGTCAAGCGTTTTGAAATTCTCTATCACCATGTTTGATGTTTCATATATACTGAACAAATCTCGACATATCTGGTATCCGAAAGATAAGACGATAAAACGATAACGTTATTCAAACTTATTGTCACAAAATGCATGCAGTTTAACACCAGCATATTTACAAATAATTTCACGTATATCTTCGTGATATCTTTAATAATATGAGACAGGAACAATTATATTCATATGGAATGTATCTATAGTATATGTAATAGAAACAGAATGATTTAGCATTTGAGTTTGTGCTCAGATTATCATCAACAAGGAAATTATTTATATATGCTTGTATGTTTGTTGGTTTTTAACATTCAGTTGAGATTAACTGTTGTATGTGAAATTAGTGAACAGCTACATCATAGTTTCAATGCATAAATGTGATTAACAGTTATACACAGATATATATATATATATATATATAGCATGCAACAAACATTTTGATAAATATAGCATATGTCGTAGTTGTTATGGTTCCTGACTTAAATTTCAAATATTGTCTTGTGAAATAAAATGATGTGTATCACTTGGTTTACACAAATATGCTGTAAATAAATGAACACTAAACATAATGAATGAACATATTATTTACACTGATAATGCTGCTAGTTTATCTTCCAGCATTGCATTACTCTTGGTACCGCGATGGGGGGTCTGACTTCACGTCCATATCACGTTATGTACCGGGTTGACTGACTTCCTATCAGATTGTCCCTTGTCTTCTGTCTAGATGTTGTCTCCTTTCCTCACTCCTGCCGTCGTCTTCTAAGTCAACCCGTTTTTGGAACTATTGGAACGAATTCCGGTTGGCATCTCTCAGGTGAGATCTATTTTCTCCTCAAGATGCTACCGTTGGGAGTTGCTACTTCGTAGGATCTTTGTTCCTGACGTACTTTGCTCACTTCGGCATGAAGCCAAGTGTTGTCTTTAGGATTCAGAAACTCTCACTCTCTGTCCCGACGTGCAGAGGTGGTAAATCTCTACCTCCATGCAAGTCGTGATTGTGTTTTCATGTTTCTCCTGTCTCTGAAACAACAAAATCAGGCGTAGACGATTGTCTGGTCAGGTGGTGACTTGGAAGTGTTGTCCTGATTGGTCTTCCAAAAAGTAATTCAGCAGGTGATGGCAGGTTGGAGTCGATTGGTGTGGCACGAAAATGTAGTAGTGCTGTCTTGATGTCTTGTCCAGTTCTGGTACACTTGGTCATGATTCCTTTCGCAGTTTGTACCATGCGTTCAGCGAGTCCGTTGGATCTTGGATATCGCGGAGACGATGTAATGTGATCAATTGACCATTTCTCACTCATCTCTTGGAATGGTCTTCCAACGAATTGTTGACCATTGTCTGATATCAGAGTTGCTGGTGGTCCGAAAAGACTGAAGATACCACTCAGTATGTTTGCGACTGCCGCACTGGATGTATCCTTCAACTTGCGAACGATTGGATACTTTGAATGGTAATCGGTCACCAACAGGTATTCTTCCTTGTTGAAAGTAAACAAGTCAGTTCCAAGCTTCGTCCACGGCGAAGTTGGTATGTCGTGAGGTTGCAAGGGTTCTCTTTGTTGCTTGACCTGATTTTCTTGGCAGGCGTAGCAATTCTTTGAGATTTGCTCAATGTCTTTATTGATGTTCGGCCAATACACGGTTTCCCTTGCTAGTCTGCGGGTACGTACAATACCTTGATGACCCTGATGAAGTTGATTCAGGATGTCTTGTCTGAGGTCTGTGGGAATGATGACTTGATTGCCTTTGAAAAGTACACCATCTGATACTCCGATTTCATCGCGGTATGGCCAAAATGTTCTGACCTCTCTAGGTACTTCCTTGATTGTGTCTGGCCAACCATTCGTGACGATTTGCCACAGGGCTCGCAAGGTCGGATCTCTCGACGTCTCTTGTTGCAGCTAATTTCTCATCTTTTGTCCAAAGAAGATAAGGAGAATCTGTGATATGTCGAATTCCTCACAGATCTCTTCCACATTGACATCAAGGGGAACGTCTTGATTCTTGCTTGGATTAGGCATTCTGCTCAAAGCATCTGATATGATCATCGATTTGCCTGGCTTGTACTTGACATCATAGTCATAGCCTTGAATTTTGATGAGAAGTCTCTGCAAACGTGGTGGCGCACATCTCAGCGGCTTTCTGGTGATCATCTCTAAGGGTTTGTGATCAGTTTAGACAGTGAACTGGTTTCCAAACAGGTATGTGTGGAAACGTTGTATTCCGAACACGAGGGCTAGCGTTTCTCTCTCTATGTTGGAGTAGTTAGCTTGTGACGATGAGAGAGACTTGAAGAAAATGCGACAGGTTTGCTTTCTTGCATCAAACAAGCTCCTAGGCCTTTTGATGATGCGTCGACTTCTAGGATCGTTGTCTTCCTTGGATCATAGTACTGCAAACAAGATTCTGCAGAGATCGCTTTCTTGAGTTTGTTGAAGGCATGTTGATGATCGTCTTGCCATGTGAATGGCACATCTCGCTTCAGTAGTTCACGTAATGGTCATGCCTTTTTAGAGAAGTTGGCGATGTGTGAAGCGAGATAGTTAAGAAGGCCAAGGCACTTCTGTAGATCTTCTTTGTCTTGAGGTGTTGGCATGGCATGAATGTCTTCAATCTTCTGTGGATCAGGGCGGATGCCATCTCTGGTATATACAGAACCGAAGAAGTTGATGCTGTCAGTTTTGATGATACACTTCTAACTGTTGAAGACAAGTCCTTCTCTTTGGGCAACTTCCATCTGTCTGTGGAGGTTTTTGTCATGCTCTGCCTCGGTACGTCCAACAACTGCAATATCACCAGCGATACAGATGCATCCATCTACTTGACCAACGATACGGTCCATGTGTTGCTGGAACAAGTCTTGGCTGACAGAAAGTCCAAAAGGTAGGCGTGTGTAGCAATATCTGCCAAATGGAGTACGAAAAGTTGTCAGCTCCTGGGATTCTTTGGATAGGTGAACAGACCAATGTCCGGATTTCGCGTCGAGCTTAGAGAAATACTTTGCTCCGGAGAAAGCTAGGTTGACCTCTTCAAGAGTCGGAATCTTGTGGGGACATCGTTTGAGATTCTGGTTTAATCTCCTGGGATCTAGGCATACTCTCAAGGATCCATCTTTCTTGAGAACTGTAGTAATCGAACTACACCAGTCGGTGTGATGGTCGATTTGTCTGATGATGCCTTGCTTCTCCATTGAGTCAAGCTCAGACTTCAGTTTGTCTTTGATGTGGACGCTGCACTTTCTTGGAACATCAATGATGGGGACAGCTCCTTCTTTGACATGTAGTGTTGCTTCTCCACGAAAGTTACCAATACGATCAAACTGTTCCGGATAGAGCACTTGCAGGTCCTTGACAGATTTCAACGGAGACGGTCTGTTAGTTGGACTACGACTTTGAGTAAAGTCACATTCTTTGGCTTTACTCCGGCATCTATTTACAAATTCGTCGATAGTTTCATTTGCGTGTTGACGATATCGCATCAGTTCCAGTCTGTGGATGCGAAAATTCAGCTTGACTTTCACCTGACCTTCAAGAGTAGACCACAACATTGCAGGTTTTTCTTGATCCTCATTGGATAGACCGGATGCGTTAATTCTACGCAAACCTTCATATCCTACTGCAATTTTGATTTTGATTGTTTGCTTCTTTGGGTCTTGGACATCGTTGTCTTGGAAGCATAACTCCATGCGTTGTTTGAATAACTTGAATTCTTCCGGCACATCAGCACAATTTCAATTCATTTCTGGATACTTTGCCGTCGTGCGTTTTGATTTAGATTGAGTTGGAGATACAAATGATACAATGCTTGATATCAACGTCACACTTTGCAAACTTACGGCTGAAAGGTTATAGATATAGTTTACAAAGTAAGCAAATCAATAGTAGTTTGCAAACACAGAAATATGTGACACAAAGTCACTACTGATATACATGTATCAATAATGTACACTCTCCAAAATACATCGAAACATGTCTAGATTTCAAGATTACCACAGTAATACACAGATGTATATGAATATGTCAAAACATTCATGTACACAAAAAACGAATGTATGTAATTGTCCACACGCAAGTGTTCAAATGTCTGAGATAGTCTAATGAATTGTACTAATTCTCATCTCTTTTATCTGGTTGCATATGGATTCAATCTCAGTCTGGATGGTGCCGTGGTTTGATTGTCCGTCCTCGCAACGTTGTAGCTTGCAGGGTAGATGAGCTGCGATAACGGGAAACTGCGTATGCTCTGTCAGAAATATCCTTCCGCTGAGTGATGGTCCCAGTAGAAGCAATGATGTTGCAATACATGTTGCTATGCCGATAAGATAAACACATTTCTGGCCAGTCCAGGATAATACGCGTCTATCTGCGTCTTCTATTGTTATGTCAACAATGGATGTCAATGGATACGGTGCGCTCAGGTAATGCGAACTTGGTCTATTGTTACGTCAACAATGGAAGTCTTTGAATGAAACGCTCGGGTATTGCGCGTACTTGGATACAGTGCGCGTCGATAATGCTTGTTTACTACAGAACTGCAACTGTCCAATGTGGCGAATGTCAGTGATTCGTGCGACGAAAATGTTCTGACAACATTTTGTACGAGCTACCAGCTATATCTTACGATGTAGAAACGAATATAGAATGCTCTGCAAAGCGTTCATCAATCCGATTATATGTATTCGTATCGTTATTTGTTGATGAGCAGCATGGATGATAAAATAATCGGTTTATTTTAGCACAGTGTTACTCACAAGACGAGTCGTTAAGCTAGTCCATGCACGTATCTGCAGTAGACGTAGACGTGTTGTGCGCAGTGTCCTCTCGGGCGGTTTCAGCACAAGTCGCTCATGATGAATTTCCCTAAGAAAACTTTAGTTCCGTGCTGATTTGGCATAAATCCGTGTCGGCACCGCTGCCACCATATTGTAATAGTGGACTGGATTCAATGATGAACAGAGGACATAGTTGTTTAACGATTAAATGAACGACTTTAATCCACTATCACAAACTAGCGTCATGGAATGACTGCTGCTCTGACCGTATCACTCAAATATAGAATACATGGAATATGCGTACACTTGTGATAAATGTAGTGCGCTCATATAACACAACAGTTCTCATGCTGAATATACCAGAGGAGATGTATTTCCTGCATTCCTGCAGCGCTTTCCTTCACTCAGGGTCCAGGTTGGGATATCCACAGTTGGACATGTCTGACGAAAAAGAGATACATGTTCTGAAATTAGTCATGTGTATAATGGTGATTTAACATGTATTTCAGAGGGAACTTGATCCTTTCTTGTCTTGTCTTCTAACATATTTACAGATATCTGATAATTCTTCAAAATGTGTGATTACACTGTGGGAAAAGAGCTGAACAACCGTCCAAGGAACTCCCCATATGTAGGATTGTAAGAAGCTGCAAACATGCCTATAGGCCTTACATGTAACTGTATAATTACAGACTGACCTATCACTAGGGGGCTTACTGCTTCTATATACCTACACCATAATTCCTTCTGAAAGGAAATCAAATTATTTAGCAGAATAACATAACATGCACCAATCCTCAAACACATGCACACGAGTATTAGGTGGTCATTGATATGCATGACTAAATTACCTGTATGAACCCACGTATAGAACGTAGGCCTGCCATATGGACAACATACTTGTACATAGATCGTAGAGATGTCACACCTACTACGTACATGGTTCATGAACGGACCACTTTTGGTCAACTGTACAAAAAGATGGTCATCATTTTTTTACATCTACCTACATAGTAATAGCATGTGTTATGTATGGGAACAGGCAGTGATGTAGGACAGCTAGATTTGTCTGTTCAACAACATCACAATGATTCCTCTGACCAAAACTTATTTTTAAAATTTCCGAGATGTTTTGTGCATTGTAATTCATTTTGTTATAGTGTATGTTACAATTATCCAATGGCTGTTTAAGTGATTTATTGTAAGTCGTCATCCTCGTCATCTAGGGACACACACTAGAAGTTGCACGTGTGAGACTGATTTTCGCTGGCCTGGCGTAGGAAAAAAATAGAGATTCTGATACACAGTTTCTGATTTGCAACAAACTACCGGGGCAAGCTACTGACCTGAATGTACCACCACACGTAGGCAGCCCTGAAAGGACTCTGGGTCCCCGTCAAAGTTTTACGCATCTTAGGACGTTCTCCACAAAAAAGTAGGTCACCACCACCTAGTTTGTGGAAACCCACGTGCGTTGTGCATTGTAATGTGTACAAAGTAGTATGGAATGTTTTGTGTTGTAGCTCCATGCATAAACAACAAAAACCAGCGTCGAGAGTCGTCTGAATGTACGCACGTCGTGAGACGAGCAGCATGACGTGCGTGCAACGCATGTAGTAAATGGTTGGGGTTTTTTTTCAGGATTGTTTGGAAAAGATTTTTAAACTACCCCTTATGAAAGACCGCCTATTTTAAGGAATTTTCGGGCATTTTTTCCCAGAGCTGAGCCCCGAAAAAAAAATACCCCTTGCCCGAAACATCGGGAACGCGCATGCGGTACGGATGACAATCTGAGTGTGTGAGTGTAAGGGGGGGGGGTATTGGTGCGTAGTCCCATCGAAGTACATGATTTTTACATTTCCCGGCGAGACATTTTTAAATTCCCCTTTGATGCAATTAATATTTTTCGAGATTTTTACATTTCCCGACGTTTTTACAAATCCCGACTCCATACGGATACATAAAGTTTGTTTTCGACAAGTTATAGATCATGAAAAAGTAACGCCATACTCAATGTATATATATTTATAAGTAGGAAGGAGCTGTAGACGTAAATATATTTCAACAGGCGCATTATTGTACAAGCTTTCTGTCCGTTTAGTAGACCTTTATCAGGACTGCATTGACAAACAAGAGAAAAACATCCCTATGTTTAAATTGCAACTCTCTGCTTTAAACAGTTACTAGTATCAAGGGTAAGAGAACTGCAATACTGATATGTTTTGTGCACTGAAATTGCACCTGAGTTAATTTTATAAAAAATATAATATCTGAGTATTGTACGGTAATAATATGGTGACATAATTATACTGGAAACGACGTAGGAGGCATATCTACAGCACGGAATCCATGAGGGCGGAAGATTCTGAGTTAAGTTATCCAGGTCGATTCACGGCCACTACAATCTCTTCGTTCACATCGCAGTTTTTCATAGGGTCGGCCCACGTTTTGATTGTCTCTGTCCTCAGACAGCTGTGGTCGCCAGTGAGCTTGGTGAGAGGTTGAAGAGTGTGGTGTTAATGTTTCTTTTCTTTGATCGAATGTGGTTTTGTCCTGTCTAGAATTTAGTTTTTGTTTTGCCCATGTATTGTTTTGGGACAATAACATTGTTGAAAGCAAGAGCTTATCAAGCAGTCGGGTTAAGGTTGAGGTGTGAGTTTTCTTCAATTTGTCACCCTCTACAAATCAGATTTGTAAGATCGCAATTGCTGATCTATTTCAACAAACATGTCGGAAAAAAGTAACGACGGGTCTCAAACCTGTCATCTACTGCAGACAACAGGTTCGAGTCCCGTAGTTCCTTTTCCTCCCGACATATTTGTTAAAATTATAGATCAGCAGTGCGATCTTACAAATTTCATTTGCAGAGGGAGACAAATTGAAAAAAAAAACTCACACCTCAAGTGAGCATTGTGCTTAGCAATCCTTCTGTATGGAAATTAAGATACTAAAGTAATTATACCACATATTTTCTTATGTGTAGGCCTATATGAAATAAAGACTTTTTGAAATTGTGCAACACTGTGTAATACCAGGTATTTGTATATGTACAATGTAGAGGGTTGCTGAAAAGCAATGCCATACAGAGAATATGTCAAATCAAATCAAATCAAACGTGTATATCACCAATTTCGTTTTGCTGTGTATGTGGTTAGTGAATGCTAGTAAGTCCGATAAAACACAAAATATCACACTTTCTGGAAATCTTATTTCCGCAGTTGTAACGATATGCAGTATTCTTTGTCATATCGTTTATTCGAAAAGAGAATGGACCAAAGTAAACTACAGCTGTTTATTATGAAGCATAAATTGTAAAGATCGACAATGGATGCCCTTGAGGCTTATGCTGAACAGTCGGGTCGCGGGCGCGGCACGGCGCGGATCAATGGGACGAACTTAGCCCCCAAAGCAAGTATGTATATAAGTATGGTGTCTTCAAGGGAACACATCGAAAAAGAGTCCCTATCACAAAATGAAAATCGATCAAAATACATGTATACAAAGAAAAGTAAAAGAGAGGATAAAAAGTAACATTACATAATTACAAGAGAAGATCATAAAATAACGTAAAGAAAAACAATGATTGACAGATAGAGGATAGAATGGGAGGAAAGATGGAAGATGAGATGAAAGAAAACAATAACATGACAAGGGGAGGAAAAGTGGGAAAGTATGACTAGATAAAATGAAAAATAATGAGAGACAGAGAGACGTAACTGAAAGGATGAAAATCAGCATTATCACAACTCAATGTAGACGTTCTGTTTATCTCACTTAGCTCTTTGATCTTCATGTGCGGCATAACACATCTTTTCTCGTATTGTGGACCACCACTTTAATTACGATCTTTATCTTAATCTAAGTGCTAGTGAATTAATTATTCGTGAGTAAGGATCTCATTTGGAGGGGGGCGATACTGTACTTTTCTTTCAAATTTCTGACTTCTTTTGTTTAATCCCTAAACCACTATTCTTTGAAAGGCTAAAATCATCTTTCACCAAAAGCGTATTGCCCAAGCAATCTTTTGAGAAATGGCGTACTTTCGTTACAGGCCGGTAATGGATGTTGACGGTGTTATCAATGTGTCGTGAATGAAGAGATCGAGTCTAAAAAGTGTCGACAAGAGGTGCTTACGGGCTGAGAAAATGTCCCCGAGAATCACGGTCAGTAAATCTCAGATTTTCATGTCAATGTCGGAGGTTGATAACCAGTGTCAATGATTTGTGTTTTGACTATATTATATCTACTTTTCGGAGACAAATGGAGGACATTATATACAACTTTGTGGTTTCATCTCTGTTGTGTACCTGGAACTTACGTCCGTCAACTTGTGCATCAGTCCCATCCATGGCAACTGGTGTAAGAACCAACAGATACAAAGGTACGCCCGGAAACTAAAGCCTTCAAGTATAAATTGCCGAAAGGTATTACAAATGACAGTATCTTGTATGCACTTGTTCTCATAAAAACTGCCCACAAAACTGTGCCTGAAGGGTTGAACGGAACTGACTTCTATCTTGGGGAAGTAACTCAAGTGCACCCCAACCTGAACATTGAAATTGCCGCCATTTTGTAATCTCGAGGGTCTCAAGTGACACCAATGACGACCCAGATACATCGATCCTTCACAATGACTCTATTGAGAATGATCCCGAGGAGAACGCAGTCAATGAAAATGAGGACAATGGCGCTCGGCGGAGTCAATGCCAGCTTTGTGATCTACAGTGTGATGCGAATGAACGGATTTGTATGCGCTGCAAGTGCATCAATCAACGGGTAGACCAGCTTTCAATGGACTTGAAGAAAGTCCAACATGCCGTGGAAGCTCTACTTGACACCCCACGTAGTGATGCATCTACTACAACATCGCATCTCCACCAATCATCCCAAGACAGATTGAACATGCGCCAAACATCTTCACTGCACCCGCCAACTACAACTCGGCCTCAGCATCCTCAACCAGTGCCCGGACAGCATCCACAATTACACAACAATAACTACTACTATCTCAACCAGCAACAACCAGCTCCATCACATCAAAACCAACCACCGAATCTTTCCAGCCATCAGACAATTTTAACCAAGTTCAAGTTTGGTTAAACTTGTCTGATGGCTGGAAAGATTCGGTGGTTGGTATTGATGTGATGGAGCTGGTTGTTGCTGGTTGAGACACACCCACTTGCTCTACAAAGAGGTGCCAGTGATCAACACCAATTCGGCCGACCTCTCAACCAACCAACGAAAATAGCGACAACACGCATTCCACCACACGTGGCCTTCAATGCACAACATCGACATCCATACATGCTAAGCTGTGCGTCCGTCTTGCAAGCCCCACCCCCGATACGCGGTAAGCCCCCATTGATGCCAAACTTTGGTCCGCCATTAACGGGAGCCCATACTACATCATAGGGTGCCAAAAGTGCGGTGAACCAAATCATCGTGCCTTGTCATACAGACACATTTATCAGCTGCAATGTCGGAAATGTCCAAACTACGACCATAAGGAAAAGTTCTGCCAATTCTAGGTCCTTGGCCAAGAAGATACAGCCATTGATGATAATGCTGACTCTGTACGCATTTCCACTCAGGATTTAGAACGGAAAACAATTAATCTCAAAGATGATAATGATGATTTTACTGATGAGTATAGTAAATGCTATGCTAATCTTTCTAAGTGTAAGGGGATAGAAATTGGTCACATAAAATCTTCGAAGTTTAGTTGATAAACCGGATGAAGTCCGATTTATGTTATTGAAAATTAAGCTCGATATCTTATGTATTTCTGAAACATGGCTGCATGACAGAATAAAAGATAATCTAATTCAAATTCCTGATTATGCGGTAATGAGACAAGATAGACAAAATAATCGGCGCGGAGGAGGTGTGTGTATGTATATTCATACTTCACTCACTTTTATGAAACGTGATGAGCTCTGCAATGATTCTCTTGATGCTGTTTGGATTTAGTTACCACGGACTAAGTCTAATAAGTTCATTGTTGGTTGTCTTTATAGACCCCTAAATGCTGATAGTTTATATATGGATATTATATTTGATACGTTAGAAAAGATCATAACGGAAGAAAAAGAACTCATAATTCTAGGGGATATGAATTATGATTATAAAAGAAATGATGTAAATAGTGATATCAGTAATCCAATCAATGATATTGAGAATTTATTCATGATGACCCAACTTGTAAGTGAACCAACTAGGGTTACTGAAACCAGTTGTAGATGTCTAGAATATATATTAACCTCTATCTCTGAGTATCATGATTTTTGTGGAGTGGCAAAGGTTTCCTGGACATGCATGATAAGCATGCTCCGATTAAACAATGTGGATTGAAACATAGACATAATCCATGGATGATACCAGACATTATTAAATTGATTTATAGAAAAGATTTTTTGAAAAAGAAGTCTGTTTCTGTTAAATCTCCAGATGTTTTGTCAGAGTATCGGCGAGTTAGAAATAAGTTAACTGAACAAATCAGATTGGGTAAGAAATTGTATTTTGATAATGTTACTCGAAAGTATTGTAAAAAAAAAGTAAAGTATTATGGAAGGAATTAAATAGAATTTGGGGTGATAATAAGCATATGTCTATTATACCTGGTGAGCTTGATGGTGATAAACCGAACAGTTTTTTTTTTAATGTTGGTGAAACAATAGCCAGATCTTTTCAAGACGACGTATTTAAATGGCATCACCCGCAGTGTATTCATTCTTTTAAGTTCGATAATATCGATTCAAACAGAATCTTTACATTATTATCGAATTTACCAACAGATAATAGTATGGATGTGTTAGAAATGGATGCAAAGCTTTTGCAGATTGCTGCACAAGTGATTTGTACGTCTCTTTGCAGTTTGTTTAATGAAAACCTAACAACTGGTCAAGTACCTGCAGATTGGAAGAAAGCAAGAACTACACCTGTTTACAAAGGCAAGGGTTCGAAAAATGACCCTACCAATTACCGGCCAATCTCTGTAGTCTGCCACATGTCTAAACTCTAGGAGAAAGAGGTCCAAAAACAGTTTTTGAAATATCTTCAGAGTAACCATTTAATCAATATTGATCAATTCGCTTTTCTTCCCTAACATTCAACCCAAACTTGCTTGCATCGTGTTGTAGATGACTGGTATGAAGCGTTTAATAGCAATGAATGTGTAGGAGCTTGTTTTCTTGATATATCTAAATGTTTCGATAGTATTGATATGGATATTTTGCTGACCAAGCTTAAATGGTACGGAGTTCAGGAAAATGAGTATAAATGGTTTTCCAGTTATTTACGTATTCGAAGTTAAGCTGTCCGAGCACATGGATCTTTATCAAAGTTCCGTGACATCAGAGCGGGTGTGCCCCAGGGTAGTATTCTAGACCCATTCTATTTTTGTTATTCATGAATGATGTAACTCAGTGTCTTAGATTTTCACAATGTAATATGTGACCGTGCACCACAAAACGAACATAAAGTCGCACACACTGATTTTGCGTGAGGACTGAAAACAAGTGAAATGGGTCAACCTAGCCGTTCTTGACTTTTTCATATTTTCTGAAAGATCAGGTCTTTTTTTACATTATGCTAAAATTTGGTATCATAAAACGGGCGGAAAAGTGTGTCTTTTAGCAGTTTATCTCGAACATTTTTGGTAGAATAGTGTGATCAGGTGTGTCTTTAGAGTCTCTTTTTGTCCCCGCCGAACGAGTTCGAGCAGGGGACTATGAAACGGGCTCCGTACGTGTGTGTGTCCGTGTGTGTGACCGTCCGTGTGTCCGTCCGTGTGTCCGTGTGTCCGTGTGTGCGTCCGTGTGTGCGTCCGTGTGTGATCAAAATCTTCAATTTGCTACTTCTCTGTCATTTATGAGCCAATTTTGATTCTGTTTGCTTTATATGATAGCACTATGTGGGAGCTTTGAAACTTCTACACGGAATTTCAGTTGTGACCTTTAACCTTGACCTTTGACCTATATTGTACATTTTGCTACAAAATGCTACTCCTTCGCCATTTCTAACCCGATTTCGATTCCGTCTGCTTTATGTGATGGCACTAGTTGACGGCTTCAAAACAGCTACACAGAATTTTGACCTTTGACTTCTTTGACCTTTGACCTTGATTTTTTGACCTGTATTGTACATTTTGCTACAAAATGCTACTCCTTCGTCATTTCTAACCCGATTTTGATTCTGTTTGCTTTATGTGATGGCAATAGGTAAGGGCTTCAAAACTTCTTCACAGAATTTTGACCTTTGACTTCTTTGACTTTTGACCTTGATTTTTTACCTGTATTGTACATTTTGCGACAAAATGCTACTCCTTCGCCATTTCTAACCCGATTTCGATTCCGTTTGCTTTATGTGATGGCACTAGGTGAGGGCTTCAAAACTTCTACACAGAATTTTGACCTTTGACTTTTTGACCTTTGACCTTGATTTTTGACCTATATTGTACAATGGCTACAAAATGCTACTCCTTCGCCAGTTCTAACCCGATTCCGTTTGCTTTATGTGATGGCAGCAGGTGAGGGCTTCAAAACTTCTACACAGAATTTTGACCTTTGATTTCTTTGACCTTTGACCTTGATTTGTGACCTGTATCGTACATTTTGCTACAAAATGCTACTTCCGGCGGGGACATATATTACGCACCGCGTAAATTCTACTTTTCCGTGTTCATTTCTGAAAAACCTTGTCCACACTCTTCACTTTCAACTCTAATAACTTTTGAAAGGATAGTGCTACTGCTTTGAAAGTTGGCATTAATTATGGACAGAATGTGTTAATGAGGCATGCTTAATTTTAGTTTAATCTGATAATCCCATCATTGTCGTTCTCTGGTGGTTTACTTCCTGTTTTTTGTCCCATTCATTGCACAGCCAGCGCGGTTTGGTAAAGATTAAGCGCTTGAATATAGACACTGTACTTGAGAGCTTCTTTTCTCAGTTCACACTTTTCCTGAGTTTGTGCTTTCTTTCCAATATTTAGATAGGTTAGGAAAGTCCATTTGATTTGAGTTATACATCATTTTAATGCTTAAAGTCTGTTCTTTCAGAAAATGGTCTTAACTAAAAATTCATGTCTGGCGATTTTTTGTTTGTTTTGTGGTGCAGGGTCACATATATATGCGGATGATGTGGTTATTTATACCTCTAGTAGGCATGTTGATGAAGCATCCTCACGTCTGCAGACAGATTTGAATAATTTATATCTTTGGTATACTAGGAATAAGTTAAAGATAAATGTTGATAAAACTAATGCAATGGTTTTGAGTATCTCTTGAAAAAAATATGATCTGAATATTCTTATTAATGCCGAACGTATAGAGCAAATCCACAGTATTAGGTATTTAGGTATTGACATTGACGATAAGTTATCATGGAATAATCATGTACGACAGTTTACGAAGCAGCTAGGTTGTAAAATCTATTCATTACAGAAAATGTGTAAGTTTGTCAATCAAAATGTGTTGAACTCTCTGTATCTCACACTGACACAACCTTGCATAGATTATGCTTCTTTTGTCTGGGGCCATTGTACTTTTAAATCATTGGATAATTTGTTACGTCTTCAAAAGAGAGCAGCAAGAGTGGTGAAAAAGCAACTATGATTATGTTAACAGTCATGGTGCTGATCTTATCAAAGAACTTAAATGGCAATCATTTGAGCATCGGCGAGATTATTTTTTGGCAACATTAATGTACAAATGTATATATGTGACCGTGCACCTCAAAACGAATATAAAGTCGCACACACTGATTTGCGTGAGGACTGAAAATAAGTGAAATGGGTCAACTTAGCGGAACTTGACTTTTTCATATTTTCTGAAAGAGCGGGTCTTCTTTTACATTATGCTAAAATTTGGTATCATAAAACGGGCAGGAAAGTGTGTTTTGAAGCAGTTTATCTCGAACATTTTTGGTAGAATAGTGTGATTAGGTGTATCTTTAGAGTCCCTTTTTCATTTCTGAAAAATCTTGTCCACACTCTTCACTTTCAACTCTAATAACTTTTGAAAGGATAGTGCTACTGCTTGAAAGTTGGCGTTAATTATGGACAGAATGTGTTAACGAGGCATGCTTAATTTCAGTTTAATCTGATAATCCCTTCATTGATGTTACTCTGGTGGTTTACTTCCTGTTTTTTGTCCCATGCATCGCACAGCCAGCACGGTTTGGTAAAGATTAAGCGCTTGAATAGACACTGTACTTCAGAGCCTCTTTCTCAGTTCACACTTTTCCTGAGTTTGTGCTTTCTTCCAATATTTAGATCAGGTTAGGAGAGTCCATTTGATTTGAGTTATACTGAGTACATCATTTTAAAGCTTAAAAGTCTGCTCTTTTCAGAATATGGTCTTAACTAAAAACATGATAATTTAGTGTCCGTTTGTACGTGTGTGTGTGTGTGTGTGTGTGTGTGTGTGTGTGTGAGTGTGTTTGTGTGATGGAAGAATGTGTTTATTATGTCAGTTTTTTGCGTATGTGTTTTTTAGCTGCCCGTGGGGAGGGATACCTAGTAAGCTGTTACTGGCATAAACGTTGATATTGATTTTATCAGCAGCTTTGAATTTGATGAGTTTGTTTGGCAGATTTGTAATTGATTCGGAGTGGAGCTTGCGTGCGGGCGGATGCTGCTTTTCTGACATACGGTCCATTATGTCTTATTTATCAACATTGGGAAATCGTTTCATCAGGAAAGAATGTGGTATCGGTTCGGGTGTTGCGTCGGTATGTGGGAAGGGGGTTACATTTCCTTATTGCAAAAGTTTGTTATTCTGAAGGCTCATTATTCCGAAGGTTCGTTATTCCGAATTTCATTTTTGGATCAACGAACCTCTAGGTATAGGGAATTATGTGTTTCGGATAAATGAAGCCTCGGAAAAAACGAAACTTCGGAATAACGAACCTTCGTGTGTGTGTGTGTGTGTGTGTGTATGTATTTGGGTTGGTGAATGTGGGTGTGGGATGATTTAGGTTTTGTTTAATCAGGGGCTGGTGGGTTGGGGATTGGATTTGAAGAAGAATAGTTATAAATGGTATGACAGATGTTGGTAGGATTTAATATTTAGGATAGATGTACTCTCTAAAAAATTTCGAGTGAATAATTCACTCCTCGGAAGGAGTGAATAAAATTTCACTCAATTAAGAGTGACTTTCACTCGTTGTCGAGTGAATTTCACTCTTGTAACGAGTGAAATTTGTGTGAAACCCATTCGCCGAGTGAATTCCGAGTGAATACATAATTAAACGCATTTGGCTAGGCCAATAGAAATTGAGAATTCCCCTGTCATGTGTTTACTCTAAGCCAATCACCAGCCGCAATTTCCCCTGGCTTGGGCGCGGGCAGGTTTACCTGAACAGCGACGCGTCGCCTGTGCGTGGACTGTGTGCAATTGCGTGCTGTGTGCTAGCTGTGCGTGTATTATGCATAGGATCACATATTTACGTGCGTGTAAGTGCAATCGTGAGAATCTGAGCCTGGATGTCGTGATGGACGTGAGAAAATGTCTGTCTTCAAACTGAGTGGGGCGGAGATATTATTCACATTTTTGAAGGTAAGCAAACCATAGATCGATCTAATTATAACTTGTTGAGTTTTTCCAGCATTACGGGCTAGTCTAACGTTATACCTCTCTGTAAACGACCATAAGTAAGTTACCTTTAGGGTTCTATACGAATAACCCCGGGCCCGTGGCAGAGTTAGCTATATGGGGCTGGTCATACCATAGAACACCTTACGAACAGCTAGAATCCGAGGCCGAAACTCAACTGGTACACACTAGGTGTTGGGATCTAATCATACGTTGAGTCTCTAGATTTTAGTTTAATTGTACACGTTGGGATCTAGGGCTTGAACTACCGGTATTCAAAAAAAAAAAATGAGTGATGAATGAAACGTTGGTGGTTAGTCATTGAATTGACATTCGTAAGCATATCATCACACAGAGATTACTGTGGTCGAGTGTAGAGATCGAACTTATACTCTAACTGTTACTAAGCTGTGCTAATTAAAGCAATAGATTAGAAGCGCCTAGCGCCAGACACGTACTCTACATTGCTATTGTTGAGTTGACAGCTGAATCACTGACACTGGTCTGTGTTGCCAAATGAGATGGTGATCTCGATCAGTACGGTAATAAAGAATGGTGAAATTTGGTGATTTATGATTATTGTTCATTATATACACTGTATGTAGTAAAAAGGACTTTTATTTGCCGCTACATTCGAGCATCCAAACAGCTGGGAGAATACCACGTACACTAGCTCCCACGTCATGTGTCGTGATCATCTACTTCTGTACTAGGTAAGAAGTACAATTGTATGATGCGTGTACTGTTCGTGTTAAGTGTTGGTCCACTGTGACATCACACTTCTAGCTGAAGATCAGCGTGCTCACACATCATGGAGATCGATCCCACTTGTAGCAGACGATGACTGGTACTATTTTCAACATTGTTTTTTTATGAAAGTTACAGCTGACCTTAGGTATTGAAATTTGGCAGAGATCATCTTTGGGTCTTTAATTCTAACATTAAATATGCTGATGTAGCTAAAAAAGTAATTAGGCCCGGCCTACTAGCTTTTGTATTGGTGCTCACTTAGTATTTGTGTGGACAAAACAACTGTATATTGTCTTGTGGAAATGAGTTCTAAATCCATTTCTGAACCTTGTGTTTTCATACTTTCCTCGAGATAAAGACGTAGACATGACAGCTCTTTGGGAGTGATGGTGATTTAAAGGAACTCGGTGTAGGGGTCATCATTTGGAGAACAAAGACAGATATTGATAGCTGTACAGTCTCTAATATCTCTGTCACACGAAGAGGGTGCAGATCACCAGATTGCAAAGTACCAGATGTGGTCAACGACTAGCCATTGAATTCAGGGTTGACGAATGCTGGAAACACCGGGCCAACATCAGCGAAGGAGCCTCTGAGATATGGACTTCCATTGTATGCACATTAACCCTGCTGTAAGCTATTCTGTTGTTTTCCACAATGATTAATGAAGGGAGACTAGTTTGAAATTGTTTTATATTTATTTTACATTCTAGAGTCTTAGTAATTACATAAGAGGCTACATTAAGAGACTGAATGCTTGGTTAGTTTTATTTTGTTTGAAGAAATGATTTTCAAGATACTTCATGGAGCAGTTTTGGAGCTGTCCTTCCCTCTGAAAATGAATGTCTTGACAGGTTAGTACTTGTATTTAAGAAAAATGTGTACCGCGTACTTGCCGTATCGACAGAAGTGAAAACCATGTTGTGGTCAGTCTTGAGTTGTGTAAGTAGAGCTGTTCCTTATGTCAAATATGTATGTTAAATGATTTTGCTCTTCAAGTTTATAATGTAATCTGGAGGAACCTACTATCCTCATGCCATTTGTATTATTCATAAAACCATTAAATTTTACTTATTTGCCCAGGAATTCAACACACACATCACTTCAAGGGGGAAGAGATATTTCAAAAGCTGAGGGAAGGAGTTCTGACTGTTCCGAGGAGACATCTGCACATCCAGATCATTGCAGCATATTTGTTGTTGAAAATGGAAGCAGAAAACTGAACAGCGTAAGTTCAATTATTTAGAATATTATTATTATTCGTATATTATTATTATAATTATCGAAAATTGGTCTGGAATACCAGTTTCCCATTGTCATGTCTTGTACTACATTTCCATCCAATATATAACCATGTAATTTGCCTGTTCATTTTTGTCTCGCCCACCGGAGGTGAAGGCGAGACTAAGGGATCCAAATGGCGTCCGTCCGTTGTCCGTCGTCCGTCCGTCGTCCGTCGTCTGTCCGTCGTCCGTCACAAGTGTTAAAGTTTACCTGCAAGACTCTCTTATGATGCATAATTTGGCAACTGTTACAGCAATGGCAGCCACACTTGGGTGATAGAAGCACTAGGGGTATCTTCATGTTATGGTGTTGTCAGAGGTCATGTGATGATGTCAAAGGTCATTTTGAGGTCATACGTTAAAGTTTACTTGCAAGACTCTCTTATCACATGTAACTCGACACATGTTGCTACAATGGCAATCAAACTTGGGTGATGGATGCACTGGGGGTACCTTCATGTTATGGTGCCGTAAGAGGTCACATGATAAGGTCAAAGGTCATTTGAGGTCATACGTTAAAGTTTACTTGCAAGACTCTTATCACAGCACATGTTGCTACAATGGCAATCAAACTTGGGTGATGGTAGATGTCTCTTGGGAAGTTGAAGGTAACCACAAGGTCAAAGGTTACAGACAGGGGTCAACGAACTTTTAGGGCCCAATGTTAAGTTTTTAGGGCGCATTTCGTTTATGGCTCATAACTTTTGATCCTTTTGTCCGTTTGTGACCAAACTTGGATGAAAGATATCCCTTGGGGAGGTGAAGGTCGTCACAAGGTCAAAGGTCACAGACAGGGGTCAGCAAACTTTTAGGGCCCAATGTTATGTTTTTAGGGCGCATTTTGATTGTGGCTCATAACTTTTGATCCCTATGTCCATTTGTGACCAAACTTGGACGATAGATGTCCCTTGGGGAGTTAAAGGTCATCACAAGGTCAAAGGTCACAGAAAGGGGTCAACAACTTTTTAGGGCACGTTTCGATTATGGCTCATTACTTTTGATCCCTTTGTCCGTTTGTGACCAAACTTGGATGGTAAATGTCCCTTAGGGTGTTGAAGGTCACCACAAGGTCAAAGGTCATAAGCAGGTCAATTAACTTCTGGGAGCTATAAAAATATTAATTCCTTGTACGCGAATGGGCGCGACACAATTTGGCGATTGCCTTGTTTGTTTTTTGGTCTTCTCAAGCAAAGAGAAAAGCAGACTAAAATTTGACCCCCCCCAAAAAAAAAAAAAAAAGTAGAAGGGACCGGTAAGTATAACATTGTTAATGAAGTGATGGTTATAGATTTAAAAATAAAGACTGGTATACTTGTATGAAACATGTAAACAGAGTGTACGTACAAGACTCCACGCTGGCTTATTTCTTGGTAGCCCCATCGGGCCACATGTATATTGATTTGATAATAGTCCTTAAACTTATGATTTAATCATCACAATGATTAATAAAAAAGTGGGAGTTGATGTGCCATGAAGTTCAATGGATAATCACATCTTGTATAAATTTTTCTACTAACTCAGTGTGCACATTCACACTTAACCTATCTGCATGAAATTTTCATATGTATTAACTGATATCTGGCTCAAGTAGCAATAAATGTACTTGAAACAGTGGTACCGAATAGCAATAGAAATTAATGCCAAGAAAAAAAACATAAAAATAGTTCAGCCCCTTAAAAGATTAAAATGAGGGCCAAATTTTTGATGTTATATATTTGCGTCGTAAAATATGATTAACATTCTTCTTGCTTTCTTTTTAAATTCAGATACCAAGTAGTGAGCAAAGGATGTTGTAGCCAAGGCAGTTGCGATGCAGTACCCCACTTTGTGAGACACCACACAAGGTGCAAAAGGACATGTAAGTTATACTCGTAAGTTTATGTGATCCACAACTTTTTTTAGCCCTCTTTAGCAGAAAGCTTAAGTGACATACCTTGTAACATGGTATCTTATTCATCTAGCTTGCAAAAACTTCAACATTTTCAACTTTTCTCAAGAGCTAGTGGACAGAATTAAGCAACCAAACGAGGAGTTGATCATCCTTATTTAGTTAGGGGGCAAGGACCCAAAGTTTTTCAGGTTATGGGCATGACCCCCCCCCCCCCCCCAAAAAAAAAAGGGCCTTTACAGGGAAATTGCATCTATTTCTTAATTAACTCATTGTGAAAATATACAGGCAATGTCGGGACTTTTTATAATCTTTGATGTACCTTCTCATAGATGTCTAATAAAGTTGTGTGCAGATTGGCCTGATTCCATGACTTAGGTTCGATGAACGTTAACTTCAACGTAACGTAATGTAACTTAAGTTCCAACATGCCAGTTGCGCCGTTCATTTATAATAAACCTATTCTCGTTTTCTTCCATAAGAATGCCACTACATGTATTTCTACTGCTATCAGATCATCATCAGTTATAGTCAACTCTGTGCCAAAGTCAAATTTGTTGAGACTCAAGAAAAAGCTTTGATTTACAATGCATTCTTATATTTCAGGAGTATACCTGCATGGCAAGGATCATGGATTCATTGAGTATCGTTTGAAGACCTTGAGGAGCTATGACACCACTCATCACCTCAGGCAGAGAGAGAGAGAGTAGTTGCAGATCCCACCAAGCCCCTGACCGAGCACCATTCCAACGTTAGATTAGAAGCCCAATGAGAAGAGACAGCTACCATCGGTGTATAGGTCTAAATACCCTTGCTTTTTCCTCTTTTGAGATACAGTATATGCTCCTCTGACGTTGGAACTTACATTCTTGTTGAAGAGTCAGCCTCATCAGGCTCAGCGGTAGTTTAGCATGAAGCTGTTACCAGGATGTACTGCAGCACTTCAACATTAAAAGTAGAACAGGGCTCGCCGATGAAAAGAGTTTGTTGCATAGAATGTGTGATTGTTAATGCTTTAAATTGTTGATTGTTTTATACTAGTAATTGAAAATAGTTTTGACTTATATAGTCAAGAAAAAATCTCCTCTTCGTGGCCACATATTAATCAATACATTCATCTGTGAGGTGTTCCAAGCATATCAAAGAATGTTTGGCCACACACAGCTTGGCATTCCGCATGATACGAATCTGGCTGCGCTCATGACTAAGCACCCCCTTCTCTCCAGGCAATTCTGACTTGCTTTAATAAAACCTTTTTATGGTCTAATATTCAAGAGAGAAAACTGTTGACAGACACTCGTATGTAATTTTTTTTTTCTTTCCCTCATATTTTTTTTTGGGGGGGGATGCTACAAATAGCAGCTAAATAGTAGAATCTTCCAATGGTCATCCATGCTCTTGGGATGAAGATCATGTCTCCATGTTGTGATTAAGTTACCACATACATTTATCACCCCTTTGATTAACATTGATGCAGTACAATATGCATGTGCTCAAATTTATTGCATCCATCTTCTTTGGAGTAGGGGGAAAAATCTTTTTAAAAAAATAAAACAAAATTGATGGGAATCATTGATCCCTAGGGTTACGGGACCCAGAGTTATTTTGTACATTTTCACCTTTATGTAATTGATGTACTGTACTTTGAAAAACTTGTGGGTAGAAGCTCAATTGGTTCAACTTCTTTTTCCACGAAACATCTGCAGCCCATCATTGATAAATCCACGGCATTAGAGTAGATGGAGCCAAATAGATTAGTTCACTAATGTGCCAAGTCAAACTTATGGATAATTCTTCCCTTGACCTCATAACAAATTATTAAGATAACCTGCAACTGACAATCATATTTTGATATAGAGTGTTAGCAGTGATGTCACAATTGCCCACCATAAGGCTGCGTTCACATAGAAGTATACTATTTGGGTATTCGGGGCTCGTTTTCGAGGGCACGCGAATAGCTTGAATCGAACGATAGGATTTCCTAACACCGGTTCACATAAGAGGGCACTATTTGAATGTACCGAATAGCATAGAATAGTATAGCAAAGTGGGAATCGAGCTTGTTCGATTTTCTTGCAGCGTATACCGTCTCTCGTTTATGAAATAATGACAATTTTGGTCTGGATTTGCCCTTTAGCAAAAAATAAGCATGTGGACTGACATTCTGATGCAGTTTAGAAATTGTTAATAAGATTTGCTGGGATGTAGGAGGAAGAAATCCTCACTGCATGGGATGGCGAGTTGACGGTGCGGGTGATGGTGTACTGGGTGCCCGAATAGCGAATACCGAATACCGTATACTTCTATGTGAACGCAGCCTAATGAAGTAAATTGCCTAAACTGACTAGAAATCAAGACTGCAAACAAAAGCTGCAGCAATGTTTACTTCAGGGAAACCTAAGGCAAAAGAACACCTTTGTTAGAGAGGCATGCATGAATGAATATTGATCGCCTTTTGCTATGGAAGCCACCATTATGGTGGCCAACATGACGTCACATGAAATCACTCTATAAGAAATTCAGTTTGCATGCATTAGTTAATGCTACATCTGGCAAAACTCGGAAGGATTACAAGTGTTCAATATTGTACAATGATGCCTTATTTAGGTGAAGAAGATCACTGATATGATACATGTTGTGTCAACTGTATTGATTGCAATTCTTTTTCCATAAATAGTAGGCCCGGTTGAGGGGGGGGGGCTACGAGCCCTCCTCCCCTTTGACATTCCATGCCAAATTTCATGAAGGCATGATTATTTTGGGGGGTTATTGATCGTAATCAATAACATAAATATTTTCATGCTGGACGTGTCGCTGACAAATTTCATTGAAAAGGCAATGAAAAACAAAAAGTAAGAAACAAAGAAATACATGAGTAAATAGAAAAAAATAGATACTTCAGAATTTTTTGATGGCACAGTTTTTTTCTCTTTCATTTGCTATGGACACTAGAAAGAATATTTACTCAAAAATTTAAAAAATGTGCCTTTTTGGAACTTTATTTATGGCAAATGATCTGATTTCATGCTCAAATTAGCATAATTTAGCCAAGCGACTTTTTCTGTTGTTGAAAATCAACATTACCGTTTTATAGATTATGTCACAGGCAATTTGTGTGTGGATTTTGTAATGATCGCACGGTTGATGGCCGAGGTCTGGGGGTTCCAGGGAGGCCCCCCTCTGGTTCTATCATCTACATAAATACCCCACCTAAAGCCTACTTAAAGTCAAGACCATGCTTCTCTAATCGAGTATGTTTAGGAATTTGTACAATGTACTTGTGGAGCATCACTGTGTTACATGACAGAGGATCCAAACTTGATTAATCATGCAGTATTAAAAATTTCTGTATTTTTGTCAATTTTTCAAAGCAATCACAATTCCTACTACATGTGTAATTGTTTTTGTATTATAATATAGATAATGGTGACTATACTTTGCAAGTCTTTTGTAGCTTATCATTGAACATACAATAATTATATTCACTTGTAGTCGAAAATTAAACATGTTCAGGAAGGGTACTTGTAAAATATTTCACTTTTGCACAAACTTTATGAACTTGGCATATTTTCGGGGAAATGTGTGATGTTAATATTTGAAGAGTTTGTTCCCGCAAAAACCGATATGTCCATTTTTTAAGATTTTGAAGTACTGTCTCTGTCATAAAGTACAAAATAATACCTTTTAAATTATATATTTGTCACTACATATAAAGGTACATTTTTGAAGTTATGATCAAAAGAAGCAAACATTTTCTTATTATTCTCTTTATTTTTCTTGACCTTCAATCGCAAAAATATCTCCATTTGGCACATATGGACTTATCAGTTTTTGAAAACAAACTCTTCATTTGTAGAGCTTTGGGAATGACAGCTAGAATAGCATATTTACAGGGACCTTGTGATGATTATGGTGACAGTTGTTCCTAAATGATAAAAATACATGTGTATGTATAATTATTATTGGCCACATAATTCATGGAAAACCAGATACTCAGCACATGAAGACTGTTTGTAATGGTGTACTGCTCTGTAGTTGAAGTTTAGATATTTTAGTTATATTAGGTATATTCCTTTTTTGTCATTTCAGGTGATCCAGTGGACATCACACATTTATTTAATATAGAGAATCAGCTCATTAAAAGAAAAAACATAACATGCGTAGCATTTAGTTCATTATCTTCTTGTATCCCCCTCAATGCTACTTAAAGAAAGAATAAATTAATAAGAAAGAATGAAACAACAGCCATTTGGATTACCAGCTTATATTTATTCAGTTTCATGTATTGATCCAGCTCGGGTAGGAATGACTTTCAAAACTGGAACACAAAGTTGGCAATGCACTGGGCTACCAGTGGTGGATCGTTGGCTTCAAAATACATGCATTAATATTAACAAATATCTATATTATGAACGTTGCTTGTTGTTTTTGTTTGTATTAGTTTGATTGGTATTCATTATTCCAGAAATGGCTCCAGACCACCTAGATTATTCCCAAATTCATCACCATATTGTCACTTTTTCTTCCAGGGTTGAATAACTAGTGCACTGAGTGCTGTGATAGAGATGTGTGCTCATGTAGAGTGTAATTCCGTTTGGTATTGAAAAAAGATTGAAAAAGGATTGAAAAAAGATTGAAAAAGGAGTGAAAAACCTCCGGAGTTAAAGAAGAGTGAAATACAATAGGAGTGAATTGAGAGTGAGAAAGGAGTGAAAAACGACTGACAAAAGAGTGAAATTAGAGTGAGAAAGGAGTGAACATCCCACCAAAAACATTTCCGTCTTTTTTCACTCTCTTTTGGAGTGAAATTTCTGTTCACTCGAAATTCACTCCACTTCTAGTGATCCTTGACGTCACTACCAAGGGGAGTGAAAATCGAGTGAAAATTCACTCTTTCTTTTTTAGAGAGTAGGCCCTAGATTTGTTTCGGTTGGGGAGGGGAGGGGGTGGTCGGGTTTTTTATGACTGATTTCATTCTAGATTTGTGTAATGTATTTGTGTTTTTTTTATGTATATGCCCTTGTAAGTAAGAAGGTGTTACATGATCCAAACCAATATATTCAAGGAATATAGGTTTGGTAGGGCCCTACATGTCAAAACTTTCTCGTGAAGAAATTATTAGTATAGGGTTGGTCTATAATCGAGTTATCTATGTTGAAGTGAGATTATTTGTGGTATAAATTGACAAATGGATTTGTTTGTGTTTCGAATTGCCATTTGTAACTTTTTTTGTTCATGTTACACCCAGAATGAGTCGATTTATGAATGATTTGAATGAAATCAATAAATATCAAGGAAAAAAAGTGTTGAGTTGGTTTATTTGCATTATGAGAATTTGTTTGAGTGTTTGTTGGTGTTTGTTTGTATTACGTATGTATTAGCGGTGTGCAATGGCAGTTCGTTTGTGCTAAAATCAACTAACGATTGACAATTTTTTTACGGCATGTGGAAATTATTCGCTCATGCATAAAGCATGCCAAACCTATTCTGGGACAAATAATAGTGATATGGACGTTCTAGTTTATAAGACTGATGGAAGAAAAAGACTGCAGTGAAAAATGAACAATGACAAATAACATTTAGGGAGGGTACCTCCCTCGTATGTATTTTCTCTCGGTCTCATTCTCGCCTAGCCCGCCTCACCGCTGATATTGGTTGACACACCCATACTATTTTTAGATCAACCGCGGCTGGTGTGAATTCTTTAAACACGTGCTCATACACTCTGAAGGCGTTTGTATTGCCACAGTAGCGCCACTATATTCCACATACACACGTAAGCATACAGGCACACGTATACACACAGACAAACAAACCACTACCACTATACAACCACCACACATGCACAGTTTCTACATATTGTATTATCATACTCCAAACACACACACATACACACACATACACACACACGACAAATCATACACATCACATATCATGCAGCTCACAATACACACACACACACACACACATACGCATAACTTACCAGTCATACCCATCCCACCAAAGCTTAACACCGGAGGAACCACCCCGAGCCCGGGGCGACAATCCGTGTCGCAACAAATTTTTTGCCAACACGGATTGTCGCCTTCGAGGTCAAAAACTGGGAACTGCACAAGCGTCACGGATTGTCGCCAGGCGACATTGTCGACAATCCGTGTCGCAACATTGTATATATAAGCAGTTATATTTTCTGTAATGTATACTTTTGTTTGTGACCATCTCAGCTGCAGATAATCTTTCCTGTTACTTTTATCTAAGTATTGCTGATGTGTTTTTGGTTTTTTAACCTCCTTCGAGAGACTGCGAGGGAATATTATCTTGTTTCTTATAATATGCTCATGAATCTTATGATTATTCTTGGTGTGTGTGTGTGTGTGTGTCTGTGCATGTGTGTCTGAGTGTGTGTGTGTGTGTGTGTGTGTGTGTGTGTAAGTGTTTGTTTGTGAGAGTGGGTGGACATGTGTGCTCATGACTGTGTGTGCTGAATTGCGTATTACTCCCATTGACAAGTGTGACATGTATGCCGGCATTAATGCCAACATGTTTTCTGATGCTAGTTTCAGTTTTTCTTTCTGTGTCTTTCTCTGCAGTCTTCTCGCTAAAGGATTTACAAAAATGAACCTGAAATATGAATTTTGCCTGAAATATGAATTTTATGTTGTTGGTAATTAACTATTTATCTGATTTATTATTTCAATTACTGCAGCTGATTTGGATTTTTATACTGATGACAATTCCCTGTAATGACTGAATTTTTGTTTGTATGTTTCATCTTAGGACCTTGATAACAAACAGCTCACGCTGATCAAGCTATCCTGAATAAATATGTTTCAATAAAAATGAAATGATTAAAAATTCTTGCAGACACCATTCAGCATTTTGGGGCTGTTTTTTGTTTTTTTTTTGTTTTTTTTTTTTGTTTTTTTTTTTTTGTTTTTTTTTTTTTTTTTTTACCCCAGAGAGCCGTGCCGCGCCGGGCCCGCGACACGACTGTTTAGCTTAAGCTACTTCTTGATGTATAAGCGCTTGTATTCACTCAGTCTGTGGAAATTGGCGTATCGAGTCTTCCAATATAGAGACTCCACCTCCCCCCCCCCCCAACTTTTATTTTATCTTCTATTTCCCCCTCTCTTCCTCTCTTCCTCTCTTCCTCTCTCCCTCTCTTTCTCTCTCTCTCTCTCTCTCTCTGTGTCTGTCTTTCAGTCGCTTGCTATCGACAGACACACAAAGATGATATCTGTACTCCGGTGAGGGGGAATTATATCAGAAAAATTGACTTACGTGCTTCTTCTATTCCCTTCCCATGTTCAAGTCATCGTTTGACGCTGTTTTCATTAGTGTGCGACACTAATGAAGCATAATATTCGAGCTTTACACACGCCAAGCACAGGTTCGCAGAAACGAGTGGTTGATGATTGGTAATATGCGACAATACACGCGGAGTAAATTTCAGTGGAAATCTTCAGAAAAAAAAGCAAGCAAAAATTGCTTGATTCCCTGTAGATCCCTTAAATGCAGCTCTCCCCCAGTGGAGCTTGGGCAACTCCGAGAGTGTGACTTCATCTAATCAATGGCGATTCAACAATCTGCCTTTATCCTCGCCCACATGCGGAGACGTACAAAGTGTGTTTGTCCGCCTTCTGAATTAACGAACTAATGGTGTCCAATTTGAGATATGCCTGGGGTATAAAGGACGAAACAAATTATCTAGCGTCGCTACTTAGATGATCGGAATAGTACCCGCTCGGAACAGCTGCAGTGGCAACAGCTACACTCGCTGAAACTCGCAGCGTCTTGGTAAGTTTAACTATTATGGCCAACATTTAAGTTACCACAGGTAAAACAGGAAAGCATTTACCATTTTCGAAGCTCTCCCTGTCCGCATGGGTAATTACAGGCTACATTTAGCGGATGTTTGAAGATTACAGCCCGATTATAATAAAGCAAGATTTCTTCTTTTGTTTCAACAATTACAAGTTTCTGTCGGATACTGTTACACTGTTGGGTGTTGATAGTTAAATCTACAAGTTATCCAATCTTTCTCATAAGATCATGTTTATGTGAATGACTCTATAATTTAATACGTTTGTGACACATGTCCCACCGCAAGGCTCTAGAGGCCCGAGTTTCATTGTATAATGTTCAATTGGACTTAGACTCTGCTTCACTGGTGCTATCCATTTACATGTACACATACATTCCAATCACATCAAATGGATGCAAACACTTCTGATAGAAGGCTTAGACTTGTTTTCAAAATAATCGTGAGTGGATGGGTTTAAACCATTTAATACTTTGTCATCCCAGGTGTGACTTCTTGGATGATAATGAAATAAAAAAAAAATGTCGAGTGCGACCAAAATTTAATGACATGACTGAATATGCAATGATTCCTGTGTCCGTTTTTTAATTAGCCGTCACTTTTTGATTTAGGTATGGCAATGTCAGCCCACAGTTCCAATGTATGTAAAGTATTATGTGCGTCATCAGCTACAAAACTTTGTTGCTTTGTGCAATTATTTGACTTGGTTGATTATTGAGGAGACCGTGCAAGTCCACATGACTTATCGATAAGATCTCACAGCTTCTTTCCTCAATTGCAATCGAGTCATCTCTCACGGTTACAACAAACAGGGCAGAACACAGCAGCTTGGATTGTCATAAATCATATTGTTGTTTTTATTAATATTTCATACCATGCCGGTTTTGAAGTCAAATTATGTGCAGCTGTGCTGGATACTTTTTAATGTGTACCAAGAAAAATTGTTTCTGTCATGTCTGTGATACTTTCGAAAAAATAGTGATCAAAACAGCTTAAGTTACAATTTCAACTACTTTATAGTGAAAATTTCTAAATCACTCCAGACATATATAGGTTTTCCCGGTCAATTGCATACCTGTGTGATTCCAATTCATGAGTGTGCATTCAAATTCACACAGCGCACGCACTTCGGGTATTTAAATTCAGAATGCAAGCGACCAATTTCATTTATGGGAGCTCTATTTCGTTTTCGTCAAATCAAATTCACGCATAGGCGTTCAATTTCTATATGCTAGCATTGCATATCCTACTCGTGCGTTCAAATTCACGCGATAGTCACGTGATAGTTGAGCTTGTTTGGGGCGTTCAACTTCATTTTTAGGTAATCTATTTCCTACTTCGTCCAATCAATTAAATGACGAAAATGGAATAGATTTTTGAAGAAGGGGTAATTGGGTGAGGATGGGGGAAGAAAGGAGTATACACAACCAAGAAAGGCTTGCACATATTATGATTGTTTAAAGGCTATAATTATATTGTTCATGTATTCTAGCATGGATTTTCATTTCAAGAAATTTTAAATTGTCAGGTAATCAGCAGTGCATCCAAACAACACAACGACAATTTTACTCCTTGATAACACCGCATGGACTAAAAAAGTAAAACGCCCCAACATTAACTACACAATGCATCAATTTAAAGACAAACTGACACACAATGATCTCACTTAGTCCAGCAAAAGTAAACCAACAAGATAGCAATAACCAGCAAGAAAGACGTATACAATGTTCATGTTATTAGCTTCAATAGTCGAAATTGTTTCTCTCGAAATATCTTCATAGAATTGGTTCATTGTCCGGTACTTTAATATACAGCATTTCACCCTTTAGACTTAATGGATGACAGAACCAACAGTGCAATTTCACATCATTTCTATTAAACTGATGGTGTTGTTGTTGTTGTAGAATGATAAGATGTAAGGGTGAAACCATTTTCTGCACACCTATGTTGGTTTGACACTGACAGCTGACAGAAGAAATTCAATCATGTAACCCAATTCATGTCCTGATCCCTTGAGATCGCAGCATGAGCCCGGTATTAACGTATCACAGTCGCTCCGATCGTATCGCTGTTGTAGCAAGGTCTTAATAAGCGTACGAATATCGCTATACGATCGGTTTGATCACAGAAGCAGCGCTTCTCGTCGGCTTGGAAAAGCGGCAACAACGTGGCAGAGTCGTGCTATCATAGGAGCACTATCGCCTTCAGCGCAGGTTGAGCGTAGAGAAACTGTAGTGTAATCGACTAGTAGGCAAAAAATGGAGATGGAGATAAATTGTGCCACGATTTGTGAATTTTTCATAGATTGCCACCGTCGCCATGATCGTCTTCCTTGGACGGACATCATTTCATTCTTTCAATCGTGGCTTTTTTTTAGCGACAATGCTGTTTTTTTTTTCAGCAAAGTGGATCTAACAGTGTGAGAAGCCATACATACTCCTGAAAAAGCTGGCTGAAGGGAAGAGCCAACTAATGAGCACATTCCCTCAGGAGCTTAGAGCTGATTTTGTCGGGACCATTGCTTTCCTTGCATGGTTTCATCCATGTTTCTTCTGAAGAGCTTTACGACGCCTTCCTTAACGATCACAACAAGGTGACTATCGGCCTGGAGGAGTGTATCAAGTTGCTGACACAATTCATCATCACAGTCATTCTCAAGTCGACAAAAGAAAAATCATTTATCTCATCTGCTAACTTGGTTAGCTGACGTGGAGGAAAAACAGCTCCCGGTTTTTTCTGTTTTTTTAAATAATATACAACAAGTAATCTACTGCGTATAATTCCAAAGATCCCTGTGGTTATTTGTTTTAAAAGCAACTTTGCAACTTTTCTCTTTATGTAGATGTAACTGTGACTATTTCCTTTTTCATTTCAATTTTCAATCTTTGTAAATCTTTATCGTTGTATGTTTTGTTTTGTTTGATGACGGGTTATAATGGTTTATATAAAATAGCATACATACTTATGATACAGGCCGGCAGTGCACGACAAAAGTTATAGTGCACGCAAAATATAACGATTGCAAACGATAACCCACTATCGATTTGATATCGGTTTTTGCTCCCTCATTTTAATCATCGAGTACTTGAATCCCGCACCTTATCAACGCGATTGCGCCACAACCGCGATATATTTTGCTCGATATTATCGTTATTCTCAATTCTCGCAGGCTGGCTATGCCAGCAACTTATCTGTGTGATGGGACTAGACTTTCAGCGGTAGATTTAAACATGGAAGCTGAAATGAACAGGTTCGCTACTTTTATAGAGACTGATTTATATAAACAGTATCTTAGACAATAAGGACACAAAGGATGCCATCAAATACGCCCTACGAATTTTGGACTCCTACTGTTCTGAAAAAGGAATCAATCCGACGGATATTACTGAGCAAGTCAACCCAAGATTTGTGCCGCTTTCTCCGTACATTCTACGTGGAAGTGCGCCGTGGAAATGGGCAGCGTGTGGTGTGTACTTGTTCGCTAAGCGCTCTTTGATCACGCTACGCTATGAACTTTACTACGACATTCACAACACACTCTCGGAATCCGCATGTGCAGCAATGGGGCCTGGCACGAGCCTTGTGTTTAAATCCAGTAGATCCCTAATCCTACAAAACATCATCTAGTCCTGGTCCTGGACCCACAGTGCAGTAAGTAGGGCGTCTAACGTGTTACTGTTAGTTGACCTATTGTAGGGTCATGTGTTAACGAGCTCTGTCGCTCGTAAGTGACGTACAGTACAGTGTACGTAGATCTAGTATAAAAACGTTAGGCCAGGACCCCTAGGGCCTTAGACCTAACCTATCGTAGGGCCTAGAAAACGTTAGATATAACCACGTAGACCCTAGACTCTATAGTTGAATTTGGATCTTCAGGATTTTGTCTACACAGGTTCAAAGAAACTGGTATTATTGCTTGTGTAGACACGTGCAACTGTTAGAAATGATCTAGGCTTATCTTGCCTGGGTATGTATGCTATTTTATATATCACATAGTGCATGACATCTTATTGCACTATAACAAGTACCAAGCACCTCCAAATTCTGAATTTGCCCTCAGGCAATTATATTCAATTCGGCCTGCGGCCTCATTTAATATAACTGGCCTTCGGGGCAAATTCAGAATTTGTCGGTGCTTATATTGTTATAGTGCATTCAGCCTCATGCACTATATATATAATAGTATCAGTGACACCATTCATATCATCGGACCTTTTTAAAAGCCTATATCCCAAACAGTGGGATCAAAACAGACTTGGAAATTTTTGATTGCTGTGTCATTACAGACTTTGATTTCTTTCATGTCAACTTTAATTTTCTTAATTTTTTTTTTGGGGGGGCGGTATTTTGACCTAAATGAATAACATTGTAATCTGAACTTCCGATTCAAGTTCGGATGACAGATTTATAAGAAGCTGGGACTGAGCAGAGGAATTTGATCGACAGTATCATTCAGTTGTGTAGGTTCATGAATGCACTTTTCAAAGTTTGTTAAGGCGTGCTCCAGCTTGCAATGATTGATAATATGAATTTGGGCGAGTCTGGGGAAGCTGCGCCAGAATTGGTTGTGTTGTTGTAATTTGCGTTTGTCGCAATTGGCCTGCCATAGTTGTCTCGGCCACGGCAAGAAATCAGATCCAAACCTCATCCGAATTGTCTTCGGTTTCTTTCCTTTTATTTACTGGCGTGGTGGCAGCCGGATGCGGATTTAACACCAATAATTTGCTTTACCCTATTATAGTCCAAGAGAAAGGAGAATCTCGCCTGATATACGCAGGAGTAGGCGTTCTGCTGTAATTTACAGTGATAATTCGGGTGACGTATACAGCATTTGGGCGACTTATAGTGTGTAGTCCCATATAGCGATATGCACGTTGCATCAACAAAGAGATGCGCCGCCGTGGCCGACGGGTCCACCGGCTCCCCGTCGATGCAGCGACGCGCAGCTCCGGCCGCTGAGGCACCCAAGCGGGAGTGTCCAGCGGGCCAGCAGGTTGGCCTTTGCTAGCAATCCGCGTTATCAGACGCGACAAAACGTGAACCTCCACGCTTCACTGCTACAGGGCAAGGGAAGGATAATCAGGTCATACAGATTGAAGTTCGAAGTGGCTCTGTCTGTAGTCTAATCAGTGAATCTGCAGCTGATATGCTTGGTTTAGACATCCTTATCGATGGGTCTGGATATATAAGGATGATATTGATGTACCGTTTGGTCACTCAGGTGATCTTCCAGAGGTTGATATTGTCGGTATTGTTTCGTGTACATTGTACCACTATGAGTGTGACTTGATGTTTAACGATTTCGTTGTGGATGATCATGTGATGAATGACGGCGTAGATGTCAGATTTCATGGAGCAAAATGATATTTCTGTTCGTCCCTCCAAAGGTCAGATTATGTTTGGAGATGATACTATGTACACTTACAGTGCCAGCGATCGATCCGCTGGCTATGATTCACATAACACACATCACACACAAGCCGTTCATGTCAGTGTAATGGAGAAAGAGATAAATGCGCATGATCACGATGAGTTTGAGTGTGAGATGGAAAATACAAAGGATGCTGAAGCAGAGTGCAATTCACACAACATGCAGCCTGATGGTGTTGGTGTACGCTTAATGGTGAAGGAGACAAAAGTGCATGATCCTGGGATTGAATGTTAGATGGGGAATACAGAAGATGAAGTAATAGAGTGCAAATTACTGAACTATGATGATGAACAGAGTGAGATTACTGCTGTGGACGAAGGTGATTGGTTTGAGTGTGAACAGGAATGTGGGACAAATTCTGAAAGTGATTCATGGACTTTTGATCCTGCAGGTGTGTTTGGCATTAAGGTCTGTGGTGTTTAGAGTCCCAACATGGCCATTCCTTTCACTGAGCCAAGCTCTGTTACTCCCTCCACTGAGCCCAGCTCTGTTCCTCCCTTCACTGAGCCAAGCTCTGTTACTCCCTCCACTGAACCCAGCTCCGTTCCTCCCTCCACTGAGCCCAGCTCTGTTCGTTCCTCCACTGAGCCCAGCTCTGTTACTCTCTTCACTGAGCCCAGCTCTATCAATCACTTCAATGAGAGTAGCACAAACATCTTCATGGACAGTACAAACCCTCACTTTGACATTGACATTACATTACTGTACCAGCCACTTCACATCAACCGAGTGAACTCACATGTACACTCACAGTCTAACAACCAAGGTCAGTACACCCCCATTGACAATTGGTGTAGTACTTACAATGACCCTCAAAGTCACAATGAGCATTACCAATTTATGGTGACTACCTTACCTCAAGGCTCCTTCAAGCATCTACCCAGTCAGACAGGTGAGGACGCTCTTCCTGTCACAGACCATGTCCTTCTACCCAAGGTGTCAACTCACATGGACATGCACGTATTCGGCATCGATCGACATCGTGATAGCCATGGTTCTGCCTATGTGGAGGAGACCACTGCGACATTCACCCATCAGCCAGTCGATGTCCCCAGTACTCGTGTGCAGGGTGAAGTACCATCTTCTACAGGTTCTCCGCCTGGTTACTACCTCACTCCTGCTGATGTCTCTCCCACTTACACACCGCCAAACAGTGAACACCAGTTCATGATGGTCTCCAAGATCCAACCAGAGGGTATTCCTGCCTACAACAACGCTGTTCGCCTCCGCCCCCTATGGATGACGTTGGCCTCGCCGATCGTGACACACACCCAACCTGGAAGGCTTCACCATGGCACAACGGCCTGTGCCTGTCCTGTTCGTGGTCCGAAGGAGATCCCTCCCCGTCTCCTGATGACGGAGTCTCGCATGCATTCTACCAGATGATCCCCACCCGATCACTCATCTGATGATCCCCGAGCTCCTACCCATGGCTTTGCTGATGTTGGTATCATTGATGTCTTACTCCCCTCCGTGCTCCGGATCCCCCATCCCTCAGCACTCCCTGACTCCTCCCGCCCATCAACGATAACCCGTGGTCCTCCCATGCCCCTATCTCCTCCAGGTTAATGGGTCATTTGATTTGTGTTCTGTACCCATGTTTGTAGTGTGTAGGTGCACACTGCTATGTGTGTGCTTTTTTAATTCACATCTTTCCACAAGCACCAGCTGTATGTATTATATATTTTTATACCCACCTTTTTGTCATTGCGATAGTTGACCTAATGTCTTGCAAAAATTTGGGGTGGCATTTGATGTTTTGATCATTTTGTGAATCTCTTTTTTCGTACAGTTTTCAGTTGTGATTTTTCTAGATGTGAATTTTTTTCAAGTAAAGGTTTTTCTCCCTTTGGACTAATGATGCGATGTGTGTTTCTGTAATTATTAGGCCTACCATTTTGGCTATCAGGTAGGAATATGGTGCCTTTTTGTTTCCAATGTTCCTAGTATGGCAGCTATGTATCAGGTCATTTTATACCAGTATTTAAACAGATATGTACATTCACTGGATATATATGATTTTTGTTAGGGTTGATGTCAACATATGGTTGACTGTGTATGGCAATGCACAAGCCGTCTAATTATTTTAATGTTTATTTGTTCGGCAGAGTTTTATCTTGACTCACACATGTACCTAATAGTAAGTTTGTTTTTGCAGCGTGTACAGGTACATACAAGTATCTCATGCTGATGCTGTATTTAGCTAACCCAGATTTATATTATTATATAGTACAGATATGTACATTCACTGGATATATATGATTTTTGTTAGGGTTGATGTCAACATATGGTTGACTGTGTATGGCAATGCACAAGCCGTCTAATTATTCTAATGTTTATTTGTTCGGCAGAGTTTTATCTTGACTCACACATGTACCTAATAGTAAGTTTGTTTTTGCAGCGTGTACAGGTACATACAAGTATCTCATGCTGATGCTGTATTTAGCTAACCCAGATTTATATTATTTGTCACTTATTTTTTATTGATGGTCATAGATTGTACCATACTGATCTAATGTGTAGGACACATGGATGGGATGTACTGGTATGTATGATTTTTAAAGACAGTATTTGTTTGGTATTTCGGGTACTAGTATACTGTATATATACATGTATCAGTTTATTACCGTACTGTTTTGTACCCATGGAAGATCAAAATTCTGATTAGTTGTTTTTATACGTGCATTTACATTGATAAATGGTGCAAACTTTCCTGCTGCCTGATTACTGTACAGGATAAACTAGACTGGTATGACTGTATATGTTTCCAGTGTTACAGATTTGCAGTGTTAACATGCCCGTACCACTTAAATTGCAGTGTTGTTGATTTTTCCCATAGGATTTGCACATACTTGTATAACATTACGTACTTATGTATCTTTGCATAGTGTGGTTTTCTGGATTGTTTATTTACCATTATTGAGCAGGACTGGTTCATGTACAAAAAAGAAAGCGTTTTCCAGGTCTGCCCTGGTTATGTCGTGTTCCACATACAGTCATGTTTTTACACGGACAATATACATGCTCAACGTATTGAGAAACTTCATGTGTTTACTCAGATGCCATGTATATATTATAATTATGATGTAAATAGGGCCTCTTCTATTTTGTTATGCTTAACTAGTTGTCATGTTGGTGTAGTTAAATAATGGGGGAAGAGAAGATACACATGTATTAGGATACAGTAGAGATTGTTTTGAAATGTGATTTGTAGTTTATACATGTAGAAATTTAGGAAGGAGATGATGTTGGTAGTTGTGTGGAGTTTGATGTACCGTATATACGATGTAGTTTACATGAGTATGATGAACCGCTCACAATTGTGAGATTGTTTTGAAATGTGATTTGTAGTGTATACATGTAGTAATTTAGGAAGAAGATGATGTTGGTAGTTGTGTGGAGTTTGATGTACCGTACATACAGTGTAGTTTACATGAGTATGATGAAATGGTTGGGTTTTTTTAAGATGGTAAAGCAAGTCAAGTTATACTTGTATTCATGTGCGGATGATTATGTAGATGTTATATGGGTAAGATTTTGGTTGGATATCGATAAACTGTACATGATTAGTGTGTCTATGCATAAGGTTACCAGTTGTTTAATGACAGTGATAGAATTTTGTTATTGATTATAGTGATTGATATTATCCCAGTGATAGGTGTTATCTTAACTATTCAGTTGTGGTTTTACTTAGTGATTAGTTTCAGTTTTCCAGAGTGTTTGTTACACTAGGGGCAAACTTTGTTTTGTACAAACATGCGATTGATTGTTCATGGAGAGTAATGATTAAGCTGTCGGAGAATAGAGGAAGAAAGAAGAAGTTACGCCCGTATTGGTTGTGTTATTGTAATCTGCGTTTGTCGCAATTGGCCTGCCATAGTTGTCTCGGCCACGGCAATGAATCAGATCCAAACCTCATCCGAATCGTCTTCGGTTTCTTTCCTTTTATTTACTGGCACTGTATCTAACATGAACAACACTCCGCACAGTATCAGCTGCTGCACTTGCATCAACATCAAGGGCTAGGCCTACACTTTATGTGGCATGTAACTGCTGAAATTCTCTCGGCAATTAAAAAGGCCTTAATGAGTCATAGAGAAGCTCAAGTAGATTCTATGAATCCACACTCACACTGTCATTTGATCTGGACAAGACATGGAGCAATGCTACTGAAAGCAATAAGCCTAAAGTAATGGTGGACTACATCCACTCGGTGTTTGCGTGTTCGGTGCGTTACAAATGAAAGGCTTGCAACGAACAGTCACGTATCACGTTCACGTGTCGCGTTTTGTGACCGTTCGTGAAAAATGTCATCCAAATCTACGAAGTGTTGGGGACAACACGTAACAATCCGTAAATATACTATACGCGATCCACAAAGGATAACGTATATTGCCGCTAGCGTTCGATTCAATTCAATTCAATTTTTATTTCATGGGAAGGAACACCCTCGTCAGCCAAAGGCTGGTTTTTAGAGGGGTCCGCACATACAGGTTAAAAAATACAAACATTATACATACACTATTACAAACATATACATAACATATGCGAAGAACAGAAAAAAGGTATAAACACCATGATTAGCTTGTTTTAGACACAAAAGAAGAAAAAGGAAAGGAAAAATAACAACAAGGCCTTAAATTACGACATGAAGAGAAACAAGGGCATGTTAGGGTGAATTTCAAATACGTAAGAGAATCGGTATTGCTGATATATTTTGACTGTGGATTGATGAGTGAAAAAGGGGTTAGTATACTCAATCCGGTTACGCATCATACATTCAAAATTATTTTATATATTCATGTAGTGTTTTTTTATGTATCAAGGGGGAAATAAATTGGAACCTGTCGAACTACATCGGTCCACAGAGAGCCACCTTTATGTATACAAAACATATTTGTCATAATCTGTTTTATTGCGTATGATGTTTAACTGCATGTCGCCCGATCACTTTGATCTGCGAATTTGCAAATGAGCTAATTTCAATGAGGAGTACTATAATCTACTTGGGAATAACTGATTCACGTTTAACATGGATCTGTTTTGCAGAATCTGCAACTTGTTTAAATTTGTTTTGTTGGTGTCCTCCCACACCGCAACAATAATCAAAATGAGCTTGAATAAAAGATTTGTAGAATAATGCAGCTGTTTCTGAGTAACAAAACATCGTATTTTTAATGAATACAATTTTTCACTACTTTAGATTTTAGATATTCAATATGTCTTTCCATGATAAATTCTCATCAATATAAATTCCCAAATATTTACAAACCTTTGCGTTTTTCAATGGTTGTGTCATTTATATACACATAGAAATCACCATTTATATCATTCCATTTCTTCAATCTTTGTTTATTGCCAATTAATATAATTTTCACACTTTGTAACATTTAAAACCAACTAATTAGTTACGTTCAGACGGCAGGCCCTAACCTCGAGGTTAGGAAACCTCGAGGTTTAGCTCTTGCCCCCTAACTACGACGTGTGTCCACACGACGAATCTTAACCTCGAGGTTACGAAACCTCGAGGTTAAGCTTCTGCCCCCCGTAACTACGAGTGGGTCCCACTCGATGTTAAAACCACAAAACCGGAAGTTTCAGCCCACACTGCTAACAAGGCGTCTATTTATTCTTTAGTCCAACCCTGTCGGACTCGCTTACACTGCAGAGATAGCACTGCACTGATGACTTTATGCCTTTATGAAAATATTCGTCGAAAACATTTTTTAGCGTCGGAGAAGAATATAGAATACAGTAGCGAGTTCGACGTGTTCAGTTTCAGAGATCAAGCGCATGGGAAGAAAAGATGATGTTGTGTCGTGCGTCATAGGTTTTTCACGTGTAGTGTATTTGTGGTATACGTTTGGGAGGTTGACCCGGAAGCAGAGGGAAATTGTGGGGGCTGGAGTTTACGGCGAGGTCACTCTTAACTTCGAGTTCGTTGTTTTTTGTGTCCACACGGTGCTTAACTACGAGTGGGGACCCCCCCCCCCCCCCGCGGCTCGTGGTTAGAGCGCTAACCATAAGATTTCTCGTGGCTCGAAACATCGAGCAAACCTCGAGGTTTGCTAACTACGAGTGCGTCTTCACGGTCCCTAACTACAAGCTCTAACCTCGAAGTTTCCTAACTTCGAGGTTAAGGGCTCCCGTCTGAACGTAACTATTAACATTCAACCATTCCGAATTCATCTTCAAATCATAATTCATCTTGTCATATATTACGTTTGGGTTGTTATTTTAACAAAACAGACATGTTTTATCTGCATATACAGAGAATTTACATTTTTTAACTTTGAAAGGTAGATTATTTGTGTATAAAAAATAAAAGAACAGCGGCCCGAGGAGCGAACCCTGGGGTACGCCACAGGTTACGTGTCTCACAGAGGATGAAATACTATTAATACATGCAAATTGTTTTCTTTGACAGCCCGGATAATTTAAGAAAAAATTACTACTTTATCATCAAAGCCATACAATTTCACCTCATGCAATATTACATCATCCACGGTGTCAGACGCCTTTTCAAGTCTATCATAACAACACTAACTAATTCCCCTCTATCTATTGCTGACAACCAATTTTCTGTTACATTAAGAAGAGCAGTCTGTGTGAGGAAATTTAATCTAAATATGTTTGTGTGTGTGTGTGTGTGCGCGCGCGCGCGCCTGGTCTAGGTAGCCCCATGCAAATTGGGCTCTGTAATATTTCCTTTTGTAAAGTGTCTTTATGTTGGTTGTTTTGTACTTAATATGTAACACTCTATTTTTTGTTGTCATCAGGGTTTTGCTGCACAATTTTGGTGCCTCCTTGGTGCACAATTTATTATAGTTCATGTGTACTGACTCTTGTACTTGAGCAATCATCAATGGAGGAGATTACCAAGCTGCTTTTCATCCTTCCCTGTGAGCCGACGCAAATTCCTATGTAGACAGACTCTTGTATTCAGTGTGTACTGACTCTTGTACTTGACCAATCGTCAATGGAGGGGTTTTGCAGGTGGATTTTCAACTTTTGTGCAGTTCTATCACCATTCACTTCATCCGCATAGGATCAGTTCATTCAGTCACTGGACCTCTTCAAGTGCGTGAATACCACCAAACAGAACTCGTAGAAATACCATGGTCATCCAATCGCATACTACAGTAACCAACATGCATGTTTCCAGATTTCTATCTTGTCATGTGGGGACATACAGCTGAATCCTGGCCCGACTCAGCCGGACTATCACCAACGCGACAATGTAAGCCTACGTGTGCATCATGACTGTGATCCACCCTATATATGAAATGTTCGCGCACTACGCGACCTTAACAAAGGTGCCGACCAATTTCTTCATCAAGATGTCTGGCAAAGGGTCTGTTAGCTCGGCATCAGACGACGTCGTCGTAAACATCGTGGTCGCAAAGCTCACAAACCACATCTTTCATCTCGTGTTGTAACAGACCGTCGGACAAGATTAACAGTAAGTGACAAAACCTCTGTTACTCTTATTGGTATTTGGAATGCTCGCTCCCTCAGCAACAAGTCCATTGTGTCTGTACAAGAAATATGTCTGTCTATGGTGTAGCAGTGAACAGCATGTCTCATTCATTCCATAGTCATACATCTCACCGCCACCCTTCCACAGTCAAGTTCTTATCGTTTTCAGGTTTCTTTCTCTCATCAAGATCTTCTGATATGCTGACAGCCACTTTCTATTCCCACTACCTTTCCGCTCCCCCTGTCATTTGTCTTCACCTCATGTCACGATATCAGCGATGTAAACGTAAACAACACCGTAAAGCCACCGGGACATGTTTTGTAAACATGATGTACAGTGATGTATCAAATGTAAATGTGTTGGAGTAATATACTGGAGAACAGTGAATAAAGAACACTCGCATTCTGACTCCAGAGCCAAGCAGTCATGCCTCCATTATTCTCCTGAGTCCAGAAGCATCTAACTAACCCCACAAACATAAAAACTGGCGACGAGGATGCTAAATCCGCCTGCTCCCTTCGATATTTCGAACAGAGCATCGCATGCTTGGTCGAAGTGGAAGATGACATTCGAGTACTACATTGCCGCTACGGGAGTCACAGAAGATGCAGCAAAACGGGCAAGTCTCCTTTACTGCGTCGGGCCAGATGTGCAGCAGCTTTTTGCCACACTAAATGGGGGAACATCTTACAACTCCGCTATGTCAGCCTTGACAAGGCTATTTTGTGCCAAAGAAAAACGTTGCATTCGAGAGTCACTCATTCCGCCGATGTGAGCAACGTGACAGCGAGTCTGTTGATGAGTACTACATGAGGTTTAAGACGCTCTCCTCCACGTGCGAATACGGTGACAACGAAGACGATCACATTCGAGATCAGTTTATCGATAAATGCAACTCTAAGTCGCTACGCCGTCGATTGCTGAGAGAGCCGGACCTTAAGCTTGCTGGTCTTCTCTCTATCGCTCGTGCTGCGGAAGCAGCAGATCGCCAAGCCAAGCGATGGAGATTAAGAACTCGACCCCCTCCACTGAGCACGTAGACGAAGTGACTGCTAGACAGAGCTATCGAGCGCCTAATAACAGAAGAGGTCGGCGGTTCTCAAACCGCAGTCGACATCGCAAAGGAGGAGGAAGAGGAAACGCGCCACAATACTCGCGCCAATCTAACTTTGGACCGTGTACTAACTGTGGGATCAACGGACATCGACCTCCAGATCAACAGTGCCCAGCTAGAGGACAGGAGTGCAGAAAGTGTCATAAAATCGGGCACTATTCTTGTGTTTGTCGCAGCAGCAGCCCGACAGGCGTGAATTCAGTGGCTGAAGAACTTAGTAATTTCCAACCATTCGACGACGAGATTGCCATCCACCATGATCACGGCAGTGAGACCGGTGAAACGCTTGCCACGAACACCCACTGTCTCTTCACCATTGGGAGGTCGCGAACAAGACCCACGTCACAATAGCGGACATCGAAATCGACATGCTGGTCGACACCGGAGTGTCGGTAAATATAATAGATGCCCGCACATATGAGTGGTTTGACCCCCACTCATATTCGCTTGTTTTCGTATGACCTCCTTGCCAGTGATGGGGAAATTCAGCGCTAGGATTTCGTGCTCCACTCAACTCTCAAAGCCAGCACGATTCGTTGTGCACGGAAGCAGTGGATGTCTTCTTGGGCGAGACACAGCCACAGCGCTACGGCTAGTTCGATTCGCAGACGAGAACGTGCATGAGATAAATCCAGCTGACGTTTTGTCGCGTCTACTGATTGATCAACCTCATCGCGATCGAAATATCGCAGAAGAGTACATCGATGCGATTCTAACGCACGCAATACCACGAGCACTTTCGCGACAACAAATCACCGCAGCCTCCCTAGCCGACTCCGAAATCCAACAGGTGATCGATTCGGTGAATACAGGCAAGTGGCCCGACAACCCGCGACTATCCACGTATCAACGAGGGCATTGTGAGACTAAAGCTGGCCCTACGCACGAAAGTTTGGTTGCCTAGAATCGATGTCGATGCAGAGACACTAGTTCGAAACTGCTCAGCCTGCCAAGCTGAGATGCCAGCTCCTCCCTCTGTGCCTCTCCAGCCATCGCCCATGCCTCGCGCTCCGTGGAGCAGACTCAACATCGACTTGTGTAAACCTCTACCGACTGGAGAAACGCTTCTAGTCGTCGTAGATGCAGCTACTCGGTGGCCAGAAGTTAAAATCCTCCGATCAACGACATCGCAAGTGATCATGTCGCGGCTAGATAAAATTTTCGTGCAGCATGGATTTCCAGACGAAATCGTGACGGACAATGGACCGCAGTTTATTTCGCAGGAGTTCGCGGAATACCTGAAAGCGATCGCTGTCGAACACCGCCGCGTTACGACCTACCATCTATTTACTCATTCATTTATTTATTTATTTTGTTTCAGTAGGGTAGCTCTGTCAGTGGCTAAACACTGTTATTCTCAGAGACCTACACATACAATAACGTACATCACGAAATACATAAATTGTAGACACATTAAAAGAAAATAACATAATATACAATTACGGTACACTTACAACATGGCCAGATAATTCAGTATTGCGGAGGTAGAAAAATAGATAAATAACTTCACCTTTAACATTGCAATTCACTGAGAAGTGATATGTTGAGACATACTTGAGAAGGATTGAAAAAATATAAGTGTCTAGGTTACAGCACATGTATATATTGCATAATCCATAATTCTTCATTTCACATAATATTACATAATTATAGTCATACATTTATCAAAATAACATAAAATCTATCTTTCTCAGAAACAAATTTATACATTTCTACAATTATATAATGACAGGGCCTTTAAAGACAGGCTAGCTGAACAAAGACAAATAACCTGCTCACAATACCATTCTTTCATTCATTATATAATAACTGAAATAATATAACATATGAGAGGAAAAATCCTGTTTCAACCTCAATCAGTATCATATCTGATGATATAGAATTCGTAGTATCCAACCATAATACATATAACATTGTTTGAAAAAATAAGGAAATATATGGAAATGTCAAACAAATGAAAAAAAAAATTTCATATAAACATTATTCTTAACAAAAAAAAAATAAAATTATCATTAACTTTACATTACTGAATATCATTTGATACACAATCCATGCGTAATGAAACATACGTCATGATATGAAATAAAACACTAAACATCACAGATGAAGAAAAGAATCAAAATACTCTCAATATTACATCTGCAGTCGTAATCACTATCACATCCCATATCTCACTCTCAATAACACAGTTTTGATCTAAAAAGGTACTTATACAAAACATATTATTTGTCTCTTACACTTAAATAACACAGTATTCCTGCTACTCTTATCTTTCAAATAAAAAAAAAAATATGTTTCACTACAAAGCATTTTGCACACAAACTAATCACACACGAAAGAATGAAATAGAAAGAAACAAAATCAGATAATGAACAATTTGATATCAGATAAACTTAACAACCCAAATATTTTGCTTATTCTCAAGTTTGTGTCACTATCTCCTCCAGTACAGATTAGTAAAAGCTTGCTTTGAGGATGCCTGTTTAATATGATTTGGGATTTGGTTCCGGATTGATGTTGCTTCATGGGAGAATCTCCGTTTTCCCATCTGTGTCCGGGTTTTTGGCAAGACCAGACACATATTTACTGCACTTCTAGTTCTATGACTATGTAATGATTGACACTGGACCAACATGTTTGACAGATAGCACGGTGATTCAGTACTTAGAGCATGGTATACCATTTTGCATTTGTGAAACTTCCACCTTTCTTCAATGTGTACCCATCTCAATTCATCTAATGTTCCGTAATTTCAACAAATTTGAAATCAGCACAGGGTACACGGCTATATGTGACATGGGTACATAAGGACCTTCCATTAGAGCAAACATTTGTACCAATTAACACAAAATGACTGTTAAATTCATTTACAATATTTCCAATGTCATGATCAAGAGTATCATTTATCTGCAACCCTGTGATCTTTTCAGCAGCAGACTTTCTATTTGGAGTTAGCTCTCAATTCAATTCAATTCAATTCAATTCACATTTATTTCGGATATTAAAAGGTAAATATTACAAGGATTCATTTGGATAACACCTATAAGAAGCAAACCCTTGTCGGGTAAGGTGCACCCTATTGCAACTGTATAATAAACATAAATAATGATATAATATACAACATAAAAGCGACTAAAAATAAAAAAACATACAGCGTACATACATACAAAATACATTCACAAAGACAACAAATAAAAAAAAATAATGGATATCGGGTAAGTGAGGTATCAAAAAAAAATTAATGTTGGTTGAAACGTACGTTGACTCAAAAGATGTGAAATATCAGATTGGATAAGTTAAACTACCAAGTAAACAGTAAAAAATCATGCAATTAGTCAATCAGCATTCGAAATATATTACAAGCGTCAATGATATAATTCGTTTGATTTTTGTAGAAAAATAATACTAATGTTAATCAACACTAACATCTAGTGATAATTATTAAAATGAACTTTGAACAGTAACATAAAAAAAACAATGTAGCATGCAAAACATTAAAGCAGATACTTATTCGAACTTATACAAATGAAATATAATGTCAATTTTTAAAAGCATGCTTATCATGTAAAAAACAATTAGTCAGTATTTCATATCATAATTTGCCAGATAAAAAGGAAGTGTAGATGGGAAACGTTGATTTTTGTTGAAGAGTCAAATCGGAAGAAATCATATGATTGCACGTGAATTCAAAGAAATGTATTGCACAAGGATCATGATAATGTGAACTAATAACATATGTAAAATACGTAAAATGCATGCGATGAAATACTATTGTGACACTGATAAATTATAATAAATAAGGTAATAATACATTAGGAATTATACTCAGAATGGCAAACAAAAGAAGAAGAAAAAACGAAGCACAGTATTGCACAAAGATCATAGCAATGTGAAACTATAGTATGATATAATAATGAAATGCATGCAATGTGATACTACTTTATGAGACTTATGAAAATCTACACCCACTGGTAATGGGACAAATTAATTACGGAAATATAAATTGAAGCAAATGAACATAAATAAACTCAATTAATGATACAGCGCAATAAAATGATATAATAATAGTGAATGGAAATGATGAAAATCAAATTGCATTGCATGATAAATCATAGTAAACAGGGCACTTTACATTGAGAATTATACACAGTATTGCAACCAGGGGAAAAACGAAGCACAGTATTGCACAGAGATCATAGCTATGTGAAGCTATAGAATACATGAAATGCATGCGATGATTATGAGACTATACGAATGTCTACACCCATGGTAATGGGACATATTGATTACGAAAATATAAATTGAAGCAAATAATCATATAAACGCAATTAATCATACAGCACAATAAACTAATATACATGTAATAACAGTGACTGGAAATGATGAAGATCAGGTTGCATTGCATGAGAAATTATAATAAAGTGGGCACTTCGCATGAAGAATTACTCAGCATTGCAACAACAAAAACAAAAAACAGAGTAAAGTTATATACTGTGTTAATGGTAATGTACCTATTCATCGTTAATTGCAAAGGAGGGACATCTTTAATGTCTTCTTAAAAGTAGTGAGCTTTAGAGACTTGAGCGAACTTTCTAGATTGTTCCATAACATGGCGCCGTGGTATTTTATCGACTGAGTTTGAGCAAAGGATGTACGAAATATTGGTAGTCTGTAATCATTATTGTGTCTGGTGTATTTTGAGTGAATTTTGTTTTGTTGGATGAAATAGTTTGAGAATATTGCGGGGAGGAGTTCATTTTTGAACTTGTACATGAATATGCCTGTTTTAAAGAATATGAGTTTTGTAAGAGGGAGAGTCCCAAGTGTCTTAAAGAGCGGCTCGCAATGAGCTCTAAAATGTGCACCGGTGCATATACGTATAGCTCTTTTTTGAAGTATAATAAGTTTGTGCAATCGGCTCTGAGATGCTCTGCCCCACACAAGGCTGCAGTAATTTAAGTGGGGTATTATCAGGGCGTTGTATAGAGAATATAATGTGGTAGTTGGCAAAAAAGACCTTACACGACACAGTATACCTATTGCCATGCTAATTTTCTTTGAAATGTGAGTTATATGAGAGTCCCAATTTAGTCTGTTGTCAATGAGCAATCCAAGAAAGTTGGTGTATTCAACCTGAGGGATTGAAACGCCGTTCACATGTAATTCAATGTTGGCATAGAGTGGCTGTTTACTTCCTTTGGGATTGAATGTCATGAATTTGGTTTTTGTGGTATTCATGAGTAGTTTGTTTGTCTGAAACCAGGTTGCTATTTTCCCTAATTCTCTATTGCAGTTTGCAACAAGTGATTGAAGATTATCATCGGAAATAAATAGCGTTGTGTCGTCTGCATATAAAATGTACGAAAAAAGATCAGACGCATTCACAAGGTCATTCACGTATAAGATGAACAATAAAGGGCCAAGGATACTCCCTTGTGGCACACCTGTGGTTATCAGGGTTGTAGCAGAATCAGAATCTTTGAAGTGAACGTATTGTCTTCGATCTTTTAAATAGGATGTAAACCACTGAAGCTCCAAGCCTCTAATTCCGTATTGAGAGAGTTTTTGCAGAAGTATGTCGTGATTAAGGCAATCAAATGCTTTGCTTAAGTCAATGAAGATTCCTAACGCTTTCTTTTTGTTTTCAACAAAGGACAAAATGAGTTCTGTGGCGTGAAGAAGCGCCATCTCGGTTGAGTGCTTTCTACGGAAGCCGAATTGTTGGGGAGTGATGAAAGCATTGGCAGTGAGATACTTGTAGAGCCTATCGTAGACAATACGTTCTAAGACTTTTGACAAGGAAGGGAGAAGAGAAATAGGTCGGTAATTGTTCAGGGTATTTACATCGCCTGATTTATACACGGGGATGACCTTGCTTAGTTTCATGGCGGTCGGGAATTCTCCATAAAAGATCGAAAGGTTACAAATATAGGTGAATGGAGTTTGTATATGATCTGTTTCAAAAAGTTTGAACTGAGCCCATCAATTCCAGTAGAAAAACTAGATTTCATTTTGCTTACGATATTACATATTTCCTTTTCATTTGTGGGGTAAATGTAAAAAGACTTTACTGGGGTATCTCCAGAAAGAAAAGTCTTAAAATCGATATCAGATGGGCCAACTTCTGAAGCAACATTTTTCCCAACATTAGCAAAGAAATGGTTAAATGCTTCAGCCATGCTTTGGTTGTCGTACACTTTCTCTTGATTGACGGTAATGTAATTTGGAAGAGTTCGAGATTTCTTCTTACCGATCAAATCATTTATGATGGACCACGTCTTCTTCAAATCAAAGCGACAATTTTGAAATAATTTCTCAAAATACATCTTTCGAGAAGTTTGAATCAAACTATTTAATTTGTTTCGAAACTTTTTATAACGCAGTCTGTCTTTTTGCAACTTGGTAAATAAATATTTCTTATAAAGCCTCTGCTTTCGATTTATGGAGCGTACAATGCCAGAAGTTATCCACGGCTTCTTGGGGTCCCGTTTCGTATTTTTCAATCTTTTGGTTTGAGTAGATTTTTTGCGAAGACTTTGCAAGGTATCAACAAGATTGTCGTAAGCTTCATTGACACTTGTACTGGATAAAATGTTATTGAAATCTGCGTGTTTTATTTCTTCTAAAAAATACGGCATGTCAACTACTTCCCTCCCATAGGACTTACGCTTGACAGATCTAAAACGTTCTTTAGTTTGAGTAATTTGGAATATTGGCAGGTGATCAGAAACATCAGAGTACAAAATACCAGATTGAGTGGGCCTATCTAGATCATTCGAAAAAATGTTGTCGATACAAGTACATGAATGGGGGGTTACACGCGTCGGCTTAGTTATTAGTGGTCTAAAACTATGTGACAACAAAGTGTTTAAGAATCTGCCTGTGTCCTCGTGGAGTGAATGCTTAAGCAAGTCAAAATTGAAATCCCCAGTCAAATAACACAGCTTGTGTTCAGAGTTTATTTTCTGTAAACACTCGTGTAAATCGGTAATGAAAGCATCAGAGTTGGAATTTGGGGCCTTGTAAATTACTCCTATTATCACATTTTTAGAGGACCTTTGCTCTATTTCAGCAAAAATCGTATCGACACTATCGTTTGAAAATTGAAGGTCGGGTCGTTCTTTAAACTGTAGGTCTGGGTTTAAATACATGCATACTCCCCCGCCTTTCTTTCCTTTCCGACTTTTATATATGAGTTGGTAGTCTGAGATCTGAAACACATTTGGTACACATTCATCAAACCACGTTTCAGAGAAAGCATAAATATCAAAGTTGTGATTAAGCGATTGCAACAATTCTTGAATACGCAAGTATTTAGAAGAAAAGCTCTGCGCATTCAGATGAAATAAGGACAAAAATTTTGAGGTAATTTTAGATTGAAGTTTTTGGTTAAATATATCACTGAAATAATATTGGCAAGGGGCACTGAACAAATCAAATTCACATTCATTTTCCTTTTCGTCAGGATTCAGAGCAAATATATCCAAAGCTAAATTATCCAAATGTGAAAAATTGACTGCTTTCTCACAATTGAAAAATTCAAATAAAGTGTTCTCGAAATCACTGTCATGTAGAATGTGATTGAATGGAAATTCGTTCGCTATGCATGATGGACAAGTCCACTGAAACGAATGTGTTGGTTTTCTTGTTAAATCAGGATCTGCACACCGTTTATGGGCAGATCGGGAGCATTCACATCTTAAGTTTGATTTATAATTATGCAACATTTGTAAACATATTTCACATTTCATGGTCGTAAAACCAAAATGGCTAACAACGTAAACACATAACAATAAAACAGAAACAGGTTAACAGGTTAACGGAAACCAAAAGAGAATGGGTATAATACAACTGGGTACATGTACGTGAGGTATACAACAGGTAAGTCACGTGAAGTATACATAAATGAAGAAACTTACGAGTCAAGCTTTGTTAGTCAAATCAATAAGCCGTAACAAAAACAACAGAGTTCATTAAAAGTTCAATTTTGTGAGTTTTTTTAGGTCTCTCTCACGGGTTACCTTGATGCGCATGCCATTTGGGGGTTTCACGACGATCACGCCGTCTTGGGTCCAGATTTGATGATCTTTCTTCGTGTTCGCTTTCTTCACCTTCCAGAAGAGGTTCGACCTGGTTTTCGTCAGGTTTTCGTTGATGTATACCTGATTTCCTGGCGAGTTTCGGAGCTTTTTCCTGCACCCGTAGACTCTTTCCCGAATTCGATAGTTGGTGAATTTGACGATAATGTTCCGATGCCTCTTTCTTCGACGGGAATCCCCGTCGGGCTGGACAGGGCCAAGGCGGTGGCTTCGATCGATGTCCGCTGTCTGGATATCGATTTCGAGTTCATTTTTACAAATGTTCGTGATGAGGGCATCGGTGTCTTCGGTGTCCTTTTCCTCTACTCCGGAGAAAACTAGACAGTTTCTCCTGGTGTACTGTTCCGCGTCGTCCATGGCGGCTCTCAGCTCTCTCACTTCACCTTCAAGTGCGGAGATCTTGTCGTCTCGAGACTCGATCTCGAATTCGAGCGATTTCTTGACCTCGACACAAAGGGTCTCATGGACATCGTGGAGAAGCTTTGTCTTGATGGAGTGAACTAGTTTTGCGATAAAAGTCGAGTCCGTTAGGAGGTTTTCGATGACGGATTGGATTGCTGATGACAAGTCCAAATCTTCAGTGTCACATTCGTCGTTTAAGATCTTCGCGGTAGTTACAGGGTCATGCTTGCGATCACTTATCGGGGGTCCGTCGGCCTTGGGCTTCCCACCACTCCGTAGGCGACGGTCCGCACCCGACATTTTCTATTAGGTCCGCTTTGCTATTGAAAATGTATATGGTTGGCGGAGCACCAAACGCACACGTTCACTCTTGACCGCACATTCTCACATCTCTTAAAACATTCCACAGTTGTCTGTGATTTCTTCTGTTTTCCGAGACACTCATTCGATAATAATCACGTTTCAGTGTGTTACGCAGATTATTTAGATGACTCCGTACTTTGCGGTATTGTCTCCAAATTACACATGAGTTTTGCCTTTGGTCTTGGTTTTCTGCTTTCTTCTTCAGCCTATCCCTCAAATAAGATAGAGATACATATTCCTTAGTGACCCACTTTATTAGATTACCTTTGACTCTATGTGTTACGAGAGGGCATGTTTGTCACATACATCCAAAAACAAATGTCCACATTGACCACGCTTGATCAGGATCACTTGGGACGAGACAGTTGCCCCAATCCTTTGCACTCAAGTCTGTTACAAAAGAATTAGGGTCAAACCTTTTCATTGATCTGTACGTAATTAATCTGGGTGGTAACTTACGTCTATACAATATCCGTACAACATAAATCAGGTTGTGGTCGCTGACACCAAGAGTCACCACTCTGTTCTGACAAATATAGTTTGGGAAGTTTGTCATTACGATATCAATCAAAGTTCTGCTGGTCTCAGTAACACGAGTTGGATCTTTTATCATTTGCTTCAAATTATTCTCCCTGTACAATTTGTCAACAAACCTTGACTCATTTTTACAATACATATTGTAATTGAAATCGCCAAGCACGATGACTTCACAGTTCAGTCCTGTTACTCTGGATACACATTCATCAATATGATTTTGATAATCAACATTGGCTCTTGGAGGACGATAGTACGTTCCTATCAAAATGGGCTTGGTACTGGTGCATTTGACATCTATCCACAAAGCCTCTAATTCACATGATTCTAAGTCACATCTACGCACATATGTGACACTGTCGGCAATGTACACTCCCACCCCACCTCCTCTTCGATTTCTGTCAATTCTTTCTATCTTGTACCTATCTGCATTTAACTCAGAATCCAGTATTGTATTATCCAGATGGGTTTCAGACATTGTACATATATATATCAAGTTCATAATTCTTGAGCAAATCTTTTAGATAGTCTAACTTTGCTGGTAGGCTGCAGATGTTCTGACATGACACTTTTAATCCTTTCCCTTCGATGTGTAATAGCTCACCTGGCTGATTTATATACTCATGAGTCAAATTCATGGGTGATGTAGATAACTGTCCGGTTTTCTGTTTGCTTCGTCTCGTCTTTTTTGTTTGATTTGATTTGATTTTATTGTTCCACATTTCAAAACATCAAACATGATACGATCGATTGAACATAAGATTGAACATAGCGTCGTAATTACAAAGAATACAAGAGAAGACAATTTAACAAACATGAAATGTGGGGACCTACTAAAAAGCAAAGCTTGTAATGTATAGGTCCCTGTATATATGAAAGTGTTGGTCTTCTTAAACAACCTAGTAACGAAAACTATGAAAGGAAGGAAAGGGACGTAAAAGAAAAGAGAGCAAAAAGAGCAAAAGAAAGGAATAAAAATATACGAAAGCATAGCGAAATACAAAGTAGCCACCTGTAACGCGCTAACAAGACTCCTTGTCACCCGAGCAACACAGTTACATAACTGTAAGAATGCGCAAAAATGCACATGATACATAATGATTCATTAATTTAGGAATAGCCTTGACATAAATGACTCAGTAAAAAGAACGAAAAGCAAACATGAAATACATATGATAAACAACGAATCTGATAAAGAAGTTTTGTTTTTGCAAGTCCAAGGGTAGATATTGTTTCCCAAACACTCAACGTCAGCCTCTGGGACTGTGACACATATTGACGGGGATTCAGACTATGAAGAAACGTTGTGTCATAACGAATAATCATCGAGCTAGGCAGATGTGATACGAAGGGTGGTGTACCATCCTTTTGGATGAGATTTTTCGGTCTGAGAGGTGGTTTTTCTCCGTCCGGTCCAGGGTTGGGATACACATCTCCTGCTTTTAGTAAAAGCTGGAAAGTAGACACAGAGTTTACATAGTATGGGGTCATTGCAGATGCATATTTCCATCCATCTGTAGATTTCATATAGCTTCTGTACATGCAGGTCCTTCTTGTACACAGCATGCATGGCTCCCTGCAAGCTTGGGTTGATCCAAAGAATAGTAGCAGTGTCAGGGCAATTTTGCAGGCATTAGGGAATTCCATTGCCGACGCTTGGAACTATTGTCCCGGACAATACATTGAAGAGCACTGTACTTGGTAGTTGAATAGACTTTGTGGTTTCTCAAAAGACACATAGGTTGCTCAGTCAAGTAGGTCTGTTAGACATGGCACCCCAGTCAAGTGTGTAGAGCCATATAATGGCAAAAAATATGTGGTCAACTAAGTCATACATTTGACCATTTAGCAGCTTCAGGGCGGTCTTGGTGGATCCTGACGCAATACACAACAACTTAATTGGTCATGGACATATACCGTAAAAATCCACTGCACAGTACATTGAAGCAAAAAGAGATGGAGCAGTATGAGGAGCTGCCTAGGCGCTCACTCACTCACTCACATAAGCAAACGCAGAAGTAGAGCGATTCAACGCTACTCTCATGAAAGCGATCAGGACAGCCAGGAATAGCAACCGCGATTGGCATCGAGCTATGCTAGCTTTCCTTCTTGTCTATCGCTCAATGCCCCATCCGGCGACACAGTGGTACAAAGCGAACATGAAAGCGTACCATGACAACAAGAAACGCTCGCGACCATGGACTGTCAACCCAGGGGATCATGTTCTCATCACGCAGCGGAAGCGAAACAAATTCACCTCGCGATTCGACCTCAAACCATGGATAGTAATAGCGAGAAAAGGTGGAAGCGTCAAACTCCGCAGCGGAAACGATACAGCTATGAGATACATGTCGCAAATACGCCAGATCCCCGCTCCACAAAAGCCCGATTCGCGAGAACGCGACGACCGCACCGACTTCGACCATCACGATGACACGCAGCGTGACCGTCAGAACGGAGTAGAGCTTCGACGATCGCACAGACAATCGCGACCACCAGACAAACTTACATACTTGAGATCTGGTGTACTCATGTGAATACTCATGTGAATCATAATGATTGCCTGTCTCGTTAACTAAGTGGACTGATAAATATGAAGGCACATTCAGCTGAGAATTATCAGTGCCACAAGAACTGTACACTTCTTGAATCAGTGGCAATCGATGACTATCGTTCCATTTTGCTGGGGATTACAACATACCTGCTGACGATTGCTCGGATAATTTGGCTGTATCTTTTTTAAGCACCATTGAATTCCTAGGATTTCAACAGCATATTACAGCTAGAGGCAACCCAAAAAGCTGGACATACGCTAGATCTTACGCTTAGCAGAAAAGTCGACAACATCGTATCGAATGTGAACCTTGTCACATCTCTGCCCTCTGACCACTCCGCCATCACCTCTCTCAACCGCAAAGGCCCAGTGAACCCTACGAAGCAGACCACCTTCAGAAATCTACGGTCTATGGACCTCTACTCCTTTAAAAATGACATTGCTGCATTACTTTCCCGGATCAGAGAACCAGCGTGTCTCTCTGAGGCTGTCCTGCAGCTCAACTCTCATGTAACAAGACTTCTTGATAAGTACGCTCCGCTCAAGACTAGATCTGTAACAGTGCGGCCGAATAATCTCTGGTACACAACAGAAGTAAAGGAGGCTAAGAGGCGCAGACGCCGTGCAGGGCGCCGCATGATCAAGTCTGGACTTTACATTGACAGAGAGCTGTATCGGCAAGAGTGTGAGTCCTACTACAGCCTCCTTGCCGACGCCAAGTCAAGGCACCTAAGACGGGAGATTGCTGCCGCGGACACCAAACAACTTTTCAACATCATCAAAAGACTCACAATTGCACATCCAGATTTTGCTCTTGCTGATCGTACTGGCTAATCGTTTTGCTGAGTTTTTCGACAACAAGATTAGTACCACTTCGTCTCCTGAAATCTCTTTCTCTAATTCTTCTCACATAAATGTAAACACTGAGTGTGTATTTTCTGAGTTTGTTTTAATCACTTAGTCGCAAATGAAACGTCTCATCAATTCTCTTCCGTCCAAGTCATGTTCTCTAGATCCTCTTCCCACATCACCGCATGGCTACTGAAAGTGTGTCTAGATTAATTTCTTCGTGCAATAACTCACATTCTGAACCTCTCGTTGTCATCAGGCGTATAGTTCCTGAGCACTTCAAAAAGTTGCTATTGTCCTTTTTGAAGAAACCCAGTTTAGACCGTAATGATTTGAACAATTTTCGCCCCATTGCTATTCTGTCTTTTCTTGGTAAAGTTCTTGAGAAAGTGGTTGCTCGCTAACTCAGAGATCATCGTGATAAACACTAGCTGTTTCCTATTAATCAGTCTGCCTACAGGCACTTCCACTCCACGGAAACCGCCTTATTGAAGGTACTCAATGATCTCCTCTTAGCAGTAGACAAAGGCCACGAAGCTGCTCTCTGCTTTTACATTATTCTGCTGCGTTTGACACTATTAATCATATAATTCTCCTTAACAGATTAGAGACTAACTTTGGTCTTACGGGAACAGTCTTGAGATGGATTGCATCTTACACGACCGCAACCAGATGGTTACTGTTAACGGCGTAGTTTCCCAGTCGTTCCTTCTCAAACATGGTGTCCCCCAGGGGTCTGTGGTTAGTCCTTAACTATTTCTTCTATACACAGCCCCTCTTCTCTGCGGTAATCAACTCTCATGAAGATATTGTACATGTTATGTATGCCAACGATACTCAAATTTACATAATCATACAACCAAATGCCCAAGTCGAAGCACTCTGCAAGCTTAGTAGTTGTCTTGATGATATTAAGCAATGGTCTCACGATAATTATTTGAAATTGAATTGTGTCAAATCAGAATTTCAATACATTAATTCTCAGTTCAGGCGGGGTAGTTCTCTCCCAGAATTTCCCCTTGAAGATAGTACTATCACCATCTCTCAGTCCGTCAGAGATCTCGAGTTATTGTAGATAAGCATCTAAACTTTCAACAACACATTAAGAACTCATGTCGGGCTGCTACTTGGGGTATTTGTAAAATTGGTAAAATCCGTAAGTTATTGAATCAATCTCCCACTGAACGTCTCATTCACGAATTTGTTTCTTCTCATCTTGACTACTGCAATTCCCGTCTTGTTGGTCTCCCTGCTTCAAGTATTGCACCACTTCAAAGAATTCAAAATACAGCTGCTATAGGCTTGTGACCCTTACAAAAAGATCTGACCACATTACTCCAGTTCTCCAATCCCTCCACAGGCTCCCCATACACCAACGTATCACCTTTAAAATCCTCCTTATTGTTTACAAGACATGTAATGATCTTGCCCCATCTTATCTTAAAGACTTAATTTCCTTCCGCTCCTCCACTTCAACCCGTTCTCTCCGTTCTTCCTCCACTCTCCAATAATCACGCGCGGTCCCCGCACCTGTGCCCGTTATGGTGCTAGGGCTTTTTCTGTTATTTCCCCATCTCTTTGGAACAAGCTCCCTCTCTATATTCGTAATGCCGAAAATGTTGATAAGTTGAAGTCATTGTTGAAAACTTATCTGTTTACTCAATCTTAATTTTGTTGTTGTTGCTGTCGTTATTATTATCATATGTACATAATGATGTATTTTACCTCAATACTATAATATTTTTTTTCCGGATTGATGCGCTTAAAAATATCAGTATTAAGCGCTATATATGAATGTTATTCATTATCGTTATCATTAAAGCCGGACTGACAGTTGGTGAGTATACTAATATTAGTTGGGTACCTAAGGGGGGGGGGGGGTCACCGTGCACCCCCCTCCCCCCAGGACTCCTCGAAACTCACATTTTCAGGATCCTCATGACATACCAAAACATAATCAAGATGTTAACAGGAACGAAAAGCGGCTGTTCTAGGTGAAATTTAATGTATTCTATTTTTTTCATAATTTCATTATGAGGCATGAAAAAAAAAATTTCACATAATCTCATTTTTAAGGAGGTGGTATGCTTTACTAAGTATTTGTCCATATCTTTCTTTTTGATAAACCAAAAGTCACTTAACTTCGTGGGTGCGTTCGACATAAATGTATTTCTTCTGTTTCCACGACAACAGGGTGTGCTATTTATATATGTACGTATGTAATATATATGTGCTTACATGTAGGGCCTACATAGTAGGGTACCTAAGGGGGGGGGTCACCGTGCACCCCCCCCCCCGACTCCTCGAAACTTACTTGACTTTGTTTTGTTCAAGTCTCACGCAACTTTCGAGACCAAATTTGCAACTTCCCCGCATACTTGTGCGAAGTCACGCCCATTTTTGTGACGGAATGTCGTCCCAAAACGGGCACAATTTTGTGCTTTTGTGTACATTTCCTATGGAAAACAGTGCTCTGTCATGAAAGTCATGAAAACATGATTATTTTTACAATTAATCACTTTCATTGATTAGTTTTGTGCTAATTATGGTAGAAAAGTGGTCAGTGACAATTTCCAATAGAAAAACAAAGAAAAAACAAAAGTTGAAAAAGTTGAAAAACAAGGAAATACATAAGAAATTATGAAAAACAATAGAATACATTAAATTTCACCTAGAACAGCCACTTTTCGTTCCTGTTAACATCTTGATTATGTTTTGATATGTCATGAGGATCCTGAAAATGTAAGTTTCGAGGAGTCCTGGGGGGTGCACGGTGACCCCCCTTAGGTACCCAACTATATTATGTATTAAATAATTTTGTACCTGGTTATAAACAATTTTCTCTATTTTCTTTCCAACAACGGAGATAACCGATATTGGCCGGTAATATACCCAAAATGCTATTGTCTCCGACTTTAAATATGGGGGTCATTCAAGCTATTGTCCATTGATGTGGTAAAATGCCTTTATCAAGAAAACGATTTATAACATTGGTAAGAGGTGACGTAATAATATGTGTTATGGAAGGGATAACTTTGGCTGGTATACCATCGGGTCCAGTCGCCTTATCACATGGCAAAGCTAACAAATGTTTCATGGCATCAGTCACTGAAACGGTATTAAAAACCAAATTTGATGTTACTTTTTCAAAGTGATTAACTGCATTAGAATCATGACTTCCGTTCTGAACACCAGTACCAATGTTTATGAAGAACTCATTTAAAGCATTGGCTCTTTGCCTTGGGTAGGCACAATTTTTAACATGATACTATTCATAGGCCGACTATTCTTCTTATTTGGAGTTAAATACTTCCGCGAGTTCCATGTTTCTTTGAAACTCTGTTTAACTGAGTTAATCTTATTGGTTATAAAATCCCGTTTAGCTTTCCGAACGGCCTCAGTTACGTCATTGCGTGCCTTTTATAGATATGCCACTCATGCATAAAGTTGCTCTTTTTGTCTTTAGCTTTAAGGTGATCCCGGGAGCGAATCGAAGTAAGAATAATCTTTCGTCTTCCATGGTGATTCTTTTGTTCTGACTCTCCACTTCTGCGTTGGTGCATGCTTATCAATGACTCCTATCAATGTCATTTGCTTCCTGTGGGCAATTAGTTTCATATGATTCACAGAGTTCCTATAAATATCACCTACATCACTAATGAATGTTTCCGGACTAAAAAAATATATAAAATCTCGATTGATTTGATATCGATGATTGTCTTGGGAAACTCTGCTTGTTTTACAAATAGCACAATAGCACAATACATCATGTAGAAAAGCATTTATCCGGTCAATTAGTAAATATCAAATTTACTCCAGTAGCGGTGGTTGCAGTCATCCTGGTAAGTTGCGAAATTAACTGTGAACATTAAACGAATCCATTATATCAAATACTTTGGTAGTTTGCCATGACTTTCTGTCACTCAATGCATCACAATTCATATCTCCAAATAGAAAATAATCTATTTTCAAATTATCTATGTTGTTGAATAACAAGTTCAAAATCATTAAATGCCTCGGCGTTAGAATTGGCAGGACGGTACCACTAACTTACTCTGCTTAAGTTCGCTAATAATCATTTCCAGTTCTGTATTATGCTGAATAACATCTTGTCTAATGACAAAATTGATCTCATTCTTCACGTAAGAAGCTACATCCCGCAATGGCAATATCTATCACGCCTCAGTAAAAAATAACCGGTGACAACAAGTTCACCATCATCTATATCCGCGGACAGATGAGTCTCGCTGAGGATCAGTATATCAATATTTGTTCGTAATATGATATTCTTAATTTCATCAAAAATTTCAAAAGTGACACAGGGCTTAGATGGGCTATCTTGAAACCCTTCATGTCTTTAGACTTACATTGGTTTTTTTTTCTATCCCTATAGGTTCACTCATGAAAGAATTAATATTTGCCCCTTTAGGTCTGGAGTGCACCGGTGAACTGTGTGTGTCATGGACCGTTGCGCACCCTCTGGGTTTTGTAATGTTGGGTACATCAAGGGATTCAAGAGACGGTAATTGATCCCACAAGCAATTGTCACATATCCAATCAACATTTGATGCGAAAAAAAATCTGATGACATGTTAGAACATTTAAGATGGTCCCAGTTATCACAGTACACGCGTCTCATAGCGTTTTGATCATTTTTACCGATTTTTACTACAAAACACACATGGAAATTTTACGGGCATGCCGTATATGAAACAAACGAATACAATAACTGCAAAATAACCATTTAAATGTGAAAAAATCAAGAAGATTATTACAAAAAAGACATAGATTATATGTGACCCCTGCATCAGAAAAACCAACAAAAAATTGCCATACATGGATTTTTAGTCAAGGGCAGATTCTTAAAGAGCAGACTCAAAGCTTTGAAATGATGAATAACTCAATGCAAATGGACTCCCCTCACCTATCTAAATATTGGAAAGAAAACACACACTCCGGAAAAAGAGTGAACTGAGAAAAGAGGCTCTGAAGTACAGGGTCTATTCAAGCACTTAATCTTTACCAAGCCATGCTAGCTGTGCAATGAAAGGGACAAAATACAGGATGTAAATCACCTGAACAACACCAATGAAGAGATTATCAGATTAACTTGAAATTGAGCATGTTCTATTCATATATTCTGTACATAATTAATGCCAACTTTCCAAAGCAGTAGGGTCATCCTTTCAAAAGTTATTACACTTGGAAGTGAAGAGTGTGTCAAGCATTTCAAGAAATGAAAAGGGGACTCTAAGACATACCTGATCATTCTATTCTTTCCCAAAAAAGGATTGTAGAAAAACTTCTGAAAACACACTTTCCCATTCATGTTTTGACCTCAAACTAAAGAATAATGTAGAAGAAGGATAGCTCTTTGGTCGAGATGGGGCTTCGAGATTTCATCTGTGCTTGTAAGATAATGAGAAACCTCTTATGAAATATGAAAGAGCACAAAATTGGTTTTGAAATGGCTGGGATATCCAAAACAAAGTAAAACAAAGCGATCCTAATAAAAGGTGGGTCCCACCTTTTTCGGCGATAGATTTGCCTTGTTTTTCTTTGGCTGGGATATCTCAGCCATTTTGAAACCGATTTTTATCAATCAAACTTTGAATTCCTCTAAGAAACAAACTTGACTACAATTGGACGTGGCCGTTTCATTCCGTGCCGTCCATTGACGGATGGCGCTTTGTTCGGGTTCCCGATTAGATGCGAACGGTCTATGTCATTTGTTGTCATGGTAAATCTCAGCCGCTTTTAGACAATGTCACAGACAATGTCATCTGTGGATTCCTTCGTACTTTCGGCGATCCCGAAGAAGTGAAGACAGTTTCTTCTCGAGTATTGCTCGAGCTCGAGCTCATCCGAGGAGTGATGAAGATTGCCGAGTTCACTCTATTGCCTGTTAACAATACTCATCAGACTCGTTGTCTCTTGCGCCATAGACTCGTTATCTCTTGCGCCATAGACTTGTTCTCGCGTTCTAAATCCATGAGCGTGCATTGCTGCTCGTCTCATGGGAGAATTCCTTTTGGCCTGCGTCTCCAATGGTTGCATGAATAGCAAATCCTTTGTCTCTGCCTTAAAGCGCGTGAACATCTCATCCATCAGGTTTTGGGTGATTCGTCCGTCGCCAATTTGGAATTGGAGTGCCCGAAAGTACAGTATGATGCAAATACAGACCTTTGTGAAGCAGTACGGAATACAGTTACACCTCAGTGTTAATAAAAATTGAATTTTCAAATGGATCATGCAGTAGATACTCAAACTACTGCTGAAAGTGTAACTTTATTCAGGAAGTTGTCTTCGGGGGTCGGCAGTATACAAAAGGAGCATCAGTTTCTAAAATTACCAGATAGTTGGGATGTAGGAAAGTTGCAAATAAAGTATATGTGTATAGCATATATAAATTTCAGTACGAGGTTGCAAATTATGACATGTCTCTCAGAAGCAGGAGCAGAAGGGTGATATCGCAATGAAGTCGGAACGTCAATGTCAAAGTCTCGCATGTAGTACATTATGCACACAATTTCACTGCGTTTTTTTGGAGCCATGACCTTGGAAGTGCATGTGGGACAAGCGGGACTCCTCATCAGGCGATGGCACATTCATTCGTGTTTCCCTCCTTGACAAAAAAGATCGCACACTTCACTTTAGTTGCAACTCTAAGTTCTTTATGACTTCACATTTGTTCTTCCCTGGCAAAGTGAGTTATTTATTACATATTTGGGTAGTGATTTCCGTGACGAGCCGACATGTTTCTTAGCAGAGAAACTTAGGACGTCCTCGCCATGACGTCATTTGTGTCATAATCTGTTATATCGTAAAAACGATGACGTAAATTGTCATTGAGAAGAGGCTAAAAAAAAACCTGGTTCTACCAATATTTGACTTACGGTTTAGGCACAACAACGCACATCTGGTACACATGCTCGACCGATTCAGTATTTCAGTAGCAGCGTTGATAGTGACAGACGGAGTGAACTAGAAATGGCGACTGGTATGCCTCCACCATAATGCATGGTTCTTCTAATAGGTCTATAGTACGTCTTGACAATGTGTGATGACAGTGTAATATAATTGGTAAATATTGAAATGACAGGTTTGTCACAAATGTGTTGAATGTTCACTTTCCTTAAACTAAATCTAACTGAATGAATGGCTATATTGTCTACGAGTGCAGGTAATTGCATGGGGATTTGAGGATTTTTACTTGACTACTGACCCTTTGATAAGTTAATGCATTGAGTAATTTTCAATGTATGGAGAAAAAGGTGTACTTCAGTATTCAATAGTAAAATAATAGCCTTTTAACCTGACCTTTGACCCTATGACCTTGAAATTCCCAAAATAATCACTGTCAGGTAGAACATGCATAGATATGTACTAAGTTTCATGATGATAGCTTGAGTCACTTTCGAGATATGGAGGAAGAAGGGAAATTCAGCACTTTCAATTGATCTTTGACCTTTTTACATTTAACCTTTCGGCGAGAAACTTCACAGAGAATCTTTGTTGGGTAATACATGTGTATATCATTAAGTTTTAACAAAAATGCTGCAGGCATTGTAAATAAATATGAGGGGAAATAGTGAAATTTTGAGGAGTTGACCTTCGACCTTTGACCCATGACCCCAAATTCCCTAGATAATCACTGTCAGTCAGTACATGCATACGTACTAAATTCCATGAAGATATCTTGTACCATTTGCGAGATATGGAGAAAACAGTGATGTTTTAACATTTTCACTCGACCTTTGACCTTTGATCTTTGACGTTATGACCCGAAATTCTCTCTGGATAATCTTTATTTGGTAGTACATGTACACGCTAAGTTTTAAGAAAATACCTTCAGGCATTGATATGGGGAAATAGTGAAAATTTTGAGCATTTGAGCTTGACCTTTTGACCTTTGACCTTGAGCATGTGCACCCAAAAGTTGATTCAAATAACTGCAGTTGCCCTATTTTCATCATCATTATTTATGACTTTTACTGTGGGTACCATTACGACTGGATTTTATTTACGGAAGATATCTAAAGGGATCGTATAGTTTTGGTTGAGACCTAATTTCAGGTTTCTAACATTTTTGGTGAGATAATGAGAAACCTTTGAAATATGAAAGAGCATGTGAATCCATGAGTAATTCAACGTTTATTTGATGAAAATTGATTTTGAAATTGCTGAGATATCCAAACAGAGCGATTGTAATAAAGTGTAGGACCCACACTTTATTACGATCGCTTTGTTTTACTTTGTTTTTGGATGTTTCAGTCATTCCAAACCCGATTTTTATCAAACAAACTTTGAATTCCTCTTAAAATGGTATGCTCTGTACTATTTCATAAGTGTCTTCGTGGCATCTTGCAAAAACTTTAAAGCCCAATTCTCATCTCCACCAATACTGTACTATCCATTTAAGCCATAGCTATGAACAAACTACACATCGCCAGCAACTGAGGCAATAACCGTGGGCATCCCAGAGTCATCGTGAAGACAATTCACTGATGGATTGGATTAATTCATATGAATCTTGGAGTTAAGTCCTGAGATATGTTGAGTTACGAGATGGACAAGGAAATTAAAGAGGTCCTGCTGAACATCGATTAGCTTTTCTTTTTCTGGCAGTGATTGCACATGAGTGTGTTAAGCAACATTCAACGGTGTCTTCATGGAGACATTTCAGAACATGATTTCATTTATCGCTGTTTACAATATGTGCAGTATGACGTCACATCGACATACGTCCTTGAAAAAGATGTTTTATCTACGTTGCCTCTCTTGATACAGAGGCACTAATGGGTCCATGACGGTGTTGGTATAGCATCGACAAGACCGCCTTAAAAAGCTTATAAGGTTACTGTGGACAATTAGTAAGACCTACAATGCGAGTTCTATCATCCACTATCTATAACATTATTTCACTATCGACAGCAAATTGTCCAACGAATGCCAATGTAATGTAATCACTTTCTAAGGTCAAATCAAATTAACATGGAAGTAAGAATATAAGATTTGAGAAGCTTCATACGAGATTCCTCAAGCCAATATCTTGCAGGTGAATGCCAGATATGTTTGTTAACAACAACCATTAATCATCTCTAGCGGACAGTATTGGTAAATTCTTCTATGGAATTCCGTATGCCTCATTTAATTTCTGTCATGACGCGAGTATGATCTCGACGGTCCACATGACTGTACTCTCTGCGATCAAACTTTGTCCTTCCAAACTCATTGTTAATTCCCGACTATAGGGAAAAGGGCATGGAAAAAAAAAAGAAATCATTGTATTTGTGATTACCCGTGGTTTTGTTGGTTTTTTTTTCAAATATACAGCATAATCCGCTGGGTAGAGTTTGTAGAGGATTGACGAAAAGTGCTCGATGATGTGAAGCAGAGCCTGAAGATCACATCAACGTGAAACAACCGGTAGCAGACAAGGCACTCAACCACAGGTTTGCTATATATGAGAGTATAATGTCTGGAATTTTCTTGCAGTTTCATCATATACAATTTGAAAATTCTCCTCTTTACATCTTTCAGGGAAGCTGCAAGGCAACACATCTTCTTTGTCTTCGCGAAAATTCACTGCGAAGAAAAACCAGCCTTTTAAAGAAGCTTCGATCCAATGTGTGATTCAAAAATGTCCTTCCGAAGGAAAGAAAACAGAAAGGAAGAGCAGAAGCGTCTACTGAAGATGAATAGAGCAAATAGCTCCGACGTGTTGGTAAGGAAGACATTTTTCCTCCTTTTGATTATTTCATTGTGAAAGATGAATGGGGCGAGAGTGACAAGAAAGGAAATGAAATCAAGACATTAACTGCTATTATACGCAAGTTAGATAAGTAACGCATCAGCAAAACAATTTAGATGGAAAACCCATAATTTCGGATGAATACATGCAATGTAAGTTTTTGAGCTACTATTTCACAGATCTTATGATATATTTTCACATCGTATGTGACCGCACAAATAGCAAGAAGCATTTGATCTGTGATCAAAACAGGCGATGTTGTAGAATGAATGATAATACAGTAATTCGATGGCGTTCTATGAAAGAATGTTTTTGTGACGCTTCGAGATCGTAGTCATTTAGAAAAATGTCATGTGGTGTTTTTTAGTGCTACGGTTACACTTTGTATAGTCAAGGCATAGGAAAAAGAAAACTTAGCCTTAAGAATATATAATATTCAATATTGAAATTACCGTGATTTACCCTTTAACTTGAAATTCTTAAACTAGGCATCAGATACATATAAATGTCATCAGGAGCACAGTGTAATAAGATAACTATACCGTGAGAGTAATTACATAGTCATTATGTTCAACGGAAGTCATGCAACAGCTATGAAGCAAATATTCTCAGGGTAAATGTTGTTGATGAATTTGGAGATTTAAACAGAAGTACATAAATCTTAACATTATCCTCTTTTAAAGTCAATTTAAAAATTCTAGCGGCCAAATGATTTTTTGACATTTTAGTGCAGGGTTACCATACCAAGATTTAAATTACTGAGAAATGATGGAAAATCTCACCAGCAATTATAACTACTAATATTAATAAAAAAAAGATTATTAGACAAAAATCCATACACTTTTGATATAATTATCTTTGATTATATCTTTTTTCCAGGAACATTGTTTTTTATGATTTAAATGAAACTCATAAATTGCAAATCATTCGCAAAAGTTTGAATTCTGCTTCCAAGATTTCAATGACTGTGTTATAAAGTGTATTCAAATTTTCAGCAGCAACATCGCCACTAAGAGTAGTGGCAAAATTGCTATGTGGAAGTATTTTTGTGATAATCTTGGCAATTGTGGATGATCATTTTTGTTGTTAATTTTCCATCCACAATTTGAGCATCATATATTAGGATTGCAGATTTTAAAAACCATACTGTAGTTTTTCAGTTGTAAACATTCACATTCTTTTTTGAGTTGCAGTAATATCATTGACATTTCTGCTTTTATATACATTGTATATAAATTGCGCTTTTAAATCTATATGTCAGAAGTGTATGAAAAAGAAATTTTACATTTTTTAGATGAACAATTTTGAATTGTCAATTCCCCAGGTGCATTCCAACATGGGGATGTTCAAAATCAACGTTTCAATATTGAAATGCAAAAGATTTCTCAAGAATGCTTAACATTGTATTTCTCTCTTTTTTTCAAAAAACAGTTTTGAGGTCTTTTTCTTCCCTTTCTCTCAGACATGGCATGAATCTATATGTTGATAGATACCAATCTCAATAAAAAAATACAGTTAGAATACATGAACAAGAAACTCCTATGCAATGCAGTATTTGTCTACCTGAGTGGACTGTGCATTTGTAATTTGCAATTACATTTTTTTAAGTCTACATCGAAATTGCCTTGCTTAAAATAAGTTGGTGAATTACATCATGGAAAAATAGGAAACAGAAAGCAAGCATAGATCTTAGTACATTACTCCAAACAGTAAAAGGCTGTTCATGTAAAGTGATTGCAACTACAAATCGACAGAACATCAAACTGCAAAGGATAGTACAGTATTGGTTGAGATGAGGATTGAGCTTTTACACATACCTTTTTGCGAGATACCAAGAAATCACTAATGAAATGTTACAGATTATAAATTCGAAGAGGAATTCAAAGTTTAATTAATGAAAATCGGTTTTAGAATGGCTGAGATATCCCTACCAAAGAAAAACAAAGCAATCCTAAAACATGGGACCCACCTTTTATTAGGATCGCTTTGTTTTACTGTATTTGGATATCCGAGCCATTTTAAAAACCAATTTTCATCAAATAAATGCTCTTTCATATTTCAAAAAAAGGTTTCTCATTATCTTACAAAAACAGATGAAAACTTGAAGCCCTATCTCTACCAAAGCTATGCCATCCCCTTAACTTCAATTGGTCTACCTCAATAGTCAATCAGACCATGGGGATGGGGAGGGTAAATTTCTATACTAATATAAGAACTTAAGGGAAGATGAAGGATCCATGAATACCCCTTGACGACAAACAATAGTTACTCTTTTCACAAGTTTATTACATGTGTGATCCGTCTCGTCGCGACTACCATGACGTGAATTCATGTTGAAGCATTATAATTTTCTTATGAATAGAGAATTATTATATCTAGTGTCATGGATATAAACCCACACTAATTTATTGATACATTATGGATTGTGAGTGACGAAACTCAGGTCTATCATATAGGAAAAAAGAATAATTTCCTGTCAAAGTATTGAAAAGCATGATTTTTCAGAAAAAAAAATTGACCCAAAATTTAATAATAATGAGAAAAGTGAATACCAGACATGAATTGCCCCTAGGAAGGGTAATCCATGATAAAATTTGATATTTTCCTTTCATTTTCAGTTTTTGTGAAATTACTTTAAAAAATAAATTTCGTCCCGTCGCGCAAAGAGGGCGCTTTTCCCGTTTCACTGGTATATTACGGAAAAGTCTGACGTTAAATATACTAGACATGTACTTTTCTGAAAACGGCAGATTCTCAGCTTTCATATGATATATAACATGAAATACAAGTGTCAATATGAAAATTTAGTCCAAGTGAACACTATTTTTGGATAAGACCCATGATTATGTTCACATAAACATAGTCGTAGTTTGAAGCTAAAATTCCTTAATTTTCTCAAGAACACTGTTATATCAAAGCAAAAACTTTATCTGAATACTTCTGAAGAAATTGCTAGCGGGTGAACATGTTGTTGCAAAGTTATGTTAAGTCACCTTAGTACGTGTAACGATTACTGGCCAAGGGTTATGTCAGATCTACTTTCGCCACTTTCCTTGATGTGGTGTCGGGCCTGCCTACTTTTAGGTAGAAAAAAACGCTGGCCCAAATGTGGGTCCGCGTGCGGATACGAAATCACGAAAGATGACAAATGACGTCAATGTAGCCTATATCAACTGCACACACTCCAACTGTTTTGATACTCATCCGTTGTCGCATAGGCCTACCGAATTCTCTTTCTTTTATCTGTTTTTATAGGTATCTAAAGATGAAATCAATTCTGTATTGCTAACTGTAAGTCGATTTTACAAACACGTTCTAACTCGACACTAGTGTGAAAAATATATCACTAAATATCTGTCCTATCCACTTGTTTTCATGTAGACCCTGTATAAAAACAAAATGCTATCATAGTGGATCAAATTTTTTCATAAATTACTGGAAAAAAAATGTACGCAAGGCTCTAGTACAGCAGCACATACATACTGCAAAACGCTCGTGACTGTTTAAAGGGAAACCGCAGACTTCTGGATTAAGCCTGAGGCTCATGCGTCTGCGTTTTTCACGTGGGTCCAGGGAATTTGCTAATAATTTACGCATTGTCAGCTGTGTATAGAGTCTAACTCGCTCTCCGTGCGAGATCGTCCAGCCGCTAGTTAAGTATGGGGCGCAAAGTGTCGCACACGTGATCCTTTCTCAAAGTCGGTGATTTTGTCACGTAAATCGACCTTTCCAAACTATTTCGTTACGAAATCAACATCCCTTATCATTCCGTCGCGAAATCAATCAATCATTCATTACAAAATCAATTACAGCCAGTGAGTTCGTCACAAAATCATTTCGTGGAATTCATTTCGTTACGAAATTATATAATGCAAAGTAATTTCGTCACTAGAATTATGGGGCAAGTCGTGCAGGTATACACCGCGAGATCCCTTTGGTGAAAGTACGTTTGGTCATTAATGAAAACCATTGCATTTAATGACAGACTGTTTTCACGGAAAGTCGTACAATTGCTCTTTCTGTTTTGACACCGCATCCACGCAGAACATACCAAAGTCGTTGCATATGGGTCTAGGGCGATTACCCCCTGGGTAATTACCCCGGACCCTTTACCTGGCCCTAATCCTAATTCTGATCCTTAACCTAATCCTAACCCTAATCTTTACTCTAACTTTACCACTAACCAGAATTTAGCCGTGGGATAATTGCTCGGGGGGGGGGGGTAATTGTCTTGGTACGCTTGCATACAATAAGTTTAGATAAACTACATGCTAACAAAAAATAAAAATAAGCTATTCATGCGAACATGAATGTTAAAATAGAAGCTATATACAGAGTTACATTGGTTATAGTTTGTATCCTGTACGTACGTAAGCTTGATTAGCAGTAGCAAAATATTCATGCCTTTTACGTCTAGGTGCAGCTTTTATATTTTTATATACGTGCGCTAACACACATGATACGAGTCAAGTGTCATGAATCAATACACAACATACATGTACAGGGCCCCGTTTTATCAAGATAAAGTTAACGTTGATTGTGAAATCGACGCTAACTTTATCCAACTTGAAGTCCGCTATAATTTTAAATCAACTGTAAGTTTCCGTTTTACGAAGAGACTTAATAGTCGATTATAGTTATAGCTCATCACCATGACTTAATTATTGGTTTAGTCAAAACAAAAAATACAGGACAAGGCTGGTTTCCGGTACCGTCTGCTTAAAGAAGAAATTTATAGGAAATAATATCATATAAATTGACTGTTTCCCATCATTCAATGTTATTTTGATTAATTTCTGACATAAATCATGCAATAAAGTTGTCTCTGCTTTGAATACAAGAATCTTTATTTTTACCAAATTTGAGCACTGGAAAAGTTCGATACGGCTACGAAAAGTGCCAAATCTGTGACGTCACCAAATGTGTATGCAACCCAGTGGGATTTACGTATCTATAGGCAAACTGTGTGCACTTTTCAGGAAATTGGTGTGTAATTTTTTTGTCAATCTAGAATCAATCGTCCGCCATAACTATATATTCACGTCGTGAAATTGTTTGTTTCTTTGTGTTCATTGGAATCATTTTTTACACCCATAAATTTACGGAAAAACAAAGTTTTAAAAGAACAAACCCTATCGTCAGCTCAAGATTCACGATCGCCATGATCAGCTGTTCCTTCGTACAGCCACAATTTGCTGTTATTATTGACACAACAAATCGATCATTGTGTGGGAATTGCGTATAGCTGAGGTAATCTTACATACTCATGAAGGATGACAACTAAGTCAAAGAGCTGTAATTGATTGGAAATCATTTTTACACCCAGAAATTTACGGAAATACGACGTTTGAAAAGCACAAAACCTACCGTAATCACCTCAAGATTCCCGATCGCCGTGATCAGCTGTTCCTTCGTACAGCCACAATTTGCTGTTATCATTGACACAACAAATCAAGCATTGTGGGGGAATTGCGTATAGCTGAGGTAACTTACATACTCATGAAGGATGACAACTTAGTAAAAGAGCTGTAATTGATTGGAAATCATTTTTACACCCATAGATTTATGGAAATAGCACAAAACCTATTGTAATCAGCTCAAGATTCGCGATCGCCGTGATCAGGTGTACGCACAACAGTACCAGCAGAATCGGCAGTGAAGAGGCATTCCTTGATGCCATGATTTCAGCTTGATTCTTCTTCGAAATGGCATGATGAAGGTTTGTTAGATAAATGTGACCTTCTTTTTCTCTTGTGTGTTGGTTTAAATTCTAATTTCTACCTCAACTTGCTAAAGAAAATAGTCTAACAAAGCGGGAAACTGCAACATTTCCGTGCTGAGCAGCAGTCACGATACACGTGTTGCATGCAAGCATGCACAGTTGCTGCAGCGATACCCATAGTATAACACGTAGGTTGCACATATTTCGATCAAGTGTCTTGGTAACAAGGCTGTTTACGCGTCCGGGAGACGATTTGCACAAACTTACGCATGTTTCAGACGAATTTATGAATGAAAGTAAGATAAGTATGAAAGCATGACATCACGCCATGACCATATTTGGAATAAGCAGAGGTAGAGGTACCAAATGTGTCAGGGTTCAACGCAGAATATCTAAGACACGATCGCCAAGAGAACAGTCATTTTCGCCGTAAGCGAAGGCGATTTGGTCTTTAAGACGTAAGATTTGGGCCAACTTTTGAGATTGACATCCCACTTTTCTCTTCAAAATTCCACATTTTGTAGGCTGCATTTCGAAATGTTGTTGATATCAATCAGAAACTAGAAAATGTCCCCTACAACGTGATACCAAAATGTCAATTTGGTCCCTGAGGTCATTTTTTTTACCTTTTTCGGGCTGTAGCGCGAAATCACATTTGCCGAGAAGTTTCGGGTTTTGCCAGAGCGGGTCTCATATAGCCGGTACAGCAAATCAGCTCATACACATTTGGTGACGTCGCTCAAATCTGATGTTTCTTGTAGCGAACGGAGCTACGTGGTCATGGAAATTGGGTGTTTTCTCAATCTCAAAAACAGTTTGGGGGTAAAGTTACGTCGTCTAAAAGATATCCAGTTTTGTTAACTAGCTTCTTAGCTTTCCGTAGATATCAAACTTGTCATATTTCTAGATTCTCTATAAATTTCTGCTTTAAAAACAATACAATACATAAAGCAAAACAGACAACAAAATCACGAATGTATTGTTTACCACATATAACACAGCCACGGAAGCGTAGTCTGCTATTGCGCCGCAGTATATATGATTAGCGCTACAGTCGCTGAATTAGCAGTATGTTTGCAACAGAACCGCAAAATATGCAGTTGTTTTGCGTTGTATTGACGAAAGTAGGTCGATAGATCTAGCACATCTCGAGCTCAACGAAAGTCTGCGTACGCGCGTACCGTAAAGATCCCGCACACCAGCACTGCACTACGTAGGATCTCAGCATTAAAATCTAACGTTATAACAGTATTCATTGACATGGATATAAAAAACGTACAGTAACTGACTGTCCAAGGTGAAGGTCGTGTATGCATTGTTTCAAGTCTTGTGTGTGTACGTGTAGGATTATGGAATCTTGTGAGAGTGTGGTGACTATACAGTAGCTTGTTTTTACCTCTACGGTGCAGGTCGGCGTTGTAAAGAATACTAGTAGATCGCGAGTCTACCGGGTCGAAATTCTAGACCTAGTAGACGCCGCTAGTCACCCATGCAGTGTTACGGTAAGTACAAACGACTCGCTGTAACGTTGCTTAGGCCCAACGTTAGGCCTATTCACTGGTTAGATCTTAAGTCACTGTCGTACTCGGTGCTATAGAATTAAACTCTTTATTTTTCTGTATAGAAAACTAGGCCTACTAAACTCTTAATTAGTATCTATCGACGAACTAGCTCTACGTAGGCCTACGCACGTCAGAAATCACTGGTTTCCTCGCATACGGGTTCTGTGGCAAGATATGCATTGGCATTGCACACAGACGCGGTTCCATTTCTGGCGATGGCTTGATTGGCGGGCGGGCGGGCCGAGGCGCCGGGCGCGCAGGATGGGATTGAGACTGCTGTCTAGGGTGTTTGCGTACAGCAGTCGCGTAAAGCAATGCGTGCCGATCGTGAATTTCATGCAAGGAAAAGACGATAATTACATGAAAGAGACGCAACTAAATGTTAGAGAAAGTGAGCAGTTAACAGACAAACATTTCGTCGGTCGCATTACGAACCGGCGAATGTTCGAATTTGCGCGGAAACACGATTACGAGATAATCGCGTTTAAAGAATCGGGACTTCTTTAAACGTATAAAAACGTGTCTTATAACCACACATTGATGATAATATTAAAAGAGTGATGAAAGCGGAATTTTCTGCTTTGTTTGATACTAAATATTACTTTGTAGCCGCACCTGGGGCTCTGTGGTAGTGATGCAAAGTGCGTTTGCCGATTCGTAAAGCCCCCCATTTCAGCGTTTTACGTATATCGTGTACTTAAGAGCGGGCATTACGAACCGGCAAATGAATGTACCTTGTACATTTGCCGGTTCGTAAAGCCCATGCTCAATACGTGTGGACTTCACAGAGTGCGCATTACGAACCGGCAAATGTAACATAAAATGGCGCGTATCATAACACATTCCACACGCTTAGGTGGTACGCGCACAGTGTAATGTATACATTCGCCGCTCTAGGTAGTGGGATTGTGATTCATTCATGTTCATTCATGTTCATTCATGTTAGTTGTATCATAATCATGGATATTAGGAAAGTGTAACAAACACCACAGTTATTTTCTCAAACTATACAACCTACTTGTACTTTTACACATTAATTGTTGATGCGAGTAATGTTATCAAACTGTGCAATGGGTTTTTGATTGGATGAGTACCGTTCTAAAGTGTGCCTTGTAGTCACTGCAGGGCTGCCAACTCTCACCGTCATTGAGAGTGAGACTCACTCATTTTGGTCCTTTCTCACTCTAAAACTTTATTTCATTTGCATGCGTTTCTATTGATCTCACTCATTTTGCCTCCTAAATCATAGCATTGGCCTATGGGGTCTCACTCTCAACTACGCTGTAGTTTCAAATGTTGGCAGCCCTGTCATTATCTATAAATAAAGTGTTAAATTCATTACCAGTATCAGTATTGAGAGAATATAATTACACCCATACAAACACAAACATACACAAACACACACTATACACGCACATACCAAAACCAGTAAACACACTCGAACCGACACACACAACCTACTTTCTTTACACATTAATTGTTGATGCCAGTAATGTTATCAAACTGTGCAATGGGGTTTTATTGATTACTGGATGAGTACTAAAAGTGTGCCTAGCTGGTAGTCACTGTCTGTAAAAAAGTGTAAATTCATTATCAGTATTGAGAGAATATAATTACACCCATGTAAACACAAACATACACAAACACACACTATACACGCACATACCAGTACACACACTCGAACACACACACACATACCCTCTTACAAAGCAGTCATAATCACCTCGTTCTCCCAATTCTAGGTATCTGTGTCTCTCTAACTCCTCTTTTTTCTATTCTCTTGTTCTTTTCTTTGGTTTGTTTTCTATTCACCAGACCCCAAGTTTGTGAAAAATTCTGCATTTTATTAATTCAAAATGCAGCATACCACATGTGTGTTCATAATTACTTACAGTAACTACAAAAAAAAGGCATTCTCCTCAAACTTCCAGATATAACCTGTAAATTAGTGATTTTTTTTTGCATTTTCGACAGCTCACAATAATTACATTGTACACTATTATTACAATACATTATATTACAATTAATACAAAATAAATGTGACATTCTCCATGATACTTCACAATGTAATCTCACTTGGAAATCGATGAGAAGTTAGGCATTTGTTGCATTTCAGAATTGTGTTCTGACCAAAAAAGTGCTATAAAAGTGGTGCAATAACATGTACAAAATACAAAATTCTCCCAACACTTCACGAGGTAATCTGACCTGTAAATTGGTGAGAAGTTCTGCATTTCTTCGACTTCACAAATATATTACAGTAGTACGCGTGTTAGTCACAAATAGTGCAATAACATGATCAAGTGTACCATTCTCCTCACACTTCACAAGGTAATTTTGCCCAGGGTTGAATTAATGAAAGTGATACCCAATGTGTTTATAAACACGAGTCTACAAACTTTAACAGTCTGCCAACTACTGGACTGATGGGAGGAGAGTAGTGTACGTCATTTGTCTCTTTTTGCTGTCCTTAGGATGGGGGACAACATGACAAAGTGTTGACATGTCTGGCTAGCCATTCTCATTCTAGGACCAGAATTTTCAAGGCATGATAATATTGTCTGATAGACATTCTGTCATTTTCACTGAGGCAATCATAGCCGAAAGATTTATGGTTACGTGTTGAATCACATCTTTGATGGTTAAAATGTGTTCTACCATCTACAAATATTTCTGACTTTTTGTAGGCTTCCCCACTGTTCAGCTTTTCTTTGACAATTCTGTTTTAGATTCCATGAATTTTTTCATGACAACTGAAGATCTATCAGGAATAGAACTGATATCAGTACCTACAGATTCTTCCACGTGAAAATCTTCTGGCTTTGCACTGACATCTATCTTCCACTCCCTCAAAAGCCTGAATGGCAGTAGTTTCCAAATTTGCAATGAAGAGACAATAAATGGAATACATACTGGAACACTACACTTTATTTCTATTGTTTCTTTTATATTTGAATAAGGTCCTCCCGAAGTGATCAAAATTGGTCAATTTATGTGAAACTGTGTTGAAATTATTGAAAGCATGTAGAAAATATGTAACACTGAAGATAAAACAATTACCAGAAAGTATTACAAACTTGATCATGCATCAAGTCTATATTTGTACAAGCCATTATGAGCAAGAAATTCACCAATAATTCCCTTTCTTTTCCTTACAAGAAACATGTAGTTTGCCTAAATGATCTTTATTTTAGGAAAGTTGGTCAACAGTTAGTGCACCAGATATAATAATGTAAATACAACCAGATGTATACCCACAAGACTAGATAGAGGGCAGTATAAAATACAAACGGCATATGAATATGCTGTACTTCCATTACACTTCACAAACATTTTTCTATTGCTTTCCTGTGTCCGGTTACCATCAAAATCGGTTCTTCAATGTCTGACAAGGACATTGCTTTCTCGAGATTTAACAGTTTTCCATCATCCAGCAAGGTTCAGTATTCTTTGTAATCTGAAATTAGAAAATTAAAGGAGTGGAGGACTTAGTCTGCTTTCAAATTGAAATCAGGTACACCTAATGCAAGGAAAACAAATACATAATTTGATGAAACTGCCAAGTCTGGTTGAATAATTGTTACCCAATCATTTACTGCTTTTTTTTAAACTATTGTTTGCAGAAGACAAACTATGTTCTTTAAATTTTACAGGTTGCCTGCCACAAACTTTTTTTACAAGAGTGAAGGATAAAAGAAAAAAAAAGATAATCAAAGTATTTATCACATGTTTAGATTATTTTATATTTGTTATTGGAAAATTAAATTTTGGCTCATAATTGCTTTTTTAGGAATTTACACCACACAGACAGATAACGAAAGAAATACAAACAGCAGTTATACAATGCCCTGAACTTCTCAACTCCAGTTGAATTACCTTCCGTTTCAAAGATAACATTGCTGCGCTGTTTCTTAGAATGCGGACACCACAGTTGTTTGTAGAGGCTCTGCTTCTGTTGCTGCTGCTGCTTCTAGCAGTGTTGCTGATGTTCCTGGAAGTGCAGATGCTAAAGTTGCAAGTAGAGGCTCTGCTGCTACAGTGATAAGTAGAGGCTCAGTTGCTACAGTTGTAAGTAGAGGTTCTACCACTGCTGTCATACTTAGAGGCTCAGCTGCTAGAGCTGTATGTACAGGCTCCGCTGCTGCTGCTGCTGCTTCAAGCGGTGCTGCTGATGTTTCTGGGGATTCAGCTGTTACATATCGACGTTGAGGCTCTGCTACTGCTGTCGCAAGTAACGATACTGCTAGGGAAGTTTTGAGCAATGCATCAATGAATAAATTATGTGACCATCCTGAGGGTAGAATCAACAAGATTTATACTAGATATACATGTACTTGCAAACATCTATCATAGACACTAGAATCTACAGTGTATTACATGCACATAAAGCAAATTATCAGTAATTGATTTTGTTTTGGGACTGAGAAGAGACGTTGACATAATACATTGTAAGTAATAATCAATATCAGACTTTTAAAGAAAGGAAGTGGAAAGCTAACAGTCTTCAGCATCCTACAGTCATTACAAACTGCAATATAATTACAACATTCATTTTATTCATTACACGTAATTGAACATTTATATTGAAATGGTAATGCAATGAAAGTACATTGTACCTACATGATACTATTCATAAAAATCTCTACATATTTTAAAATGAAAAAGGACATAATATATCTTGATAAACTTATTGATGTAGAACAAATCAGTAACTATGTATTCAAATTACCTCAGGCAGAAAGAGGAATGCCCTCGTCATCTGACATCCTACGTCCATCCATGGGCATGTTGAAGACTTGAAGCACCCTCCCTTTCCACCAGCCATTTTCACTTGTCATATGTACGCAGGAACCTTGCTTCGGTTTGGTCCGTTGAGCATGATAGAGGTCACTTGAGCTGACAGGAGTCATAGAACCATCCCTCTTCCACTTGACAAGAACATCTATGCCTACGGTGGTTCAAAAACACACAAAAAAAATTGTATGGACAATTTCAGTGAGAAATTTGACAGTTGTTTCATACACTATGTGATAAAACATTACAAGTACCTGCAAGTTTGAAAAATGTGAAGAAGCTGTATTTCTTAGAGCTAAAGCACAATTTCAGAAGAAAAAACAAATAACATAAGGAAATTCTTTACAGGCAATCAACTACGACATTTTGTGAGACAAAATGAAAATAGCTACAGCCATTTTGAAATGCAAATTGTCATCAAAGTCTGCTGATCTCTGAAGGGCATAGTAATTCAGGTGTTATTGGTCGAGCTCTTACACCTTGGGGTTGGCAAAGGTAAATAATGATAACTACTACACATTCTTTGATTAGAAATGTGATGTCTTTCACATAAAAACCTAACAATCTTATACACAGAAGTGCTTGCTTTTTTTCTCTTTTACTACATTGAGTAGCAGTCAACATTGATATACATGTATGAAATAATTACAGTAAGGCCATTAGAAACTTGCCCCAAGTATGCTCAAGCAGGTGTCTATAGTCCAGGCTAGAAGGCACCCAACCTTGTTTTTTAATATATACAATGTTTTTTGATGGTTTCTTGTCAATTCGAGGGTGCTGATTCCAAATCCGATTGATGCCACTCGCGTAACCTTGAGCATTTTCGGCAAAATGCAAAAATCCAAAATGGCCGCCAGATATGCTAATTCGGCCGTGATAAACACAATAATGTGCATTATATGACCAATTATTCCACCAAAATTTGTACATTTCTGTTCCTAGAGTTACTCCATCTGCATTTGCAAGCAAATTTTCATTTCATATAGGTTCATTTGTCATTTAAAACTCATTTTTTTATTCAAAATGGCCGCCACTCCTATGCTTATGTACTATATGAATGGCAAAACATATGCATGGAAATACAGAAGAAATTTACTGTATTTCCAGTCCCGTGCCTACGCTATCATAAAGTGTTGCATGTGCAATATGTTGGGTGTCATTTACAGTATATAGGGGACCTACATATATGAGCATTTAATATTCATAAACCTTGCGATGTTGAACACAATTTCTTATATATTTCATTTTGTCTCAACAAAAGTCTCAACAATATAAGTTCGCTAAACGTCTCGCAAGGAATCAATATACCATCATATTCTACATGCAGGTTGAATATAAAAATATAATACTAACACAATATATTAAGGAGCCTAGATACATGGTATTTATCATATAATGTTGAAAATGGAGGGGAAGCTAGAAAGCAAAGATTGTAATATGCATTCCCCTAAAACCATATTAACAAAGTACAGAAAAATCCTGTACAGTAAGTGCAGAGATACATGGTTGCAGACAAAAACACATCGGACATTAATGACACAACTAAAAACCCTTCACATTGCAGATTTTTTTCCAGCAAGGAGTTGGGGGGGGGGGGAGGAGGGAGCAGTCCTGAGGCGAGCTCGAAATGGATCATAACCTCCATCACTTTGATATGAGTTAGTTTAGAAGTGCCGCCTTGATATTATCGAGCAAACCTGATTTTCTTCTTGAATTAAAACAACAACAAAAACTGTTGAAGGCATAAACGAAACTGTCCTAATGCAATACCGTACAAACTGTTCATTAAACATCAACCAAGGAGCAATGTGAGATACCTCTTTCAGTTCTCTCACAGTTCCCAGGTGTTGATAATATACACTTTGACATCATGATCTCATTCAGTCTTGTCTTAAAACTAAAATTTTCATTTTTATTGTCTTTAAAGAACCCTTTAATTGTATGTTTAGCACCAGGCGACATCAGCCCCAAATTTGCAGAATTCTCAGGCTAAAGATGCATATTAGTCCTGCAATTGTTTTAATTGCAACCACATCTGGTGATGTTCAGCACTTCCTCAGCTAGGTGTCAGAGGGCGATTATTTGCCATTTATAGAAACAGGATGAAGACATGGAGACTTGCTTGAGCACCACCCGTTGAAGCCTTATGGCTTTGTTGCCAGGCCAGAGACAGTGTTGTAGGCAAGTTGGGTGGTATCAGAGATGACATCAGACCAGCATCTTCACCAACCTGTTTTGGGGTCAAAGCTTTCAAGTTACAGTAGGGAAATCTAGGCTTGTGGGATTTCAGGCGCATTGATGGCAGGTTGTTCAAGGGGGCATTTCATGAAGTGTTTTGTCAGATCTTTTCTTTTTGACAAACTGTTATAAGCTATTAAATTCATTGCATCTGATTGGCTGAGAGCAAATTTGTCAGACAAAACGCTTCATGAAATGCCCCCCCCCCATGATATCGTGTTTGGAAGGTCAGGGTATGCACTGACGGCACTGGTGACACTTGCCATCCTTTCCTTCCAGTGTGAGGGAGAGTGATCGAGTGCCAGTGAAGGAGGGTGGACTTCATTAGCCTATACTTGGAAGGCTTGCCACAGAGGGCTACCTTGAACATAGTGTTGGCAAGATGGTTACTAAGATGGAAGGCATGGGTCTGATGACAATCTAATAAAGGTTGGGACAAAGTCTCCAGAAGATGAAGTACTCCACTATTGTCTTGAGATGGGTCAGTACTCGGCTCATGTCATCCAAGGACTTTCTATGAGACGTGAAGGCAAGATCATCTGCAAACTTCCTACGTGAAGTAAATGTAATGTCACCACATGTTAAAAAGACCTCTAGTGGAGTTAGTTTACAGCCACCATTAAGGAGGCCATCATTCAGAGTCCTTGCACAGCTGGTCTGGTTACCGAGAGCAATCCTGAATCTGCAAATGCTGAAGATTAAAGACAAGCCGTGTGAAGTTGTTATAACACTGCTTTCAGAATGAGGCAGCATGCACTGTACAGATCTCAGAGTCTCCCTCGACATCATTGGCCTATACTCAAACACATTCACTCCGAAAAAAAAAACGGTGGTAAAATTCATCTACCATATATAATTCATCTGGGTTAACTTATAAAACTTTGGGGCATTGTTTTCATTTCAGAGATTTGACAACAGGAAGTGAGGTGGTCCCTTTTTTCCACTTTCCCCTGCCTCATGTTCTTACTCGGATGAGGGGACTGAAAAGTTTGTATAATATTGCTTTTAGATAGTGTAGAACATGACAGTTAATTGGAAATTTCATTTGTGTCATCATCTAGGATTCAGCCTTTTAATTCAGTAAATCAGAATGAATATTTTGATGTTGAACATCTCAAGGCAAGTAAGTATCATATGTGCATATCTAATAATTCCTGATAAACGATCTTGATGTTGGCATCAATTCAAGTTTTGGTGGATTTTTCCAATCTATCTCTATGCATATTTTTTGCCATTCATATAGTACATGTAGGAGTATAGGAGTGGCGGCCATTTTGGATTGAAAATAAGCTTATAATACTAAATGTATACCTCTTCAAATGAAAAATTTCTTGCATGTGCAAGTAGAATTACTCAAGGAACAAAAATTTAAAAAACTTTGATGGAATGATTTGTCATAAAATTGACAAAACTGGGATTATCATGGCCAAAGTAGCATATCTGGCGGCCATTTTGGATTTTTGCATTTTGCCGAAAATGCTCAAGATTACGCGAGTGGCATCAATCGGATTTGGAATCAGCACCCTCGAATTGACAAGAAACCATCAAAAAACATTGTATATATAAAAAAACAAGGTTAGGTGCACTTTCTATGGAGCCTAGCCTGGACTACTAGGGAAGAGCTTGTAATATCAACATCAGCCTGTCCTCACCAGGTTAATATCTACATAAGATACTAGACAGTAGAGTTAGATAAGATCAACATTACAGTAAAGGTAAATTACATTCCAGATATCAAAACAGTGATTTCTGTCAAATGACATGGTATTGTCCAATCATCTGTTCCACTGAAAGTAATAAATGACCTATTCCATTCACCTACATATTATGTAAACAGAGAAATGTTTGTGAATACCTGGTTCCTGGTACACTTTATGGTCCACAAGTACCGGTACCATAATCACTTGTTATGAATCAAACTTACCATTATATAGGCAGAAGGAAAAACATCCTCATCACCACTACTCTCTGCGGCTGTACGTAGAGGCTCTGCTGCTACAGTCTGAAAGGCTCAGCTGCTACAGTTGTAAGTTAGGATCATGCTGCTACAAATGTAGAGTTTTACGGTAGCATACGTAGACGCTCTGTTGTAATAGTACTGTCGGTAGGCCTACTGTAGCACGTAGAGGCTTCGCGACTACAATTGTATGGAGAAGTTCAGCTGCTACAGTTGCACTTTACAGGCTCTGCTAATGCTGCTGCTGCGCCGAGAGGAGCTGCTGATGTTCCTTGGATGCTAGCTGATACAGTTGTAATGATAGCGGTGCAGCCTTTGTTTGTGGGGACTCGGCTCCTGCTTGCAGTGGCCTGCTGCTCCTAGAATTATCCCCAAGATATAAATAGGGAAAATCATGTCTGTGTTATCAGGGCACAAATAGGATAACTTATATAGAATAAAAATCCCTGGATATAGGCTTATACTTGTATATGAGTGTTAAAAAAAACTGTGAGTACCGGTACCGGTAACCAACTTCGTTTAATTTTTCTGAAAGTTCATTGATATCTGCAGTACCGGTAATCAAAATAAGTACCAGTATTGGCAGTACCGTACCGGTGAATACAACCTCGATCTAGAGCCTATAAATTTACTGTTTATGATTTTTATGGATTTATAGTTAGACAGTAAAGGCCAGAGTAGCTTTTCTTGCATGCTTAAGGAAGCTATGTAACTATAACACTTAACACTAACGCTAAACAGTCTCATCATGCAATCTCATTCTTACTTAGGGCCTAAATACTTTTTTTTTAAAATGCGACAACATGAATCTTTATTGAAAACAATGATAATCATTTATTACTTAGGGCCTATTTACAGTTCTACCTGGGTATTTGCAATTGCTACACGATATTTTTTTCAGTTTATAGATTCTACTATGCTTTAGTTTTTAAAAAATGCATCAGGGTTGTATGGGAGGATTGCTTTATCCCTGACCAAGAATAATCAAGGACCCCTGTGGCCATGTGGGTGGTGGCTAGGTGTAGGATCTAAAAGGAAATGAAATACACAGGCAAGCTACTTTTACATGATATTGTCGAGCAATTCTACTTCTCTGATGTAATATTTTATGATTACACATTAACCTGCCCCGATTATCATTACTTTTGTTTTTAAACAGAAGATTAAATAACAAATGAGCAACAAAATGCACCTAGTAGTTACATACCAGCACAATTCCGAGTGCATGGGACTGATGGTGATGACGAGCCCTCGCTCGCGGCCTCGCAAGCTCCTCGATTCGCCCCACATACACGGTACCGTACCTCACGTGTGTTACCGTCTGAACAGGGGTTTTACGAACCGGCGAATACGAACATTTGCCGGTTCGTAATGTCACAAATTGCAGCATTTGGACATTTTGAAAATTCGTCATTACCAAAAATACGTGTTTTCGTGAATTTTGCTATTTGATATTTTGGGGATGGATAGAGTTTGGTATGGACATTCAAAAAATGGAAAAAAGTGAATTTTGAAAAATCGACCCAAATTCGGACATTCGCCGGTTCGTAATGCGACCGACGATTTGTGACAACACCCCAGCTAGACTAGGAAAGTGTGAGTCATCTTTCTTCTGTAAATTACCTTACAATTGAGTCTATCTAGACTGTCTCTACTTAGAGTTAATATTTTATCAACTGTAAAGTTATGGATTTGGAGCGGTTGACAAAACTTATATGTTGATTTGGGAGGAAGTTTGAGTTGATTTCAACTCTGGGTCTCTTGATAAAACGGACTTGAAGTTTATTTGGAAGTTAATCATAGATTAAGTGGACTTAGAGTTGATTTGAGAGGTTAATCATAGATTATCTTGACTTAAAGTTGAATTTATCTTTTGATAAAACGGGGCCCCGGGCCCCGTTTTATCAAGATAAAGTTAGCGTTGATTGTGAAATTTATCCAACTTGAAGTTCGCTATAACTTTAAATCAACTGTAAGTTTCCGTTGTACGAAGAGACTTGATAGTCGATTATAGTTATAGCTGTTCACCTTGACTTAATTATTGATTTAGTCAAGACAAAAAACACAGGACGAGGCTGCTTTCCGGTACTGTATGCTTAAAAACAATACAATACATAAAGCAAAATAAACAACAAAAACACGTATGTACACGCATGTCGCTAGCACGACGCAGTATTATTAGCGCTACAGCCGCTGAATTAGAAGTATATACACTGTATGTTTGCAACAGAACCGCAAAATATGCAGTTGTTTTGCGTTGTATTGACGAAAGTAGGTCGATAGATCTAGCACATATCGAGCTCAACGAAAATCTGTGTACGCGCGTACCGTAAAGATCCCGCACACTGCACTACGTAGAATCTCAGTAAATCTAACATTACTGGTACAAACACCACAGTATTCATTGACATGGATGTAATAAACGTACAGTAACTGACTATCCAAGGTGAAGGTCGTGTATGCATTGTTTCAAGTCTTGTGTGTTTACGTGGAGGATTATGGAAACTGGTGAGAGTGTGGTGACTACAGTACTTTGTTTTTACCTTTACGGCGCAGATCGGCTTTGTAAAGAATAGATCGCGAGTCTACATGTCGAAATTCTAGACCTAGTAGACGCTCTAGTCTGCAGTGTTACGGTAAGTACAAACGACTCGCTGTAACGTTACTTAGGCCTAGCGTTAGGCCTATTCACTGGTTAGATCTTACTGTCATACTCGGTGTTATAGAATTAAACTCTTTATTTTCTGTATAGGCCTACTAAACTCTTGATTAGTGTCTATTGACGAACTAGCTCTACGTAGGCCTACGCACGTCAGAAATCACTAATTTCCTCGCATATGGGTTCTTTGGCAAGATATGCATTGCACACAGACGCGGTTCCGGTTACTTGCCCTTGCTGGCGATGGCTTGATTGGCGGGCGGGCGGGCGGCCCGAGGCGCCGGGCGCGCAGGATGGGATTGAGACTGCTGTCTAGGGACAGTAGGGTGTTTGCGTGCTGCAGTCGCGTAAGCAGTGCGTGCCGATCGTGAATTTTATGCAAGGAAAAGACCATAATTACATGAAAGAAACGGAACTAAATGTTAGAGAAAGTGAGCAGTTAACAAACATTTGTAACAAGTCCCCAGCTAGACTAGGAAAGTGTGACAGTCATCTTTCTTCTGTAAATTGCCTTGCAATTGAGTCTACCTAGACCGTCTGTACTTAGAGTTAATATTTTATCAACTATAAAGTTATCATGGACTTGGAGCGGCTGAGAAAACTTATATGTTGATTTCGGAGGAAGTTGGAGTTGATTTCAACTCTGGGTCTCTTGATAAAACGGACTTGAAGTTTATTTGGAAGTTAATAATAGATTAAGTGGACTTAGAGTTGATTTGAGAGGTTATTCATAATTATCTTGACTTAACGTTAAATTTATCTTTTGATAAAACGGGGTCCAGAGTATTTATACATGTACTCACTTCATTTGCTGTAGTGAAGGTTTCGCTTTTACCGGGCTGATGAAGAATTACTGATATCAGTTTCAGTGACATGTGAGTGTTATTCCATATCCTATATAAGCACACACGCAAAAAACACAAGACTGACAGACATACACAGAAATAGAAATGTATATTTACAAGATAGGTGTCTGTGTGTGTACAGATGACATCCGTCTTGTTTTTGCATCTTTATACACTATTACATGCACATGTATAAAAACATACCGGTTATGAATCAGGTTCAATAACATTTGCTCCTGCGACAGTGTTGCTCCCATAAATATCTGCTATTAAAAAAAAAACAACAACAACAACAACAACAACACATATATATGTATATATACATATATATATATATATATATATGTATGTATATATATATATATATATATATATATATATATACATAGTACGAACATAACCCTTACCCTAATCCTATTAAATCCTCACTCCAACCTTAACCTAACTCTAATTACTACTCTAACCATAATCCTTCGAGAAAATTAGACCGGAGCAACTGTCACAGGAGCAAATGTCTGGTCAATTACGAAATCAATACACAGACATCCGCACTCACTGATGTGCAGGTGCAGGTTGAATACCTCCGGAACTGTGAACTCAGTTACATACACATACACACACACGCACACACACACACACACGCAGAAACACAAATATACATCTGAAGGATACGTGTTTGTAAATGCAGAGGTGTTCAATTGGGTGCGCGTCACGAGACCGATAACCACGAGTCATATATCCCACGAATTATACAGCCCACAAGTCATACAGCCCTCGAGTCATACAGCAGTCATACATTCGACATCAAGTAAAATAGCTCAACGAATTAAACAGCTCATTCGTTCAACACTACATAGAAAAAGAAAGGTTCAAGATACAGACATTTTCCAAAAGAGAGTCACGAGACCAACACTACGTCGTAAAGAAGGCCCACGAGACCGACAGGATGAACAGCGCCATCTATAAACCAATTAAGAATGCGTAATTGTGTAGAATGTCCCCATAGTGGCAACAGGAAGAAATGAGTGATGGGAAAGGGGAGTTGCTAGAGTGTTATCGCGTCAGTTACCATTTCTCACATCCTGGAATCTTTAAGACCTGTATTTGTATGTGTTTGTGTGTGTGTGTGTGTGTGTGTCTGAGTGTTTGTACGAAAATTGATAAATTCAAGCAACGTGGGCACCAAATCTTTCCACTCCAATTTAAAAAAAATGCCCAGGCACCCTAGTTTGCTTGTTAACTCCTCGACCTTTTTACGTATTCTTGCTGGCCCCCCCCCCCCCACAAAAAAAAAGAAAAGAATCGACGGCTGTTGCGATACAAATTGTCGCCCCGGCACAAATTGTCAACCCGGATCGGGGCGACAATTTGTGACGGAGTTGGCGTCACAAATTGTCGCCCCGTCACAAATTGTCGTCTGGCGATAATTTGTACCGCACAAATTGTTGCCCGCCCTCGGAGTACATTTTGGGGGGTAATTTCATTGTAGACATAGTCATTGAAATACCAACACATAACTTGCATGGCTACATCCATGCAAACAAGCCATGTAAAAAGTCACGGTGAGGTTTGAAGGAAGTGTGTGTGTGCGCGCGCACATGATAATTGAGTGTCCGTTCGTGCGTGTGTGTGTGTGCGTGTGCGCGCGCGTGTGTGTGTGTTATTGTATATTATGGAAGAATGCGTTGCGTATTGAGGTGCTTTATAGGCACTATGAGGATTTGTTTGAGTGTTTGTGTTTGTTTATAAATACGTATGTATTTGCGGTGTGCATAAAATTGGCAGTTCGCTTGTGCTAAAATCAGCTAACGATTGAGAAATTATTTACAGCGTGTCGAAAGTATTCGCTCATGCATAAAGCATGCCAAACTTATTCTGGGACAAAGAATAGTGATATGGAAGTTGAAGTTGAGACTGATGGAAGAATATGACTGCAGTGAAAATAAAATGAACAAAGACAGATAACATTTAGGGAGGGTACCTCCCTCGTATGCCTTTTCTCTCGGTCTCTCTCTCCTAGCCCGCATCACCGCTGAAATTGACACACCCATGCAATACTATTTTGAAATCAACGCCGCTGTGAACTCTATAAACACGTGCTCATACACGTTGAAGACATTTTCATTGCCACAGTAGTGCCTGCTGTTGCCCCCCCCCCCCCCCAAAAAAAAAAAAAAAAAATCGTTCGCACAAACATCAAAACACAAACACAAACAGACACACGTACGCATACGGGCACACGTATACACACATACAAACAAACCACTACCACTATACAACCACCACACATGCACAGTTTCCACATATTAGAAAGATTAAACGAGAACTTACCTGTTCAATGGATTGTCACTAGATGAAAGATAACGGGAACTTGCAACCCTGTTCGAAATAATGCTGACTTACACTCCTGTTAGAACAGCAGGGTGGGCGTGGAGGGGACGTAATATCACGTCTGCTCTCTTAATTTCCTCCTATAGTGCCAACCACACGAAGCATTACACCGTAATACAAAGTATATTCACTTTCGGGACAGCTTGCCCAACGACTAGAACACAAAGAACGGGCGGCTGCGTCTAGTTCATGAAGAGTATAAATAAACATAGAGAAGAGTCTTTCCTCTTTTTTTTTTTTTTTTTGTTCACACAAAGTGATAAAACGTGTACCTCGGGATCTGTGACCGATTCGTTCATTACAGTTTTTTTAACAATGTTACGATGCTCCAAACTTTAAACGTTCTTTCCACCTTTGTAAACGACAACTGACTTCAAACATTACTGACTTCATATCGGTTCTTATTGTAGAATGTGGATATTCTGATTTATAAACATGCTCCTTGTCGGTTACACTTTGGGTATAATCTAACAAATTCAAATTCAACTGTTCTACTTCTTGAAAGCTTACCATGCTTACAACTTTCACACGATTAAACTGTTTGTGTCTATAAACGGAGAGCTTTGCTAACTGACAACAAATACTCTAGACTCTCCTCCACATAACCATCTTTCGCCTTTTCACTCTTCCACCTCCCATGACGTTTCCAAAGCCTACCTGGCAATGCAGATTTAGCTGCTGCAGATGCACCCCCTGCTCTTAGTGAATGCAGTCCTAACTTTGGTCTACAAGAGACCTCCTTCAACCGAGCTACGACTGTCTCTCGAGCTCTTGTGTAACTGAGCTTCTTATTCATTCTAACAAGGCTCCTCGCCCCTTTTGTCTGAACTGATCGGAGCCAACATTAATACCGGCTTTTTCCATGTAGTTCTTTAATACTCTCAGAGGACAAGCGCTTGACTCTCCTCTGCTTAACACTACTGTACTGCCCTTACGGTACTGGTCCGTCTTACTCTTGTTCAGCTGTAAGGACATGTGATCGTCATAAAAACAAATATCTGACGCCCTCAGGGACTGCATCTCGTTGAATCTCAGAAAACCGGCAAAACAAATGACGATGTATGCCAAATCTTTTCACGCCTACGAGACTACTTGCAGGAGAATGATTTTCTTGATAGCCACCAATCAGCGTATCGCCCTGATCATAGTGTAGAGACATTACTTACTGACCTAACTGATCAATGTTTGAGACAAATGGATGCTGGGAATATCACTGCAGTTGTTTTACTTGATATGTCGGCAGCCTTTGATACTGTTGACCATTCCATTCTCACCCAGACTCTCAGATCTGTTGGTGTCACAGGACTTGCATTAGAGTGGTTTCAATCTTACCTTGCCAGCCGTTCACAATATGTTAAGATAAATGACAGTAACTCTGATCCGGCTGCACTTACTTGCGGAGTCCCGCAAGGGTCTGTAGGTGGACCACTTCTATTTTCATTATATCTTTCAAGGATTAGACACATTTTTGAAAGACACGACATTCAGTATCACTGTTATGCAGATGATATACAAATATTTGTATCCTTTTCACCAACCAGGACTGAACTCACTGAAACTGTAAAACGATTGAAATTATGTATTGATGATGTTAAGGCATGGATGGAAAGAAATGGTCTCAGATTTAATGACAGTAAGTCAGAATTTATTCTGATAGGATCCAAACAGATGTTGTCTAAAGTGAATTCTGATACATGTTTTGTTAGGATTGGCAATAGTAATATCAAGCCTTCGAACAAAGTTCGTAATCTTGGTGTTGTTTATGATGCAAATCTGACATTCAAAGACCACATTTCATATGTATCCCAATCTGTAAGATTTCATTTGCGTAACCTGGGCTCAATTCGGAGATATTTAACTAGATCAGCAGCAGAAAAACTGATGCATGCTCTTATTTCGTCTCGTCTATATTTCTGCAATTCTCTGTTTTGCAGCCTTCCACAAAAAGAACTCAGTAAACTGCATCGTCTTCAGAATTGTGCCGCTAGATTACTTACTTTCAAGAAGAAAACTGTGCATACTACCCCAATACTTCGTTCCCTACACTGGCTTCCTGTAGAAAAACGTATTAACTTCAAGATTCTTCTTCTTGTTTACCGTACATTGCGTAAATTTGCCCCTGTCTACCTTCAAAATACTCTTCATCTTCACCAACCACCACGTAATCTCCGTTCATCAAACTCGCTAACATTACAGGTACCTCGAATCAAGCATAATTGGGGGGATCGGGCTTTTTCATATATGGGCCCAAAACTATGGAATGGCCTACCAAAATCTCTTAGAGAAGCATCTTCCATTGATAGTTTCAAATAGAATCTCAAGACATATATTTTTAATTTGAATTGAAGATATTGTATACCTGTATGTATAGTATGTGTACGTATATAGGACTATTGTTTGTTGGTTTATTGTCTTATTATTTTCTGTGATACTGCTGTAACGTGACACAATATGTACTCTGTTCTATAGCGCCTTGAGTATCTTTTTTAGGTAGAAATGTGCGCTTTATAAGAGTCTCACTATTATTATTATTATTAAATCTCGCAATACCAAAAGATCCTCGGATCCATCATACTTATTGCACATTTGGACGATTTCGTCCGAAGAAATTATATCTCTCCTCTTGACAGCCTTAGATGGGCGTCTCTTTGCGCTCTCGAGTAGATTTTTCACAAACGCATTATCTGTCGGATCAGGTAAACCTCCGACTCCGTGGGCCCACTTAACGGCGTATGTCGCTGACTGAATTACGCTTAATGAAGCGCCCTCTTTCAAGAGACTGGTTATGTAGACCGCGACGTGTATTGGCCCTGCTGAGATAGCATTCCCTCCTTCCGAACTGATGAAAGCCTCCCATTTTTGGAAAGCCGAAAATACTTCCTTGTCGTGTTGTCACTCCTTGCTCCCACCAGGTGTTCCGCCATGTCACCGGCCAGGCTGTAGAACTTGGTCGACGGCAATCCGGCGTTGTCTAGTGCATGGCGGAGAGCTGACTCGATGCCTAAGCCTGTCGTGACAATGAATAGTGCATTAAAATCTTATCTTCAAAGCAACAAGCTTAAATGTACTCTTCTCATCTCCAAAGATATCATTTCTCTCCTTTCCCCTCATCACGAACTGACAGGAAATAACCTCCCAGTCACTGACAAAGTCTCTGAACTTTTGGCCGTCCCAAACTTTTGACCAAAAAGGAGCTGACCTCCACATGGGAATTATCAATGTCCCTCTTACCCGTTCTCTTTTCATTTTTTCTATGACATTCCCGGCCCGTCTCGGAGGGGGCACACTCCGATTCGTCACCCCTTCCCATCTCTGAGACATAACATCA